>NC_085904.1:2400000-3000000 GCF_034447905.1 Colletotrichum destructivum
GACGACGGCCTCGGCCTTTTGCTGCTCCAACAGCTCCCGGTGCGCCTTCCGTTCGCTCTGCTCCCTCAACAAAGTCTTCTTGACGCTCCGCATCTTGATGTAGATATATACAGCTAGAGCCACGGTCAGAACGCCGGTGGCACCGAACACGACGTTCTTGATGGTATTGTTTTGCTGCTTCTCGACGAGGAGAACACCGAGGTACACCAGGATGATCTGTTTCGGCAGCGTCAAAAAAGTCGACACGGCAAAGTGCCAAAACTTGACATCGCAGGTCGAGAACACCGCCGTCGAGAAATGCGACGGGATAACGGAGAATCGAATGATGAAGACAATCTGTCAACAGGGTCAGTCTTCCATCACCTCGTTCAGTCCGGAAGAACATGAAACGTACCCAGAAACCTCCATCGCGCGTTAACCGTGCCAAAGCACCGTAGTTGAGGTTCGTCCTCTCTAGCTTTTGCGCCTTTCTTCGCAACGTATACTTAAACGCGAACCAGGTCCCGACTGCATTGCAAATTAGCACGACTGTCCGTCGCTCGCAGAAAGAAGAAAAAGAAAAAGAAGAAGAAGAAGAAAAAAAACTCCCAAAGACTGCTTACTCTCTCCGATGAATGTGCCAGCGGCAACAATGGCGAAGCCGATCCACAGACCATACACCACGCCGCACAAGAGCGCCACGATCTCGTGGCCGAACAGAGGTGGGAACGAGATCAAAACAAGAATGGCGATGGGTATCAGGAACCCTCCCGGCAATGATCGAACTTTTTCCGAGAACGGCCGCAGTTTCTGCAGTAGTAGCGGAGCGTCAGCATATCGAGCTTGTCAAACATGCCAAGGGGTGCCACGGACCTGGACAACATCATCATGGTGAAGACTGATAAAGACAGTGGCCACGACGATGGCAATTCCCAAGAGATGAAGTGCTGCGCAAACCCTTGTTAGTGAACCGCGTCCGCAATAGTTGCCTCTGAGAGTTCGGGTCGCTCGTACGGATATACTTGGGCGTCAGGAAGATCTTCTTCCAGTTCAGAGGACGGTATTCGGTCTCCTCGTCGTCCTCTCTCCGCTCTCTGGTCCTAGCCATCTCGACGTCGGGCATGGTGGGAATAGCCGTCGACTGGTAGTGATGGTGATCTGGATGTTGGGCGATCGGGCTCCAGCGCCTGCGGGAAAAGATGCGACCCCTGGCCATTTTGATAAAGAGTACAAAAGAGTTAACGAGTATCAAGGGGAAAGGAAATGCATATCATGTAGGGAGATGGCGGGATCTGAAATCAATGCGAAACCGGAAAGCGGAACGCACAGCCACCCAAACATCGGCCAAGAGAGGCAGTCGTCAGTGCTGCGGCCCAGGAATTCGATCGAATCGCAGGCGCAGCATTCGCCCAGGTCTCTCCCTGATCCAAGAGGCACATCACGTATGCAGGGCAACGGGAGAATCCCCCGCACCTCCAAGTGAGCTCCAGCCAGCGGCGGCATGGATCTGCCTCCCACCCGAGACAAGGAGATCCAAGGCGAATTTGGTGGGCCGCTCCTTTGCAATGTAAGTACGATGTACAGAGACTGTATGGGCAGTGGGAGATTTCACGTCATGACTTGCGTGTTTCGCGCACGGTGATGGGTATCGCAGTATCTACGATCGAGACCGGACGGCCTTGTGGCGACGGGGCCCTTTTTGCAGGCGGTTGGCCGACAACCAGAGTTGAAACACCAAAGAGGGCGTCCGAGATCAACGACGTGCGCCGATAACAGACGCTCATAATGCCCGACACCTTGTGTAGATAAGCCCACTCAGGAAATTCGGTCGTGGCCTGTCTCGACGGATTGGGAGGGGGGGTTGAGCTTGCGAATACGGCCCCCCAGTGCTCCTCTCCCTCAATCAGTAATACCTCACACTCCATCTTCCTTCTATCGGGGTTCCGCTTGACAAGCTCAGAGTTCTGTAGCCGTGCCCTTCTCTCTCTCTCTCTCCCAATCTCTCCGTATCTCTCCCTCCCTATCCCTCTCTAGAAAGCTACAGCGACAGAAAACTCTATCACCCAGACTCTCCTATGCCTTTGTTGAGCACTGATCCTCGAGGATCATTAGTCCCGGCGGTCCCGGCGGTCGTTTGCTGATATGAAGTACAGGACCTGCGGTACGCATCACCATTTGCCGTCATGCTAAAATGATATCCAGGGATCCAGAACACATCTGAACGGGCATGGGGATGGCATAATATGCGAGGGTGAATGCGGATAGCAACAGCCGAGTATAGCAGACACTCCCTCAAGTCACACACTTTTCCCTGAAACTTTCACAAGGCCGCCCGTCTGTGTATAATGCCCGCAGTGGGGTGGTGCGCCAGTTCCCCTCTCGATAACGTTCGGATCTACTTGCACAGTGGGCAATAACGCTCGTTCTCTGCACTGCGTTGGACAGGTGTCACCTTCTGGCGAACTCCCGGTCGGCGCGGGCAGCCATTTGACTTTTGACAGGCAAGTTTCTCCGTCGCTTTCCGGTGGCAAGGTCAAGCGTGCTGTGCGTCGCCAGTTGCTCCGGGTCAACTTTTCGCAAGGGCTCGAGTGAGGGTCACAGTCACGGGGTCAAAGATGTCCTATGGTTCTTTGATGGCTTGGATGATGGACTGTCGTAGGCCACTCGGGCAAGATGTCCGGCGGCAGGGAATCCGCCTGACCGTCCCAGAGCCTTGAGCCTACAGCTTCAAAATGCCTTTGTTCCGCTCAATCGTTGTGGTTCAAATCATCCATATGTCGTGGGGGGACGCCTCCCGTATCCCGTTGTAAGCGCAAGCTCGTCCTCCTGGCCCGTCCAAGACACCGACGTGCAATGCAGGTCCATCTGCAGAGCGGCAGCCTGCAGCCTGCGAGCTGTCATGCTTACGCTCATGTCATATGTACGGCGAAGTCACTGGACGCCAAGAAAGATCTGTGCCCCGAGACGGAGGAGAACAGACAGGCAGGCAGCGGGCCGCCCTCGCTAGCGCCGCAGCGTCCCTTCCCGCGCCGTTGCCAAACGACGAAAACGACGGGCTTGTTTGCCTCGTAGTGTGGCTTCTTGGAGGTGGCAGTGCGAGGATCTTTTCTTGGCGAAGCGGATGGAAGAGGGGGGGTGGTGTTTCGGCGCCGGACCTCGACGGCCACCGGCTCCTCTCCCGATGGAGATTTCGGCTCCGGGGGACGGCGGGAGCTTGTTCCTGCGTCAAAGATATCGCCATGTTACTATTGCTATAGATACCATGGCCTGTTTCCGACAGGTCCCCACCAGATAATTCGTCATCCGTGTTCACCGTACCCACGGGTTGACAGCTTCTTTTTCGCGTAATACCTCTCGTCGTAGTGGATGGCTTCTGTTGATTTCCAGCCGCGGATAATACCCTCTCCATTGTCAGACCCCGTGTTTCTTTCTCAGACTCAGCAGGGTCGTGGTAGGTCCTGATGTGTGAGAAAGTTACAATATTCAGGTCGTGACCAGGATTTTATGGCTAATCGAAGAGTCAAAAATTCTATCAGAGCCATTCCATTGCCGCCTTGAAATCCCATGGCGATCTGCGTAGAACCCACAATTTGCACATCCAGGTCTTGACAACAAGGTAGAATTTAGTGTTTTACCCCTCAAGATGTAGCATTCTGACGAGCCTTGGTCCAGAGAATGATATCGAAAAGGCCCATCCTTCAGAGAGGGCCAAACGTGTCGGAGATAGTATCAACGCATCACAGCAACGCCCTCTTTGCAGCGGCTCATCTCGAGCTTGAAGAGATTCCTCTCTCCACGACCCATCAAAGGTCCTTATACAATCAGAGGGGACTCTCGGCGACATCATGATTTCCATATCCAAAATTATCTCTAGCGTCAGAGCCGGCAGGCCAGTGTCCACGCAGCACGGCGCCGATCCCAATACGGAACAAGCACCCATGCCCGTCCGGAAGCCCGCCCTGGTGGACCACAGGCCCGAGGTCGAGAGGCTCGCTGAGGCCATCGACTTGCGCATCGGAGGCGCGCCCGTCCCGTTCGACGTGCTCCGGGTCAAAGAAAAAGACGGATGCAAGATCGTCCACATATACGCACACACGCCGGCCGGCGACGACGACGACGACGACGACGACGGCTCGAACGACACAGAGAACGAAATCGATAACGCCGGTCCGAGCGCTGAGATCAAAATCTGCTTAGCCACGGAGAAGTGGTGGAAGGATGTCACCGGCGAGATCATGTACGTCGCCGACGGCAACTCCGAGGACGGCGGCAAATTCATTTCTGCGCTATTTTATCTGGCTGATCTGGACGACGAGGTGGCCGACGTGGTGGCCGACGACAACGACGACGACGACGACGACGACGAGGAGGAGGAGGAGGAGGAGGAGGAGGAGGATTATGTCAAGGTCTACCACGAGTTTCAACCTGAGGAGATCGACCCTTCTAAAGGCCAGGGAGCGCTAGAGTAGCAGTCTGCCGGTTGTCTGATTTCTGTTGCGGCTACTACACGTACAAGAACTTGAGAGAACTGGGCTGGCCAGTCTATGCTGGGTTTCACGATATCGGATCAAGCGAGTCGCATCACGTCAGTTGATATAGGTATCAGCAAATCGGTTCCAAGGTATCACTGTATCACCTAAGAAGGCCTCGGAGAGCTTGCAGGAACGGGAACGAACTAGAGAGATACCAAGATCGGGAGTGTCGCCTTAAACAAGCTTGGAAGGCTCCGTGTCTGCAGGGGACCCCGAGAGCTGCTCCATATTTGTGCTGGGGGAGAATCCCAAGCGAGGTCTCCTCAAGGTATTCCGAAACTGTATCCCGGTGATCCATCCAACAAACATAAGCTTAAGGTCGGTAACTGATTGGATCTTGCCACGGCGGCGCAGGACCGCGGCCGCTGAGCCGCCCTTGGCTACATTCCGGCCCGCAAAATCGGCCAATGAGCGGAACTGTCACATCCAACACAACGTACGTACAAGGGTCTGAAGGTGATGCCTAGATGGATGGTGTTGCTTCTGCCACCGTGGGTCTTGTTTGATAACGAGTAACCCGCCTGGGGCCGTTGGCTCTGCTCGGGTTGAAACTTTTCCCTAGACATAGATTCCAGCAGACAGCCCCCCCCCCCTCTTTCTTCCACACTTTGACGAAGCTGCTGGGGAAATCGCTGTTCCCAGCCAGTTGAGCAATGAGCTCCCTCACGACAACGTTCACGCCACCGGCGTCCTGTACCCATACGGGGATCGCGCATATCCAGGTCAATGATGTGCAGTACTACCTCCTCCAGGGCGAGCCGGCGACTTCGACCGACTGCTATCCGGACGGGTACGACCCGGATCGAACGGCTCTTTATGCGCCGGGTGTCTGCCCGAGCGGCTACACCGAGGCTTGTTCCCGGCTCGAAACGTTCGCGACGGTGACAGAGACCATCTTCACTTGCTGCCCTACGTAAGTCTCGCCCAGCCCTTCGCCTTCTCGATCGCTTCCTGTTCTGCTTTATCGGCATTCCACCCCCGCACTGCCGGGGTACAATGTACGATATCAGAAACAAGCTGGGCGCATAGCGCTTGATGCCTTGGAGGAGCTGCTTAGGAGCCGACCGCTCTCACGCCGGGCTGAATGGCCGATGAGCCGCTGACCGGGAACCCATACAGTCAACTAGTGCATTCGTGCCTGACGAGCACGAACGAGAGATACTCATGGCAGAGCACGCTGGCTTGCTACAGCACGATCACGACTGAGCGGGACGGAAAATGGACCATCAGCGCCGTGACCAGGGTATCGGATGGGACGACGCAGATAGCAAGGGAGACCGGCACCGAGACGTTTGGCGCCGTAAACGCACACGGCGTCCAGATCAAGGTCTGGGACGGCGCCTTCCCGACATCGACGTCAACCTCGGCTACGCAAAACGCAGGGCCGTCTACGCAAGACTCGGGACCGACCGGGGCGCAGAGCGAGGGATCCGTGCCGAGGGAAAGGCAGGACGGCGACGACGCCGGGGCTGGGACGGGCTTGAGCTCCGGCGCCGCCGCTGGCATTGGTGTCGGTGCGGGGGTCCTGGTCGTTTCGGCCTGCCTGTTCGGGTTCTGGCTCTTGAGGCGCAGGAGGAAGAGGACGACAAATGGGTATACGGCCGCCTCGAAAGGCAGCAGGCCACGGTCGAGTGCGAACGTGCAAGAGCTGCCGGCGGAACCGAAGGAGCCGTCCGTGAGGCACGAGATGGTCGGCGATCACCAGTATCCGTATCGGCCGGGGGATCCACCAAGGGAGTTGGAATCGAGAATGTGAGTTTGAGCGAGGAGCACTTGGTGAGACGCATAGGCACGATGCGAAGGGGTATGTCGCGTGTCGTTCGGCATACTGCTTCGTGTACCTTCTGCCCAGCTGAGGAACAGCGCAATTACCTGTTAGTTTGGGGCCGAAGGGACTCATTACGGGCTTCATCAAGCCCAGGCCCGTCAATATCGCCAAGGCGGTACAAACTAGGTGCTTCAGAGAAGATATGTGTAGAGCCTATTTTTCGATAGAACCAGTCCTTGACATGAAAGTTCCGAATGTTGGAGACTTCGTGCTCTTTCGGCATCCTGATTGCCCGGCTCCACCTCCGGAGTCACGGCGCCGCTTCGTCCATCGGGCCGCCCAGCAAAAGAAAAACCCCGAATGCCTTTTTGAGTTCCCCGCCCGTCTTCTCGATGGGTACGTGTCACGCATGCCATGCGGACCCGGTCAGACTCTGGGTGGAACCATTTGAGAAGGTTCATCTGCGAAGGGCGATCAACGGAGCACACACGACTCTCCTTAATCTGCCGCTGGGTATAAAGCTCTTGAGAAATGCAACGCCTTGAAGAGTACAACTGATGGATTCGGTCTCGGCATCGCCAGCTTGGCATGTTTTTGCTCATGTTGAGTCACTTTTTCGATAGGCTGTTCACAAGCTGAGCTTGGTAGCGACCAGCGAGCTTGACGTCGATGATATTATTCCATGCTCAATAGCTGCCGCCGATCAACTCGACAACTATCCTACCGGGTGCCGATGGACTTTATATATGACAGAGGTTGGGGTTTACTGCCATAACTATTGCCTAGCAATCCTTCAGAGCAGTGAAGCCCATTCGCAACTGATGGGACCCGCGGAGGGCGTCGGCGAAGAAATGAGAGAATGGTTCAAATGGCCCCTTAACTATTCCACTCGTGCACCACGGTGCTGGGTACGAATGTTGTCTTCAGATGAACCGGCCAACGCTAACTCAAGGATCCATGTCCTTGTTTCTACAATTCCTCCATTTGACCTACGATGGTATTCCAAGAATCCAAGCACTGCCCTGAACGTCCACTCGCTTGAGGTCCGCGGGCTCCTGCGCAAGTAAACTACTCATCGAGTCCACCAACCCGAGTCATGTGATTCCTCCTTTCCGTTGTCATCGGAGTCTACCGCGCAACTCCTTCTAACATGAACAGAAACGTGATCAGAGTCTTTAAAAAGGACAAAGAGTCGAATGGGGGTTCTGTTAGTTGGACAATTGAGGTCATAATCTTTGGCTGTATATCTTCGAGTCCAACCAACACTGGCAGCTGTTTGTCTCCTTCTCCTGACAAGACAAGGACACGGTTCCGAGGTCAAATGAAGTGTTCTATTATGCTCTGCCACCTTCTCCACCAAGTAGCTGCAAGACACCAAAGCGAGCGGATTAGAGTTTTGGACTACTGAGCTATCTTTGTACTCGGATTCCCCGGCAAACGGAGATTGACAGCTCATGCTACGGTAGGAGTGCAGCCTACGATGTCCATTACGATATTTGAGGCAATGTCAAGCAAGCGTTGCATGCTCCACACCGAGTCCGAGAGTGAAAGTCAAATGAAGATGGATCGACGAATACGAAGGATAGCTCCGCGCACCTTGGTATAAGAGGCTGGAGGAGCTGCAACGTTCTAACTGTCATTCTAGCAAACCAGTCACTCTTTTCCACCAAAACCCCAACCACAGTAGAATAATTCTTCCAGTCAACCAATAGTAATATTCAATATGCACGCCTTCACCACCCTCGCCGCCGCCCTCGTGGTCGCTGGAGCCCAAGCTGCCCCTGCTCTTGAGAGCCGCCAGATCATCTACGGATGGTGAGAACTTCCCCTTCCCCAAACATGGGTTGCTCTTAGCCGCCCGCTCCCCCATGTTAGCCTCGTGAACTTGCGAGCTGTAACGGCTGACTCTCGAGGCGAAGCTACTTCACCGGCGACGGCATCATCGACCAGTACGTCAGCGTCGGCCACGACATCGACGTCACTGGCGCCAGCGGCAAGACCTGGAACATCGACTGCGGCACGACATCGCAGCAGCTCGTCCCCAACGTCTTCGCCAAGTGCGACGTGAACGGAAAGCAGCCCTTCGGTATCACTGCCAACGCGAAGGACGTCAAGTACGTGAACAATGTCGAGTGCGCCGTTGAGAACCCAAGACTGATCATTTGTTCTCCCGCAGCGCCATCAACTGCCCGATTTCCTAAGTCAATGATCGCATTTATCTAACGTCAACCATATAACCAACATAGCCTTGATAATAATAGAAATTTAATTTGAACACCTTGACAACATCATTCAACTCCATTAGACCTTGTTGACTCAAGGATAGTATTGCGTTATGATCCGGTAAGATGCATGGCTTGGTTTCTACTGATACCTTGATTCCCTGCCCGACTGTCCTGTTTCTCATGTTGGAATGCACTCAAATGGATTGACTCCCCGCGAAAAAATAACGTCAAACTTGTGGCTAGAGGATAGACAGACTAAAGCACCAGCGTTAAAGTGACGAGTTCAAATCAACAATTAGTACCAGTAGCCCCGCCCACCATCACAGGCATCTAGGAAGGGGTTTCAACCCATTAGTCTCTAAGCATCTTTTCTAAACATATCCCGTGTTCTGATGAGCCCTATATTTGAAGCCAAAGGGAAACATTGCGCCAGGATTTACGCAGACGACGGTTGACGGTCAAGAAGCCGTCCCTCGCTGTTCCAAAGCATCGGTTCTTCCTTCCGGTTTCTCGCCAATGGAACCCCATGGAGCCACTTCGTTAGCACTCAAAGATCAAAGGTCGAGAAAGGATTGGTTGCTCTTGCTAGTAAATCCCTTTTTCTTCAATTTCTTGGTCTGACCATGACTTGAGACACTACCCTCGTCACTTGCCGCCGATACCATAGTAGTAGGATCAAGATTAGAACACACAGGGCCAAATCTAGCGAAGACGCCTGTATTCGCAATACCTATCCACCTGACATAGGTTACAGTTATGAGTGACCTATGGTGTGAAAAAAGATATGTGGGATAGGCTTTGGGGTTGACGCATCCAAAGAGGAAAGCTTTTTGTAGTTGTTGAAGTGGCAAAGGGTATGACGAAAAGGTGAACCTCGTACATTAAGCAGGCGCAGGGTAAGACTGCGTTCCAACAACGCCTGTCCTGCTCTCCCTAATCCCATATTAACGCCGAAACCTAAGCTTCAGCTAAGCTCAATCATCCCTAAATATTAGTAAACAGTCAATCTTTTCTTAATGCAGAATAACAGCTTCCATGCCTCTTGAAGAACGAACTTTGGTAACCGAGACTCGCGCGATGGAGTAATCTTCTGCAGTCATTCAGCAAGAGTGGTTCCCGCTCTGTATCGCAGCAAATGGTTGGAAACTATATCACAGTGGGCTGTTTCCCTTGGAGCAATAATAATGAAAGTGGAAATGAACAAGTTAGATGGAGTATGAAGGTACATATTTGACGCTACGAAGTTGAGCTCAGAGGACCTAATGGACTTGGCCGGGCACCCGCTTCTCGGTCCTGGAAAGGCACATCTGAGCCGGGACGGGACGTTCAGCCGAATCGGGTCCGAAGCCTGGAGCTCCCTACGTCCGCCCTTGCAACTAATCCACCAGGGAATGCTTTAGCTGTGCGTCTTGCAAAGAGAGTGCCTCACGGGGATGGATTCTCTGGCCTTTGAGGCTGCTCATGGGTTAGAGGGCTCCCGGTAAACATCCCAGAAGCTTCGTTTGCGAGCACGTTCCATGTATGGCAATTCCTACCGAGGAGTTCGTGATGGTATACTTGTTCCATTCATGACGTATCGACGGTTTTTGAGATTGCAACACTTCAGAAATCGTATCGTATCGTAGGCTTTCCCGAGATACTCGGGTGACATAAAACAGCGCCGATTATGGGTGTGGTAAAGGTAAGGAAACTGTTCTTTGTCGCCCGAGTGCCGAGGCGCTGGTGGAACTTTTTCCACGACAAAGGGGGAGAGGGCGCAAGTCACCACCAGACGATACAACTCGAAGAGAACACGCTGAGTTAACGAACACGGCGATTGCCCCCCCTTCCCCCCGGATGCTGGAAACCATGCGGCCTTCGGCACTGTGTCTGCTTTGACAGTAGAATACACGAAGACAGGGGTATCCCATAATCAGACCTTCGGAGTACATGAACTATGACACCGAAAACTGCCAAACTTCAGATGCTTCACTCCAATAGATCCATTTATACAACAGGAAATCCGAGTCTTGGCCATTCAGATTCCGGCAAGACCTCACATGCCCGGCAAGGTCCGACATCATTGGTTTTGGCCGGTGTTTATCGCTGCTATGGTCAGTCGCTCTTTGGTTACCATTTCAGCCGAGTGAAGTAAATCCATTGGCTGTCATTATTTGAGACAGTAAACGTAAGCTACGTTGACAGACGCGCAACAGATTTCCGAAAGGGCTAGATCATGTCATGAATACATCCAAAGTGCGGCAAGTCAGTTTGAAACTACTGCAGCCGGCATGATCATGCAAGCGGCCCACGATTGCCTTCAATCATCTCCACCTCGATGACAAGTTAAGGACCCTTTGTTCCCACTCTATTTTGCGAATACGGAGGTCCGCTTGGTTTTCAGGCTCCTACTCCAGCGTCGCCACGTGCGATTCATTCCCTCCGACGACATACGTCACAGAAGCTCGGCTGGCTCCGAGGGCTCTCGAGGTTTGGGGGGGGGGAACTGCACGTTCTCTTAAGCTTTTTGAGTGTATGAAATATCAGGCTCGGAAGCATCTGGTGGGTTCTCGGCACATCACTGCCGGTAATGATAGATAAACCGACGTCCAAAACTCGTTTGCATCGCAGTTCTTACTAGTCGATTCGACTGCACTACGGCAAGCGTTGTTTTCTGGAGTTCGACGGCCGAGAGAAATCGATTTACAGGCGTCTCGATCAGCATTGCACTGGCGCTCTGGTCCGAGTTCCCGGGCACACGGAGGAAGACACGGTATCGCCATCTACGACACCCCACGATGATCGTCCAGAAGACATGGCCGCAATATATCGCGGTACGTGTTCTCATCGTCATGATGAGAGACCTTGGTCTACTGGGTTTCACATACTTCTACGCTATATTCGCCCTTGGGGGCGTCAAGGCCATCGCGCACCCAGTCTCCATTTTCATCGAGGTTATTGCCGCCATCGAGATCCTATTCTATCTCTTCTTCTTCCTCCCGTATAGATGGTATCTCCAGACGTACAAACCATATCGGCCTCCCCCCATGAGCCGGTCACAGCGGGCTCGTCTCTTCTACAAGGCGTTGAGTCTTGTGCCAGATGGAGAAGATTTCGTACGGAAATGGATGCTCAATGCTCACATGGAGGATATTCGTCGAGACAACCTGAAAGACTGGCTGCTTTGGGCGCTATTCGAACAGGACAACATGACCAACCGACCCACAAAAGAGATCAATGCCGAACTCGACCAATACATCGACGATGCGGAAGAGAAGTTTGGGATCAAGTTGCGTTCGGGTAGGGGCAAAGCTGAGGCATTGAGGCTTTCCTTCGACCCTGTGATAATTCAACATCGTAGCTTGTTCTACTACATGGTGAGTTGGAAGTTTTAACTGTCACTCTTCGTATGTCTACGGAGTCTACAACGACACACCACAGACAACTAAAGGCAAATGATAGATGGTTTGCATTCGGTTCTACGTACTGAATGTCGGCTGACTGTGTTCTCACCAGGTGATTGGAATCTTTGATAACCTGATGGCATTATATCTCCTTACGCAAGGATACCGTTATTACAAACAGCCGTTTTCGACGTTCTTCAAAGTCTTCCCCGTTCGACTCGTCAACCTTTTGCCATTCACCCACTCCGCTGCCAATGGGATGTCGTACTGGTACCGCCCACATAAGTCTACATCAAAACGTCCGATCGTCTTCATCCACGGACTAGGCGTTGGTTTAATTCCCTACATGTTCTGGCTTCACACCATACCAAAGGATGTCGGGATCCTCGCCGTCGAAATGTTGCCGATATCATCACGCGTTACGACATACCCACTCGCTCCAACGCCCGAGCTCTGTGAGATGATAGTAAAATGCGTTGCGCAACAACGAGCTTCTCAGCCTGCCCCTGGTTCGGGAGAGAGAGGAACGTGGGACGACTTTGTTCTCATCGGCAACAGTTACGGAACGTTGTTGATGGGGCAGCTATTACAAAGAGCGGACTTCGCGCCACGGGTTGCCGCGACTATCCTGATAGATCCGGTCTCTCTGTTGCTGCACCTCCCTGATGTGGCTTTTAACTTTACTCGCAGGGAGCCAACGCCCTCTATACGCGGACGAACAGGACACGGCAACGAGTGGGAGATCTGGTGGGCGAGCGCAACAGATGCCGGGACTGCATACACACTCGCACGGAGACTCTGCTGGCGAGAGTCTCTGATGTGGCGTGAGATGCTGACCCCAAGCTTGCGGAATGTCGAGGCAGGCTACTATGCCTCCGGCTCTCCAGAAGAAACCGCCGTTTTCGGCAACGGCGTGCAAGTGGGAATGCGCAGCACCGTGATACTGGGAGGGGAGGATTGCGTCACTGCTCCCAAGTCGGTGGCTAGCTATGTGTACTCCGGAGATGTAAGATGGTCGCCGGATGACATTGAAATCTGGAAACGATATGAATGGACCGGGAAACAGGAGTTGGAGCTTATGTTTCTTGATGGAAAGGACCACGGGCAGGGCATCATGGTTCCATTTCCTCACAAGCCCATCCAGAACGTCATCGAGACGTACTGTCGACGAGACGACGGATTCGAGCCGTTTGGCGACAAGTTCATTGGCGGGCCCGAGAGCATCTACGGCATGCCACAACAGACGCAAGAGGTTGTAGAGTTGAAAAACATGTGAACAATAGTATTAAATGTGGCGGCCGCAATTTTTTGGGGCCTTTGGTACCTTGGTCAAACTACCATTTTAACTATGGCGCTTTGTGGAACGCTTCGAGAAGCTTGGGGGAGAGGGGGGTTTGCCAATCTGGCCATTGTTTTTCTGCATGCATCATGTAATCAATTCTATAAGCTAGCATCGTCATGAACCCTTCCATTTCCATCTGTGATGTATATTAACATCCTGAATATTAGTTTTCAGGTAGTACATGATAGACTGGGAGATGGCCAGTCAATGGACGGTGTCTGTTAAACTCCCCAATTCGCGAATAGTATACCAAGAAACACAGAGACAAACTGGCTTGCGTTTACAGGGCCAGACCTCGAATGGTTGTTTCCTAAGATAGCGGGACTTCAAGTTCGATTACGTTGGAAGTGCTTGGCGGCTTTTTCCAGAGCTTGGTTACCCTGAGTCCCACAGAGTCGAACAACGCCAGCCATTGTTTCTCTGTGCGCTCCTGTCCACACAAATGTACCATCATTGCAATATCGTACGCAGCAGCGCTCGAGGGACATTTTTGGTCGTCGAGAACATGATCATAGATGAGCAGTTTGCTGTAACCAGGCTTCATTGCACTCTTCTGCATGTGCAAGATTTCTCGAGCTGATTCATCCGGCCAGTCGTGAATGATGTGACGTAGATAATATGCACGTGCATCTGTTACACAGTCAACACCCTGCTCAGCTGGCTCTGTGTTTGGAACTTTACCCTTTACTGGCTGTGGCGTGAAGAAGTTGTATTCCAGCCTGTTGACGGCATCGGGAATGATCGACTTTGCGTCTGCATCAGCAATGACTTCTCCAAGATCTTCGAGGTATAGCCTCGAGGCTTCTTCAGGATACATATTGTAAAGCTTTAAAAGGTCCTGACCAATGCCACCGCCTACGTCGACAAAGAGCGGAAGTTTGGGGTCAGATTCGTGTACCAAATTTTGGGGAGGATAGATGTCTGTCCAGGCTGGCTCCATGGCTGTCGAGAGCTTTTGGACAATGTTGAACGACTCCCCAATCTTTGGATTTTGCTTCATATACGACCAAAGGTCTCCATTATGGCCGGTGGATTTTCTTACCACGGTGTCGTGTGGATCAGTGGGATTCTTGTAGCCTCTCTCGGCTAGGTATTCAGGCATGAGACGATATGCATTTTCGCAAATTAAATAACTAACATCGTGAGAAAGAAGTTCCTGTCACAGATGGGTGGCAAAAATACTGACTGGAAGTCGGTGAGCATGTTGAAATCCGGATTTGCGAGTTCAATACAGAACCGGTTCGGTTTGAACTTCTCGTCTGGGGTCTGTTCGAGAAAGCCGTTCGAGGCCAGAAGCCGGAGAAATCGATCTTGGGCAGTAAGAAATCTCTCATGGATGGTTTTTATGGCCAATAGGATAAGGCAAAACTTACGGAGAAGCTGAGGATCACAGTTTCCGACCAGCTCGGCGAGCTGCGCGCTTGTCATAGGGATGTTGCCTTTCTCGTGCCACTTGGGCATCAAACCCACATCTTTGATGATCTTGAACCCGAGTGTAACAGCAGACTGCTCTTCGTTAACTTCAAAATGGCATCGGCTTATTCGTAAGAAAACGTGCCATGTTTGCCTGGATTCTGATGAAGGTCTCCCAAGGTGACTCCAACCTGGCGATGGCTTCATACGTTGCTTGAAGTGCCTTCGCTCGGTCTTTGTCACTAGCAAAAGCATCTGCGGTGACATTTTCCACGGTGCACAAGTACTCGGAGCCACGAGTAGATCCACCGTTCAAGCTATTAGCTGTGTTTGGTCCAGAGAGTGGCATTACGAAGCAGTCGGAATGTGAGATTTGACACCGAGAAGTGAGCAAGAGAATCTAATGTCGAGTTACGTCCAAAATAATAGGAAGTTTTGATGTTCAAGAGATGTCTTTAGATCTCAGAGCAGACGTTTAAGTACCTGATGCTTGATATGAGATGATGGCAAGTGGATGTAATGCGTTAGACTTTAGGTGCGATACTTTAGACTTTCGGTTCACGCTCCAGAAACTGTACGAACTCCGATTTCAGCGTAGGAATTCGCCAGTCCAGATAAAAATAAATCGATTCGGGAAAACTGTATCATTCATAGATGGAAGGTAGAGCAAAATTCTGACACGACCACGACTGGGTTGCTTTACTTGGAAGGGGATATCCTCTTCCGGTGCCGCTTGGCACTGAAAATCAGGTCTAGCGTCAGCAACGGAAGATGCGTTGCGGTCTGATAAACCTCTGTCTGAAATTCAATCGTCACATTCGCTCAACGCTTGAAAACGGCCGCCTATCAATGGTAACCACCGGCGGGGCTCCGCAATATTAGAGCTGGGCGATGCAGCAAGAGACTTTGTTTTGTCTGGAACTTTGGAAAATTGGATCCCCGAACCAGAGTTCGGAATCTGGGGCACGGTAAGACTCGACTATGGGACGTCCAGTGACATAGACTTTGGGCCCACAGACACAGAGGTCAAAACTCCGATGATCTCCACCTTTAGCAGGCCGTAACAGGAAAATTATTTTTCGTCCCATTATCTTTTCCGTCGGCTGATTGTCAAATGCACGGTACAGAGTGCCGAGGTCAACTAAAAGGAGGTATGGATTGGTGGCTGAGTACATCTCTGCACTTCTCTATGATGGACAAGAGGTACTTAATACCTAGGCAGGCCGGGGCCTCTCGTCCAGGTTAAATGGCATCCCTCCAGAGCAGACACGTGACACTGTTGACATAAAAAGCTTGTGAACATGCCATCATAGGGCCACGAGTGCGACTTTGGTGTGAAAGCCTTCCCGTCGGGATGACATGGATAGTTTAGTCTGGTTGAGACATAAGAACAGAAAGACTTGCCTAAACATGGCCGCAAAGACTTCGTGGATATCAGAAGTGAAAATATATTATTTACAGGCTTACTAACATTTCTAGTTAGGTTGCCCTTGACATATGTAAGAGGCATACAAGCTTGTCAACATTTATAGTAACAATGCAGCATATCTAATGAACTCTTTGAAGTTTATTGATTCCAGGCTATTTCAACGGACTTGTTGACGACTCAAAACACATCACGGAGTATCGTATCTAAGGCGCTGTAATACCAGAATGAGGGGAGGCCGTGTCGACGGAAACCGCGTATAACTCCCATGGCGAGCGAGTACGTCTTTAAGATCGCTGAAAATACAAGATGAAAACCTTGTGTGTTAATCTCACAGAGTCACTCGAGTAAGTGCACGAATAGGCAAAAGTGCTTTTATTCGTGGTGGTTGGGCATGTGTAGAAGGAAACCACTAACTCAGCAGCTGGTGACGACGGCCCGTGATATGACTGGACCGACGATATGGATTCGTGTGAACTGATTGGTTCGTTCACAAGCCGTCTCCACTGTCCCATCGGAATCCGGCTGGGCGTCCAACAAAGTGATTCTCAGAGACATCTGTATAGAACAGAAGCCCAGTGAAGGTGCTCATGGGCTCGTTGGTTCGAAGAGGTGGTGTTGTTCTCTGTAGGCCACCAGTCAAGGACGGTGCAACAGCATCCGGGTCCATAGTTCCTCGCCGTGCCGACATCCGACAGATGCCGATTCCAACAAAACCCAAATGTTTAGCATTTGGAGATGTTTGATTCCAACTCTGTCAAAACACTGATTTGCTAAGGATGATTTGCTCTCAGGATGGTTGACTCCCAAGACTGGGCAAGCACGTTAATAGCAGACTTTGGACGAACATTGCCTCGCGCCAGCAGGTTACAGGTACTGCACAAAAATGACTCGGGACAACCTAAAAAGGTCGCAGCTAGCAAACTTCACCAAATTTGGGGCTGTCGTAACACTCTGAGTATGTGACGCCGGAGGAACCCGACTGAGCCGGCTAGGTGATGAGTCTTTTGTTCGCAAAATTGGTCGCAAGAACTCTTCTAGGAGAATTTACGCAGGCCATTATGAGACGCTGCTAGTGAAGCGAATTGGTAACAGCATGATGTCCAAGTTTGTCGTTCCTTTGCACTTGTTCCCCGCCAGCCAACAACAGTGTTCAAATGAAATAAACAGTGTATACAAGCTTGGCTTGAGCCAGACGAGGCTTCTTCTGAGAACGTTCGGGGTTTGAAAAGCGAAAGCACGCTATATAATGTTTTGTGTGTTCTCGCAAACTAGGAAGCGTGCGCGGGCGAACTCGAGGAAGAAGGCCTCGCGGGTCTTGGCGCGGCCCGAATTCTTCTCGTGCCTGAGATAATTTTTACATAGCAAACTGATAGTCAATGGGTTGTTTAGGTGATTTTATTCGTATAAGAAACAATAAGACTGCATATTTCACTTGGTCTCATTGAGGTGGTTCCGTGTCTGGGTTGCAGACGTTCGATAGATAAAGATCTTACATCGTACATTGAAGATGTTTTTTCAACATTCCGAGAGAAGCTCTGCCAATGCAGTCCCACTCGGCGTATTACTCCGAGTCTAGGTTACCTTGACGATAAAGAACTTTCTTGATGCAAATCCTAAACCATCACCGTTATCAGGGGCTTGCCGGCAACTCAAAAGTCTTTCTTGAACAGATCCCCTCACCTTCAAAAGGACGCAGATCTCGGCCGACCTGTCTGTGTCTTGATCACATCAATCAGTCTTGGATTACCTTTCCAATGATCTTTACGTTGTGGCAGAAAAATGAGCATTTTGCTTGCGAGACCCATCGGCCATGGAGATAAACCCGATCATCGCCGAGATTTGGACGCTGTGTGCCATTGCGACTTTGCTGATTGCCGCCAGGGTCTTTTGCCGGGCCAGGCTTGTTGGTGTCGCTGGTTTTCGACCAGATGACTACCTCGTATTCTTAGCATGGGTAAAGAAGATTACCGATACCACAAGAACGAGTGCCAATGATGTACGAAAAGCTGACGTGCAAACAGGCCCTTTACACGTCCGTGTGCGTCATGGCGACACTTTTCACTCTCGTGTCGCAAGGTCGGCATACGTCGCTACTGACACCCGAACAACGGCGGACGATGCCGGAATCGGAGTTGTACGTTGTTCCAGAGTGTTTGAACTGCTGCGGGGACTCCTGCTAAGTAATTGGACCAGCTATCTATGGGAATATGGATCGAAGAACTTCGTTGCTGGCATGTGCATCTACGTATCGATCGTGTGGACGTTGAAGTTTCACAGTAAGCAAACGTTTGATTCGGGGTTTCTACTCTTTTCCGGAATATTGACTTATACTGACAAACAACAGTGCTGTTCTTCTATCGACGATTGGTCGCGGGGCAATGGGTAGAAAAGTTCATCTTCCCGGTGATGGGTCTTGTGGGCGCGACAGCAATTGCGATAGTCTTCATCATTGCCTTGACATGCCGGCCCATCTCTAAGATGTGGCAGATCCGACCAGACCCCGGAGGTAAGCAGGCTCATCATTATATGTTGCGAATAAGCCACTAAAACGCAACAGAAAATTGCGTCCCACAGAACAAAGTCTATTTCTTCAGCATCCTCTCAATGAATGTGGTAACTGACCTTTGTATAATTGCAATTCCTATACCGGTCAGTGTCCTTAAGGCAGAGCTCTGCGCGGCGTTACTTTGTTGACAAACAGACCAGGTTCTCAGTCTGGTTCGAGCTTCTGTCTGGCGTAAAATTGGAGTATACTTTCTCTTCGGACTCGGAGTCTTCTGTATAATGGCAGCTATAATCCGTGTGGTTCTGATATTTCACGTAAGTAATAATCTCTATGGTTGGTCTGCTTCTTCCAGATACTCATGTCTGTTTGAGTAGCCCACCGGACAATTTGGTCCGGGCGCTATGTGGTCTCTCCGAGAAGATTTCGTCGCGATCTTTGTTGGACAGGCCCCAATGATAGTGCCGCTTTTCAAAAAGAAATTTTGGACACAGAAGGGGTATCGGTATACACCAAAGTCGAGCCAAAGATCTGATGGTATTGAGATGAGTAGCGGAGCGTCAAATCCCAACAAAAAACCTCGGGATCCTTTCAGTCTCACTCAGCTGGGGTTTACACACATCACAAACCTGACACGAGCAACGCAGAACACACAGACCGATGTCACGGCAGTTGCTAAGCACAGTTCAGAAGCGCTTGCAGTAACAGAAGAAGAGGCTGCCGAACCATCCCAAGACGGTATTGCCATTCAGAGCATTGTGGGTGGGATCGAACATGGAACCAAAGACAGCCTCGAGATCTCTGTTGTACCTGTTGTCACAAAATCAGACGCCGCGGGAACAGTTGACGGGAAGAACGGATAGTGTCTTGAGGACTCAACAAATTGATATCGCTGAGCCAGATGTTCGTGATGAAGTAGAAAGAAAAAAAAGCCCAAAAAAGTCACAAGCGCATCATGAAAAATAACTATCATTTTAGAAGCTGGGAAACATTAGCTGGGCGATTAGACGCCCACATGGAACTTCACCTTTATGGAACAAGCGTCTTTGCTATTAGTTTCGGAAGAAACTGAGCATTTGTAAAAACTTAATCTTTAGTTAGAATTCCTTTGTATAGGAGTGTGGTAGGACATATCCCTCGTGACCTTTGACCGTTTTAATGAGTCAGCTGATCTGAAATCGGACTTTGTGATATCGTGACTCAGTGGCTAAAGTACGAACGTTGAACCATTGGGTGGGGGCTGAACTTAATGGCATCATCCACAGCAAGCAGGGCTACAGACATGAATACAGGGCTGATGATAACACAGCTCTCGAGAAACTTCTGCGGCATAAAAGAGTGCTCTCTTGGACCGGGTTCCGGGTTCGGACCGGGTACTAAGCCTGGCCACCTTTTTCCAAATAGACTGATCAGTCGATGGGCTCGGCCGACGGGTTTTTAGTGTAAGGCGCACTTGACACATGCCAAACAGCCAATCATAGAGAACAAATCAGTGGACCCTTTGTTATGTCAACGCATGAGCGTTCCGTTTGAGCTCCGGCAGCAGGTCTTTTATTCTTGTGCAAACCTCGTAGTAATATCCGTCTCAGTTGCAGCAAGACATGCGATAACACAACTGCCTTCCAGACACATACATACCTTACTTACGCCCTATCGTCGCCCTATCTGTCCCGTGTAGTGAAATGGTCAGTGACATCCTTGACCATACCGTCGCTATCGAAAACGCAACGCAAGCAGGGTTGTCAAAGGCAACCAAGGTGTCGGCGTAACTGATGAGCATGGGCGAACCAGCTGATACCGTTTCGTCATCGACGAATCCATTTGTGAATCTCGCCGAGATTTCCTTGTCTCATGATTCGCAGCCCGATCTCATCTTGGGCCCAATGGCCAGCGCCAGCACCCTGCCTTCCCATGCAGTTGAGCTGTCCAGCGGGGAAAACTCTCCATATGTTTTCAATGGCGCCCTGGACTACATTGACGACGAGGTTACAAGTGGTTGGACAACGCCCCTTGCATCCTGTGTCAACTGCACTGCCTGGGGATATCAATGCGAGGCTGCACAGGAAGGCGAATCTCAGAGCTGTTGTGTACCCTGCGCATCTCTTGGATGCGAGTGTAGCTTTCTGGACACCCACCCGAACTTTCTCGACCATGCTATCAACGACCTCATGCAGAGCAGTCGAACAGCATCAACTGAAGCACAGGGGCCACCGACGACAGACGTTTCAAAGAAATACAGTGGCCCTTTCGAGCCTGTAACGGCATCCACCACATCAACTCCTCCACCACCCAAGATCGGAACCAGGTTCTCTCGGGACTCAACTCGCATACTACGGCAATGGCTCTCCTCGCATAATCAACACCCGTATCCAAGCGAAGAGGAGAAAAGGATACTGCAACACCAGACTGGCCTCAGCAAGGTTCAAATCACCAACTGGCTTATCAACGCCCGCCGACGCGGCAAGGTACAAGGCCGTCACCGGTCGACTTCGCCGTACTCAGGGAATGCCGAGACCAGTACCGGACCTGTCAATGTTCCTAGAAGGCCAGGTACACCAGCTCCCCGGAGTAGCCCTCGATATCAGAGTTTGAATCCCCTTGAGCGATGGGTTGATTCTCCCCCGGAACACGAACCGGCCACCGTCACCGCTATCGCTCGTGCTATGGCGTCTAGCCATGCCAACTCTTCAGGTATGTTGTCGCTCTCGAAACCGGCTCCCGAACGTGGTTCCTACCCGCAGCACGTCCCTAACTGTTCACAGGTGCAGACGACAGCTATAATACCAGCTTCATCGATGATGAACCACCGCGGTCACTGTACTACACGTCGTCTGCAAGCAGTGCCGGAAACTCCAGCGGGGGTTCCTTTGCCTCTGCCTATTCCCACGCCTCCAAAAACTCTGCTGGAATCCCTCGTCCTGTGCTTCGCAGCCGCGCACGTCAACGGAGGCGTCCAAAGCGAACGTCACTCGCCAACCCGCGAAATCAGTATCAGTGTACGTTCTGTACCGAGACTTTCAGAACCAAACACGACTGGCAGCGTCATGAAAAGTCTCTCCACATGCCGCTGGAGAGGTGGGTTTGTTCGCCAAACGGCCCTCGTGACATTGACCCCGGCACCCATCAAACTTGCTGCGTGTTTTGCGGCGAAATTGACCCTTCTCCTGCACACATTGACAGCCACAACCCCTCTTCCTGCCAAGAGAGAACGTTCAATAGGAAAGACCACCTCAAGCAACATATGAAACTGGTTCATAACTCTGGCCTCTTGGACTGGTCTGCCAAACTATGGAAAATCACCGTTCCGGATATTCGATCCCGCTGCGGCTTCTGTGGCGCATCTCTTGATACCTGGAGTATCCGAGCCGATCACCTAGCCGATCACTTCAAGATGGGATCAGATATGGCTAGTTGGAAAGGAGATTGGGGCTTCGAAGACGCGGTGTTTGACATGGTGGAAAACTCCGTCCCGCCATGTGAGTGATCACCATCACGTTCGAGACTCGGGCTAACACAGACGGAAGATCTGATAGAATACGAGCGCTTCTCGCCATTCCCTTACCAGGCCAGTGGAACGCCCCCGGAATCGCCGCGCAACGCCTACGAGCTGCTCACGCTCGAGTTGAACCACTTCCTGCGACTTTTCCTCGATCGAACGGGGAACCTGCCCAACAACAGAGAGATTCAACTCGAGGCCTGCAGGATTGTGTTCGCTTCCGAAGTCTCGGCGTCAGAAGGCCACCTGGGGGTTGAGTGTGAATCATGGCTACGGGACCTGATCACATCGTCAGAGGACATCACAAGGGAGGCCCGGTTCGGACCTATACGCTCCCGGACCGAGAGCATGATGTCTGTGCTCCAGATCAAAGGGAAATACAACCTCTTCGAAGGCTGTCCCTGCGAGGCACAACTCGACGGATTTGTCGAGGCGCGCAGAGACTCGGGCGCAAATGATCTCAGCAACCAACACCTCCAGAACGAGGCCTGCAAGATAGTCACGCGGCTAGGCAAGAACTGGGGATTGTCTCCTGCGGATCTCATCGATAACTGGCTGGTCAACCTCATAAGCTCATCAACGAGGTGGCTTTCTCCGTTCCGATCGAGGAAGCGCCTTTCGCAGGTGGAATTCTTTGTCGGCACGTCAACACAGCCGCAACTCTTAAATGGGGAAAGAGCTTACACTGGGATACAAGTGCCCTTGGAGGTCCCCAGGGTTCAGGATACGTCGACCGTCTCCATTACACAAGCCAGTATGCATGACGTGGCTGTAGTTCCTTTCGATGAAGAGTCCGAATTGGGTAAGAGTTCAACCATGGCTATTGACAGCCCCCCTTCGTTTCAGCCAGCAAACATCAACTTCAGACAACCTGCTAGCACGGAATCCGTTTCGTATCACAGGGGTCACGAAACGTCTCGATCGATGGACATCCTACAGCCCTTTGAATCCCCATCGAGACACTTCCTTCCAGCAACCAACATGTCATGGCACAGACCGGGAAGCACCGAGTCGGACGGCCGCAGTTTGCCCTCCCATTTATCAACGGTGAAACGGAACTATGCCTTCTTCAACGATGCCAACTTCCACAGATGGCTGGCACAAGAGCTTCGACGCTGGATAGCGGCGACCATGTCCCCCAACAACCCGAACTGTCATGTTCCGTCGGACGAGGAGATTCAACACCAAGCACGGTTCATCGTTTATGAAGAGTTCGTTCTCTCCGTCTTTTGATGAGTGTTGTTCGGTCACTGACTTTTCACCAGCGGGGATCCGTGGAACCAGACTTCGGCAGATAACCACGAGTGGTTGCGGAGATTCAAGAAAAGTATCGGCATGGAGACTCAGGACCAGCTAGATGGGTAACCAAAAAAGCACTTATTATGATAGATGATGGGGAATGTGTCTTTTGGGGAGGGGGGAGTGTTTCGGTGGTGGGTAAGGTAGCGGACTGCTGTTCAGCCTTCAAAATGAGTTGAGAACGGTTTTCTGCCGTCGCCCGCAAACACCACCTAACCTTGGACGATCTGACTCGATGTTAAAGTAATGGTGTTGGAGTTCTGCTAGATAAATAAATGTTGGTCAGATGGCTGGCAAAGAGTCTCATTGTGTTGGAACTTGGGCGTCAAGTCAAAAAAACGGGGGTATGTCCAAGTCACAATCAGAGCTCCTTGTTTCAACCCAGTCCCCATATAATGCCTTTTCTTCTGGATTCTGTATCAATGACTACTAAGCTACTTCAAAACAAGTCAAGCTTGGCTAACACGCTTGCGGCTTTCAAGGTTGAACAAAGAAGCATTCCCTAACAGGATAGCTAGATGAGCACATCTGAGGATACAAGACTGACGCAGAACCTGATCCCCGCCAGCTTGAATGAAGTTGCCAGCCCAAATCTTTAGGTTTTTATTTTTCATTTTTTGGCTTGATTACGACCATCAAATACTTCTCATAATCAACACTCGGCCAGCTTACAACCAGAAAACCATTCTGGGGCGGTGTCGGTTCAGAAAACATCCTCCAAGACGTCAATGACGCCACTCATCCAGCTGTCCCAAGAACCAGGATCACTCTCATCTTTAAAAAACTTGAGCCACCTCAGAAGGACTCGGTAGGATCCCTTCTTCAACCCCAGTTCTCTGGCGGCTCTGACGTCCAATATGCTGTCAGACCAGCTTACCTGATAATTAGTATGCGGGAGCCATCCGTTCTGAACCGATATTGAGCCGAGGATGGAGACGCCTGCGACGGTGATGTTCTCTGCCATTGTGGTCTCCGTCAGGTTGTCCAGTCTGACGTGAGGATCGTAACCATACCAGGTCGGGGTGAAGTTGGTGCTGGCGCGGACAATGTCGAAGCGGAACTTTTTGACTGGCTGGAGTGTTGTAAAGTATGCCACGGGATAATCAGAATTCTGAAACGAGAAAGAATGATAGTCGCCAATGTCGACCTTATCTCCCTGGGAGAAGACTTGCGGCGCAGAGAACGGGTCGCGTAATGGTGTCAGGGCGTTGGATCGCTGCGCCCTCGTGATGTTCGACAATCCGACAACGGGCGCGTTGCTATAGTTGTATGCCGGGCCCATATAGGGTATGGTGAAGGTCTCATTGGAAGACGAGACAATGCCAATGAAGCCGGAAAAGATGGGAATTTGGCTGGGATCTATGTCGAACGGGGGGGTCACCAAGAACGGCACATCAAGTGAAGAACCGGCAGGGACCGTAATCCTATCGCCAGGTGTGAACTGGATATTTGCCGAGAACGACTGAGGGATGTAGTCAACCTCCGGGGAACCGCTTCGACTATCCGGGAAGGCCACCGCCCCAGCGGCTGGAATGTTCGTAAAGGTGTAGATAACATCATCGTCTGAGGGGTTGCCGATAGTGAATGCGGCTTCATAGCCATCGACAAGCTTGAACTCCCCTGGGGAAATGGCTGATTTTGAAACGAGCGCCTTGTAGGCATGGACAAGGCCGGCCCCTTGTTGGATGGCAGGGGCCGTCAAGTCAAAGTCCGCCATTCTGACCTGCTTAGCAGTCGTCTGCATGCGCGCAAAGATCTCATCGACAGATAGAGACGGAAGTTGAGACTTGATCAGGGCGTAGACACCCGACACGTACGGTGTGGCCATTGAAGTCCCGCTGACGAATCCGTACCCACGGCTCTTCTCCATGAGGGGCAGTGTCGATAGGATCGTCCCACCTGGTGCGGCCAGCTGAGGTTTGAACGCAAAGTCTGCATTGGGCCCTGTAGAACTGTCAGACATCACCACCTTACCAGGTTGAGAACGAAGGAAACGGGGTTGTCGGAGCTGACCAATGCTGCTAAACATGTTTGGCAAACCACCGCCGGGCTGGTCAACCAAATATGGCTCTTGAGAGTCAACGAAAAGTTTATAGGTGCCCGGTCTCTTAGCTGCGTTGAACAGGGTATCATCAACTGCGCTGCTCATCGAGAATTCCGAACCGTCTGCAGTTAGAAAAGGGCCCGGTGCTGCATGACCCTCGACGAACACATCGTTGATTGTCGGGTCAGGGTATGTGATGACTCTCGTGTAGTTGGCCGCGATGGCATGGGACTGGATTTGAGTCGGCGAGCACGACCGCCCCCTCTTGATGGCGATGATGTAGTTGGATATCGGGCCCGAAAGCTGGCTTGCTGGCGGGTAGTCGGAGGCGGAACAGCCAAAGTTGTAATCGCCGCTGTCCCTATCAGCCCATACAACAGAATACGCGCCCTTCGGAAAGGGGTACAACGACCCGTAGCGGAAGTTGGCGCCTTTGGAGTCCTGAACCCGGTATGTCGGGAACTTGGAGTTCTCGACCGAAGCGATGCCGAGCGCATCATCCGCCCCGGCCGGCAGCTTGATGGAGAACATGCCCCGCGTGCCCGAGTTGCCTGCGGCAGCAATGACAGCCACGCCCTTCGCTTTCAGAGCGGCGACCGCGGCCGAGAGGGGCGACAGAGGGTATCCGGACCACGTGCCGAGTTCGCAAATGGAAATGCTCACGACGTCGGCGCCCGCTTCGACCGACTTCTGCATGGCGGCGACGATGGCGTCATGCGAGGTTGTCCCGTCGCAGCCAAAGACCCGGTACATACCGAGAGTAGCGCGCGGAGCGACTCCCACAAGGCCGGCAAACCTGGAGGAGTTGGGAGGGGCGTCCATCCCGGCGACGCCTGCAACGTGAGTGCCGTGGAACCCCGCGTAGCACCCGGGTCTCGGGTCCGCACTCGGATTCGGGGTGAAGTTGCGAGAGCCGTACTCGTCGCCGACGAAGTCGTAGCCAAACTCGACCTTGCAACCCTTGCCGAAGCAGCCGCCTAAGGCCGGGTGTAGATAGTCGATTCCCGTGTCGATGATAGAGATGCGGACGCCATCGCCGAATATGCCCTGAGCATGGAGACGGTCGACGCCCGTCATGGTGTGCGGGCTGTTCCAGTCAATCTCTGAATGTCGGGGGAGCGAAGACCTTGGCTGCAGCTGCTTTATATCGGACTCGTCCGGAGGTGTTTCTCGCTTGCTTGCTCGTGAGGTTCCCACCGAAGGGCGGTATGGGTGCGTCATCTGCTGCACGGGAATGACATTCTCGACACCATGAAGAGACCGCAGCATCTTGACGTGACCGTCATGCTCGAGGGATACTGACAGACCATAAAACACTGCCTGGTCGAGGAATTTGTAGCGCACCCGGAGAGGGATGGACAGCTCAGTTGCCCTTTGTACGAATGTGTCGGGGCTTGGTGCAATCCCGTCGAGTGAGAAATTCTTGGATAATTCAATGAAGTAGGCTTTCGGCACCGTTTGATAGGCGACTGCAACAATACAGTAAGCCACTGCTCCGGCAAGACGGCGGATCAGGCACATTGTGGTAAGTGGCAATGGCCGTTCTGGTGGTTGTGATATTGCCCAACTCGACTCGAGGTAGTAAAGTAGAAAACGAGTATGAGATCGGTAACTGCTTTCACCATCTATCATCCTGACACTCTTTTGAAGTCAAGGAGATTCTTAGATTAGCTTCTTATCGGTGCTGGAGTAATGCTTCTGGTTCCTCGCGTCTAGAAACTTCCGATTTCCTCAGAGGCCGAACTGTTCTCAAACCTTCCATCCGTTACTTGGGCCCCCTTTTCAGTTCTTCAACCTTTTGGACTCTGAACGAGATCCGGCCACTAAGTGGAACTCGATTACATGGGCGGACAATGACTGAGAAAGATTAGACTTTTGTACATAATCCAGAACCATGTTTGTGATGAACTATTGGTAATCCACATTGCCCACAAGCCTTGCCTTCTCAATTACCAACTCAGCCCCCTCGCGGACGTACATACTCACATGTTGATAGAGAAAAATCCAACATGAAAACCAGACACTCGTTGTGTGGTGCTCGGGCTCGACTACCCGAAAAGCTGGAAAGAAGGCGCCTTTTCTAGGCATAGTACCCGGGGTCTTCGCTGCTGACTGCAGTTGGATACATGGAACCCAGTCAATGCTGCATACCAGCCAAGAGAAGAGCTCAAGCGGGGACCACCCTGGCTACGTCCTTCAGTACCTAGCATAGTATTGTCTATCTAGGATCTAGGCTTAGAAGAAAGGCCTACGGTCTCGGGCAAAGAGTCCCCAACTACTTATACAAGATGGAAAGAGTAGCCTACTGCCTATGCACAAAACCATAGAGCAGATAAGTGGCAGAACCGTAAATAGCACGAGGTATCATTATCTATTCATCCAGTCAATAAGAGGGCCTTGCAAACATCATCCCATGTATGTGTATGCTCCACCCAACCTTCACGCAAGCCGAGGGTCCACATCACCGCCTTTCCTCCTCCTCTACACCCTCAGCAACGACCTCGTCCCCGTCCATCCAGATCTCGTGTCCGTCCCCTTCCCACACGGCCCAGCTCGCAAGGACCCCCAGCATGGCGACGGCTGCCAGGCCCCACCACACAGCGCCGACGACGCCGCCCTCCAGCCCGCGACCGTACAGGTACCCGCACAGCACCGGCCCGACCGTCCGCGCCGCGCTGCTCACGCTCTGGCCCAGCCCATGGATCGTGCCGAGCACGCTCGGGTGCGGCGTGCAGTTGTTGATAAGGATCGTCTGCCCTGGCAGCGCGAACGTCCGGCCGAGCACCTGGAACATCAGGACCCCGACGATGGCGAACCAGATCGCGGGTCCGCCCTTCGGCCCGGGCGGCGGCGCGGCGTCCGTGGTTGGCACGACGGCGAGGTAGGGGACGAGGAAGTATGTTACCGGGAAGAAGTAGAGGAACAGCCGCCACGCTTTTACGGTACCGAGGCGCGCCGACAGGCGCGGGTAGACGAAGAGCTGCAGGGTTATGCCGATGACGCCGAGGATCGCCATGGCCATGCCGACGGACTGCGGGGGCATGCCGAGGCCGCCGGAGAAGCGGAAAGGCAGGGAGGGCGGCGTGGATGAGGTCGGGGTCGAGAGGAAGACGAACCAGAGCGAGTTGAAGGTGCCGACGTGGAAAGCCAGCAGGAAGTGCGCGGCGAAAGTCATGAGGACGTTGCGGGTGAAGATGCGGCGGAACGGCAGGCGGTGGCGGTACCGCGGACGGGGGCGGCGTTTCGGTTTAGGAGTGGCGGACTCGGGGGACATTTCGACGTCGACGTCGGTGGCGCTCGCTGAGCCAGAGTCCAGAGGCGTGTAAGCTGCGTCGCTGCCGCCGCCGCCGGCCCTTCGGCGACGGGCGCGCGCCACGAGGCGCCGGATAAGGGCCGCGATAGCGGCTCCAACGCGGGAGCCCAGATCTGGGCCCTCCTCGCGGAGCGCGTCGTGGGTCTCGTCGAGGCACAACCAGACGGACAACGCGGCGCAGGCGAGGAAGACGGCGCTGAGGAGGTTGGGCGCGGCGTAGGGGTACTTCCTGAGGAAGGCGACGTCGCCGAAAAGAGCTGGATAGCTGCCGGCCGGGTCAGAGAGGATACCGCCGAGGATAGGGCCGACAATGACGCCAATGTTGAAGGTCATGGGCAGGAGGATGAAGGCGCGGGCCTGGAACTTTTTCTCGCGGACGATCTCGCTGATCCTGTCGGGGCGTGAGTGAGATGAACGTTGACATCTTTGTGACCGTGAAAGTCACTTGACCGGGGAAACATAAGGAGGACGGAGCACGTACATGGTTCTCAAAACGCCGACGTTACCGTTCGTCGCGCCGCCGATGCAGCGGAACACGAGGGCTTGCACGAATGAGCGTGAGAAGCCGAAGCCGACACACGAGAAGCAGGTGCCCAGCAGGCCGATCATGAGGACCGTCTTGCGGCCGAAGCGCCTCGAGTCGGCGAGGCGGCCCCAGACCATGGCGGTGATGAACTGCGCCGCGGTGAAGGAGGCGTGCAGCACGCCGGCCTGGCTCGCGATGACCGAGTCCGGGAGGGCCGGGTCGAACCACTTGAGCTGGTAAAACATGTAGGACTGGGACGGGCGTGAGCGACTGGGACATCATTGCGGTGCAGGAGTGTCGTGCGAGTGCAGACAAGAGCATGCTGGGGGGGCCTGGTGCGAACCTGCAGAGACGTCTGGACGAGTGGCTCGCTCAACCTCGTGAGGGTGATGACCAACAATTGCTGCTTCTTGGGCAGGTCGCGCCAGGACACGGGCTCGGGCTTGGCCGGCTTGATGGGCGGCGCGGGCACGGGCGCAGACGGGGGCCGGGAGAGCGGAGCATCGGCGGCCTCGACGTCTGCCGGGCCCAGCATGGGCGTGTCTTCGCCGGCGTCGTTGTCCGAGTAGTAGCCGCTGCCGCCATCATCCTCGCCCTCGATGTCGGCATCCTCATCGCGGCGCTGCAGCGCCGGTTCCTCTTCGGTGCGCCGCGATGACATGGCGTGACAGCCGCGCAAGCGTCTCGTACGTCTCGCCGATGTCAGCCGCTCCCGAAAAAGGGTGCTATGATACGGGCGATATTGCGTGGCCGGGTCTACAAATCGACCTGATGAAGTTACAACGTCGGCAAGTAGGGGAGAAATGCACAACCGTAGCAGTTCTATCGCAATAAAAGCATGTAAGAGAGAGAGGATTTGCTGACTAGGGAGGTGCCGAAGCGAAAGTGGGAACGGTTGTTGAGAAAAGCACCACCAAGTTTATGTCGGGGAAACTCCGACAGGGCGGGATGGGCTCGAGCCATGCGGCACGGCAAAGGCCAAGCAGGCATCCAACGAAACAAAATAAAACAGCCACCCAGAAAGGGCATGCGTGTACAAAGTACAGATACAACGGATTGTTCCTGCCTCCGGTTTCGATGGCGGAGAAAAGCCGTCCAGGCCTCGCGTCTCAGTCGCCGCGTGTCAATGTAACTGTTGTCTAGACCGCTTGACCTAGCCCCGTAGGCACGTCATAACTAAGGCCGATCCCGGCGCCGGACGGTCGGTGACCCACATTTCTTCCAAGTCCGCCGATTCGGTACCGATCGCAGCGATATCGTACGCTCCGCTCCAAAACTAGCAAATCCAACCTTCTAATGTCAGAGGTCGTGGTTTTATCATTGGTTCAAACTTGTCAGATGCGAAACATCCAGATCGCAAGTATTCGTTCCCTGGCGCTGGGCCAGCTTAAAGTACATTGATCGTACAGATAATTCGCTGTCGCAAATCGAGAAGCAACAAGAAGACAATCCAACCGACGCCCGTTTCTGTCATTCACTTTCGTTTTCCGCTTTCCCCCTCGAAACGCCACGAATGCAGAGCACATTCGTACCCAGCCAGAGAAATATGGATACCGTTTGCTTCATACCATTTCCCGCGGCTGTTGCGTTGAGCCCAGGTCGTTGTTGCGGTAGTCCCGGCTGCCACTCCGCTCCTTGGTCGGCTGCGCCGGGTCTGCCACCATGCTCGTTAGGCCTATCGTCTGGCTCTGGTGAGAGGGGGGCTGGTAGGCCGGCGGAGCGCCGCCGTAGGCGAAGCCGCCCTGCGTGGGGACCTGACGCCACGGCTCCGGGTTGTAGCCGCCCTGCGCCTGGCTGCCGAACTTGGCAGGGATCCGGCCGCGGACCCACTTGCCGCCGAAAGTGATGAAGAGCGAGACGAGAAGCATGAGGATGATGAAGGCCGCGAGGAAGTAGTTATACTTGCGATTAAGCGCAAACGAGAAGCCACTATTCTGGTTAGCGTCGTGGTCGGAACAAGACAAAGAGACGGAACACACAGGAAGGCATTGAAAGTGCCGAGAGCGATGACGATGCGACCAAGCCAGATGTGGACCGTCTTGTACGGTGTCGACTGATGCGTCTTCTTGTACTTCTGGTGGTGCAAGAAACCAATGGCGAATTGTGCCAGCAGGAAAGCAACGACGATGAAGCCGATGATCTGGTGAGGAGATTTGAAACCGCGAGACTGACCCACCACCACATTAGCATTCCAGCTGTCGTAACATGGACGACCGCGACTTACACGAGTATACCAGAAACTGGACAGGACTCCGAGAACGAAGCCCACGATAACGATGAGAAGAGCGACGCCCTGATTGAGAGCATGCCATCTGACCATGTTGCCGAAGCGTAGGAGGACGGCGCCGAAGGGAATGAGGAAGACCAAGGAGCCAACCATCAGGATGGCGTGGAAGATGGACTTATAGTCTCTCCGTTCGTCGTTGGCAGAGATCTGGTTCGTGCCTTCGTTGACAGAGTCGGCTTTGAGAACAGGGGCGTCGGCGGGGCCAATGGTGCGCTTCATGTTGATTGTGAAGCGACCAAACTCCTCGTGGAACTTGACAGACGTGTCCATCTTGTTGGAGAAGAAGCCGCCCTTGGGGCCGACGGCGTAGATGGCCTTCTGGTTCTCGTTGGACACGTCAACCCATCCGCCGGGCCAGCTCCTGCAGTGATCGGTGCAGCGGGCACTGAAGAACATGGAGCCGTTGAAGACGCCAGTACCGGGAAGGACCTCCCACTTCATGTGGTCGTAATATGTGGGTTCGTAGTTGCCGTATGCGACGCGGGGCGAAAAGGTGACGCCGTTGCCCGTCTCGTCGCGATAGATCATGAAGATCAAGCTGCCGGGCATGCGGTCTTGGCCGATGCCAATGGCGGCCCAGGTGCGGTCGATGGGGGCTCGAATAGTGACAAAGACATCCTCGCCGCTGTTTTCGGGAACCGTGAAGCCGAAGGCGACATTGTTTTCGGGGGCAACGAAGGTTGACTGGCCCAGATCGGGTGGGTTGGAGGTTTGGGCGAGAGAAGGCGTAGCGAACGTGGCTGCGGCAGAAGGATGATTGTCAGTGGGGTTATTCAGCCAAAATGTGAATGTGAGATCAATCGAGTTCGAGGTTGAAGGCGGGGCCTCGTTCTTTTGTTATCGTTGTCGGCGACGACTTGTCGTCATTGGCCCAACGAGGCGACGCGCAAACAAGCAGCCGGGCCACTCACCTGCAGCAAGAGCAGCACGCCCGAAGTGAGAGAACAGCATCGTCGCAGTGTGTATCTGTCGTCGTGGCGGCGGATGCGCCTGGATGATCACAAGCTTGACACTGGTCGTTTTGGTGTTGGCGATGCAATATGTGGACTGTAAACGAGAGGGAGGGCGAGAAGGGCGAGGAAGAAAGCCGTCGCGGGGGGGAAAGAGGGAAAATAGGGAGGAGGTAGATTACTGCTTGATTGAGCGAAGCTAGCCTTCCGTCTGTCTGGCTGGCTGGCTGGCTTCTGAGAGGCAAAAGGGTACTTGGCAAAGGGCGCAAACGCGTGCAACGAACGGGCAACTCTTGGCAATCAAAAGGTACCTACCTACCTGTCTCTGTCTCAGTGCCTCCTTCCCTTTTGGTTCCTCTCTCTTTCACTCTTTCCTCTCTCTTTCCGTCTTCTTCCCCCTTCCTTCCCATTTACTCCCCATTAACCCCAGTACCTAAGTACCTAGTTTCTCACCTCAGTAGGTAGGTATTTTAGCCAGCCAAGGTAGAAATTTAGATGCAGTAAATACATATATACGTTGCCTCTTCTTTCTCTCTTCTTTCTCTCTTCTTTCCCTCTACCTGAGTGATCGTCTCGCCCATTACCCACTGTCGAATTGATACTTCATGCTTGATTGATCTGGTAATTTCATCACCAGCAGCACCCCAGCAACTGGTCGGGGGCAGATCAGGCACAGTGGAGCTACATCTCCAGCGCCGAGGGGCATGTCGACACCAATCCCCAGCGGCCGCTAGCAGGATGCCCCGCCTCTCCAGCCAATCATCCGAGGTCTTTTACACCCCAAGAACCCTAACTCCCCTTGTCCACTTTCCCCCGTCTGTCTCTCTCGCTCCACTGCTGCGTTGCTTCTTGGGATTTTAGCTTTTCTGGACCGTCTCCACTCGCACCCGCAGATTTGAGCTTCTGTACCTCTGTATTCGTAGAGAGTACCGGGAAAAAATCACTGACAGGCCGCCATTCCCGCTTTTCCCTCGTCAATCGTCAATCGTCCCTTTTTTTTTTCTTGCTTCGGGGAAAATGAGTCTCCACGCTCTATGGCCAGCCGACATGGCGATTGCCAGACAGTTTGCCCCGGCTTGAAACATTCTCCGGATTTTCTCTTCCAAGAGAAACACCGCGACAGGCAACCCTTTACGCGTCCTCTCCATCTTTCCTCGTCAATCCACTGGCCAAGGGAAACAGAAATGCTAGGCAGTTTTCGACACTCATCGAGAGTTGGCCAACATGTCGCCACATGTCTGGATGAAATTACCAATGGCGACGAACTGGCGTATCTGGGCGATGACTTTCACGAACATTAGTATGACCCATCGTTGTGCTGCCGAGCGTACCACAGACCATGCCACCCCCTCTCACGTAAAAGAAAAGGCCCATGGCGCGGAGACGAGAGATGGCCATCGGGAACAACCCTGCCTTGTGCCAAACCTTCGCTCTTGATCGACACACGTCCGAGGCCGGGGATGGAAGGGGCACTCAGTAATCCATGATACGAGAAACAAAACACACAAACTCTGTGACATGTGGGAGGGACAATGGAGGTGCGGTAAAGACGGGCGGTGTTGTTGTATTTTCTCTTTCTAACTATAGGACAAACCTTGTAGCGATCGGCTGGGGCGTGTTCCGCCTCCAAAATTCGAATTCCAAAAATCCAAAGAAAAGCCCATTGGCATGGGCAAGAGAACGAAACAGAGCTCGGAGTCGCCAATCCGTCTCCACGGGTGCCAGGGACCTTGGAGGGTGGCCCGTCTCAAAAGCTCACCGAGGCAATCGTCCCCCGGAGCTCAGAGGCCAGGCATCCCCATCCCCCGTCCCCCCTGGCGGGCTGGCTTCTCGGAGGATCCAAAGATCAGAAGAGCTTATGCTCGAGCGTCATCTCCGACTCGGGCTCGAGGCCAACGCACGCGCGGAAGATATTGGTCAACGCGGCGCGCTGCTTGCTCAGCGCGTTGACGACGGGCGTCCCGGGCGGTGTCAGCGGCGCCTTGAGCATGTAGCTCAGGATACTCAGCACGCTATGGAAGCCCTTGAAGTCGTTTGTCGACGCGGACCCCGACCCCGACGTCGCCCTCCACTGGATGCGTGTCATCATCTCAGCCACGAGAACGAGGTCGATGATGAGCGGCGACGCCAGCAGTGAGTCCTCGCACACGTTAAACAGCGAGATGGTCTGGTGACCACCCATGAAGATCTCGGCGTAGTACTCGTCAAGCGCCCGCTTGTTGTCGCCCACGGCCGGCATGTACTTGATGACGACGGTGTGGTCCGGGTGCTCGCCCTCCTTGTACAGCACCGAGTTGGCTTCGACCATGTCGTCGACGACGTTGGACTTGGAGATCTCCTTGGATCGGAACTGCTTGTGCGAGCTAAGGTTCTTGCCGTCGTTGTTGCCCAAGTGGTTGTAGCTTGCGATGGACGTCAGCTTGATGCCCGCGTTGATGAGGAAGTCGACGAGCGCCGACTTCATCTTGGTCTGGCCCGACTTGAAGTCGTCGCCGCCAATGAAGGCCCCGTGCCGCTCGGCCAGCTCGATCGCACCGGGCACGAAGGTGTTCTGTGGCGACCCGTTGATGAAGGGCACGCCCTCGAGCGTGCAAGCGACGGAGAAGACAGTCGAGGGCGAGACCTCCTCGTGGCCCTCGTCAATGGCCCGAAGCAGGTTGTCGGCAGTGTCGTTGACGCCTGGGATGATGTCGGCGTAGCGCTCCGTGTTGGCGGTCCATTGGACGATGACCTTGTCGAGCCCGTTGGCCTCCTTGAAGTCGCTGTTTCCCCCCCCTTTTGTCAGCACCATCACCACCACCTTTTGGTTCACCAGTCCTTTGGTCCACCACAAACTTACCGGATGTCCTTGCGGATCTGCTCGACGTGGGCCGTGCAGGCCTTGCTGCCGGGGATCAGGTTGTCGGCCCGGTCCTCCTGGTTGGCGGCGATGAAGTCCGGGTAGTAAATGCTCGGCAGCGGCACCATGTCGGCCATCTCCTTCCTCAACTGGGCCTTGAGGGTCGGCTCGAGCACCTGGGCGCGGTCCATGGCGTCGGCGAGACTCATGCCGCTGATGTCCCAGCCGCCGATGGCGAGGTCGTCCGGGTGGACCATGGGCACGAGGTCGTGGAAGGGGATGTTGACATCGCGCGCCGTGTCGGCGTCGGTGCCAAGCTTGACGGTAGAGCCCATGATGACGGAGCCGTAGTAGTTTGCGGCGCGAGGCCCCTCACGCGTGTCCCAGGCGAGGCCGCGGCGGTTGGCGAGGATGCCGGCGGTGACGGTGGTGCCGTTGTTGCCGCCCCAACCGACGAGCATCATGCCGACACGGGGCACGTTGCGGTCCGTCTTGAACTCGTAGACGGTCTCGGTCGGGGTGGCGACGTACTTGCCGGCGGCGTCGCGGGCAACCTTTGTGGTGCGGTAGGTGTACTTTGACAGGATCTCGGCGTCGGTGTAGACGACGTTGGGGGAGTTGACGGTGAAGAGCTCGCGGTGCTGCTGGTTAGTAGTAGTCGTGGCGGTGGTGGCAGCAGCGCCGTTGCCGTTGGGGTGGGGGGAGGGTCCATCTCCGTGCGCGGAGCCCGAGTCGACCTCTGCATGGGGAGCCATGATGATTGCCTTTTTGAGGTGTTCAGAGGTAGGGCGCTGGGGAAGCGGCGATGTTGTTCAGGGTTCAGGTGGGTGTTTGGTTTTGCGCGTTAAAGTAGGAGGCAAGGGTCTTTAGAGATCCTTGACCGAGTCCGCTGAACCTCCGGGGGAGGCAGAGCAGCGGGCTCCTGCGTACGGGTGATGGACCCTGTTGAAGCGTTGTTGTCAGTACTGCCCATTTCCCCCCTATATTGTGTTGTGGTGGATGTCCAGAGAGACTTACGAGTTGAGGAGGTTGGAAAACGTCTTGACGACGGGGTGATCGCGACTCGTAAGCGCGATCAGACAATGGGGTGAGGGTTTTGTTGGAGGTGTGGTTTTTGTTTTGTCCGGTAAAGTGAGAGGATATCCTCGATTGTATTTTGACCTTTGACAGACTTGTTTAAGGATGACGACGGGTGAAGAGAAGAAGAAGAGAGTCGTCAGAGGGACGGGCGAGAACGGGGAGCGTGGTTCAAATAGTCGGTCCAAAGGGGAGGGAGGGGGTGGGGTGCCCACGCCCGGGACGCCGGGGCTGGGGGATCGCTTGTCAGGTCCGCTAGTCGCGAACCTGGAGCTATGCCACGTCGGGAGCTGCTAGCCGTCCGTTTTATTTTTTTGGGGGCGGTGAGGATGGGGGTCCGTATTGTATTGTTAGTCTATGCAGTTTCGGTTCCCCGGGATGCGACGGCGATAGATAACGGGGGCAGGGTCTTGGCCGCGTGTGCGCGTAGATGGTGTGATTGCATGTAGGACAGGACGAGGAGCAGGAGGAAGGGAGGGGTAGAGTGAGTGAGTATCTTGGTGGTGTGGTGGGGGTTCTTTTCGTGTGTATCTCCTCCGGTTGAACCGTTGGACACGCGTACCTGGACTCGGCTGGTCTGGCGAGATGCAGAATGCAGAATGTAGGCGGGTGAGTTACGATGTAGTTGGTCACTATGGCGGGAGAGCGAAAAAAACGAGCATGCCCTCTAGATCTGGCCACGTCGGAGACGCAAGAGATAAGCTCGGTTCGAGATTATGCATTATCTGGTCTCTTTCTCGTTCCGACGAACCTGTGGCGCACTCTCTTCCCCTTTCACATGCCCAAGTCGCGCGAGAGATAGAGGGGGGGGGAGGGGGAAGGGGGACGGTATGGGCAAGGCACCCTATCTTTCTCGGATGAGAAAAGCCTCACACGACACATCCATGCCCGTCCTCGGTTGCCTTTGGGCTGTGGCACAGGGCCTGTTCTGCTTCCTCCGATGTACCGTCTGAACTGTCCGTGTGGGGAGACGGCACGCGAGCGGTGTTGAGTGAAGACGTCAATCACTCTTCATCTCCATCCTTCATCATTGTACTCACCCGTCCTCCGCTTCAGAAAGCTGTCGACGTTGTTGTTCGAGATTGGGATGGCGGGGCACTCTGGATCCCGCACCTTGAAAGCTCTCCCCCCTCCCCTCCCCCCATGTTTCTGGAAAACGCCAATGTCACTGACGAGCAGGGGGGGCGTCGAGCCGGCTGCCGAAAGGGGCATGGAGGGGTCGTCGTGACGGCCGTCTGATTGGGCCCGAGTCCGTGAGCTCCCCCGGTGACCTGGTGCCCGAGCGCTTTTCTCACTTTCGGCCACTGGCAGTTCGTCACTGTTCTTCGTCTGCTTCTGCTGCTGCTGCTGCTGCTGCTGCTGCTGTTGCTGCTCCTCTTCTCGGCGGCGTCGGGGCGGGTTGCTCGGCTCGAGGTGGGGCTCAAGTGCCATCAATGTCATTGTGCCTCTTAGTCGCCCGCCCGGTTGACACGTTTCCTGGTCTAATGGGCGCCGCCGGGGTTGGCATCATTAAACTCTCCTGGATGGCCACTTTCACTCGGTTATGCATTTCGAGTTTCGTCGGTTGGTGAGCTGTTCCACAGACGCCGCGTCCATCCGGGATCCCGCATGAGCGTGTCTGCGGGACGAAACAGCCCCCCCTTCTAGGGCCCTGCGGAAGCTCTGCGCCAGTCGATTATCCGGACCCTGTCGTGAGAATTGCGTCGTGGTCTGATGCGGCCTCGTATGGTGAATTGGGTTTTTCTATGGAATGAGAAGCCCTAGTGTTGCCTAAGAGCGCCTCACGCCCTCGGTTTCATTCCTCTCCCGTCGATTATGGAGGTTAATTCTAGTCATGGCTCAATTTGAACGCTTCAACTTTTAGAGTCTCTGCGAAGGTGCTACGGCAGGCAGTCAAATGTCGTCAAGTCTGCGGGACATTTCTTGATTGATTATCGCCGAGTACTCAAAAGAACCCTCGGACGCGCCTGTTAAGGTCAAGCGACGAGCCATTTGGCTGCTCTTGACCGCCATTACCAGCAAGGGGGGGGTTCGACGCTTTTCGCGCGATTGGGCCTACTGCTTTCAGGGGGAGAATCCTGCAGTCGAACGGCGAAGCGAAACAGGGACCGGACGGGATGTGAAGCGAGGAGACCGATCCTCCTGGACGGAAAAAGAAGTAAAGAGACCTCCAAGGTTGCCGCGATTCCCGATGTCCTTTCCGATCTCGGCCGTGCTGATGCTACTCTCTTATGCTGGTTTCAGAGTGTTGGGACATGTTATTGCCCCGGTTGCTCGCCGAGACCCACCCGGAGATGCGGAGACCGCCGGGGCCACGACTTCCGCGCGCCCCCACCCGCAACATGAGCGTTCATCAAATGCACAAATCGGCCTTCCGCAAAGAAGTAAAACGCTCAACACTGGACTCACTTCTAAACTTCATAATACGAACGGTTACTGACGGGGCGGACTTGTTGCATGTATAGTATTCCTACAATAGCGCTTACAATTCCCACTCAAGTGTCAGAGATCACCCCCCACCCCAAAATAGAGGGTATGTCTGTCATCCACTTGCTCCCTTTAGCTAGAAACTGTCAGTTTTCTTTCAACTATGGCAATGTCATAGTCAGAGTAATGCCTGAAGTTTTCTGGTCAGTAGGTGTGAATCAGCCTCGATGTTCCGGAGGTATGGTAGGTGTAAGGAGAAGAAGTGCATCGAGGGAATCGCGTTGGGACGCGTTCATGCAGGCTTGATCAAGAACTAATAGGGTTTTCACCGTACGTATTTCCCTTCTTCTGTCTTCTTGAGAGATATGTAAGCTTTTCACTAGAACACATATTGGGTCTGTTATCTCAACCACGATACCGTAACTAAGTTGTGTTGCGATAACCGATGTGACCTCTGCATAAACAAGACAGTCGTCTATAGTCAAATGACTACCGGAGGACTTATATCAATGTACCCAACTTCCTACGCTCCTCCAGCCTTTACCTCCAAATCCCGGGCTTCATCCTGGGAAATCTCTGCCCAATACTGCATGAACCTGTATAATGTTAGAGGCACAACCTTGGAAAAAGTTTGAACACCAGCAGGGAGGGGGGGTCTTACTTTTGATCGTCATTTATGGTCACCATCTCCTGCAGCTTGTCTTCCGTCACCCCCGGGCTGTTCTGCTCCACATCGAACATCTCGTCCTTCCACGGTCATACGTAGTCGTAGTCACCCTTCCGGCTTGATAGGTGACGGAACAGCCGCCGCAACCCGCTGCACCCGAAGAAATACTGCTGGTTCGCGCGAGGGAGCGACAACCGCCGCACGAACTCGGGAGGAAGAAGGCCGGGATATCTCGCTTGAAGCCATCATATGCACCATTATACTCGCGCCAGACCGGATTGTTACCCTGTCAGTCGTGGAAGAGTCTGCACGAAACACCAAAGTTATTCCAATCTTTCGTGATACCGCTCAGCCGATGAGTTAGAACCTGGATGGTAGTACTGGTGTTCCAGTCGTGCTGCACCAACGGCCCTGGATACAGGCAGTATAATAGCAACGCAATCTGCAGAGCAATGGGGTATTTTTCCAGACGGATGTCGAAAGTCGCCAACCATCTTGACCAAATAGCTCTATGATCACTTCGCTGATGGGATGATGATTTCAAAGCCTCTCTTGAAGCCCAGGAAGGAAGTCAAATAAGCTCTCGGAACCCTTGTCGGGCTACGTCCGACAAAAGTCCTCGTCCGTCGAAGGCTCCAAATATCTCAAAGAACGCATCTCTGCTTCATTTAGGGGGGGGGGGGGGCAGTTCACCAAATCGGACGGAAGGTTCCTCCCCATAAACATTCTCGAGGATCTACATTTCGTGGATGGCATGTTGGAGAAGTCACCGGACTTGTTCGACACCGGTACGGACCTCGCCACTTATATGCTTCAGACCGTAAGAAAGCTCTTCCACATCGCATCGTGTCACGTCGACCTAGACGCAGGTTCTCTCAGGGCTTTCATGCTTCGGGTTCAAGACCATTTGTTCAACTACAGCCGCCTTCCTATACGATTCCTCGCGGTTGGCTGCTTGGCCACACTGCCAGCACTTCATCCTTTCCAGTCTTCTAGGGCCAAAACCCTTAAGTTTGGCACTTCTCAGTGGTGCCGGACTCACTTGGCCTGAATCCTTTCCGTATATATCAGAGGTCGTCGTTGATATTTCCGTCATTTAACACGCCGTTCCCAACCTACCTAACATCTACCCGCCATGGCACCCAACAGCAACCCGCCGCCCACTTACCACGTCGTGCCCCGCTTCGACATAGCCGCAAAGGGCGGTGCCCTCGAGCTCGGCACCGTCGTCGAGGACCTGGTGACCCTCCGCCCCCTGAATCGGGAGTCTGTCATTCCTATCCGCGCGGGCATCCGCTACCCCGCCGTCACGCACAACGGCTTCGCCGAGGGCCACGGCGGAATCTGGGCCAAGGCCCTCGTTTTCCAGGGTGCGGGCGTCTCGGCCGACGCGTCGGCGCAGCAAGGAGAGCAGAGCACGGGGGCGTGCGATGCGCTCGTCACGAGCTACTTCGACCCGGACGCCGACTACGTCGCCCGCACGCTCGCGTCCCGCGACGTCGACCGCTACTTCAGCGCGTCCGGGTTCGAGAACGACGTGTTCTTGGTCACGGGGCTCAAGGTAGCCAAAAATCTGCGGTACAGTGCGACGGCGGGGGCGACGCGCGCCGTCGATGCCGAGGCCTCCGCCGTTGTGCAGCCGAATACCGGTGTCGCGGTGGGGGCCGGCGCGGGTGGGGCTGCCGCCGACGAGCACTCGGTGGAGTTCGAAGCGGACGACGTCGTGGTGGGGTTCCGGGTCAGCCGGTACGCGTACGTACCGGCGTCGCGGAACCCGTTTGGCAGGAAGAAAAAGAAGCTGGTAGGCACGGATTACTTGGATAACGCGAGGATGCACGGCGAAGGCGGTAGAGAAGAAGTCGAAGTCGAAGTCGAAGTGCCCCGGGCGACCTATGAGAGAGTGCCTATTGAGGAGGAGGAGGAGGAAGCCGCGCAGAAGGAGGCGAAGACATCTGGGGGGCTAAATGAGCTTTGGGTTATCCCAGCAGAACTGCGAGGCAGTTCGGTCCCAGGAGCTGTCTGACATCAAGGGGTCTTGGTTATCGAACGTCAGACGAGTGTTAGAGAAACATTGCGAATGGATGAGCGACAACAAAGGCACTTCAAAGAATTGTTCAGCCAAATTCGATGTTGACCTGGTGAATGACGAAAGAATCAAGGTTGTAAATGAAGTGAATGTAAGGGACATATCCTTGCGTTTCTGTAAGGCTTTGACCTGATAATCCTGTTTTGGACCTTTGCACACATACGCGTAATCGACTTCTTCCAAGGGACCGAAGCTCAGGGCGATGGAGGTGTAAATTCACCTCCGAGGAGTCCCGGACTTCGGACAGTTGACACAATCGCAAACACCCGCGGCGTTCTAGAAGAACATCAACTCACATCTCCGCTGATATGCCACGTTTTGTCCCTCCCTCTCTGCCCTCACAAACAGCCAGAACCCCCACACCTCTCTTCGTCTCGTTTCTTTTGACTTTCGCCCTCTTGCTCCCACACTCCCTCAAGGGAATGAGGCTGCCGCGAAGGTTTCATACGACGGAAGCTTGCAAGGATCGCAGTTTGAGCGAGGGTGTGCTGGTCCGAAGGGGGTGTCGCGTCAAATCTGACGTTTTGCGCTTTCCAACTCTAACTCATCAAGCCGCCTCCTGGAAAATTTGTTGTCTCGTACAACCGTAAAAGTCTCGAGAAACGAGAACACAGTTGACCGAGGGCCCTGAAAGTCGATTTTTTCCTGCGACAAGAAGTCGACAGGGGTTTTGTTTTTTTCCGTTTTGGGGGGGAGGGGGAAGTTGGATAGATGTGCGCTCTTCTGTCAGACCGGCTTGGTTAGAGACTTCGGACGACGGAAGGGTGGGCGTAAGACCGGCGTGCGCGACTAGGTTTGACTCGTGTAAGCAACACGCCGGAGTGTTCCCGTCGCTGTAAGCTGTAATGAATACAAGCCGAATCATCATTCGGATGGAGGGCTGAAAAGAAAATTGGATGAAGAAAGACTGCTGGTCCGTGAAGGTAACTTGCGACCTCGAGCAAATCGCGATCGGAAACATTCACATGAGAGGCAGGGCATCGAGACACATGTTTTTTTAAAGAGCCACAAAGCATTGTGGTTTCATCGAGACGCTACCTATACAGCAGGATTATACACAAGGATATCTCCCCAAACGTATCCACAGGATATCATGTAAATCAAAAGAACAGAACGATAAATGAGAGTGAACACGCGGCCCATCGATGAACGAGGCCGGAAAAAGTAATAAAAAAAGAAGAAACAAGAGATCACTCTGCCGCGTCGTAGTTTCGTCGACTATTCCCCTAATGCTCCCCCGCCGGTTGGCGGAGCTATGTCTAGGCCTTGAAAGCGCGAGCCTCGGTGCGCTTGCGGAGCTTGAACTCGACGGCGCGCTTGCGGGCGGTTGCGGACTGTGTGAAGGCGACGGAGCCTCCAAAGGGACCGGCGAGGGCCGCGTTGCGCAGACGAGCAATGCAGACGTTGCTGGCACCGCCGACGTTGGCCTCGCATGTCATGCCGGCGGGCATCTTGACGGCAACGTTAAAGTCCATGGTAGAGGCGCCCGAGAGACCGCCGAAGCCGATGCCGGGGACGTTCTGGGTGACCTCAGCAGGCTTGAAGGCGCTGGGGTCGGTACCGCCGGAGGTGCCGTCGACGTCGGCCTTGAGGGGGCCGGCGCCGTCCTGGTTGACCTGGTGGAAGGTCATCTTGATGGTGCCGTCGTCGGCGGTCGTGGGCATGCCCTGGCTGGCAGCCATACCGGTGGCGGCCTTGACGCCAGTCTCGGCGGTGCCCTTGGGCGTCTTGCTACCCTTGCCGTTCTGGCGGGCGCCGATGTTGACGTTGCGACGAGCCATGTTGGCCTCGTGGACTGCGCGAGCCTGCTGGACCGCGGTCGTGTTGCCGCCAGCGCCGTTCATGAAGGTCTGGACCATCGCGGCGGCGTCGACAGGACCGCCGCCCTGGGTGCGGCCGAGGGCAGAGGCGCGGTTGGTGCCGAGCTCGCGGTCACGGATGATAGAGGTGTCGGCCTCAGAGCCGCAGCGGGGAGAAGCGCAGTCGCGAGGTGTTCCATCAATCACTGGGACGTGTTAATAAAGGTCCGGGCCGATAGCTTGTGAGGCAGAGAGTGACTTACAGGAGAGGCCGGGAAGAGTGACACCATTGGCACCCTGAACACTGTCGATGACGCCGTGGGCGAAGACATTGGTGGCAGCGAAAGCCGCGAGGAGGACGGAGGAGGCGTACTTCATTTTGGCGGTTGGAAAGACTGGTCAAAATTTGAATCTAAACTAAAAGGTTGAGTGATTATTATTGTGTAAAAGGCCGTCGATGAGCTCCGGGCTCGTGTCGGGAAAGAAAGGCAGATGAAGGAAGGCTGAAGAGAAGATGAGATGCTGATAAGAGAAGAAGACGAAAGTTTGACGGGACATGCGAGTGATTCTTATACGAGTTTGTCGATACTCTGGATGACAGATTCTGGACAGTCTTGAAAGGCATCTGATGGGTCTTGGCAACCCACGGGCTCGGTTCTTAGGAGTCGACGCCAGGGATCGCGGCCGTTGCGTGCTCCTGAATGAAGCGTCCTGTTCCCGAATCCCGACTTCCTAGCAAAAGATCAGTTGAAGCACTTATCTGACGACTAGACGATGTAGGCTGTGCGTGCCATCGTCGAGGACGACTCTTGCGAAGATGCGATTGGCTTGCAGCCGTTTCAAAGGGGCTGGCGGGTCTTGAGCGATGCCCTGGTGGAGGGAAACGCCGCGCCGGGAGTCAGCTCGCCTGCTGTTCCTCCGGCAAAGACGGCCACTATGGATCATGCATGAACAAGCCAATGGTGATCTAGGCTCCGATTGGTAGATCATTGAAAATCGCGGTTGTGGGGGAGCAACGAGATCTTCTCCCAGGGGTGGTACGGCAAGGTCTAACGATCTTCACGGTTGTTTGGGCTCGGCGTCGACGAGAATGACGATGTCGTTGGACAAGGTTTAGCAGCGGGAGCGTTCCTGAGAAGAGCAGGGACCATCCCATGCCATGCCGTAAAAGATTTGTGAACGGCGCCAGGATGGTGTCGATCCTCAAACGCGAGGCGTGTGAGGCTGCTGTTGGCCGGGGCGAGTGAGCAAGGGCCAGATGCACCGCTGACTGATTCTACAAGAGGTTGAGACGGGCAGAAGACGGCGAATGTGCGGACGAAGTGTGCCTGCGTGTGTTTAGGAAGCCTCGGAACGACGCAAATGGGCGCCGCTAATGTCTCCATTTCATATTTCCACGACTACTGAAGAGCGGCAAGCCTATGCCCTCTTGGGGAAAGGTCCCCGCCCGGATCTCTCGACACAGGTAGACACAGACCGACTCGCTGCGGGTTCTCGTTGGAACCCGAGGCACATCAGGTAGTGCTGCGGATACGTAGAGATTTCAGAGAACCGCTGCCCCTGTTTCGGTTTTGGGGAAGAAACCGGATATGCTTAGATGGTGGCGCCTTTCTCAATGGCGAAGCTGGAGCGGCTCTCTGCGATGTGTCATTGCGACCATGGATTGGCATGGCAAGAAATTCAGAACCATCTTCGATCCGTCATTCGAGCGACGTTAATGACATTACCAGCCGTGACTGACATGGCTTGGCAGGAGCAGTAGGCGGGATGAAAGCTCGGCGACAGCATGTCGTCTAGAGTCAAGTTGTAACAAGCCTTCGACAGGGCGACTGACAGTCCTTGGCGAAAGTCTGGGCAGAGAAGCACGAATTCGGAAGGTTGGAGGAATTCCCATGTTTCGTCAACACACGCACGGCCGTTTCCCCTTGTAGCTCTATTCGTAAAGGAAGTCCCCCAGTAATGTGGGTAAGAACTGAGGGGGATCTGCCGGCAAATCCGCATGAGAAAGCAAGAATAACCAAATCAGGACGGCGCCGATCGTCGGATATGCTTGTTCTGAGGGCTGTGCAGGCCACTTGGCTCCGCCTTGGAGACACAGGTGAGGATCTTGCGGCGTCAATGGGTCGCAATCCGCGCTTGTTTGTTTGAGTGATGCCTAGCCCTTGACTTGGTGATGGATGGGGTGTTGGATTTCGCTGTATCATGAATTTGTCATGGTTGCATGTTCGTTGGGATCCGAGCATACCTGTATGCTGCATTGCCAGGTTTCTCGCGAAATCCTCTACTCTCGCTGTGTGTCGGAGAGACGGCTCTTCCGCGGTGATGCGAAGAACAAAGACCGACCGCAAGAATCTCGGCATCCGTCTGATTCCACCATAGAGTCAGCGCCGTTCTCCCGGTTATGTGACACGACCAGCTTTGATACTGACATATGACGGAGGGGTCGAAGACCAGCTCGTAACGTTGTCTGTCTCTCATGGCTTCGTCCGAAGACATACGAGTTGCTGCGCCCCCAGACTTTGGACGATGAAAGGACCATGGAAAGCACCAATTTTGATGCAGTTCCGGTATTTTCCCTGTCGACTGGGGGAGAATCGCTGGGTATCTGGCGTAATTGAGTGTCTAAAAAACATCGAAAGTCTCCAGAGACGCATGTGGTATGGTACGAGACCACGGTCCCGATTCCATGTTTGACAAATCATCCCCAGGGGATGATTTGTCGAGGTGGCATAGACTCATGGCTTTTCTGCTAAGGGTGGCGTTCTTGTCAAACCAACATTGCTTCGGTATTGGTCTCAGGCATACAGTTGCCATTCTCAAGTGGATGAGTCGTGTTTGCCGGGGGCAGAGTCGCGGTGTCGAGACGGTCGGGTTTAGTTAGACGCGGCTCGGAGGTGGTAGGCCAGGTGAAGTGCTGAAGAGCTGGTTCCCGTGTTTACGAGATGAAAGTGGGAGTGCAACGGGATAGGCAGCATAAGAGCATCCGATGCGTTTCTAAGCAAAGAGAACGTTATAATGTTCGAGGATTTGGTGACCGAGGTGTCGTTGTAGTGCAGTACGTCGTCCAATGCTCGTGACGCTGTGTCTCCGAGAGGAAGACGCCGCCTGGTTCTAAGTCCATGGCCGAGAATGTTGACCAGCTGCACACGACAGATGCCAGGTGGCGGGTGACCAACGAGACCGGCTGGCGGCCCAAGACAGCTGCTCGGCAGAATCTCATCCGCCAGGCCCCTGAGCGACGATCATACGGCCCCCCCGATGACCGCCACCAAACCGCTGATGTCTTCCGCGAGTGTCATTCGTCAGCGTCCATGTTTCACTACACAACCCATGCCGCGACCATTTCCTCTCGCTTCTTCACTCATACCCAACCGAAACCTCTCATATCACTCTTCCCTGACAACATCAAGTGTGGCAGGCGTACGGTATTTGCGCGGCGAATATTGCCTGACGAACCTATCGATGGTGCTCAAGAACGCCAACGAAATTCAGCATCCCAGGCGATATCACACCCCGGCGCAAAGAGATCAATAGCACATATTGCGTCCCCCCCCCCCCCCCCCTTTTCTCGTCACCATCAAGCTGTCTAGTGATGCACGAACAAGAGTTAATTCAGCTATCGCCACCCAGTTAAAGGCCCTCACGACCAGACAGACATGGCAAAGTTGCCCGTCTGGACAAGTGTCATGCCTGCATCTTCATCCCACTCGTCCGAGATGGCCAGAATACGCCGCAGCCCTGCTGTCCAACCACGAGATGACGTCTCAATGTTAATAAAACACAGACATGTCTTGGCTGCCATCGCTCACATGTCGGATGGTTCCATTACGAGAGGTCATCCAGCTCCGGACTAACGATCATTGCCAATATGGGCGCCATCCTCCTCGGTGCCTCGATGGCGCATCTGATTCGCCAGCCCGTCCGAGATGTCACTTTAAGCTATCAACAGGTCCCTGGCGGCTGAGAACTTGGCGATATCGTCTGTATCGAGTTATATAGCTGCTTTCCTTTCTTCATAGGCGTCAAGATGATCCCGTTGCCTCCCGCTCTGTCGCCACTTACTGCCAACCCCCCACGATGCGTGCCGCTCGTTTTGTGTCCGTCTTCACGGGCATCGCCGTTGCCTGCAACGGGAACAATGCGCTCTGCGGGAAGAAGTACTCGGACGTGACGTTTGTTGGATCCCACAACAGCGCCTTCGTCGGCATCACGCCCGCCCATAACCAGTACGTGTCGGTGACGGCCCAGCTCGACCTAGGCGTGCGCTTCCTCCAGGCCCAGACACAGAACAAGAACGGCCAGATCCAGATGTGCCACACCACCTGCGCCCTGCTGGATTCAGGATCGCTTTCGAGGTACCTCGAGGAGATACGGAAGTGGATGGAAGCTCACCCGCGGGATGTGGTCACGCTCCTTCTCACCAACATCGATGCGATGCCCGTCACGCAATTCGGCGACACCTTCAAGAACACGGGTCTGGAGAAGTACGCCTTTAGACCGAAAGAGAAGGTGGCCATCGACCAGTGGCCGACGCTTCAGAAGCTCATCGATGAGGGCACAAGACTGGTCGTCTTCATGGGTGACGAATCTTCAAACAAATTTTTTTTTTCTTCTTCTTCTTTTTCTTGGGTCTCGAGATACATTGACAGGAGGCGCGCTGACGGCGACCAGACTATCACTCGGACACGAGCAAGGTGGACTACATCCTCGATGAGTTCCAGTACTACTGGGAGACGCCATTCGGCGAGACAAACGCAGGCTTTCCCAGGTGCAACATCGACCGGCCGCAAGGCGTTGACCCTGGCGGCCGCATGTACCTCGTCAACCACTTCCTCAACGTCGAGCTGTTCGCCGGCATCAAGATCCCGGACCAGCTCAACGCGCCGAGGACGAACTCGCTGCAGTCCATCGATAAGCAGGTCAACCTGTGCAGGGGGATGTGGGGACGAACGCCGAGTGTCATTCTGGTAAGTTGAGAAATCCACGTCGGGATGTTATCTCGAGTAGTTCTCCCTCTGGCATTGTTGTTTGGAAGGGGGGACTGACCGAGGGAATAAAAGCTCGACTGGATCAATGTCGGTGAGGCGATCAAGGCACAGAACCAATACAACAGTTGAGAAGACGGTGGTCTTCCACGAATGAAATGCGGCTGGGAGGGACCAGCGTGTAGCGTCAAAGATAGAAAGTTGGGATGCTCGGTCAAGACAAAAGGAGGAAGGGGGAGGCTAGTGGCCATCTTCGCGATTTCAGCCATTGCCCGCGCGGCCCATGTGACTCGCGAATTAATCCTGGCGACGATCCGCAGGGCGGCCGAGGGGGACACGCCGTTCGCGTCAGGGGGAGGGCGGCATCCGAGTGGCCGTGAGGCCGGGGGTGTCAGCGAAGCCACTGCTCGGTGTCCCAATCGGGCGTTGGCTGACGGATGAACATGAGGGAGTGCCGGCAAATTCCCGTCCACTTTCAGCCACCGCCTCCGAATCCTCAAATAGATATCATGGCAGCCTGCTGCGCTTCTGCCAAATCTACCGCTATCTCTTACAATATCACACCCTGCTGCACATTCGCAATCGTCGTGTCACATGCCCATCCTTCGTCCTTTGGACACATCATGCCATGGCTCGAAACGTATAGCAGCGGCTTGATCGAGAGCTTCATTCCGTTCCCGACACTGGACACACCCCAAACACGTCGACTGCCTCGCCCGGAATAGACATATCGGTACCCGGCCGTCATGGAGAGAGACGGGGCTTGGCTTGCCAACGGCGACTACGCACAGTCTGTCCGCTCCCTCTGCTTCTCAGACCCCCGACTAAAGCAGCGAGACCCGAAGGCGCAGACCCAGCGCGTCCCCTTCGCAGACGACGGCGTGCGCGTCGTCAAGCTCGGCCTCAAGAACGGCGCCTTCGCCAGGGAGGCCGAGTTCGACGACCCGGCCGCCCTGGATGTGCACCTCCTCGCCGCGGCGTCACCGGCTGTCACCGCCGCCCGGCGGAGCATCTACGTCGTCGAGGGCCTCGGCCCGGGGTTCGCGGGCGTGCTCGGCTCGCGCTTCGGGCTGCACCCGTCCCTTTTCGTCGAGCACGAGCGCGTCGTCGTGCACAACCTCAACGGCGCGGGTGAGAGCGACGGCGTGCAGCTTCCGTCGGTCGTGCGGGGCCGGGGCCACCTCGAGATGAAGTACTACGAGGTCGTGGAGTTCGACAGGAAGCCGACGAGCTTCCGCTGGGTGTGTGCCGCCACGGGTAGGCATATCGGGGTGTCCCGGGACTTTCGTTGGGATAACTCGCCCGACGAGGTGGCGAATTACTTGAACGTCGGTGTCGTCAGGAGGAAGTGCGGCGTGTGGTCAAGGAGGACCGAAGGAGGCGGCTGGGATTGTGAGCCCCCCCCCCCATCTTTCTCTCTCTCTCGTTTTAATCTTTTTCCTTGTCTCTGACCGTTCGCTGATGCACTAGTCTCGCGCAGGCCTCGTTCTCTGCGATCCTCCAGTCAAGAGCGTCCGCACAGGAGTTGATTACAAGATCGAGTATCCCGTCAAGACGCGCGCCTATCAGGGCGGCTATCTCGACTTCGTTCCCGAGGAGGAGCAGATGCGCGTCGCCCGAGAGGGCCGCTATCGCGGACCCCCGCGGGCCTCAATGCTCGAGGACCTGTCCTTCTATCTCGAGACTCACTCGGGCCTTGTGGACACCGCGGAGCCGGATGCGGCTGTCGGCGTCTTCGTCAAGAAGATTGTCGCGTCGCACTTCCTCAAGCAGACAGAGCACCTGCGCGCGACGCTCTCGGCGGTGCAGCGCGGGCTCACGCGCAAGCAGGACCTCGCGAAAATGCCCATGGCCAAGGTCGAGGCCCTCTGGAGCGACATGCAGGGATGGGAGCGGCGGACGGGGGAGTACCTCGAGGACCTCGAGGGCATCATGCTCCAGCTCGGCATCCCGCTCTCGAACCCGGCGCCGGTGGCGGACGTGGCAGATGCGGCAGCGAACGCGGCGTGGCGGGACTGCGCAGCCGATTTCCAGTTCCTCCACCTCCGGTTCCGGGAGCTGCGGCACCGCACCGAGACGCTCAACGCGGCGGTGACGGGGCTCGCGGGCATCACCGGCAACAGGCAGGCGTACAAGGAGCAGCAGCGGAGCATCCGCGAGGCCAAGAGCACCAAGGCGGTGACGTTGCTTGGGCTCGTCTTCATCCCGCTCGCGTACACGAGCTCGCTCTTCGGCATGGAGGTGCCGTACGGGCCGGGCGGCGAGTTCTTCTGGATCTACTTCGTCACGTCGGCGCCGCTGATCCTGGTGGTGCTGTTGGGGTACTATGTGCTGGATTTCGGGTACGACGACGACGGCAGGGCTTGGTCTGTGGTGACGTTTAACAAGTCGATGGATGAGAGACTGGGCTGGTTCAAGCGTCACAATACCGAGAAGAGGTTGTTTGGGTGAGATGAGTATACCGAAAAAAGTGAGGATGAGATGAGACGCTTCACTAAAAAACAATTGATACTCTTGGCAAATGACGCTCACGATGCTTGACTGCGCGCTTGTTCTCCTTATAAAGTCTGAGCGAAGGAAATTAGAAGGAAACCCCTGATGTACAAGTCTAGAAAACCATCATACTCGAAGATAAAGAGATACACACTGCATTATTGGACATCATGGCATCTCAAGGGGTGCATGTTGAAGCTCACCACAAACGGTGTAAGTGCGCTGAAGCTCCTCTGTGATACAGTGAATGTCCAGGAGCTGTAGGAGCTGTGCCGATAAGAGCTCCTGGTGGGTCGGTCCGCGTCGCTTAAGTGCTGCTTATCGACGTGTTTAGTGGCCGCGGTGCGCGATAAGCCCCGTCCCGCACCTGGACACCAACACGTCGCGTCGCTGGGACGCGTCAAAGAGCTCTTAATTGACATGCGCTCCACTGCCCACCACACACCACTCCAGATACTCACCACTCCAGTCTACCACAACATCTTTCACCCAATATTGGTACTCCCAGGTACCTCTACCTTTGGGCACCTTGTTTTCTCATCTTTGCGTGTTTTGATACCCATCATCGTGCATTTTTCTCCCAGTATCAAACCACAATGGCTTCAGAGAAGCCCGCGTCGCGCCCACCCAGCGCAAGCCCGGCGCCAGAGATGATGCTCTCGCTGAAATCACGAATGGAGGCCCGACTGGCCGCCACCGACACCAGTTCTGACGACGACGAACCCAGAAATAACGGACGCAAGAGCAAAACACCCCCGGTGCGCACCCAGGATAGTGACTCTGAAGAAGAAGTCGTTTTCCGCCCCAGAGGCCTGCTCGCTGCCCAGCTACAAGGCGGCACCCAGCCAGCAGGCTCGGACGACGAACCCGAGACATTCCTTGACCGTATCAAGAAACGGCTGGGATCCGCTGGTGAGGAGGACGGAGACGACGCCGAGGACACAACCATGGGAGACGCAGACGCGGAAGATGAAGACGACATCCCCGTAGCGCCGCGAAGGCTGCAAAGGAAGCAAGTCAGAGAGACCACGCCAACACCGACCCAGAACCCCGAGGTGCAGTCGAGTCCTGGGCTCTTCGTGTCTCCGGACCGCCAATCACCCATGAAACCTACTGAAGCCACACTAGCCGACGATGGCTCAGATTCCGACGCGTCGCTCCCCTCATTGACCAAGAGCGCCAGGTTCCAGGCGTTGGTCGAGCGCAAGCGACAAGAGAGACTGGCCCGCGAGGCGGAGGTCGAGAAGAAACGCGCCGAACGCATGGAACGCCAGCAGACCACAAATGCCGATCTCTTCGACGACGACGAGGACGCTGGCAACGTCTCCGACATCACCGACGACGAGGGCGGCAGAAAGCTCAGCCAGGCCGTGAGGCCCGCAAGGAGGGCCGGCAAGAAGGCTGTCGAGGAGATGCAGCGTGAAACGCAGCGCATGGCGCGTAACATGCAACTCGCCCACGAGGCCAAGACTAGGAAGAAGTTCACCAAGGCCGACTTTCTCCAGCGCTTCAACTATGGAGCGCCGGCAAAGCCCGATACACAAACACAACAGGCCTCGAACTCGAGCCGTCCAACTTCACCTGTTTCGGCTCACCAGACTGATGCCGAGATGAAGGACCCCGAAACGCCGCCCAGTTCTCCTCCTGTGGCGAAGACCGCGTCCCCTGTTAAGCTTCAGGAACCAACGGCAGTTATTCAACCTCCCACCTTCCCCCAGAAACATGATAACGAAGAGATACCTTCGCTCGACGACATATTCGAGGCATCGCGGAGACTTGACAAAGGCAAAGGCAAGGCCGTTGCCTCTCCCCCAAAGGGCCCTGCTGAGGAGACGAAGCCAAAACGCCATGTTCGCGTCAAGCTACCCGTCCTCTCGGCAAACCACGTAGTGATCGACCTCGACGACGATGACGACGACCTTGAGATTGCTGGCGGAAAGAAAAGCAAGCTCGATGCCGTTTTCAGTAAAATTCCGGAGAGGAAGGCCAACGAATCCAACTCCCTCCACGCCCTGCGTCGACTCGCCCAGGTTGGCTCACCCAACAAGGAAAGAAAGCGAAAGTACGAAAAGCCGACCATCACGGTTGGCCAGCTGCAGCTCACCCTGCAACAGCGAGCGCGCCAGCAGGCCAAAATGGAGCGCGAGAAGCGTCTTGAGTACCTCAAGTCCAAGGGCATCATCGTCCAGACCGCGGAAGAGCGTGAGCGCGAGATGCAAGACGTCGAAGACATTGTCACCAGGGCGAGGAGAGAAGCCGAGGAGATCATGGAGCGTGAGCGAGAAGCCGCAAAGAAGGAAAAGAAGGAGAAGAGGAAGAACGGCGAGCTCGACGCCTGGGATGACAGCGATGACGAGGAGTGGGAAGCCTCTGACGCCGAGGAGGAAGGGGGTGCGGCTGTTGAGGTCGAGCTTTCTGGTTCTGAAGACGAGCAGGCTGATGACGAAGATGCCTCGGACGCCGAGGTTGAAGGCGTCGCCCTGTTCGACAACGAAGCCGACGACAGTGGCTCGGAGCACCCTGAAGCCGACGACGAGACCTTGGAGGATCCTGCTGCCGACTCTGAAGACGACTTGAACCTCCCCACAAGGAACATCCGCCGCTCGAAGAAGACCCAGGTCATTTCTGACGACGAGGATGAGGATGAGGACAGGGTTGAGGCGACGCCCAGACCGAAGACTGCGACCCAGCACTCTCCCACTGCACCCAGCACTAAGTCGCCCGCTGTCCCTACTTCGGTCCTGCGTTCCGCGAAGAAGACATTTATCCCTGGACTTCCCGTCACGGGAGCCGCTGGCCTCGGCCTCACCCAGATTTTCGCCGGCACCATGGACGACAGCCAAGCAGCTCTCGGTACCATGCCCTCTCAGTCGCCTATGCCGGACTTCGACAGCCTCCCCGACTCCAACCTGATCGGTTTCACCCAAGAGCACGACAGCATGGTTTTTGATAGCCAGGGCGGCGACACGCAGAGAGCCGAGACGCAGCAGGAATCTGCGGACGGCGTGCACCTCCACTTTTCCCAGACCCAGGTACACGGCTTCGACAGTCTTCTGCACGACGAGGAGCTTACTCAGGTCTCGATCGACGCCACGCAGGATGCTGGGCCCCAGGATTACACGCCTCTGAAGCAGCGCTTCGTCGAGCCTTCTTCGACCATCGAGACTATGGTTCTTGACAAGGACGGGGAAGTTGACTCGGTGCAAGACTCGCCCCTCGTTCGCAGGGGTAAGCTGCGCCGGAAGATCGACGTCGCTGCGGCGGTCATGGACGACGAAGACAACGAAGATCCCAGGGCTAGTCCTGAAATGGACGAGTTCGGATTCAGGACGACAGCCTTCAACGTCATGCAAGATGCCGTCAAGAAGCAGAACGCGCTCAAGAAGGCACAGGACTACAACCGCAAGAAGAGCAAGGCCAAGGAGATGGTGGTGGAGCAGGCCGAGGAGTCCGAGGACGAATATGCCGGCCTGGGGGGTGTCGACGGCGAGGACAGCGACGACGACGATGCCGCCTCCGTCAAGGAGATGATTGACGACGAGGGAGGCATGACTGCAGACGACGAACGCAAGCTGGCTGCTCTTTACGCGTAAGTGAAACGGCGTCTTCCCCTGTTCGATACGAAACTCGTCTTGCTAACGATCCGCAGTGAGCGTGAGCGCGCAAGCGACGAGAAGATGGTGGACAAGCTCTTCCACGACGTCACGACGGGCATGCTCCGGCGCAAACGCGGCGCCGACTATGACCTCTCGGACTCGGACGACGGCGGCGAGGCGCGACGACGGATGAAGCGCCGGCAGTTCCAAAAGATGCAGCAGGCCCTCTTCACGGACGAGCGCATCAAGAAAATTGCCGAGAAGCCCGGCAACCAGGCCTTCCTCCGCACCATTGAGGACCGCGGCAGCGACGAGGAGATGGACTTCCTCGACTTCGCGCCCGAGCCGATGGAGACGGACTCTCAGTCCCAGTCCCAGGAGCAGCAACAGCAACAGCAACAGCAACAGCAGACGGTGCCGGACAGCCAGCCACTCGCAGCAAACGCGACGAACAGGCCGCCCGCCAGCATGCGCCGGACCAAAGATGGGAGAAGACCCGCCAACCTCGGCGAGATCCGCGAGTCCGTGTCAAGCTTGCTGGAGGACATGAACGACGTCATCCCGGCCACGGATCCGAACTCGGATAGCGAGGCCGAGGACGACGAGGAGGCGATGCGTCCCCCGGCGACGTCGTCCCTTAGCAACAAGGAAAACTGTTCGCCCGGCAGGAACCCGCGCCGTACGAACTCGCGCCACCAAGTCGTCGACCGCCTCACGCTCAAGCGCCAAGGCTCATCCACCACGTCCGCGACCTCGACTACGCCCGCCTTCGCGGTGTCCAACGCCGCCGGGTCCGCTTCCTCGGGCGGGAGCTTCAAGACCCCGACGCTCCTCCGCCGTGCGACGACAAATTCTTCTGTCCTCAGCTCGCAGGGCGGCATCGGTGTGGGGGCATCAGGCGCCGCGCCCGCGGCGTTCTCTGCGCGGGGCGGCGGCGGCGGCGGGTTCGGCGACGACGGCAAGATCAAGAAGAACGCGAGCAAGCGGTCCGGCGTCAGCGCGCTGGCGAGGGAGAACGAGCGGCGCGCGGCGGTGCAGGAGAACGAGAAGCGGAGAGAGGCGAGGAAGTGGAAGGGCGCCGAGAGGCGGCACCAGGCTGTCAACGGGCTCTTCGGGGCGGGCAAGTTTGAGTGAGGAATCTGTTTGCGGGCTGGGTTGGTTTAAATCAGCATGATGGGTATGAAGGATCTTGTGGCGTTCTTTTTCTTCTCCTTCTTTCTTGAGATGGAATAAAAAAGGGTGGGTTATTGGTTGTGAGTTTGGAGTTGGCATGGACGCGGAGTTTTTTTTAAGGGATTTAGGTTGAGTTTTGTGTCGTTCTGGCGTCCCGGACTTGATCGGAGAGTGCATATCCCGTCTTAATCGAGCCTGGTGAGGGTTTCCCAACAGCTTGTTTGCCTTATTTATTTGCTGGATCGAGACCTTTGCGAGTGATTGAAATGACGGTTGACCGTCGTGACGAGGCCACCCGGCAAACATGACCGCACGGCAGCACATCTTGGGCCCAGGTTGCGCGGCGTAAACAACTCTTTCTTTCTTTTTTGCGGTGGCATCGCTGCTCTATCCGAGGCGTACGTACACCCACCGCCACATCGTCTTCGCAGAGCAACTCAAAGCTGCGTGTTGTGTATCTTACCCTCCGATCCTCCGCTCACATTTCCTTCACAGCCCAGCCTCCCCTCCCTTCTCTGCTGACCCAAACTATCCTTCCTCCGACACGGTCTGAATTCTCGTCGAATTGCAACGGCCGAACGCGTTGTCTATTTCTTCTTCTGGCCGGCGACGACAGTGATCTCCTTGGGCAGCTCGGCGACGTAGGGCAGGAACTCGGGCTGGCCGGGGATGTACTTGCGCAGCACCTCGGGGACCTTGAAACCATCGGGCGTCTGATAGTTCTCGAGGATGCAGCAGAGGGTGCGCTCGGTGGCGCAGAGGGTCTTTGAGTGGAATTCGTCAGCGTTTGCCCGGGAGGTCTACCGTCCTCGAGGAAGGGCGGAAAAAGGGTGTACTTACGGCGTTGAGGGCGTGGACGTACTCCTTGCGGCCGCCGCCGGGGGCCTTGAAGCGACAGGTTAGCGGACATGTTCTAGTCGATGGGGTTGAGGCGGTATTAGACTCACTTCCTTCGCCTTCTTGACACCGTAGCGAACCTCGAGCTCGCGGGTCTGGTAGTCCGTGCCTGTTCTTACATCAGCATGCGTTCACATCAATCAATACTACGTTGTTCTTACAGTTGGAGCAGGAGACGAGCTCCTTGTACTCCTGCTGGAAGGGGAACCAAGCCTCCAAGTCGTACTTCTTGGCGGCGGCGTTGTTGCTGGGTTCGTTAGCGACGTCTCCCGGCGAAACACAAAATCTGCTGCATCGGTGTCTACTTACAGAGCTCCGGATACGATGGAAACGACCCTGATATCATCATGTCAGTCTGTGAACGGCGTTTCTCTGGACTCCGCGGTCGCTTACCGGTAGGGCAGGCCCAGGCTCTTGTAAAACTCCTCCGAGGCGCCAATCATCTCGTCAAAGTGCTTCCAGCTGTCCTCGGGCTTGCAGAAGATGAACTGCTCAATCTTCTCGAACTGGTGAACACGGAACAGGCCCCAGGCCTCCTTGCCGCTGTTTCACATTTCATCAGTTCCACACAAACGTACATACTACTGGGGGCATCGACGTACTGCTTGCCGGCCTCCTTGCGGAAGCACGTGCTGTAACCGGCATACTTGATGGGCAGCTGGCTGCCCTGGATCCACTCCTCGCTGTGCAGGGCGGAGAGAGGCTGCTCGCTGGTGGCAATGAGATACTTCTCCTCGCCGTCACCCGTCACCTTGTACCTGGAACAAGTTAGAATACGATGCGAGCGGATCGAGCTTCATGGAGAGGGGGTTGTCTTACAGCTCCTCGTCGAACTGCTCGAGCTGGGCGGTCTTGGCCATCTGGTTGCGGTTCATGAAGAAGGGGGGCTGGTTGGGCGTGTAGCCCCTGTTGAAGAGGAACTCGAGACCGTAGTTAATAAGCGCCTGGTTGCTGTGCGTGACATTGTTAGCATCAAACCACGCCTCCCTTCTGTGCCGTGCCTTTGCGACCACAAAGGAACTTACAGGAACAGTCCGTAGCCGGTCAAGCAGTAGCCTCTGTGACCGACAAGCTTAATGGCGCGCTCGGAGTCGTAGCCCGCCAGGCGCGTGACGACCTGGTGGTGGGAGAGCGTCTGCTCTGTCTTGGGGCCGAGGCCGGCCTCGGGCTTCCACTCGCGCTCGGTGACGTTGTTGTCCTCGTTATCGCTGATGGGGACGGACTCGTGGACGTAGTTGCCGATGCTCTTTGCCTTGGCGTTGAGAGTGACGAGCTTTGCGGTGGCCTCGTCCTCCTTGTCCTTCTTCTGTTTCTGCAGGTCCTCCTTCTTCTTGAGCAGGTCGTCGGCGTTCTCCTTGTTCTTCTTCTTCATGCCAATCTCCTTCTGCACGGCGTTGATCTCACTGCCAATCTGCGTCGCCGAGTACTGGGTCTTGCGGTGGTCTGTTTTTCCGGTTCGAGAGACGCTGTTGTTAGCCACGTTGTTCCCGTCAAGTAGCACCTCATAGAAGGGGGGGAAGGGGGGCGGATGCTATCAGGGCAACGGAGGATCGGTCCGTACCATCCCACAAGGCAATGACCTCGTCGACAATCTCGATGGGCGCATGGCGACGGCGCTGGGAGTCGCGGATCTTCTCCGGGTCGCCGCCGCGCTCCTTGATGAAATCCTGAAGGTCGAGCATGATGGTGGTTTTTCGGTGGGTAGAGGGGGGATCGACGGGGGAGGGCGGACTGCGGCGAAATGGGCTCGTTAATAAACGATGACGGACACGAAATCTTGATTGGGTCTGCTCACTCGTTCCTTTGGACTGCGGCGAGGGATTGCAGCTGGTTCGGCGTGACTTGGGTATCTTAAGGTGACTCAGGGACGACTCGGTGGTAAATTGTCGTTGCTGGGTGGTGGGGTAGTTTGGCGGGGGCGGGGCTGAGGCGGTCAAACGCAAGGGTCGCTTTCGCTCGGCGCCTCCCACCAGTGACACACCATTCTTCCGACCTGTTCAATTCGATATATGCTCTTGCGTGCATGCGACACCATTTACTCACTCAACGTATCTCATAAAAGACGGCATGCGCCAGACACCAGGTGCAATGTGAGAAAACTGCAATTGAGGCGCAACCACACGAAATGCCATCCGTTACAATCCGCCAATGTCCCTTCCCTTCCACCATCCTGCGTGGTGACTCTTATCATACAGTTCTGCCGTAAATATCCATGTGAAAGCGTGACCCCATCCCGTGTTCCCTGACGCGTAGCAAGGCCTCCAATATCATTTTCGCCGAACCCAATCTTACACGCCCACTTTTCAGACCGAGGCCGTCGCCGCCTCTTCGACCTTCGCCTTCTTGGCCGATTCGTCCTCCTCAGCAGGCTCCTCAGCCTTGCGCTTAGTGCCGTTGGACTCTTCGCCGTTGGCCGAAATCTCAGTCGCCTTCACCTCTTCAACCGACTTCTCGACGGGCTTGGGCTCCTCCTTGTTCTTCTTCCTGACAAGGCCGGTGAGATCCGTCGCCGTCTTTTTGGCTTCCTCAACGCGAGCCTGGGTCTGGGCGGCCGACTCGCCGAGTGCCGCGCCCAGAATTCCACCGACGCCATCGCCACCGAGCGCAGCATTGACATCGATGGGCGGCTTGCGGAGATCGACGAGCTGGGTATTGTTAGAGAGATTTGTTAAGCGAATCAAGAAGTCATCACTCACGCGCTGCTCCATATCTGCGATCATGTCCTTGACGTCGGTAATAGTAGCCCTGGTGACCTCGTTGTCCTCGGGAGATGCCATGGTGGCGAGCTCAACCTCCTTGTTCTGCAGCTTCAGCTTCGTGCTGCGGATGGCAGCCTCGAGCTCGTTCGCGGCCTCCTCGCGCAGCTTCTCATCAAAGGGCTTGTTCTCTGCCTGCTCACCCTCCTCCTGAGTGGTTGTGACCGAGGCGAATTCGAGTGCCAGCGACAGCTTGAAATGCGCCTCGGCGATGATCTCGGAATCGTCGGTGTACAGCTCTTTCTTGTATTTCAGCGACTTGCGCGAATCCTCGATGGCGTCGGGGTATCTATGCCGCTGTTAGCACTCATCGTAGTTATCAGGGGACAGACGGGCTTGCCTCTCGTTCTCCAACGAGATCTCGGCGAGGAGATCATGTGTGTCGGCGAGCCGCTCCTTGACGTGCTTGATGCTCAGCTTATCACCGTTGGTCTGCTCCAGGGCCTTGCCGTTGGGCTCCTCCTTCTCCAATTCCTCCAACTGCCGGCTGTAGAGAACGCGGGCCATGTCGAGGACACCAAACGCGACAGCGAGGTCGTCCTCTTCTTCCTCTTCCCCTTCGCCTTCGCCTTCGCCCTCGGCCTTGCAAATGGTTAGCTATCGTCCACACTCGTCAAAATTTAGTCGGACGGGCCTCCCCAATTGAGAGAGAAATGACGGATGACCCAACGACGCCAGAGGCCGAGAGGTTTCCAGCCAGAGACCGAAATAGGGTTCTAGCTTACCTCTTCGTCATCCGACTCATCGTCGAAGTTTTCGTCGCCCGTGAACTGGAAGAGAGGCTTCTTCTCCTCGACCTTATCCTCCGTCTTCGCACTGCCCCCCTCGCCTGCGACAATCGCAACACCCTCCTCAGTTATTCTCTGCGCATCGGACTCGGCAAGCGCATCGGTCGGGGCGGTCGTGGCTGCGGCCTTCTTGGGAGCCTTGGCCTTGGGCTTCTCGGCCTTCTTATCGGTGCCGGCCTTGCCTCCCAGTACATCGCTCTTGCTTTGGCCGACCTTGAAGACACTGCGACCGTAGAGGAACAGAATCTCGGCGTTCTTGGGATGCATCTCGCCGTTGATTTCGTCCTGCAGTTCGGCTGCCCTCGTGAAGCATTCGGCAGCATCTTCGTACTGCTTCTTGGCATAAAGCGCTGTGCCTTTGGCAGAGTAGTCTGCCAGGGTCACCTTTTTGGAGTTGGAGTCCTCCTCAGATTCTTCGCCTACGGTGGCTGGCGTGTCCTGTTGGGCCGGCGCGGGCGCACCTTGCTGGGTCTCCAGGTTTGCGACAACCTCCACAGCTGGGGCCTCAGCGGCGATCGTAGCTTGATCCGTTGTATCGGCCATCATAGGCAATTGAAATGGGTTCGTGGGAGGGTTATTGAAGAAATGGGAGAGCAGAATCCCTCGTCGATGATGAAAAAGAGAAGTGGGTTGTGAAGGGAAAGAGGAAGGACTTCCTTTTCTCTTTGTCTGCGGGCACGACGCGCGAGCTGTAAGGAAGGCGCGTTGATTGGGGAACGACGAAGCTGCAGGGGTAGCTTTCTTTTTCGGCACTTTGAGGCGCAATGGCCCAATTAGAAGCATGAATGAGTGAAACGAGCTTTGTCACTGTGCTGAGCACTGTAAACTGTGGTACCTATTAATCGCATCTTCCATTGATCCCGGGAAAGGCCTGGAGGATGTTGCAGCTACTGCCTTAATTACAACATCCGCTCTGAAGGAGGGGCATGTATGGATCGCTTTGAATTCCATTCCATTTCTGGTTCAGCATCTCATCTTCTTATCCCCCCAAGGAAGAGTGATTTCGCAGCTTGGGCCCGCCCAGAAGATCGGGTTTAGGAAAAGGGCCTTACAACTGCATGTTTGCCGAGGGCGTACGGCTTGGCTGTCCTCTCAAATGCGCTGATGACCCCTTGAAGAGACTCTGCCAAATGAAAGCCTCACTCAACAGCAACTCGATGTCCTTTTCCGTCCATGATTTTGTGGGCAAGCTTTGCAGAAACATCATTATTTCCTGGAAATCCATCTTGACCAGCTTATCCGACCATTTGACCAGGAAAGCCGCGCACACATATAGATGGAATTCCGAGAAACCTTGCTCCTCGGCCTGTAGATAGTCAGTCAGAAAAGTGAACTTTGATACGAACGGTCGCGCTTACCAAGTATGTATCCCACATCCTGATCGTATTTCGTACACTTATCTCCCGCATCAAAAGACAGTTCATCCACCGAAAGCTGAACTGGATGAACTCGACATGCTCCTTTTCCAAATGCTTCGCCAGCCCGGCATCAATCCGCGCCGTGAGATCACGGAGGGCAGCAACTTGCCTTTGGATGCCTGGCTGGGCCACAATATAGTGGTCTTGAATGCCGTCAAGGAGTTTTGTCAAACACCAAAACGAGTCGGCCTCCACAGCGTCCAACACCGGTTTCGGCAGCTGACCGGGATCCATGCCAGATTCTATGTTAGAATCGGCAATGTAGGTGCTCAAAAAGACCTGCCAGAAGGGCGTCACTAGATCATTGATGCCCTGCACGTAGCCACTGGCTGGATGTCGCACAGCCCAAAGATACAAAATCCGCTCCAGTGACCGTTGAGTCGCTTCGTACGAATAGAGCTCGATGTGGGGATTCGTCCTCGGAACGTCGATGCTGATCTGATGCCAGATTGCCTCATCCAAGCCTCTGGCTTTTCCTGGCGGCGCAGTGCTTGAGCTGCTGCCACCACCAGAGACACTACCACCGCGCTCGAAGGCCTGCCGCACTCCATCCAGATACTCTTTCCGCTTTCTTTCCAGGGTTGCTACTCTTCTCTCGCTGTTTGTTGGTAAATAGCTCAAAAGAAGCTGCCATGTCATTGCGCGGACTTCTTGGGGAACGCCGGACCAAGCGAGTTGGCGAAGTTCCTGTAATGGTATTGTCGAGGCCTGGAGAAGCTTCTTGAACTTATTGATGCGAGTTATCCTGGAATTGGCGGCGTCAATCTCCTTTGGCGTCGCATTGGCCGGTATGGCGGGATGGTCGATTAGATGCAAGGCGTTTGCGGGATCTGTCGCAATTAGCACGGTCGAGAATGCAATCATGCGAGCGCACTAACCCCTCAGTATTTCCTTGTATTGTGGCCGCAGGATCTTTCCCTCGCTCTTCTTTGGCATAGGATACGTCGGAGCAGGTCGCTCGATGGCGATATCCGCGCTGTTCGAATATCTCCTGGTGTGCAAGCCTAGCCCGCCGAATGAGTCAACCATTGGCGACAGACCTCCGTTTGCGTCCGGTCTGTTTTGCGCGGCCATCTTGCGCGTTCGCCTCTTCATGTTGGACAGGCTAGGCAAGCCAAAGTCGTCGCCATCGTCGTCCTCGTAACCCATCATGTCCTCCTCATCTTCGTCCGCCTTCCAGTCATCGTTCGTATTGGAGAGGAAGTTGATATAGCTCTTTATCGGAGGCGACGACAGGCCTGATTGGGGACGCGACGGGGGGGAGGCATCGCTTGGGCGGCCTTTGGTAGAGTGAGATGACGGAGGAGTTTTCGGTCGGGACGAGGAGTTGGAGAGGTTCCTAGGCTTGAATTAGTTGAGACTTCTTGGCTAGGGAAGGACGGGAGAGGATCGTACAGAGAGTCGAACTTGAGGATGTCGGCGTGCGAATATGCAGCTCCAACCACCAGATTGGGATCGCGACCTGTTCTTTTCGGTGCGTTTTCGCGTGGGGGCGGTTTCCAAAACGGTGATGCAGAACTACCGAACGTCAGTTCCGAGCCTTCTTTGAGACGCCGTAAGGGAACATACTCTGAGCGGTCTACGCCGGATCAATGGTTTAAAGTTAGCCAAGAGTCACCGAGCCTGTGTTCCAGATTCGAGCCTCTGCTACTGCAGCGCGCATCTAAACGGGCAAAGGTGTGACGAAACCCACCGACTTGGACCATCTCCTGCTGCGGGGCAAGTTCAGTATGCGATGACAGCTTCGGAGGGGAATGTGGATGGGCATACCGGTTGCGAGGGCTTCTTCCCACTCCCTGAAGAGGAGAACATGGTGATGCTTCTCTATTGGGACCAGGTCATTGTGTGTCTTGGGAGTTGAGATGCGCCAGACGAGTCGCCTGAGCTCCGAGCAAGTGACCAGTGGCCGGACCCTTGCTTCACATTAGTGTAATGCCCGCCGCTTTGAGCAGCGGTTGAAGTGGAGTGGAGGAGGAGAAGGTCACTGTGGCTGGGATTCTGGTTTCGTGCGGGTTGTTGTGGCGGCAGCTGAAGGCTTGCTCTCCAAGTGTTAGCGCAAATGCTCGGTTCAGCCTATGTTTTGGCCTACTGAAATACTGCAGGGTGAGAATCAAAGCCGGGGAAACAGTACAAAAGGAGAATCCGAGTGGTTACGAAGTGTTATTTTTCTTGGTCAGTTTACAACGACAAGACTCGGGCATTTCGGTACCTCGCATGAACCTGATTCAACAGGCGGGCAACTCTTCCCATGACCAACCTGCCTGGTCCACAGTCACGTGAGAAGCTCGGGCGCAATTCGAGGTCCAAGTTCGCAGAGACCAGCCACGTAGCCAGCCACTGCTCGGACCTTTTCCCAACCAGCCTTTACAGCTCTGATTGGATTGAGCACCACCATTGGCTCCGTTTCCTGCTTTAGCTCCACCTTCCTCCTCTTTCACCACGCCTGCCCGAGAAATATCCAAACATTCGCTGCTACACGACGACGTTGCCCCCCCATTTCTTCTCCGCAACACCTTCACGTTCTTTACTTCCTCATTTCTTTCTTCGCATCCCTCATCCACGACGAGACGTCCATCGATAATTCAACCCAAACATTGTCGACCACCGACAAGATGACTGAGCCGGAGAATTTCGAGGAGGATCTCTTCGCCGATCTGTGAGTGACGAACGCCGCGCTTGCGATTTCTGACCACGACGCTAACACATCCCACAGCTACGACGATGATGCCCCAGCGAAGCCCGCTGCCGCCCAGCAACCCACGCCTACACCTGCACCTGCACCTGCCTCTGTTCCCCAACAGAGCATCGAGACACATGCCGAGCCGCCTGCCCAATCCGGACTGGACTACGGCGGTGGCGGCGGCGGCGGCGACGACCAGATGAAGTACGAAGAGGATGATGATGATGACGATGTAGACTTCAATCTCGGAGGTGACAGCGGTGGCGGCGGTGGAGGAGGCGGTGGCGGTAGCGGTGGTGGAAATAGCTACGCTCCTCCTTCGAACGGCGTCGGCAACGTAAAGCACGATGAACCTACGTATTCGACGAGCACGGCAAAGAACCCTAGTGCCAAGGAAGACGGGTAAGTGAATGTTCTGTCGAAGCATGATGTTCGCGTTTGCTACACCCCTAAAGTTACATGCGCCCAAAGTTGGGCTTCATGACTTGAGTCGATTAACCCGCAGCTCCTCTACTGCGGTCTGAGGGAACTCGGGCGGTCAGTGGCTCCATAGAATCTCAAAGCAGGCCCGCTTGGTCTCAGGGACTTGGAAGGACAAGAGAAGGCAAACACCAGAAGATGTCTCCGACAACCATCATTGGAACATTCTTCAAGGCCATTCAGCAGGCCGAGGAAGCATGAACCAGAAGTCAAGAGAAGTCTGAAGCAGAGACAAAGCGGAAAGAGAAGCCAGAATGAGGTCGAAAAAAAAAGTTCAGCTGGAAAAGCAGCCTGAGATCACCGAGATATGCCGACGATAGTCAGTCATCAGTCAGTCAGTCAGTCATATCAGGAGCACCCTCGTGCGCCTTCTATAGCCCAGCCGCACAAGAACCATCTGCGTTCTTCGGCTGCTGTAGCGAGATTAGCAGCGGATAGCGCTCGAAGCTAGAGCTAGCAGAGACTTGACGATAGCTTAAGACACCAAACATTCGACAATGATCAGGCTATCCGCTCCGCAATTCTCCCCAGACGTGAGAGAGTTTTCGTGGCTGGCTGGCGCTGTTCGTCATCAACAATCCTGTGGCTTCTGCTAGAAGCCGACATACTCGAATCTCGCGCTGGGGGTTGATGTCGAAGGGTCCAACCAGCATGCGCCACATTGATGGTCGATCGAACACAATACTGCCTGAATCCACCATCAACGTCAATGTGGCCGACAAGCTCCTGGGCGAGGCATGACATGACGGATCCGACCGAGCTATCAACGTCAAAACAAGCAATTTCTCGAACCAGTCCCAGCACATCAGCCTGCGAGGCCAAGAGGAGGGAAACCAAACATGATACCGAGATGCCGCTCGTTGTCTGCCACTCGCTAGAGAAACCGCAACCCAAGCCAAGTCTTCACCGGAGCGTGCTGCGCTGGCACTGTCCGCCATAGAACTCGAGTTCTCGCAAGATCTTTGTCGCCATTTCCAAACGCTGTCCTCATTTTTCCGCAACACGAGCACCCACTTGACGCATGAATTTTTTAATTTTTTTTGAGGTTGATATGGAGTTGTTTGCTGATTGTTTGCTCACAGGAAAATGTTCATTGGCGGACTCAACTGGGAGACGACGGATCGTAAGTAATGAGAATTTGTCGCATTGTGCTCTTTGCTAACAGCCGAGCAGAATCCCTTCGAGACTACTTCTCCCAATTTGGAGAGGTCGTTGAATGTACTGTTATGAGAGATAGCAGCACCGGTCGGTCAAGAGGCTTCGGCTTCTTGACATTCAGAGACCCCAAGACGGTCAATATTGTTATGGTCAAAGAGCACTTTTTGGATGGCAAGATTGTATGTTTATCCAGGCCGCCCCGGGAACTGCTTGATGTTAACGGATTCTAGATCGACCCAAAGCGTGCGATTCCCCGCGATGAACAGGAGAAGACCAGTAAGATCTTTGTCGGCGGTGTCAGCCAGGAGACAACGGACCAAGAATTCAAGGATTACTTTGCCCAGTTCGGGCGAGTTGTTGACGCCACTTTGATGATGGACAAGGACACGGGTCGTCCTCGTGGTTTCGGCTTCGTCACATTCGAAAGCGAAGCCGGTGTCGAGGCATGCCTGAGCACCAGCCTGGAGATTCACGGCAAGCCAATCGAGGTCAAGAAGGCCCAACCACGAGGCAATCTTAGGGAAGAAGAAGAGGCTGCTCGACGCGGCGGGAAGTTCAGGAAGGGCGACGACAATGCTCAGAGCGGACAGAGCGGTATGGGCGGCAATCAGATGGGTGCTACCGGCGGCATGACGCCACAGGTCATGGCCCAGTACTTCCAGCGAATGCAGCAGTACTTTGCCATGATGCAGCAGCAGATGGCCATGAGCCGTGGTATGGGCCCGATGAACCCGGCGATGATGCAGCAGATGATGCAGATGCAACAAATGCAGCAGATGCAAAGCCAGATGATGGGCCGCGGCGGGGGAGGCGGCAACGGGCAGCAGGGAATGATGGGCCAGATGACGCCTCAGATGATGCAGCAGATGCAACAGATGCAGCAGCAGATGCAGCAGCAGATGGGACAGCAGGGCGGGCCGCCATCCGGGCCCAGCGGTAGCTTCAGCCCGCAGCAGCAGATGTTTGACCCATCCCAGGGGGGGCAGCCACAGCAGCAGCAACAGCCACAGCAGCAAGTCGCCCAGGGCCCGCGACGGGGAGGTGGTGGCGGTGGAGGTGCGCCTCGCGACCAGTACAACCAAGCCGGCGCTTATGCCATGGGCGGTGGTGGCGGCGCCCCAACATCTTGGGAAGGCATGTACGACGACGTGCCTCAGCCCAACCTGAACCAGGGCGGCCGAGGAGGTTACCGAGGTGGACACCGCGGTGGCTCCCATAGCGGCGGTTCCCACCAAGGATCGCCGGATCCCGCGCACGCCCCGCCTGCCAACGCTCCCACGGGGCCCAAGAACGCGGGCCGACCCGGTGCCAACTACCGCGGCGGTGGCCGCAGTGGGAACCGCGGTTTCCATCCTTACTCGCGATAGGCTACGGCGGTCATACTGGCTACGGCCCTGGACTAGGTTTGGGATGATGGAGGCTACCCCGTCGCCTGAGAGGTCGCTGTGTCATGGCTTCACTGTCTGGGTTTACAGGGCGTGAGAAGACATCGAAAATAAACAAGATTGGGCGGCGGGAAAGAAGCCGCAGTAGTCACGGTGATGGATACTTGTGTTTCTTCGAGATGATGAACGGGACGGGTTCATTTGGGGATTCGGTTTGGGTCGGCTGGCTTTGCTTATTTGCTCCCACGGTTTTTTTTCTTTCCCTTTCTTAGTAGTTTTCCCTCAACGCATCGTCCGGTGGGGAGTCTGTACTATAACCTAAACCAGAAGGAATGAAAACAAGCTATTTACCAGCGACTTAAATTCATGAAAGCCGATGAAGTGGTTGGTGATTGTGTGTGTGTGTGTGTGTGTGTGTGTGTGTGTGTGTGTGTGTGTGCGTGTGTGTCATGTCTTGACTGAATGACAGGTGATGGTCACCCTTCACGGCTGATCGCCGCTGCCTGGTGTCTGTCTGCCTAGATCGTGAGTGCGACTTCGCTAAGGCTTCTATCACGAACGCGACTAGCACACAGAGAACGGGTGCTTTGCTTTCCCTTTCAACCAGACACGTTGCTGTGTGGCTTGATGAGACAAGGTGTCCCCCTCCTCTCCCCCCCGTGGCGCTAGACCTGCAATAACTCACGTGGCACCATCAAACACCCTGAAAATAGGGAGGGCTGCGAGTTTTTTTTTTCAGCTCCTCGTGAGTCGCGACGGATGGTCAGGGGCGGCGCAATTTCACGCCGAGAGCGAGCCCGCCGCTGGTGCGGCTGAGAAGGGCGAGTTGGGGTGAGTTGGGTAGGTAGATATGGTCACACACACACACACACCATTTGAGTCCCAGACCGCTCCGATCCGAGGCCTCTCCGTCCTTTCATCCCGCCCCCCTCAACTTCGTGTTGTTCCTGTAGTTGTTGTTGCTTTTTCGAATCTCTGAACGTCGGGGTTTCGAAAGCTCGACGAGGTCTATCATGGATCCGAAACAGAACTACGTGCCGTACTTCCCGCCGCCGCCGGGACAGGCCGGGCTTCCGCCGCCGCTCCCGCCGCGCGTGCCGGGTTCGGTCACTGCTGTTCCGTCTCCCTACGACACTGGTGGGCAACATCCACCTTCTCAGTACCATCTGTCTCAACCTCTTCCGTCTCAGTATCCTCCTTCTCAGTATCCTCCTTCTCAGTATCCTCCTTCTCAGTATCCTTCTTCTCAGTACCCTCCTCCTCAGCCTCAGCATCAGCAGCATCCTTATCAATCTCTTCCTCCTCAGTCTCCCACTTCACAGTATTCTCCTTCCCAGTATCCCGCTTCTCAGTATACTGCTTCCCGACCTCTTCCATCTCAGTATCCCGCTTCTCAACCTGTTTCGCCTCAGCATCCTCCTGCTCAGCATCAGCAACATCCTTATCATCATCCTCCTTCTCAATACCCCCCCGCTCAGTACCCTTCGCAGCATCTACCTTCTCAATCTCCTGAATATCAGCACCATGGCCCCGTTATGCCCGCACCAGGAGCTCCCCAGCAGCCTCAAACTGCGATACCTCACCAGAGCCCCGATCCTGGATATACGCACCAGCCGGTAGCTCCGTTGAATGACGCATATTCACATTCGATTTCCCCTGCTGCCAGCCAACAGTACCCAACTGCAACCCCAAGCCCCTCCGCGTATCCGCAACAGAGCTCAACTACCGGACAAACCCCCAACTGGTCCAGCACGCTACAGCAAACATCGTCCCTCTTCTCGACGAATACTCAAAAGGTTTTCGGCTCTTACCAGGACATCAAGAGCAAAGCCCGAGCAAAGTTTACCCAGTACCTTGCGCAACCGGCGTCCCAGCCACGACCTGCTCACAACCAAGCCCAATCTGCTCACAACCAAAGTCCCGGCTACTCTTCTGCGCCTCTTGTTTCGCCTGTCAGTAGTGCCACGGATTCATATCCTCACGGTCATGCTACAAGCCAGTACCAATATGGTAGTCCGGCGCCAACCCCAACAGCAACCGCACCGGCACCAGTTGGTCAATATGCCCACCATTATGTCACTCCAGCCTATGGACAAAATCCCAAAAGCCACACAATACCGAGCCCTGGGCCGGGGATGGAACATGTACTGCAAGTGGTTCAGCAGCCGGCTTACAGCCCCCAGGTCACCATGCCACCAAGTGCTTCGTTGAACTACTATCCTCCCATGTCTCCAGTAAACACCCCTCCGGTTCAACATGACCAGATTCCTGTCCCCACTGTTGTGCAACAAGGAGCACCAGCTGTCTTTTCAGCATCGCCTGCAATACCGATCATGACACATCCATCACGTACTCAGGAACCAACAAGTCACCCACCAACAACGGTGCAAACCCTGCCGGAAGCTCCTGCTATCTCTGTCAACCCTTTGTCAAATACACAAACTCCGTCATCAGTTACAGGCAATGAACCGAGCCATTACCAAGCGCCTCCTCAGCCTCTTGCGAAGACCAACGCCGATGGACCGGTCAGAACGGGGCCCAAAGACCCCAATTCCCCTGCATCAGAACAGGTGAACAGGGCGCAACCAGCAACTATGCTGGGGCCCACGGAAGACACTCAACAAGTCTCGGCGCCTCAGCCTTCGGCTCTCAAAGAAGACACCCCAGTTTCTCAGCAGGATATCACGGCTCCAGCGATAGATCAGATCTCTCATGGCCTCAGCATCATGAACCTGCACCCCCCAGATTCATCGAGGGAGGCGCCATGGGGCCCCGAAGACGAAAGATTCCATGAGTGGAAACGGCCCATCCCTACAGTCACCGACGACGGGCAGCCGAGCGATACCATCTGGGAATGTCCCGAGCAGCGTGAGCTCGACTATGAAGCCGACTGGTTTCGCCTGGCCAGTGCCCCCGAGTTCCTCGTCTGCACCCGGTGCCGCGAGATGTACCTCTCGGGGACGTCTCTTGCGGCGTCCCTGGAGCGCGTCCGACTGGCGACGGGGCGCTGCCGCTTCAACGTGCCTCGGATCACGAGGCTCTTGCTCCCCGAGTACCTGAAGCACGGCGACGAGGGGCCCATACGGGAGTTCATGTCGTCTCGTCCAAGTGTTCCTGAATGCAAGGGCCAAAAAGGCGCCAAGGGCGGCGAGGGCATCAAATGGTTCAAGCCGCTCGACAGCCGACTCGAAGGGGTTGTTTCGTGCGAGGCCTGCTTCGAGGACGTCGTTCTTTCAACGTCTTTCCGGCAACACTTCGTCGCCTACGACACACCTCAGCCGGCCGATGCCACATGGACATGTGACGTCTCTTTGCCTTTTATCGGTCGGTCCCTCGTCAAGTACTCCAAGAAACCAGTCGACGCCTGGGAAGAATGGGTACAGGCGGCAGTGAAGCACATGAACCTCCCTCAGTGCGAGAAGAAGTCGGTATCGTCCTCCTCGAGGCGGTGGATGGAACTGCGCGGGCAGAGATTCCCATCTCTGAAGATCTGCGAGAGATGCTACGAGGAGACCATCGCCCTCACCACCTTGGACGAGAACTTTGAGATGGTCCCCCAAGAGCCCAGTGCCACGGGGCTCGACTGGATGGACGTGGCCCTCGGATACCGGACGGAGGAACCTGCACACTGGTTCTGCAGCGCGGCAGAGATGCCGGTATACGTCTCGATCGCGGCGGCCAAAAGCCAGAAGGACATCGGAGTGCTCTACAAGGCGCTGGAGGCCATCGTCTCAAGCTCACCGTGCACCGAGAAGGGCATCGTCGGCGGCACCTGGTACACCTTGAGAGGCGGGGGCTGCGATAGCTACAACCTCTGTGCCGCTTGCCACGCAGCCTACGTGGGAACATGGCAGCTGGACCGCCTCTACCAGCGTGTCGAGGGACAGGACGGCTCGCTGGCCCTTCTCTGCAGCTTCCAACGGTCGGCGCCCCGGTGGCTCCAGCACATGTACCGGATGCAGGAGGGCATCGAGACGGGCGTCTGGTCCCGGTACGCGGGCTTCGTCCGCAAGTTCGACGGGGTGCCAGACTGCGCGAGGGAGGAGCAGGTCCCGAACCGCAGGTGGTACGGCTGGGACGACTGCACCATCTGCCCGGAATGCTACGTGACGTTCTGCAAGGAGTCGTCGCCGCTCCCCGGGGTCGAGATGGACTACGACAACCACCTTGTCGCCGACTTGCGGATGTGCTGCATGTACTCCCCGCGGATGCGAGGCAAGTGGACGGAGGCGTGCACCAAGGGCGACGCCGGCGGGCTGGTGGACTTCTCGAGGGCGCGGCACGGGGCGTACCAGCAGACGGTGCTGCAGGTCAAGATGCTGCGGCAGATGCAGGAGATGCAGATGATGAACGCGATGCACGCGGGCTTCATGAGCGTGACATACCAGGGGATCGAGGGCCTCCGGGTGGTGTCCGGCACGACTGACGGGTACGAGCACGGCGGCGGCGCGCTCGGGTGGCACGCGACGGCCGAGGGGGCGACAAGCGCCGCGTTCCGGAACCAGATGCAGGCGGGCATGAGCCAGGCCAACAGCGCCGGCACGTGGGTGATGATGGCGCAGCTGATGGAGAAGTGGCGTGAGTTCGAGTGAGGAGTGTGGTGTGTGGTGTGCGGTCTCTTCGACGGTGTTTGTCGGTCGTTTATTAGGTAGTCCTTCACATGACATGCTTGTGAATTTCGCTCATTGGGGTTGTGAACTATGACTATTCCATATCGACATGCTACATGGGGTCAACGGTTTAAAAATGACTTTATGGACTAAGATATCTGTACACCAAGTTTCTAACCTCAAGCTCCTCCGTATAACCACTCTAGTGCTTGGAGGCTCATATAACCAACTGACATATATCAGCATACTTGACGGGTGTAATAGTTAGAACGTCCCGAAACACGTCGAGGGGCTCGTGGCCTCCTCGCCTTGTATGATACCCTATTCATCAGTCATGCCACTTGCACAGCGAAGTTCAGAACCCATCTTTTCAGATCATCTCGTCTCTTTCTCTCTCTCTTGTTGGGTTTCAGTTGCCCTCAACAACCAGCAGGGCCTCAGAAGGGATTACGCACGGAGGCAGACCGCAGTACGCAACCCGCAAAGACACTCGTAGTAGACGACAAGAGGCCCCCCCCCCCCCCCCCCCAAGCTTGAGTGGTGTTCTGGACCGCCGAAGTCGAGACATTGCGAGTCGAGTCGATCAACTTTCCAATCACCGAACATATCTTGGACCTTTGAAACATCCCCCCCCTCGCCAAGCACTCTGTCATCTCTGATGAAGAGAAGTGCCAGAACCGCGAGTAGCCGGTCTCCACGTCCAGCATTCTCCTGTCTCGTCCCCTCCATAGCTTCTCTCTGGGACACGCACTCTGGGATTTCCAGTCTCGTCAACTCTCCAGAAACATGTCCCAGTCCATCACATGAATCACGTTCTTCGCCCCCATCCCGTCAAGAGTCTACTATTCTAGAAACTCCTCCCCAGAACGGGCACCCCCCCCCCTTCCAGCATCATCCCTTCTCCCTTTCCAATCCACAGGTCTCAAAGCCACAGTCCCCGAGTTCCTTCGAAAGACGGTTCTCGACTCCCGCCCACGTCGCACAAGCAGCAAGCCTCTCTACCAGAGGGCAATGTCTTGGACCCCAAAAAGGTGGAACCTAGTGGCAGGTTAAAATTTCCTTTCTGGATATGATGTATCGACCGTGTCTCCACAAAGAAAGGGGACCCGGACTGGGGAATGGTAAACGCAACGTTTCGGACGAGTCAAATAAAACATCCGCTCAGCCCTACCTGTCCTGCCTTTCTCGCTAAAACAAGAAACTCTTCGCGTTGGGAAAAGAAGCCTCCGCGTTCATGCGCGTCCATTCCCAAACGAGGACGGCCGTTCGTCGCCCTTCGCTCTCCATACCACGATAGGAAATCCTCTACCCGGTCCCCCACTCAGAAGGGCAACCCAGGTATGGGACACTAAACCGCGAATGGATTCGTCCAGAGGTCGAAGAGCGCCAACGAGCGCCTAACCCGTTGATGGCAAGATCACCATCCTCAAGTGTCTCTCTTGGCGGCTCACTCAGCCCGATCTAAACCCAATACGAACCCGTCGATCTCGAGTCTGGCCCACGAACGGGGGAGAGAAAAGACAAAAACAGAAAAAAGGGTTGAGAAAAAGCAAGAACGGCGCAATCATGACCCCAAAATTCCCGATCCTACGTCAGTGATGGGCCCCGTCGATCTCCCCTTCCATTATCGCCTTTCCTCCACCTCCCACTCCCCGGTTCGAACAACACTGCCTCCCCCTTCTAGGAACATCATACCAACCAGACATTGCGTATACATACATGTCTCCTCCGAGAAAAAGCCCAGCCTCTTATCTGCGTCCGCTAATGTCTCAGAGTCCCAATAGAGAACAGGTGGCTCCGCCGGCCGGTATGCGGGACAGCCAGGCCGAGATTTCTCCGCCAAAGGGGGGGAAAATGAGGGAGGGGGAGGCGCAAGCCCGGACCGCCGTCTTTCCGGCACGAACCGTGCAACGGCCGGAGGTGACGGCGGCGCGCTTACACAACGTCCATCCTTACGGACATTGCCCTTACATACACACAAACACAACATTAGTCCCTAAATCCCGTGACCGTGTCCCCCCCCCCACTTTGACAGGCAAACATTGGCAGAACAGAGCGCAAGGAGCGACCCGCAGAAGTCTGCCCGCCCGCCCACCCGTCCGCCCGTCGCCGTCACTCCCCCGGTCCACGCGGCTGCAAGTCTCACACCGAGTCGTCATGGACCCGCGCCGCTCGCTCACTCACGCACGCACACACCCCCTCCCCGGACCCCCGGACCCCTCCGGGCCCCGCTATCCCTGCCACACCGGGGTGAATCCCCCATTCCTACCTACTCATCGCATTGCATCGCGTCTGTGACGGAGCCACCGCATGCGCTTAGAGGAAGGCTTGACGTAGCCAAGAACATGAGTCAAGCCGGGACTGCGAACGAAAGAGAGAGAGGGAGAGGGCGAGGTAGAGGCCGCAGGAATGGTGTAAGACCTACACATTTCGAACTAGAAGCCACATTCAACGGCCCTCTTCTCGGCGGCTTCGAGTCCGTAGAGAACCTAGACAGCCAGACACCTCATGTCCCATTCCCCAAAGAGCATCATGAGAAAAACAAAAAAGACCTGAGAGATGAGGGCACAAGGGCCAACGCCCCCCGTTGGACACGCCCCCCCGGCCCCTCCCTCTTCCTCCACCTCCTCGCATCCGTCTACCGTCTTCCCGCAGCGGCGGCGCCCACCCTCGAAAGCTGGTGAAATCCTGTGGTAACCTGTGGTGACCTGTGGTGAGGCATTCAAAAAGTGGAAAAAGAAAAAAAAAGAAAGCAAACTCCTATCAAGCTTCCCCAACTCCACCCCTCCCCTCCACTCACTTACTTACTCCAGCATCCCCTCATCCAAAAGGAGACAGAGACAGATGGGAAAAAGAAAGCATGCGGGCAGCAATACCCACATCCACGCCCATCGAGCCAAACAGAAAACATCCCGCAGAAAAGAGTACGTGAAAAAAGGAAGGAAAAAATAAAGATGGACAAAGGAAGCAGGCAGCACAAAAGAGAGAGAGAGGGAGAGGGAGAGAGTCACACAAAAACGACACACACGCCACGCCCTCCGACACGCCCTCCAACACCCCCTTTCGATCCTCATCCCTTGGAGCAAGGATCGCTCGATCGACGCGACATCCCGCATCATCTAGCGTAGCTTCACATCAGAAACAGCGATACCACGGTCAAGAGAAATAAAATAAAAAAAGATCCAGCCCCCAAGAACTCACTCACTCAACCTCCCCTCCCACCCCACCCCGGCCGCCCCGCCTACCCTGTCTGGCCCACCATCCCCGTGAGAACCTCATGCCTGTTCTCTACTGTTTTCCCCCCCCCCTATCGAGTACCGGAGTGACTTGAGGAATGGATGCCTTGTTTACGTCCATCGGCGTAGACAAGCAAGCATGTGTCGTCTGGTCCAGTCTGGTTTGTCACGCTCTCCCCCCCGTGTTCTTCTGCACCAACCGGCCTTGCTCCCCGCCCGCCGTCGGACGGTTTGCTTGTCAGACCGGCTGAGACACGGGCGCTTGAATAGAGTAAGTGGACCGGCAGCACCTGTGTATGTGTGTGTGTGTTTTGGGTATTAGACGAGCATGCGAAAAAGAAAGCGGCATCTCTGCCTCGACCCCCCCCCCCCCCAGGGGTCCATGCTTAAGTGACATCCATTCATTCATTCACCTGTTCTTAACCCGAAGTGAAAATAAAAAAACTCTCCGAAAGACGCCAAACGAGAAAAAGAAAGGAAAAGACGAGAAGAAAAAGACAGGAAAGAAGAGCAGATATACACACCTACATACACACACACACACACACACACACACACACACACACACACACATACGCACATACACACATAAACCCACACACTTACATACACTAGAATGACGCAAAAACAACCCACCGGCATGTCTCGCAACCCACCCCCAGAATAAAATAAATGAGAGGAAACCCCCCCCCCCCCCCCCCCCCCAGAGAAGCACCGTTCTGGAACACCATCTTACGCCTCAAGAATGTGCCCACGAAGACGACGACTACGGCGGCAACATATCATCAATCCAGAGCCGCTCCCGGCCCCCCCAAAGTCCCCTTTCTCCCTCCTCCCAAAAACCTCCGAATCGGGAAACTTATTCGTGGTCACATAAAACACCCAAACATGACAGGCCGGGCCCCCTTCCCCTTCCCCTCCCCCCCCCTTCTCTCTGTCTCAACGACGACAATCCCCCTCTCTCCCCCCTCCATATCGGCATCTGGTAATCGAAAATCTCGCAAAAATATAGATCGCGAACGGGGAGCGGGAGAGGGGAGGGGGAGGCCCATCCCGTCGCCGTTCCCACCCCCCAAGAGATGCGCGCGCGGGATCCCTGGATGGTGTCGAGTTCTACCAGAACATGAACAGCGAGATCCAACATGGGGCAGAAGACCTTTCTCCCCCTCCTCAACGACAACACCTCCCAAGGGCCCGGCCGCAGTCTGCATCCCTCCAACGCGACACAATACGCAAGACCCGGCGCGCGGGTTCTCCCCTCCCCCCCCTCTTTTCCTCATCCACCCCCCCTTCCCCCTTTTTTTTTTACTTCTTCTTTCCACCTCCCGGCCGAGACCCGCGCGTTCCACACCGTCGCCGCGTCCCACCGTCGCCGCCTCCGCCGTTGCCGGAAGAAACCCTCCGTACCCGCCCCTTCCGTAACGCCCGCCTTCGGGACGACGACGGTAACAACCGGTCAAGATGTGGATCCGTGGGGGGGCGTGAGCGTGTGCATTGCGTCGCCGATATACATCCATCCATCCATCCCCTTCTAACAGCAAAAAAGCAAACCCGGCGACCGACTGACCGACCGGCAATATTGACATCTGCCGCGCAAAATGTTCGAAATGCTCCGAGTGACGTGTTACATACCCTTGTCCGTTATCAGAGAAGTATGGACAACAAAAAGAAGAAGAAAATGGGAAGAAGAGAAAGGCCCCGTCTCGTTCGTTGATTCATTCCCGGCGCCTCTCTCTATGTTGAAACCCGGCTCTAGATATATGTGTATGTGAGTATGTGTGTGTGGCAAGAACCGGTTCTCTGGGTCTCGCCCCTCCTCTATCAAAAATCGAGGGATTTTGTGCTTCAGGTGACCGGGACGAGGCAAACATATTTTTCTGTGACATCTTTATTCGCTTTTGATGAGAAAGTAAAACATGAACCCTCCTTCCCTTCGGAATTGCTCTTCTCGTCTGCCACAGCGTCGGTCGTCTTCCGCGGCGGGGACCGTCGCCTTGACAAACAAACATTCCGGACCCTTGCCTGCGTCTCCCGCCAACGGGCCAGGAGGCATCACATAATCGCAGTTGTTCATCTGCACGCGTGCCGGGCCATCGTCGTCCGAGTTACCAGTTCGCCACTTCGCTCTCTGATAAAATCGCCATCTGTTCGGGGCTCCGTGCCGGAGACGACATCGTCAACTAACCAACCCCGGCCAGTCCCCCATTCCCCCCCCCCCCCCCCCCCCCCCCCCCATCACACGCCAGAAACCGTGGTGCCCATCACGCAAGGCGGACGGCTGGAGCGTAGGCCACAGAGTGCCTCGCCAGCACCGTCCAATGCAACGGTATCAAACGACCACCCGCCTCGCAACGCCAGGCGGCAAACACACAATCCGCTCGATTCGCCCTCGCGCCGAAGAACCAACCAATTCGCGTGGGGTGCTCGGAACTTGGAAGGACCATTCCAGCGGAGGGACCCCGTCTCAGTTTCTACCAGAGAGAACGGTCCCCCAAAGTGAAGGTCGAGGCCTCGAGGGGAGAAGCAGAGTGTAGTAGGGACGGCATAGCGAGTTGCCACGCAAGAAGCACATTTCCGGCCTCTGGTTGAAACCCACTCGACCCTCGTCAAGAGGTTCCCGGCGTTCGATCGCCATGGCAAGAACGCGTTTTGATGGACGACCACCGTGCTGATGGCTTTCTCACCATTGCGTTCGAGGTCCCCCGTGACCCCCGGCTCACCTTCCCAACCTCCCAACTCCCGTCTCTCAAACGAAACAGACTAACACAGTAAAGTGAGTGAGCGGGTGAGTGCTGCGGGGGGAGGGATTCGACTGAGAAAGGTGGATGACTTAACAAATACCGATAACCAATCAAGGCGCCGGCACGAGAACGAGGTGAGAGAGGGTCTGTGGTATGGAAAAACGACGTCGGTGAACATGGGGAGGGGAGAGCAACATCTTGGCCGGGGGGAGAAACATTCAATAGCGTCTCACAGGGTTGGTTGCCCAGGACCGTCTGCCCTGCTGTCCATACCCCGAATGGACAAAGCGTGTTCTTGATCCCCTACCAGAGTATGAGAAATGTCAAAAGGGGGATAGGTTTCCTGACCAGAGCGGTTTGGCCCGCGGCCGGCTTAAGAAAGTAGTGGTTCAGTTTGGGGGCGGGGGGGAGGAAAAAGAAAAGGAGGCAAGGGGCCCTGCATGAGACAGACGACGGCATCCTGACAGGTCAATTGGTAGTACTGAGTACTCATCACTCAGTACTCAAGAGAGAGGTTGTCTTAACCCACTCACACATAACAGAGATAACCGGGAACTGAAAAAGAGAAGAAAGAATGAATGAAAGGAAAAAAAAAAAGCCGAAAAGGAAACATTTCTGGCGCGGAATATGAAAATTACCCTGTTCGGTTCTGTTCCAAAGTCGAAGAAAACCAGCCTCGTTGCGGCTTTGATGTCCGTCTCTCAAACAATAGCGTCTCGGGGTGGGTTGAACAACCCCGGTTTCCCCAGTGGCGACGGCCAAACGGCTCACGATGATGATGCGGCCAGCGGCAACAAATCCCACAGGCCAAAAACCCTCGGTGTTTGAGTACACCGGAGGGGGTCCTCCCAATTTTGACGGCGAACAAAGTCCCTCGGAGGCATCGGCGACGGCACAGCATCCCATACCGCGCGCGCCGTAAATCTCCCAATGGGACAGCCACCTCCCCGTGATCATGCGAAGGCGCACCCCCCGTCGATCCAGAAGGGGAGGGGGGGCAAGCGCCGAGGGGGTTAAAAAAAAAAGCAAGCAAACGTACATTCATCCCACATCGCTCTGTGTTTGCCGACTGGCCCAACGTTGTAAGGCTGAGAGAGTAGTGGGTGTTAGGCCTGGTGCCAGATACGTCTCGAGACGACGAAGGTCCCTTGTGAGCCTGCTTTGACGAGCCTGCGAGAGACACGCTCCCTCATGAAGTCGACGCCTCAATATGACACACTGACAGGTGGACATGTGCGTCTTGGCAGCTCGGTTGCAGAGGCTCGACTCTGAGTTTGCAAAGCGCAGAACCACAAAGCTCGGGGGACTGGAAACATCCCGCATCATGGTAAACAAGAACCGCCATAACCCGCCGCTGCGTTGCGGGCTGACACGACACGTAGGCAGAAATCTCAGCTTCCTGCAACCAATAAACTTCGACAGCGGCCTCAGCGCAATAATCCGTACTCGGTTCTTGCATCGAGTTCATGACTAACCGTTGGAGGGCTGCAAGCAACAGACAAGAAGCCGGCCAGGGGGCGGGGGGCAGGCCATGGAAGGGGGGCGCCTTAGGCCTTGAGGGCCCTGCAGTGAGTGGTCTGATGTTGAGATAGACCGGGCCGTTGCTGAGATGTGACAGGAATAGCACTCTCTGTATTGCCGCTGTGTGACGTATGATAAAACCACCCCAGACAGCAGTCCCAAGTCTACCCGAGAATACATGTGAAGGGGAGGGGAGTTGAACGAGGTGAAGATGATGCGTCGGTGGTGGTTGGTTTGTCGTCGGCCTGGCCAGTCGAACCCACGAGGAAAACGAGGCTGGTCTGAGGGCTGACTGAAAAATGAAAAATGACGCGCGGAATCCAATCTTCATGTTGTAGGTTGTAGTGCACAGCAGTGAAGCGGAGAAGGTAAGCGACATACCCTAGTCCAGTCCTGTATCTGTACTCAAAACCGAACAACCCTCTGTCGGTATGGCCACCCGTGATGCCGAGTGAGGGGGTGGTTTCCAAAGGTCCTGGAGTCCATGTCGCCGACAAGTCAACTTCTAGCCGCACTGCCACATGCTTACCAACCATGGCGGCGTCGTCTTGCATGCATCTGTGCCATCCAAGTGTACTGAAGTGTTTACGATCTATGGTTGGGGTTGGCCGACACAGACCGTAGAGGAGATGCGGGAAAGAAATGGTGCAATCCCGCCAAGCAGGTTAGACGGTGAAGCCACACAAGCAATGTAGCACTGCTCAAACGGGAATCGCCTCCAGGAGATCCAGATCGGTCCAAGGACAACTTGGATCAAACCACGATTCGTGTCGAGGGTCCTGCTTGGACACGCCATCCCCGTCTCCGATATAGGTAACTCCCGCCCCCTATGGTGGAACAGTCGGCGCCAACCAACGTAAAGGCATCATGGGCCTCTTCTCGGCAAAACTTGTATTTTGGCGGTACTAGCCGTGGCGTAGGTAACTGCGTACGTCCCCGTCATCATGACCCTCTGCCTCGAAAGTCGGGGCACATCACCAGTTCCATGCCATATCTCCGTGGTCGTCGCGGTGGGGTTTGTTCACCTACCTGGGTGAGCAATCGAACAATGAGCTCTTCGTTTCTGGTCTGATCTCGCTACCGAACCGGCGTGGAAACGAGCAAGGGGGTCGGGCCTGTCTCGCCAACTACTGTTAATCTCCTTACCGGGCTCCCCTCCCCCCTCGCCTCCGAAGTGCGCGAACCAGTACCGCATCGCCGGTAAGCGGGGTTGATGACCTCTTCGGGCGCTAGGCAGTTTCTTTTGCAGCATCTGACACTACCGTCGAGACGTTGGTTGCTGGAGATGGAGCTCCGGGTCAGTCGATAGATACCTGGAGTCGGTACACCGATGCACGAGATGTACGAGATATAGGTACGGATACACCACTGGGAGTCGGGCCATTCTGTCTTGGATCAAGACCGTACTATTCCCCCCGTTTGGTAACGGCCGCCCGGAAGCTACGAGAGTCTGGCTGGTGGTGCCGATGCAGTTCCTCTCACCGGTCGGGCTTCCCTGGCCCTGTAGTTCTCCTTGCTTCGTCAAGGATGGGGCGGATGATTGGCATTTATCATGACACGCTGTTTGACATATGCGAGATGATTGCGCGCTCGCGCGCGTGTGTGCATGTGTGTGTGGACTCCGTGGCAGAGCGATCTCCAGATCAGACGATCGCACACACGAGCCAAGCATAACTGGCACACCAGAGCCAGATCCCAGGGTTCGAGGGTGAGGAAAGGTCTCATGTAGGGAATCTAGTAAGGCCTTGGAGCCAAAAAGCCACTTACCCCATGGTCGTCTATGCGCACTGTGGTTGTGGGGTGGGAAGAGCGTCGAGTTTTGTGTCGGGCGAACAGATATTAGTGCGTGAGCGTGATCGTGAGCGTGATGCAGTTGTGACAAAGAAGACGGCTACTCCAGTCAAGCAGGACCTGTCAAATCTGGTCGTTTGACGAGTAACGATATCCGAATCGAGCTGCCTTCCCTCAGAGCTTCAGTCATGCCCCGAGTTCCAGTCCCACTTGTGCAGTTGAGTTATGCTGTCAGACCACTGTAGCTTCATCTCGGGAGATTTTCCTGGCGACACAAAGTGGGATGAAGCCAACCGGTCTGACCTAGAGAGGGATCACCTGCAACACGGCGCCAGAAAGTGCACGCGGGTACGATGTTTATGACCGGGATCGTCAGGCTTCGACGTGACCAGACTCACACGTACGTACACACACACACACACACACACATGGCTAATGGTTGCATGAGTAGTCGCCGATTGCAGGCTGACGGCAGATCATCAAGTGACCATCGTCGGCACACCTCACTCGCGTGAAGATTAGTGTACGATCGGGCGAGTGCCACCCCTCCTTGACAACAAGTGAGGATGGCTGATCGATGAGATGAAGTGATTAGGTGGTCGGTTGAGTCGATAAAGGTTCTGCTGGTCCCTGGGTTGATTGGTAGGCAGGGCAGCGCCATTCTCGTCGTCGCCGCCTCAGATCGAAGGGGGGGTTGAGGTCAGCAAGTAGACTTACAGCCCATGACATTCGGCCACATGGCCATCTGAGAGGGGGTTAATAGCTACCCTTCAGATCCGCGACAGGTTTAGCAAAGCGGCAACCAGCGTTGAGACGTCGACGGGATGCGAGACTCGGCTGGAGCAGGAGGAAAGAGCCGAACCTCGAACAGCCGTAGTTCCGCCTGCATCATGGATGGCTGCATATGTCAACTGCAATAAGAGTGACTGGCCAGCGTATACCGGCACATCAGCCCAGAGCCCGGGGGCTCATGTGGTTGCAATGGTCCCTCTGGTCTTGGGCGATGGAGATCTGCATATGGGGCAGCGCGACAAACACGAGCATGATCTGACATTCCCGGTAGCAAGCAATGTCCGCTGGGTCGAGTGGGAGTGGTTCTCCAGCCGGGGTTGTTGTTGTTGTTGTTGTTGTTGGACTCGCTGCCCGTTCAGAGTACACCCTCCACCGGCAGCCCGAAGCCGATGCAAGCGAGATCATGACTCCAAGACTCGTCGTGCCAGCCAGCCCGCACACGCTCGTTAATGGCGTTATCGACATGTGTTGCTGCCAAACCCTCCTGCGTTGTGACGAGAACAGCGACCAACTTGAGGGTCTCGATAATCCCCAGATCAGATGAGGGCCTCAGAGATGAGATACGGGACCGGGACTTTGGTGGTACCTCGAGAGTACTTTCAGACCCTAGTCTCGAGCCCTTGCAGACACAGTGGAAACAATCCAGCAAAAAGGATCGAGAAGTGATATTTTTGATCACTGAGGGCCGAATCTGGCGCATGGCCCAGCCTGGCGGGGGCGAGACAGGTCAATGTGCTTGCCGGTGATTTGCTCTTGTCGAGGAGGTGGCTTCCTGAAGAGGCAGTATCCCCGGCGAGGCGGTGATGGATTGGTGTGTGTCTCCATGGAACGGAAAGTCAATCGAGTAGCGGGGACCAGGGCTGGCGTTTTATATCGGGTCGACTTGATCCTGCATGAGATCGAACGAAACGGGCAAGATCCCACAAGGGGCGTCGTCGGAGTGGAAGTATCCGGAGGCAGTCAAGACAGGTCAAGACAGTCAATGCAGTCTTGAATCCCTCTTATGCGTGTTTGGCCGAGAAGCGGAGGCAGTGCTCGCCAAAGCGGCCACGAACCTCGTTCCCAGAGATATCCTCCATTCTGGTTTCTACTGTCTTGCAGACGGCAATCAAGCAGGACGGTAAACACGAGGCACATGCAAATGGGAAAGTAGAAAAGCGGGTGATGGGTGCCGAGGCATATTGAAGACGAAAGGAGAGTCGTTCGTTGGAAAAGCCTGCCAAAAGAAGACGTTGTTGCTGGATTGGGAGAGGCATTGCCTGCATGGTATCGTAGGTTGCCTGGCTGTGCATCGTCGATCCTATTTCGGGTTGGTTAGAACAGTACAGTACAGTACAATACACTAAGACGAGGGCGCCAGGGCGCTTTGGTTGGACTGTAAGCAGCATGAATCCTGCAGATGAGGTGAAGATGCGGTAAGGAGATCAGAGAGGCGACGAACTGGGGGGTGTAGTGTGGCGCCGAGACGTGGACACACTTGTTGGGACCTCTCGTTGTCCTGGTGTAAGCCTCCCCCCCTCTCTGCTGTTGTCTGCCCACCCTTCTCCACCCACCGTAGATTCGATGCTGTCAGTCTGTACGTCCCATGTGATGAGCAAACCTGTCTGTTGAGAGCGGCGACCGAGTTCCGTCGGCGTTTGGGTACTGCCAAGGGTCTTCGAGCCAAGGGATCATTTGTCCCTCGGCCTGACGTGGGACGTGAAAGCCGTCGTGGGCTCGGACACACTGGGGTTGTCGGCGCTTCGACCATAAACAAACAACAACAGCAAAGGAGTGCTTGACGGAACAGATCGGGCGAGTTTAGATGTGGGCTCTGCTTTGACTCTGGGCAAGGATGCGGGCTCGAGTATCTGGCTTGGCCGTACGAGTTTTGTCACCGGGTGGCACCGTTGATATCTGTATTCGTGGGTATTTATGGGTGACGATCGGTATGATGTTCCGCGACCCCTTGGCAATAACACAAGACGAGGTGGGAGACAGCCGCCAAGCCCAAGCGGCGTCGAGAAGGGATTATCGAAACTTCGATCCAAAGGGACGTGGAGAAGGAGATGAAGATGGAGACAGAGGCGATAGGGGCCACCGCAGCCCCTTGGCAAACCCAGCAGCCAGGAGAAGAGAAATCTGTGACTTTGTCGTACACTACGCATACTAACAAGAGGGTGGCTGGGAGTTGACTGAGGCAGAGAGAGGGCCAGGAGAGAGAGAGGGGGGGGGGGGTCAGAGAGACGGTGAGAGGGGGGAGAGTCAGAGAGAGCGAGAGGGCAGGATCCTCGGTCCACTGACGACCGGGATAGGCTACCCATCCAGCGCGGCGCCTTCGTCGTTTCAAAACCTTCGACCCTTGGATAGTGTTTTTTTCGAGAAGGAATAAATGTGGAGAGCAAGAGCAGGAAACCGAGATGGAGAGGGAGGGAGAGTGAGAGAGAGTGAGAGAGAGAGAAGAAGATGGGAAGCGAGGTTCCAAAGGGTGCCGACCAAAGGGCGGACCCTCAGGGGATGGATGTTCGGGAAAACACCATTTTGGTAACCGCCGCAGCTGTCAAATGACGGGAAGACTCCACCAATGCAGGGAACGCCGCTCAGGCACGCCGGGGACAGGGAAGCCAAGGGGGTCAGGGACAAGGAGAAAGATATACAATGGTATCCGGCTTGTACAGAGTAGAGAGACATACAGACAGACAGGCAGACATACATCGAACAGACAGTCAGACAGAGAAAAAAAAAACCCCGGAGAGTGGGCGGGAGCAGTTCGTGCCAGGCGCGAGGGGTCATGGCAGAGCGAGGCGCCCGATCCCGTACCGAGACCTGAAGGACCGAAGGGGAGCTGCTTCTCCTACCACGTCAGGCCGGGGATTCTCAGTGGGAAAGAAGTACAGGTACTTTATCGTCGCACGTGCAGCAGTAGCGTACCGTACCTGCACTGACGGACGGAAAGACCAGACCAGACCAGACCGGACCGCAGACTGACAGACTGACAGATAGCAGGCGAAGCAAGGACAACCCGGCGCAGCAAGAGTCGAGTGAGCTGCTTGCACCAAGAACAGGAAAGGGGTGGGCTACGATATACCCACAGCATGCCGGCACCAACCCTGCTCATGTCTTTACACGAGACGAGCGGGAGCCGGTAAAGTTAACTTGATTGCTGCGGGTCTAAAAGACGAGCCCCCCTCCCCCCCCTTTGAACCTTCACTTTAGGACCGTCGATGGGCCATGAGACGAGTCGACTTACCCAGAATCGGACTCTGGCGGGAACAATATATACATACGTGATACTTGTTTGGCAGCCCGGTGGGGGCAAGGAGAGAGCCTGACGCCGGTTGCTTTCTGTTTCCCGCGGGCTGTCCACCTATCGAGATTCGAACTTGTGACAGGCCGGGGTCCCTCATTTCATAATTGAACGACGTCGCATATCGCTTGGGAAGGGGGGGGGGGCATCTACGCCGCCTCGCCTCGCCTCGCCTCGCTCTGCCAATTGTCTCGCTCTCGCCCGCAACCTCAGTCCACAGCAGCCTGCCTGCCATACCATGGGCTTCAACTCTCTCCGCTCGTTAGCACTAGCATTTGTTGTCGACCCTCATACCGGGCCCGGCCCCGCCGAAAACCTTCAACAGTAGCCCAGCGACGCCAGTGGCATTTGGCATCAGCTTGGAGCCAAGTCTCCATGAAATCGACGGGCTTTTTCGTGCTAGCATGGCGCCTGGTGTACTCCCAATGGTGCGATGGTTTCGATAAAGAGAGAAGAACCAGGCTACCCGACGTGAACATGTGTCGGGCAGACATCGTCTTCCCCCTTCCCTGGTTTCATTCCGCGAGGCTCGAGCGTGAGGCAGCAAATTCGTCTCATGACACAGCACAACGGGCATTTACCGCCCCAACGGGACCAAGTCCCGCGTCTACATCGTAAACGAGGGCGGGGGGCGAGGCAAGGTTGACGTGTACGTATAGGTACTTGCTTGTCTACCATGCAGAAGCACTTCATGGATAGGGAGTGTTTGGTAGTGCATCGCGGACACGGCATCCGAGGCCGTGGTGGGGCTAGAACCATGAACTATGTTAGATTGGGCGGGGAGTTCCTTTCCCAGTCGATGTGTGGGGGGGCCAGCTGGATTTCTCTGGGATTTAGACTGGGACTGAGAGCCTCTGACCAAACCCTGGATTGGAACGGAAACAGATACACAACTCCGGCCGAGACGCCTCAACGGCACGGCATGGAGCTACTCTGAGCTCTGGCTCCGATCCACAGTCTCCCTGCCACTGCGAGACCCGCCCACTGGGAACATGGTGACGATGAAAGTTCTGCTCTTTGGGCTGGTTGTATCTTGTGGTGTGGCAGAGTGTCCCGGCCTGAACGGAGTGCTGATCTTTGCGATGTCGGTGCTGTCAACGCAGATTGACACTCAAAAATCTCCTCTGTTAGGCCATCCCACCGCTGCTGCTCTGCGCGTGGCATTCCATAAGCGGAAGCCTCGTTCGGCATCCCGGCACCGGCGCCGATAAAATTAGCATAGGTACGGATACTCTTCCCCATCGCATGTGGGATTTTTCTTCTTATCGAGATCCAGTTCCTAGTGCTCCCCGACAAGCTTGACACAAGCTAGCATCGCATTGGTTTGGGCGAATCTCGGCCGCTGCGGCTCATTGTCGTCATGTCATGCCCGTCAGTTGAACTCAACACCTAACTATGCCTGCTTGGTAGACACCATAGGACATTTTACACCCCATCCCCTGTCGGCTTAATTATGGTGGTTGTTGTGGACAATGTCCCCGGATGTCGGTGATAGGTCACTGTAACGACAGGCAATGAGATCTGCCGGAAATCAACTCACTCATGGAGGCGGCTTCGCATCATCAGCGTCACATCCTGAATGGACAGTGCTTGTCATCGCTCCCATCGAAGTCATGTCGGCAAAGTATCTCATCTACCGAAAAGGCATTGGTCAGTCAATCGGCATGCACATTGTTCATTTATCTACGCATACCGGAGGGGGGTCCGTTGTCAACGTATGGAGGAACGTCCCAACGCCCCCCCCCCCCCCTGTTCCAGCCGAGGCCGATAGGATGTTCTTCTTCCGGGGAAATCATGTGGGAAATTACCACCGCTGCGTTGCAAATGACAGTGATCTGCCGATGGCATATGTCGATAGCGCACCTTACGATACAAACGCAGCGGTTCGGGCTGACCTCTGCGGAGTGTCATCGGTGGATTTGCCACATGTTGTTTATTTGCGCGCGTCGGGAGGGTTGACTTGCCTCACTATGGTAGACAATTGTGCCTTTGATGAGGAGGCAAGCGGCCGTTGCAGGCCTCCTCTGCAGCGTACAAACACAGTCGAGTGTGACCGTGTAACCACCGACAGAGCTGGCGTACCACGCAGAACAAGGCAACGGGTCGCTGAGAGCTTGAGTCGCACATCCAGGCATGCATCGGCTGCTATCTGTTTTGGGAAAGCTCGTGCCGACAATCGTGCCTGACGGAGGGACTAGCCGTGTTCGCTGATCCCCCTTCCAGAGCTGTTGAGGATAAACCCTTTAGCCTCGCGGACCATGGCACGTTGTCGCCTGTTCCTGAGCTAGAGCACATGGGCCGCCGGAGCCATTCGATGAGGCTCCATAGCGCCCCAGCGTGGCTCAACGTCTCGATCTCGCACGCACCCAGGGGCAAGACCATTCAGGCTCGGCGCTTTTTGTCCAGCCCCATGGGACTGAGGAACTTCACGCTCGAGACATTGCCGCGAAGGGTGGCGCCGGTGACTGCAACCCGAGTAGAGAGAATTTGTACACCGAGCAGTGCAATCAAAAGATTGCTTGACGACGCCGGTGCTAATCAATAATGTAGTGTAGCCCGAAGACTTAGACAAGAGCCGTTCCGATGTCAGGTTTCTGCCCGCGAGACAGCTGCGGCCCGGGGCACATCGACATCCATGCTCTTCTTCGTATGGTCGTCTGGTCGCGTCCGTTTTCCGGAGTGACAGGTCGCGTATCCCGTTACCAGAATATCCCGCGACCCCGCGAGAGGCAAGTTTTGATATGCAAGGGCTATCTCGGCTTTGGTAGATGAACTTTGCTGGCTGGAGTTGATACTGTTCATGTCGGAAGAGAAGGTGGCCGTCGGAGGGTGTCACAGAAAGGCTTGCAGGCGGATACCTGTCTATGCATGTGCCGCTCCGTGTCCACCTCGGAGGGCACAATCTTCCTTCTCAGCCGCTGGCGGAGACGCATTCAGGTGAAGCCAATGCCACGTCGGCACAGGCGTGTAGTCATTTCAGACGCCATGATACGACATCATGACATGATGGAGACCTGGGACACGTTGAAAGCATTGTGCCAACCATGTCCTAGTACCACCAGGGTCTTTGAAACCTGGCGTTGAAGGTCCACGTTTACGAAAAAATAAGTTAAGGTATGGCGCCGTGCCGGCAATGCTTACTCGCTCGTCGACATGTTCTTTGTACTAAGAAGAGAGTCCCTGATGTTGTTAATAGTTGGCGATATCGGCGTGTAAGATGATGACTCGCTGAGAAACTGCCTCATTGAGCCATGAGAGTACGGGGGCCTGGAAGAGACCAAGCAGGTCGCACGCCGCGCAAAACCATAATGCGTCTTTCCGGTCCCGACAAGGGGCAGTCATGCAAGTGGGAGAGTCGACTAGGAGAAACAACGCCGCTGTCCTTGGCGCGGTGGCGATAATCGCAAATGGCGGCTCATGCTGTCTTCTCTCTGTGTCACCGTCTGCGATGGAGGATGATTCACCATCTCGTAAACGAATCGTTGCCCTTCTTTGGGCCGAGGAGTAAGGTCAAGAGACATGGAGGGTAAGGTGTGTTGTAGCGTTGTGTACTGCGCCAGTCGCGAATTGTTTCACTTTTTGGGGGGGCTTTCTAAAACAACCCAGGTCTTACGGGTCGCCCGCTGAGATGCGGCACTGGACTCAGACCGAGAGGTAGATCTTTCGGCGTTGAGGACCTGATGGATCGAAAAATGACCAGGGGAAACATGCCCATTTCTCTATCGCTCAGGTTGCGACGCTGTGGCTCATTGGGCACCAGCGCTCAGGCCTAGAGGCGGTTAGCAAGATGCAGCGAGATGCGGCGAGGCGCCAGCTTGGCCCCCAAGGGAACGCCCCATACCAGGCCAGTTAGCTGGCTATTCATTAATGGAGACAGAGGCTCGAGAGGCGTGGTGAGATGAGACCTGTAGATCTTGCGACTCTGTCCTGGGTGCGCTTGGGTCTTTGGAGCCGAAACATGGAGAGGTAGCAACCAGAACGGCAGTGATCGGCATCAATACGCGAGAGGGCTTGTCAGCATATTGTCCAAAATCTGTAGGAGCAAATTGCAGCCACAGGGGTCAATTGTCGCTGGCGCGGTGTCATGTGAGAACAGGCCGGGAAGGTTTGCATCTCAGTTCCGCAACGAAGCCTAACATGATATAACGACATGCCCTGATGGGTCAAAAACCAAGGGGAGTTCCTCCTTCCCCTTCCGGCGCGTATTGTTTGAAGGGGCGGCTGGTTGGTTATGACGTGCCGGCATCGGTACAAGTGCTGACATTTGAGCCGCATGTATCGAGATAGCAAGGCATCTGGCATCGTGGATGTGCGATGGATTTAATCTGCGTAGGCCGGTGCGAAATCTGCTAACGGTTTAGCGCCCCCAGCTTTCGACCCGTCTTTTCTTCAGACGCCTGTTTTTTGGGGACTATAACGAATGGCCGTTCTCGGGATACAAATAAGGAGCTGTCCGGGTCGGTCGAGCGCTCGTGGGCTTTGGCGAAAAAGGCAGGGTATGTCGACCAAGCCGCAGACTCCATGCTCTAGTGAACAACCTTGACCATTGGACAGGAAAAACATGATACGATTCAGCATCCCAATCAACCGGAGGGAGGGCCTGTAAGTGGGGGAGGCCACTTGGGTCGTAGATTGACTGGCGACGATGAATAGCTCTGGCGTCCCCGTTCATCGCGGATGCACCGAGACGGGGATTTGCGATGCGCTAACGGCTCATTAGGAAGGACCCCTGATACCTATCAACAGCGTTGGTGTCCAGATTATAGGCCCAAGCTGAAAGTGGCGTTTGCATACCGGTGAGGTGTGCGAGTGACCACGTTTGGGTGTTGAAGACGAACACTAAGGTGTGCATGCTGATCCTACCGTCCTGGACGCGAGAATAGGACCTTCGGGGTGCTAGACCATTTTGTTTCTGGATCGATAGGAGCTGTCATGATACAGTGGAGGGGCACCAGGCCAAGGGTGCCCGGGATGTTGCAGAGACCTTCATTGGCTTGCAATGCGAGACTATGTAAGCGTTCCGAACGAAGTCAGGTAGGGCGACAGGTAGGCCAGTTGCTGTGCCTTGTCTACTGAAGGCGGACCCAGATGGCAAGAATAGACGACCTCATACTGCGTATGATGCAGTCTGAGGTGTGACAAACGAGGGCATAGCTGCGGCGGAGGAAACCAACAGGTTGGCATCACCACTAAGGGTCGACTTGCTGGCCGGCGCGCGACGGGGAACACAGAGAAAACAAAACGAAGTGGCCGACTCTCTGTGTGTCGCCGAATAAGATGGGGCGCGCTGGCCCTTCGAACAGTATGTCGCAGGTTGATCTCCACGTCAGATTGCCGGGGGTACGACTTTAGTCGTGGCCCTCTGTATCGGAACCTTGGGCAGACGACGTTTGGATAGCGCACTACCTCTCTGGGTGACCAGCCATTCATGTCCTTATGCATTGACCACTTGGCCCAGTGCATCGTATAGCAGGGGGAACCGGCCATTCAGGGAGGAGCGCGTGTTTGTCCAAATCTCATGGCCACTCGGGAAGAGGCATCGGCGACAGCGGAGACGGAGGGGCAAGATGGTGATGGCGATGACAATGACAACGCAAGACGAGGGCGACCGTTCTGACATCTGCAGGACGTCGAACGGTTAAACTAGATGCAGATGGGGGGTGAAGGGGCGCATAGTGGTTGCAGCAGGTAAGCAATAACAATGTGCGGTGCGACCAGTTGGAAGCCAGGAGGACGGTGAATCCTAATGGATGTGAACTATCACAAGGCCAACATCTATCGACCAGATTGTCGGAGTGAAAATCTGACAAACAAGGCTCGGCAGCGCGAGATGACGGGGTGAGCCGGGGGGGCTTTGAGTCTTGCGGCACGTCTGAGCATAAGTAGAATCTCGGTCAACGCCCGCCAGCCGTATGCGGCCTAGGTAGTAACAAAGGCGTTGAAGACATGGCGAGATATGACGTACGGGTGGTTGGTGCAGAGGGAGGATTCAACGATGGCGTCTGTTTGTCTGCCAGCCTGTTAGTGTGCGAATAGTGTATCCGTCAGGCAAGCCAAGGCAAGACTAAGCGACGTGGGCATCGGGATGCAATCATTTGGCCGTCTACGCCTTTGGCGTGGGCTGTTGCGTTTGCGTCTGCCTCGGTGTCGATAGTGGTGGGGTAGTGCTGGTGCTAAACGGATGCCCAGCCGGAAATACGATCTGTTGTTGCGGTTGGTCAGGTTGATTTTCTACTCCGCTTCTGCGGGACCCCTCCTCCTCGACAAGGCCGGAGAGAACGAAGACTGACGGCGATGAGGTGAGGGTGACACAGGCCGAGGGACGGCGGCGCACCGTTGGAGGAATTGGAGAAGACGAAGGGACGAAAGGAGCGGGGCACCCACCACACAATCTAAGCGGAGGCAAAGCGGAGTGGGATCTGGGAAGTTGAGAAGTTGGGAAGGGGGGAAACAAGGAAAGTGGGCTGGTGGAGAAATGAGCATACAGCGTGGTGTTGCGTGGATGCGGAAGGTGCGAGAGCGCACGAACAGTGTCTGGAAGCCCCAGATGGATCTAGATTATGTAAGGGGATGGGCCTACCCGATCCGATTTTCATCTTCTGAGTTCTTGCATTAGGCCACAAGGCAGCAGGGAGACGTCCTTAGCATCATCCAATGAAAACTTGGATTCGTCGGTCAAGGTTTTGGTTCATTCCGACCCATTAACCTCCAGGTAGCAATAGATACGTACCTCCCTTTACCCTGCCTAGATGCTTACCTAGGTCACGTACCAGATGTACATCGTACAGCGACTTGTCTAGGCATCCACATCTGTCAAACTGTTAGGCAAGCCCGGGCATCCAGGGTGTTTCTCAACCTTACGCATACAGGGCTTCCAGAACTACAGCACGTGGCTACAGTAGGGGAGTGCACCGTGGCTCCCAAGGTCGATGTACACTAGGTACAACTTCTTGACCGAGGCACTCTCACACCTAGGCAGGTAGACATCCGTACTCCATACGGAGCACTACCTTAACAATACGGGTATCTCCGCCCCTGTCATTCGAAAAACCAAATTGCCAACCGTTCTCTTTCCCATTGAGGTTGAGGCACCACCCCACTAGTCAAGGCCTTCAAGACAGAGGAGGGCAGGCCACACACGCATGGTAGATAGAAAGGGAGGAATGAAGGGAAGAAGGAGAGGTAAGGGGAGAAGGAACAAATTGCCTTAGTTCCCCTTTCCTTCCTCTCAGGATGGACAACAACACACGGGCGCGGGCCAAGTTTGGGCCGAAGGTGGCAAAAGACGGGAAGGGAACGAAGCTTGGGAAAGAAGCTTGGGGCCCCCGAAAACTTATCCCAACGTCAGCCTGGTCACCTCCGGACCTGAGTCCGGGCTTTCGCTGACCTCCCAGTCTCAGTCCCAGTCCCAGTCCCAGTCCCAGTCCTAGTCCCCTCTTCGGCACCGTCGCTTGCGACTGGCTTGTCAGTTGTCGCCCTCCATCGTCACCCTCAAGCCCTCAAACATCACCCACTGCGTATTGCCTGCAATGGGCTCGCTGCCCATCATCATTTGGAATCGCCAGACATGACATGACCAATCTTACCTACTACCCCTACTGTCAATCCGACCGGCTTCTATAGCTTTGGCCGGTCCTTTTACTTTATTCTTTTACTTCCATTTTCTTCCGTCCGACGCCCCATCCGACCTCTCCAGGGATGTTTGGCAAGACAAAAGTCGACATGCGGAGCATCGACCATGATTCCCTGTACGGATACTGACTCTGGTCACGGACACATCTGTCAACCAAAATATGTAGTCTATCGCCGTCGTCGACCATGCGGGTGGGGGAACACGCGACATTTGCGACGAGCAACATCATGATGGCAAGGAAAAGACACTTCAAGGCATTGCACGACATGCTCTACTTTGCTGCATCCGATCCCTGACGCCATGCCTGCCTACCTTTTAGCGTTTTCCCAGTCCCTCTTAATCGATGTCCCTTTCACTGCGCATCTCATTCTCGACGAGACTAGAGAAACTCGCCGCAAGCCTCGTGCCTTCATTGCTGGGAGAATGATGGACCTCGGACGGAAACAACGACTATCTCTAGAGACAACGCGCCGATTCCATCACGCGCTAGACCTTCGGCATCATCCAATGCAATGCACCGATGTCTCGGCGTCTCTGGTTCTACGAGCTTTTGCACACTTGCTTTCCTATCGTGCCTAAGATGTGCGCCAGGTGGCCGAGCACCACACCACAAACCGGCGCAATTACCCGTCCATCAATCCACCATAGCCGCTGCCACGCCATCTAGCCAACATCACCAACCATATGGCACATTTGAGCTGAAGCTGGCGTTGTCGTTTCTGACGACTGGCTGGGATGCCGCTACGCTCTCGCCAGTGACCACTGATGACACTGGCGAACATCCCGCCCCTTCTCTTCCCCCTGCCCAGCCACTGACCCTCCCCTCGACCAGCCCAATCTGCGATCCAGTCGTCGCAGCGGGCCAATTACCGTGGAACGTCTCCCCTGCCCCGATTCAATGGTCCCCAAAAGTCGTACCATTTTCATCCATGATCAGAGATTGCCAAACTCGAGGCGCTACCAAAATGCTAAAAGTCCGCAAGTCAAACCTTAAGGTTGGCTGCTAGAATGCTATTGCCGCTGTGTCCGCTACAGCAGGTTCGTATAGACGGTCCGAAATACTGAATCGGCACAGCTGACATCAAACGTTAAGTCTGGGTTGAGTGGTCCCCCCTCTCCGCACCACATATCTCGTCAACCGACCACAACAGTGCTTAGAAAGGATTCTGGCGTGAAACTTTGAATGAAGACCATCTGCATAGCAGTCAATCAATCGGCCTTCTGTCGCCGCCAATCTGGCTCCCTTCCCCCCTCTTTCTCATACCCCAGTCCGCGACTGGACGAATACTTGGATAATACGATGCGTTACCTGAGGTCCCCGACACCCCCCTGTCCACACTGACCGGTACATGCAAAGGCACCCGCATCTCCTCCCTCTGGTCCATGGCGGCTTCCAGTCCAACACACCGCACATCTGGTCCTGGGCATTGGTGCCTTGCCCCTGTCCTCTCCACATAACCCCAAGAACACCACACCTAGGGAAAGATCTTGTCCCTCAGGAGCAAAGGGAATAAGGACGTGCCGTTGAGAACTTGAAGCATCGTACCCAGGCCTCGATGCCCTTGCTCTTGCGCAGGTACCTCTACACACACATCGGGTCTCTGTGCAAATACAACATCCACTCACACAACAGGGAGTCCACACCTGCTCTTGAACCGCACTCAAGGGATTCATGGGTCCGAGCAGTGTTGGCAGATCTACGCTGTGTTCTATACTACACGTACTTACAGAGCAACATAGGTAGGCAGGCATCCAACCCCGGACCACAGGGGCGGCAGTATGTATGTACGAATGCTCCCTAGTATCTGAGAATATGCGGTATAGGACGCTCACATATTCGGGTGTGAGGACTCGGTCGCTGATCTCACTTTTGTCATTTCCACTCATAACTGGCACGCTCGCGTTTTCTCTAATCTTTCCCCCTCTCCCTCTCCCATTTCCTTCCTTTCTCTTCCTCCCTCGCCCCTCCCTTCACCACTGAACCATCCCATCCCACTCCCTCAAGCAAATCTTACTGTGTTGACTTTGTAACCACCGAGTCATCCATCACCTACGAAACCCACTCGATCGGTGTCAGATTCAGATCCAAGGCACGATCTCAGCAGTGCGACGCACAACAGCCGAGAGCGATCGCGCGCCTAGTTCGGCCGACGGCTTCCATCACGCTTTACACCCGCCGTCATATCTCTCGTCTTCTGGCATAGACGCCCCCTGAACTATCGCTTCCGTACCAAAGCAAAACGGGACGACGACGACGCCTCCCTCTCATCCTGTCTCTTCAGCACTCGTTGTAAAGTGCGCCCGCTTTCCAAAGCACTAGACCGGCATCAAAAAGCAACGGCATCGAAAAGAAATCATAAATTCCACAAGCCCGCCCCAGGTCCACGGTATTTGGGACAGCTCACGCCCCCCTCGTCCTGCTTGGAGCTTCACTCCCAGACCCCGTCGAAATATCTAGGCCACCCCAACTAGCCCCCAGCGACGGATTTTAACAGTGTATGTGTGTGGTGTGTGCGTGTGTATAGTGTGGTGTGTACTGGAGGAAATATTCGAAGAACAAAAAGGCCGCCACAAAAGGCAGCGGGCGTGGTAACTTGGCCGACGCTAGGCCGATTTCCCCTTCTCAGCCCTCGGGGCCTTTTCTCAACCTCTACACGCCCAACCGGAGCCAGCATTACACCCCCCCCCCCCCCCCCCCGGAGATCTATCTGACGCCCACCCCTCCCTATTTTATTAACACCCCTCCCCTCCCCCCTCCACAAGAAAGAGAGATACATACGGTGACCTTTCCCGTCCCGCCACCACGCAACACACGCGCCCGATAGCTTGATCAGATCTTGCCTACCGGGTACCCAGCTGGAGAGGAGAGAGAAAGAGAGAGAGACAGGTCCAACCAGCCTAACCTAACTTCATCTCCTAAACCCAGGCCAAGCCACCCACCACACACCACACTGTCTCTGGTTTGGGTTGGTTTTTTGGTCGCCCATTTCTCACTTCTTCTTTTGCCTCCATCTTTTTTTTTTCTTCCTCTTCCTTGCCTGGCTTTTGTTCTTACATGACTCTGAGCCTCCCACCCATCAACCATCTCCCTATCATCTCCACCCACCTACACCAAAACTTCGCCGGACTCCTGTCTTGACGCCGACCTCACGGGCTAGACTCGCTCTATCCCCTCTCACGCTTTGGCCGCACATTAGATGCACAGAGGCTCGTAGATTGCATCTGGGGTTTCTGTTCACCATATCATCTGTTCTCCCGGCAAACCCGCTATGGAAGCGGGCGGATCTGGTCCTAGGCAAAGGTTGGTTCCATCCTCCCGCCGACGCCCCCTCCCGTTCATTCATCATTTCGCCGGTTCCCCTACCCCCCTCCTTCGAGATCAGACATTAACCAGATCCTTCCCATTTAACAGCCGTCCACTTTCTGCCAGTCATCCTGATCGCTTTGAGCCTCGTCATCCTCCACCAAGAGAACCCCTCGACCGACACTACCGCGACGGCCCCGCCATGGCGACCGCAGCCCTTATTAGCCCAAGCTCGACCCATTACGGCCATCCCTCATCCTTCTCTTCTGGCTATCAGCACGCAACTCCAGGACCTAGTATCGCAGGCATGATTTCGCCGATTGAACCTCGACGACCTTCGGACGAGTCCGAGACCCCTCATCGACAGTCGCTCCCTTCGCTCTCTGAGGTCATTTCGGGAGCCAAGCCCAGCCCTTATCCGCCCTCCCAAGCGTCCAGCATGTCAGGCTCCCAGAGCTTTCCTTCGCCCTTCGCACCTGGTCCGCCGCGGTCCTACGCCGAGTCTTCGACCGACAAGAACTCACCCAGACCTTCTCACCCCGCGTCGACGTATGCGCCCAGGCAAGAAGCCCTGCCGGCCATGTCAGATCCTCCAAGACCTCCACCATTCGGCGGTCGGCCACCCGCGCCCTTGAGCAGCTTTTCTGCGACTCAGCCCAGCCCCCCTCACAAGTCGGAGCACATGCGTGACATCGATCCCAGGGCCGCCGAGCCTGCCGGCCCTTACGCGCAACACCAACCGCCGCCGCCGCCGATATATCCTCACCCAAGCCAGCTCCCGCCAGGACAGGTTCCTCTGCCGGCGTACCCTGTCTCGCCTCGTCACGGCGGTCCGCCGCTGCCTTCCCCGTTTGAAGCGCAGCGTCCCGCAGCCCATGCTGAAGAGGCCGAGTACAGCTCCGGGCGCCCTCAGTATGATCGTACCCTCGTCACCCGTCACCTGGATGCTTGGGGATACCAGGATTGTCTTTCTAGAGTGAGTGGCCCCGCTGTGAGCACGTGTCCGTTAAGCTTACCAATAAGTACTCTCAGATGGCTGGATCCGCAAGGACGATCTATAACTTTGCAGAGGCGTATGGCAGAATCGCGGCCGAGCAGCATGGTGGCCACCCGCTGCCTGATCGGCTTCCCACCGAGCGGGAAGTGATGGAAATGTTGGACAACGTGGACTACATCCGAAACTCACTGGACTCGGTTCGACAACTTATCAAGGAGAGTGAACAACGCGTACGGGCGGCCGGCAAACAGAAGGGCTACGAGGACGAGGACATGCCGATGTACGACGGCATGAACAAGAATAACTACGGCATGACGGAAGTCAAGAAGCGACGAGGGGTAAGTCTGCTCGAGACCCTAATATTATGCGAGATAGGATTTAGAAGCTGACTTGGTGCAACAGAGGGCCGCACCTCCAGGGAGATGCCACAGCTGCAATCGAGTCGATACGCCGGAATGGCGACGAGGACCTGACGGCGCCCGGACGCTTTGCAACGCGTGCGGTCTGCACTACGCCAAGTTGGAGCGGAAGCGTCAGCTCGAAGCTCGACAAATCCGCCCCAAGCCCTCTGACGAGAGGAGCTAACACGACGTCGACTGGCCTGGGGAAACTCGGAACTCCAACAGTACATACTGCGACGGAAACCTTTCTTGGGCTGACTCTGCGGCCACGGACTCGTCGCCGATGCTACATCGTATTCGGGTCTGTTCGCACCATCACACACGTACACACAAACCTCGGATACCCCCCGTTACCATCGACTGGCACCTCACCAAACGAACAACGCCCGCACTGCGTCAACTTGGAGACAGTAGCTATAACACTCTGTACCCGACTCCCCTTTCTTACCTTTCAATACCCGGCGTCGACTTTCCACACGTTTTTGATTGTATATATCCCGCTCTTCACCACATTCATCGGATAGGCACCGAAGGGACAGGGCATTCATCTGGCGGCGTTTACCACCTTTGTGACTACGACACTTTCGTTTTATCATCAAAATCATTCCATGTCCTGTACTGCGAGCGGGGACCCGGCTTTTTGTAAACAAAGGATTCGGCGCCACCCACCCACACACAATCACCCACACGGCGCATAACGACATGCCTTGGAGCGAGCAACCGCAGACCGACAGTCGATCGTTTTTCGAAGCAAGTTACAACGACATCTCCAACCTTCTTTTCTTCTCCTTTTCCTACTTTACGTTTTTCCTTGACTGCTGTCGGCAAGGGTTCCCTGGCGAATCGGGACAAAATGGGAGAGAGAGACATAGTGAGAGAGTGAGAGCATTTTCAAACAAGTCCCTTCGCGGACGGGAAGTAGACAAGGACGTCGGCGTCACGCGGCAGAAAAGAGTCGACACCTTGGATTGGCGCAAGGCCCCATTGGTTTTCCGTGTCTCCTTTTTTCCTTTTTCTTTTCCTTCTTTCCTTTTTACAATCATCATCCACGGTAACCGGTGGCAAGAGAGCAAGAGAGCAAGAGAGCAAGAGAGCGCAGATTCTATTCCGGCCACGGGCTGTGCAGGGTCGCACACCGAACAGTTTTAGCTGAATTCTTTTATTTAATTGTATAAGTAGCCAGGAGGGGGCGAGATACCATGGGAGGAGGCTACGGCGGGGAAAAGGTAAAACACTTTTAGGGAATGGATGGATGGATGGGAGGGAGGAAGAGGGGATCATTGCGTATTCCTGCACAGGATGAGGGTGGTAACACAGAAGATCCCAAGGGGGAAACTTGAGAAATGAACCTGAGAAAGACTCTGTGTGGTTTCAAAAAACACCTGTTCTTCCCATATGAAAGTGACATGCTGTGAATCATTATTCTGACGTATGTAGCAGACAACGATGTGGGGGTCTATTTCGGGACATGCCATCTAGGTCTGGGCAGTAAGAGAAAGATGGACAAGGTTGGCAGCGAGGACGACCCTCGGGCGAGGCAAATCAACCTACACGCCCAACCGCCCCCCGCCTCCACACTCCTTGCTGCCTCCCTCAGTAGTTCCCGCTCGCGACCGGCATCTGATCGGGTCTCAAGGAGAGGAACATGTGAGATCTGAGCTGGTTAACACGCCGGACTTGGCTTGATGAGCAGGTGATGATGGCGGTGGGACTGAGATTCGAAGCCTGGGGGCACTGGTCAAGGGGGGTGTGTGTGGTGCAGTGGACGTGGTGAACGTGTGATGAGCGGGAGCGGGAATCTCGGGTGGATGTTGGTTTGCATGAAAATGTGAGAAGTGACCATAAGGGTCCTTTGAACGTCATGGCACATCAACAGACTACGGGCGCATGTATGTGCTGCTTGCCTGGTATTTGCTGCGCAGAACGTTGCTCCCTCTCTTTTCTTCAAAGGAATGGGAGGAACCCCCCCCCGTAACGAAGTTATGCCCTCCTACCACTCCATATCCCGCATCGTCCGGCTCCTCCGGGAGTCTTATGCTGCCAGGGAAGCCAGACTCTCGCGTATCATGCGAAACGACGACGATGACAACGACAATATTAACGTACGTTCATATAACACTGCCACCTCGGTCCTGCTTTCCAGAAACATGCTCCTCGGGCGATGTTCGCCCTGGCCAGGTGGGGAGAACGAGAAAGGGAAGGGGGGAAAAGGGACCCTCGCCGGCCCGCCCTGACTCTCTCTCAGTCTTCCCGAGGGGATGAGGTCCACGACAGGGGGGGGGGGGGGGGGGTCCGCGCGTGCGCGTCTGAGCTCCATTTAGAGTAATAGCATATTTCCCCTCTCGCGCTTATGATCCCGTTGGGGAAAGCTTCCCTGCGACACCTCTACTTGTATAGCTTACGGTACCTTTCTCTCCCACAGTACCTAGGGGCACACACACACACTCTCTATTTGAGTAGGGGTCGACCCTGTTTCCTGTCAAGCGGATAGCTCCGTCCCTGATGGATGTCGTCGGGGAGCTGGCATGGTCCTTGTTGGAAAGCTGCGGGGAATGAGACGGAGTGGCGGCGGCGGCAGTTTGGTCAGTTGTCACGGTTTCTGGTCTGATCTCTAAGATGAAGAAAACTTGGCGTCTCTCTCGCCCCCCGCCCAGCCGGGGCTTGATTCGTTCGTCCCGTTCGTTCGTTCGCCTGCTGTTGTACGATCATTTTGTATCATGTGTGTGTGTGTGTGTGTGTGTGTGTGTGTGTTGTGGTCATTTCAAAAAGATGATTCATCTGACAGGACGGCATCGGAGGGACGATCTACGGATACATAGTTTGCCCCGCACGGCAGACAATTCAAAGATCCGACCAAGACAACAGCAACTAAAAACAAAAACAAAAAGTCAAACCTGCAAGGACGGGCACAGAGAGGGAAAGACAGAGAGAGAGAGAGAGGTTGAGGGGCACGCGCCCCACCGATCTTGTGACACAGGTGCGCGCACACACACACACATGACGGGGAGTGTATGTAGGTAGACGTGGTAATGACCGGGACTGGGAGTACCTATATGTGCGTGAATCCCCTCTCATGTGTGTAAGTGTAAGGATGCGTATCAAGTCGACTTACGCCGGATGGTAACATCTCCCCAGAAAAGAAGGCAACATGTGGCACGGGAAGAAGCCCCCCCCCTAGATCGTAGAGACGGGTAGTCTGCTTGTTCATATCGGCGTTCGTGGGACGTCGTACGGGAGAACACGGTCCAGTATCGTGAACCTCGTTTCTCCCTGACCAAGGGTTCATCGGCCCTCCCCTTCCCCTCCCCTTATGGTCCGTCACCAAGCGTCACGGCTGCCCGCGCGGATTGCACGGCAGAGGGGAGGGAAGAATGGGAGGCCGCATTAGGTGGAAGGGAGGGAGGGTGGGAGAGAGGGGAGCCGGCAGCATTCGCGCATCGGCCGTAGCTTACTACGGGCTTGCGTGCCGTGCGTCGTCACACAACCAGCAACTCTTGTTTTTATTGTTTGAGTGTATATGTGTATATGTGGTACCTCGCCCTTACCCTTCCTCCGCTCCAATATCATGTTCCCCTCCTATGGTAGTGTCGTTGGGAGGAGGGGGGAAGGAAAAGGATAGCGGAGCCAAGGTGTGGTGTGTGGGCATCTTTCGGCTGACGTGCCACAAAGTGCGGCAGTGAAGAAGGGGGAGGAGGGGGGGGGGGGGGCAGACAAAGCTACCGATGGGAGGATTCGCCTTATTTTTCAAACGCACAGTCTCTGTCTGTCAAGTGGGTGGTTTACGGAGAGGGAGGACGGCACACATGGTGTTGGGGGGGCTTTTTGTGGTATGTGAGCCGTCGCATTTGGTGATGTGTTCACCTCCCGCTGGCCACCCATGACAACAAAACAACAATAACCACAAGAACAACCCAACCAACTCTATATGTTCTCCCCCCCTTCCGGTTTCGCCTCGCGTCTTATTTCCCCGGTTGTGTGTATCTGGGCGATTTACTTTCCTATCTCGATCTCCCCTCTCCACCCCCGTCCCGTCCCCTTTCCCTCGTGCCGTTCTCGCCGGGGGAATTGTTTCCGCTCTTTCTCGTCTAGCTGGAGGAGAAGCATGGAGCTTCTCTCTCCCTCTTTTTTTTTTTTTGTTTTTGTTTTTATTTTGTTTTGTTCCCTTCCTCGTGTGGCTTCTAGCGTCTTCCCCCCTACCTAACCATTCTGTCCCGCCTCGCGCGTCTACAGAAACGACGTAAAATGACCAACCGGGGGCGGCGTCTCGGCTGGGGGGGGGGGGGAGGGGGGTTTGTCTCGGACCGGAGGGGAAGCGTGTCCAACCAGCCCCCCTCCCGAGAGTTGTCAGATTGTCAATGAGATCTGGAGAGCTTGGCATGTGTCAACCACGGTATTGTTTACAAGGGGGTTGGTTGGTCGAACACCTTGTGCATAGTACAGAAGGATGTGTCTGTTTTTGTTTTTCTTCCATGTCTTTTTTAATATATCTTCCTTGTTATCATTCAGCCTTTGTATGATAGAATGTGTCGGCATCCATGCCCGTCGCAGTCCCCCCCCCCTGGCCGGCGGGCGAGCTGCCATCATGCATCATGCCGGGAGGGAAACGTCGGACCGTGGATATCTATCTAGACATGCGGGAGGGGGAGAGTCATGCCCCATGTTCCGACCGTCCGATATGCTTTTTCCCTTTCTTTTTGAGAAAGGGAGTTTCTCGATCGTCCCCCCTTGTCCCGTTCAAACAATGCCAAGATTAGCGTTTCTATACCACTCCAACCAAAGGAGGGAGAGTAAGAAAAAAGGAAGAGAGCATGGGTTGAGATGCGGCCCATGTGGCGCATGAGGGGGGGGGAGGAAGAATGTTCGTCGAAAAACCGCACGCATGTCGTGGCGTTGCACACCACCCGGTCGTCGCTCGCGTGCGGCTTAGACGCGCGCCGGTAGGGGGGGGGGGAGGGGGGGCAGCAACAAACAACTCGCATATCGCCTCCCCGAGAAACTGCGAGATCTGTTGCTCGGGTTGCCAGAGAACGTTCCTCGAAAAAAAGAGAGTGGAATTTTGCTCGTTTCGTTTCGTTCTCTTCTTCTTCTTCTTCGTTTATTTTCTTCCTTTTTGGGTTACCTCTTTCTCTCTCTCTCCCGCCGTCTACAAGGCATGGCGTGCGAGTCACATTCCCGGCCCCCAAAATGGACTGGTTTTGACTTTGCCCGTGTTTGAGAGCCTGTCAGCAGCGCATCTGGCGGAGAGGAGGATTCTTTCCGGTGGTAAAAACCTAGACGCAGGTTATCGCTGGGAATTCTCGAACAATGCGCGAGGCATGGAGGTAGGTAAGCATACCTTTACCTCACGTGTAGTCGGTATACACACACACACACACACACACACACACACGCACACACACGCACGCACGCGCTGCTTGGTCTTACGTCCTTCTGCTCGCCCGGGTCGCCTCGCGTGTAGGCCGGCATGCGCAGCGCTGGCACGTGTGTGTGGCGTCTCCTCATCCGCCTCCTCTTGTTCTCGTTCTCGTTCTCGCCCATGCTGATGAGGATGCTGCTCATCCACATCCTCATCCTCAAGCGCCGCGAGCGTTTATGACAAACCTCCCGCCACAGTTGGCTAGGCCATGTAATGTCATGTTCTCACAAGCGTAGTGTCAGGGGGCGCGCGGGCGGAATCGCAGCCTTGCTCCCTCGCCCGTTCAATAGTGTTTGGCACCGCCTCGCGCCATCCAATCCTTTGGCCGCTCGTTCATGTGGACAGGCAAAGCGGCCATCCGTGTCTACAAGTAGTGTGTACTATGTATGTATGTGTGTGCGTGTCTGTGTGACCCTTTGCCTGGCACGGACCAGATTATCCTTCTTCCAGGACATCAAGAAAAAAGACCACACACAATTCGAACCGAGAAATTAAGAAAAACAAGGCCCGGCTTTGCGTGACACGGCTGGCGCATGGCTGGCTGCCTGGCTATTGTCACTCTGCCGTGGTCCGACAACTGAGGTTGGTTAGGGCTGTGCGACGGCATCAGAGTCAGGGCCTGCAAGCAGGCGCATCTGCATCTATTCAAGATCTATGTTTCGCCCTGTGCGAGCGCCTTGCGGCCATCAGATGTTGCACCGGTGTTGCATGGCGTCGGGTAGGCGCGCCCCCCCCCCCCCCCCCCCCCGTTAAGGGTCCGTCGACTGAGTCCGGACGGGGGTTGTTACTGTCCCTGACCAAGCCGGCGCGCCCGGGCGGAGACGGAGAACGGCGGTGTCTGCCATAAAGGGGGGTGTTTGTGCCTTTCTGCTTCAACCAAGAGAGATGGGGGATCGTGAACATGTCTAGGGAGGACTGGTGTGATGTTGACGAGGACGCATGTCGGCGAGGATCGAGGCCGGGGGGAAGGAGGCAGAGTGGGCTGGCTCTTTGACCGGGGTGTGCAGCTCTCACCGTCAAGCACCTCGTGGCAGCCTCAGCGTCAGTGCCATGACTCCTGTCATGGGGAGAAGACGCTCCGCTGATAGCTCCGCTGATAGCTCCGCTGATAGCTCCGCTGATAGCATTCCAGAAAGTGTAAGATACCCCCATCCGAGCAAGTGGTCAGTCAATCAATCAATCAACCTAGAGGGTTGAAACTTTGACGCCCGACCTTTGTGTTTGCTTGGACGAGGCGAAGATGTCCGTCCCTGCCGAAAGTTCTCCCCCCTCTTTGGTGTGGAGCGAGTGAATCTCGCTTGGGGGGGGCAAGGGGCGCTTGTCCGGGAACGAAGGGGACATGATCGATCCCCAGATGAGATGCCGAAGGACGATCTGAGGCGGAATTGGGAAACTCGGGGTTTCTTCTGTGTGTACTGTACGATGTATTCGTATGCAGCAGGGACCCCAAAGTCTGATAGCCGCGAGCCGGCGCCGCTTGAGGCCCGCTTGGCGGGCGGGCGTGCGAGTCATTTCGAGGTTGCGGATGCGCTTCTTCTCCAACTCCAATCTCGGCCGATCTTTGAGAGTCATTGGGCATTTCCTTTTGAGTTTGGCGGCGGCCCATGGCAGAGTTGGGGGGGCCGGCCGCCGGGCGAAGGCGTAGGGAAACATATTTGCCATCATCAAGCCTCCTTTGAAAGTGGATATGACGGGGGGGTCGGAGGGAAATGGAATGGACTCAATGGAGGCGGTCAAGACAGAGTTGCCCGTGCCATTGTTTGGTTTGGTTCCAGCGTTCCAAGGTTTGTTCTGGACGGCACCACCATGTGGCATGGGGGCGGCATGGCGGAGCTGAGAGGGACAGAGACAGACGATGGCGTGGCAGCGAGACCAGGACGGATCGTGTCTCGTTCTGGTGAGGTCCGGACGTGCTTCAGCTAAGGGGGAGATTGAGAAGTGGTGACGGCGGAGCTAGGGCACGCGAGGCGTTGTTGGATGGCGGTATTAGTTCCGCTTCCCTTTGGAGCATAAGTCGATGGATGGTGTTTGCTGTGCTGGATCTGAGTCCATCTGCCGGGGAGGAAAGGGAGGGGGCGTCAGATGCTGGATGCCCGAAGCTTCGTCAAGCATGATTGTGCTGCGGCCGCAAATTGCTTTTCCTCGGCAGGTTCCTTGACTCTCGGCCCGTGGTGGCGATGATGTCGGAAAAAGGCCGCCTTCCCCCCGGATGAAGTCTCGCTATGGAAATGTCTGGGACTTGGCGGTCTATTTTCCATGTCCGAGCAAGCTGACTTGTGTGTGTGTGTGTGTGCGCGCGCGCTCCTTTGCCCATCATGCTAGGCGAGTCGAATAACCGTGTGCCATACGGACAAAGAGTACAGACAATGGAAATACAAGTTAACAGCCGTAAAGATACGGCTATGCGGCACAACGTTTGGGTGTGCCTTCAGATGCACATCTGGGGAGGGAGGGAGATCCCAGGCCGAGGTGTCATCGCAGCAACCCTGAACGGAAACCTTGTAGAAAAAGCGCCGGCGCGGACCCGAAACCGCGGTCGTTCCTGTTGACATGGGAAACCAAGGAAACAGGGGGGGGGGGGTTGATGGTCACTTTCGATGATGGGCGTGAATAATGTCTTTTTAGACCGTCATTTCGCGCGGTCTTGAGAAGTTGACATGAGTGGATGCGGGTGGACAATGTTGCTGGTGCTGGTGCTGGTGCTGGTGCTGGTGCTGGTGCTGGTGCTGGTGCGGATACGTTGTGCCGTTTGTGCTCTATGCGATGCTGCATTGGTTGGATGGCACTGGGGGAAGGTTTGTGCTGAACAAGTCGGACGCGTACAAACACACTTGAACAGGCAGCACCGCGTGCACAGGGTGACCGGGGCGGAGAAAACCCAAAAAATCAGATCATCTTACAGGGTTCGCAGCTCGATCGCATCGCGGAAGCTCTCTGAAAATTCCCGGCGCTATTTTGGGTGGGCTGGTTGGGCTGGTTGGCCGACTGGGAACTCTGTCTGTCTGTCTACGATGTATCTGCCCGCTCCAACGTGGTTACCTCGGACGGGGGGAGGGGGGTGGAATGAGAGAACGCGGTGTGAGAAAGGCAATTGGGGGGGGTGTGAGATTGGAAGCATGTGGGGTGGGTGGTTTGGGGCGATACCTCGAGATACTTTTGCTGCAGAGCTGCTGAGAGGGGGCGCGATGTGTGGAGCTTGGAGGAGGTCATTACCCAATTGGGGGTTCGAAGATCCACAGCGGACCCAGGCGGCTGCCCCGGATGCGATCGCAGATTTGCGTCGATTTGATTACGATTCACTTTTTGGGCGGGAAAAAACGGGGGTGGATCCTCCCAAGTCTCTGAAGTCACTCAAGTCAGGCATCCCCTCCCCTAACTCACTCGGGCAGGGCAGTCAGTTCTAGTTCATTCAATCAGTCAGTCAGGCAGTCACTCACTCACTCATTCACTCGCCCAGCGCTACTGCTTTCTATCTCCCACCACCACACCACCCACCCGTTAACCCAGTTGTCGGCGCGCACCAACCAAGACAAGAAACACGACAGGACGAAGCGACCCTCCGTTTCCAGCCCAAAAGACACATGGACAAGCAAAAAAAAAAAAAAAAAAAAAAGGTTCGTCCCATTCCCACGACTCGTGGGTGGCGTGATTTCTCGACTTCCCGCCCATCGCCAACGTCTTAGCGGCTTTATCACGTCCATGCCTTGCCTCCAGCGCCGACTCAGACTCAGATCCCAAGGTCGGCCGTCGCATCTAAGTCGAACATCTAATTGCATCCCTTTCACGCATCTCCCATCTCATATACCGCGTCCATTAGCTACATTTACACCACCTCCACGCATCAATCTACACCTGCCTTCCTATATGTACTGCCCTGCCTGTGTGCTCCCCACAGGGTCGACGCCGCGCTGCCATCGCAGGGTCTGAAACTCGTCGTGTTCTGGAACCAAGCCTGGCGAAGGAGCTGTCTTTTTTTTTTTTTTTTTTTTTTTTGCGGTCATGGTGAGTGCACTTGTTCTGTACACTACTAGTAGTGTGCTCGTAGACGTATCGTAACCCTGAACAGGAACGGGAACGGGGTTCGAGACTGAAGACATCGCCCAGCCCGTTGGTCATCATGTCACGTATCAGACAAGCAAGGTATCGATCGACGTGGCTCCATTCCCATGCAAGATCAGGCACGCTTCTCCACCTCGGTGAGAGTCGCCCGCGCCCAATCGCCGCCATTTCTGGCCGTGATGACGCTCTCTCTTCTCCCAAGATCCCAGAGCCCCCCCCCTTCCAACCGATGAACACGAGAGAGGGGACAATACAGGAGGAGAAACGCCTGTATCGCGCGTCCCACTCGTCATCCCAAGCCCAAGGCCAAGGTACCTCGTCCGTACCATGTCCTTGTCAGCCCCGTACCTTTTGCTGCCCTGCTCTTCCTGGCCAACGACGACAGACGAGATGGACGGTCTGCCTTTTTTCCACCCCCTCCGCTGACAGCATCTATGCGGGAATCATCTCCCTCCCTCCTTCTTAGCTGCGGTATCGGTGGAGCCTCCCCTTCCCTCGTCTAAGATGATGGATGATGGACCCGATCTTTGGGTCAGATGCGTATCCGAATATTGTGTGCATCCCGGACGGTTTTGACCGACACTTATTCCTATTCCACCCAGCAATGAATCTTGCTTCCGTCCCCACTCGCTTTCGGCTTTGATGGGAACCATGGTGATAACCCCCCGGGGGGGACGACTCGCAAGGCGGTGGTTTGTCCAATCTGTTGCCTTTTCTTCGACTCCATATCTATCCATTCCCCTCTCGCTCAACTTTCATCCCGTGCACTACAGACACGTGCAATCCATCTGTACCCGAGGCCTTCGGGTACCTCGGGACGTCCTTGTCCCGTTCCCATGGGCACACTGTACACTCCAGATCATCAAACCGACAACTCGGAGAGCACGAGGGCGACACCACCGAAGAGAACGTCTCTTTTTTTTTCTCTTTCTCTTTCTCTGTCTCTGGACCCTTTTGGGCAATCAGCTCGTCGCTCCCGGCCTGGTCTAGCCTCAAGCCACAATACCAAGACGCCGCCCGTTGCCCGTTGGTCTTCCATTGCTCTGGACGCTCGTTGGTACAAAGCATCGTGCGTGCTGCCTTCGCTCCCTCCCATCTCCCCTCTCTCTCCCCTGGCCACGTGGGGTTTTCCCAAGCCGCCCCCCCTCTCCGAAACCGAAACCAGATAAGCTATGCTGCTCAGATCCCTGGATCTGGCTCTCTATGGTCCGATTCTCTGCTCGACCCATACATACATGCTTTCCACCAATTCGCACATACAGTACGCACGAATCGACCCTGTGTGGCACATGGTACGAATCCGCCCCTTAGCTTGTGTCCTCGCCTCCAGCTGCCAGCACCATGTGGCCACGGATTCCTTGTCTGAGTCTCCGGCCATTTACCCCCCCCCCCCCCCTAAATTCACACACACGCTGACTCGGACCGCCAGGGATTGAGGGGAAGAAAGGCACGCTTGCCGTATACGAGCCTGTAAGCAGTGTAAGTACGGCTGGACGGACCACATCGTACGATGTCGTCCAGCTTCATCCGTCCATGCTTTCATCGCCGAGATCTATCACTCTCATTCTTATTCTCACTCTCACACTCACTCTCATTCTCACACACCCCCAGACCCCTTCTGGTCTTTGCTCCTTCGTTTCCCCATGCCCATACCCACATTCCACGAGGTCACCGGGCCACCCCCGGATCTGGTTGGATCTCATCAAACGATCTGACACCCGTGTGCTTGCGCAAGGGTACCGGGAGACGCTCCCATTCCGCCCTCTTCTGGCTCGCCCGCCCGCGCCTGCTACCACAGCCCAACCGGCTCGCCAATCTCACCCTCTATCTTTTCATCTCCCTCTCTCTCTTTCTCTCTCTCGGCGGCAAACTGTCACATCTGGTGACGGGGACGGGATCGGAGCTCGTACCCTGCGCCAATGGGCCATGGCGGACCGTGATCCCCCATCTGACCCCTTAGCCGCCCCTGTCAAGAACTCTTCTTGACCACGCCTACCGACTGCCAAACATGCGCAAACGTCGATCCAAAAGCCAGCCGCCGGCTGCTAATTAGTTAGGACACGAACGAGCCGCCAGTAGAACGAATCCGTTCCCATGTCGACCAAACAATCCATCCTCTCCGTCAATGGCGTTTAGCACGCAGCCTTTACGAACACCTCTCTCCCTCCTCCTCCGCCTCCCCCGAATCACCACACGCACGCACACGCACGTTCCAGCCCAGCCAACTACGTCATAACTGTCCAGCAATCGAACCATGGCGCCTCGTGGCCCATCCGTTTCCGTATGCAGTTGCCCATATCCTCCCCCCTAAACAGCCCGCTTAAGCCTGCCCACACGACTCCCACGCGACATGTCAGAGAACTAGAGACCGGCGGCAGCGACGGCGCCTGCGCCCGTTCCCGAACACAGCTGGGAGCGTGGTCACATCTTCCCTCCCCCCCCCAAAAAAAGCAAAGAACCGTCACTGAGGGATATGTATGTGTTTACTCCTCTGCCTCCGTCTCAGTTTCCTACGTCGCGTGGCGGCGACGCTATAGGACACACGAGAAACGCAGGGAGAGGGTTAGTGAAAGGACGGGGGACCCTTTCAGGGTTCTAGACAAGTTCTGGACTCGGTTCTTCCATGCACCGCCGTTCAGCTCAGTGTCTCGTTCGCTTGCGGCGGAGAAACTCCTGTTGCTGCTGCTGCTCCTGCTGCTGTTTCTCCCTTGAATTTTTCGGCAGGCAAGTAGGGGGAGGGGGAGGGAACGCCAGCGGAATCCTTCCAGATCATTTCGCAGTAGCTTAGTTTCTAGATGTTCGATCCCCATTGCGCCGCCCCCAAGGGGGTATGATTGCGGTCCTGACTAGTGACATATCATCCCAGAGCGAGCGCGCGCGCTCGAACCGCCAGGGCTGAAGGACGACCGCGCCGGTGCCCCCCTCGTGAGCGTGATCCCTCAAGTGGCAGACAGAGACTGGGCGTGCGTGCGTGCTTGGCCTCTGGGTTGGACTTCAGCTGTCTGGAACACCTCCTCTCTAAGACAAGCTCAGCCTCTACCCATGTGGCCGTCCTGCGAGTTGGACGGTGCACCGTGCTTGGGTGAAAGCAGACAACTCGTCTACAGTGTAGCTTTCTGCCCAGGCGTGCGCGCGTGTGGTTGTGTATGAGTGTGTGTACGTTTGTCTTACAACGCGGGCTTGGGACACATGGCGCGATCCTTTTTCTACGTCGACGCGCCACGACCCGGAACTCGCCTCAACGTGGCTCTTCTCGCACCCCCCTCCCCCGGCCTCTAGTTGTTGTGTAGTCTCTGTGGCTTCGTTCTATTCCCAAGAGGAATGTAGGCGTGAAATCACTTCATCTACCAGCAAATTTGCTCCACGAGGGCGGCGGGGTGGGAGGAGCGATCCGAGAACACCCCCAGGTAGCGAGCGGACCGGCGTTGAGGCCGTCGACGCCATGGCGTCCTGTCATGTCATAGAGTTGGGAACGCTACAGCAGTAGCGGCAGGCATTTTAGGGCCTTCACGATGCATGCTCGCGAGATTGAAGCTCCTTTCCGCAAGAACATGAACCGAACCGCGAGTGTAAACCTACCGTCCCCCCAATCTCCTCCCTCCCTCCGATCCCCCGACCACAGGATCGAACCTCGTGTGTGTGGGATGCGATCCAAGACACACACACACAAACACATAGAGAGAGAGAGAGAGAGAGAGAGAGAGAGAGAGATACGCGGCCATGCGGTTTCCAGCACGAAATGGAAGACTTGGTCCCTTCCCCGACTAGAAGCGCTTAGGCTCCCCCCTCTTCCAAAGCCTCCCTTCCCGCCTTCATCATACGAAAAACAAACTCCCCCCGGTGTCGATTTCAGCTGCTAACAGGGCGAAAAGTGAATGCCAAGGAGAACGACTGACGTGGGTGCTTCTCTCCCTTCCCTCCTTCCCACGCAGGCAGACACATACACACCCCTTCGCTCCAAGAGTACCGGTTTTCCGGGTCGAACAGGTCCCTAGAACCCGGGAACGGGGAAGAAGGAGAAGAGAAGACTCGAGCCCCAACGCCATGTGCCATTGTCGTCTTTTTTTTCCTCTTCTTTACCCCCCGTCTCGCTTGGCTTTACGGCCGGATTTCTCAGCCGGCCCGGTCCCCTTCTTCTTTTGCCGTGATCTCCCTCCCCCCCTTTCTGACGGGGTATATCGGAGTGGGGGTATATCGGAGCAAGGCAAGTAGAGTGCTCCCCCCAAGGGGGTGTAATGATCCAGATGGAGCCATCTCATAGTCTGTCTCACTCAGCTCATTCAGGGCGGCGCCTTGAAGAAGCTCGCGAGATGAGTCCCCTTCTTGACGTCCATGATACCGAATGAATGTCACCGGATCAGGAAGGGAGGGGGGGAGGGAACGGCTTCCAAGAATGATACCCAACGACGTGAAGCTGGCTCACGCAGCTTTGGGCGGCCATCGAAGAGAGGAATGGAAATGGAGGGGAAACCACCTGCCTTCAGACCGGATTCATCCCCCTCCACCGCTCGTGGCGCCTACAAGTGACGTGGGCATTGAGGGACAACACCCAGCGGCGGCCGGCCAAGCTCCCCAACTACATGGATTTCCCAGATCCAGTCACGATAGTGATCCGTAGTCATCTCCACTGCCCATCCTCCCCCCCCCTTGATCTTTACGATAGGGTGTTCCCCCCGGCGGATCGGATCGGGTTAGTGACGCCTCATCGAAGCATTCAAGAGACCCAGCCACGTGTCTTCGGCTGCGTGTGAAGAGTACACTTACTCACATGCTTACACACATACACTCTCACGTACTCACCCTCCTTGCTCTTCCATCGAGCAAAAAAGACCGTGTGCGGCTGAGACCGTGTGCGGCTGATACCGCCCACGGCTCTCTCTCTCGACGTTGTCATGGGAGGCGTCCGTTGAGGAATTCACAACGCTATCTCGATATGCATTTGAGTCTATGTGATGTTGATTACCTAGAGAAAGTTCCTGTCCGCGGGCGCCGTACATCGACCAGCTATGGCTGAACGGCGGCGTACACACCCTGCTGCCTCTCGCCGACCCGAGTCTCGGCACAGCCTCAACGACACTTGCCCCCCCCTCCATCTGAGCTCTGCCACACCCGGAAGCACGCTCACGCCGAGCCCCCGCAGCCCCCCCGACGGAAGTTACCGAGCAACCGCGGCAGGCCGTGGATGTCGAGCCCTGCGAACCCCTCGCCGGCCGTCTCACGCTCGCCGATGGCGATGACGGCCGCGATGATGTCTTTCTGGATGTCGTCGCCGACGACGCTGTCGTGACGGTACGCCGGGTGCGCGTCGATGAAGTTGCGCAGCCAGCGCGCTGCCGTGTCGAGCTCGCCGCTCGCACGCCGGCTGATGAGCCGCAGGTAGGTGTCCAGCTCGCAGCGCGTCTGCACGTCGACGTTGACGCCGTCGAGGTAGCTCTCGACGAGCGGGATGAGGCCGGGGAACCCAGTGCCGGTGGCGTCGCCGTCCGGGCTGCCGTTGATGATCTCGTTGACCGTCATCTCGGCGTACTCCTCCTCGACGGGAAGGAAGGGCGTCGGTGGGCGGCTGGGGTGCGCGGAGCCGGGCCGCGAGCCAGGCCGCGACTCGGAGTCGCCGCCGAGGTTGTTGACGCGATGGCGGCTGGCAAAGGGGTTCTTGCGGAAGAAGAACTTCTCGGCGAGGACGGCGTCGACGGCGTGGGCGCGCTCCATGTTCTCGTCGACGCGGGGGATGGGGATGTAGAAGTTCAGGTCGAAGGAGAGGATGGCGCGCGTGACGAGGACCATGAAGACGGAGAAGGCGGCGTTCTCGAAATCCGTCAACTGGATCTCCATGGGGCGGAACTCGACGCGCCAGCCGATGCTGTTGTCGGCCGGAGGGGGCTTGAAGCGCATGTGCTGCCAGTTGGTCGACTGCAAGTTCTCAAAGTGGTCCGTCTTGCCGAGGTCGAGCTCCTGAAGATCCTCCTCGAAGACGACGATGGGGTCGCGGATGAAGAGGTGGGCAAAGTGCGTCGCGAGGCGGTCGTCCATGCCGCCCTCCATGAGCTTGGCCTTGATGTCCTCGTCGATGACGAGGTCCGGCGACAGGTACTCGGGCCGCAGGCGCGGGTCGGTCGAGATGTAGGTCGAGTTGGAGGCGTAGCGGGACTTGGGTATCCGCCAGCGGTCGTTCTTCAGGGGCTGTTTGTTTGGTCAGTCGGGTTCAGTGGATGATCCATAGCAAAATCAGTCTTTGTCTTGGTCTCACCTTCTCACCGAGCTCCTCGGGTGTCCTGCAGTCTACGGCCCGGCTGATCTGGTTCCACCGCACGTCCGTGTTGGCGAGAAAGCCCTTGTAGACCGGGGTAGCGGCCGTCAGGGCGAGCAGGATAGGTCCCAGTGGGCTGAGCTGGTCGTACATCTTGCGGCCCTCGGTGATGTTCTTGGCCTGGAAGGTGATCTGGAGGCAGCAGCTGCCCATGCCGAAGGCCATGGCGTCCATGTGAATGAAGTTGTCCGGGGCGGCGCCGCCGGTGCGGACGTCGTCGTCCTCGGGCCAGTTGTGCAGGTCGTAGTTGACGGTCGGGTCGCGCCAGGGGTTCGGGGTGTTGCGGTCGTGGAAAACGGGCACGTTGACCTGGACCTTGCGGCCGCGGCGCCAGCGGATGTTGGCGGCGAGGGTCGGGAAGCGGATGTGCGGGTTCGCAATCTCGTCCGGGACGAACTGGGAGCGCAGCTTGGGTCCAGAGGGCGGGTAGTAGGGTTCCGTGAAGTCGCCGGGGCAGCCGATACGCGGGAACGTGGTGAGGGTGATGGGGTATTCGTTGGCGTGCATGTGGTCCTTTGCAATCTTGCGGCGAAGCTTCATGTCGGGCTCGACATCGAGGAGCTCCTTGAGGCCGATGCCCCAGGGCTTGCCGGGGGTCGCCTCGAGCATGAAGCGGCCAAACTCGGGGTGGAAGACAGGGAGGGTTACCGATCTGGGGCAGGGTCAGTCGGGCGGCTCGGTATACGGTCTCTCTTGTGGGATTAGGTGTATGAGAGTGGGGGTAAGAGGAAGTGTGAGTAGGAGTGAGTGAGAGGAAGTGTGAGCAGGAGTAAGTGAGAGAGTGAGAGAGTGAGAGAGTGAGAGAGTGAGAGAGTGAGAGAGTGAGAGAGTGAGAGAGTGAGAGAGTGAGAGAGTGAGAGAGTGAGAGAGTGAGAGAGTGAGAGAGTGAGAGAGTGAGAGAGTGAGAGAGTGAGAGAGTGAGTGAGTGAGTGGGTGAGTGAGTGAGTAAGTGAGGATACGGAAATGAGAAAACATACGATTTCCCCCGGGCGACGTCTTGCAGGTCGGGCACGCAGCCTCCCTCCTTGGCGAGGTCGGGGCTCTCGGCGAGCGCTGTGAGGATCTCGGCCTGCCTGAGTGAGAGGCGGACCTTTGGGTCATCCTTGGAGTAAGTGACGACCAGATATTCAACCTGGGCGAAACGGGTCAGCCGGGGGGTCCCATGCAGCATACGGCTCGGAAGGTATCGAGTAGCCCAAGCCATCGTCAATCAACGACAAGATGCTCCGCTCCAACCTCGTAACCCATCTCACACGGGCCTGACGTACCTCGTCTCCCCAGAGCAAGGCGTCGCGCTCCTTGCTCTTTGCTTTGTTCCATATCTCCAATAATTGCTGCGAAACGGCATCAGCATACGAAAGTCATCGCCGAACCGGCCCAGTCGTGTTTCGACTGGAAGAGGAGGAGGAAGAGAGCGTCTCGAACCTTGATACCCCACTCCCGAACCTGTCCGGCGCGCTGCTTCGCATCGGGCCAGTCTAGGGCGGTTCCGAGGGCTCTACAATAGGGGTTCTGTTAGGGCCCTGTTCAGACTACACAGTATCGAAGGGCATGCGCGGTGACTTGCAGGAGACCCATGGTTGCGGTGATGCGGTTTGCTCTGGTGTCGTAGTAGGCGGGAGGGGGATGGATGTGGTTGCGACTGCGGCTGCGGCTGCGGCTGTGAACGCGGCTACGACCGGGTTTGCCTGGTGATCGGCGTTTTCGAACGACGACGACCGAAGAAAAAGCTTGTCGAGGTAAACGCCGAAAACTAAGGGACCTCAAAAAAGGGGAGGGGTTCCGAAGCAACGATTACTGGTTGGAAGGCGGCCGTTATCAGACCGAAGTTACTGGCAGAAGATCAAGTCGACGTAGACCGTTCAGCAACACTCCGAGTTATTGTGACGACGACCTCTATGGCCCTGTGAGGGGTGGTCTTTTTTGGGCGGAGAGGGAATGGGGAGGGGGAGGGGGCAAGAGGGATGTGATAAGACGTCAGATGATAGACCAGGGGCCTTGGCTCACGATGCAGGGCAGAGCAAGGCAAAACAAGGCGAAATAAGCAGGGCGCCGTTCGTGGGTCCGGTGTCGCGTGGGATTTCTTCAGCGCCTTGCGATTGCGCAATGGGCTGGGCGGTTCGTTAGTCGAATGGGGAGCCCTTGTCGCCTGGTTAAGGTGGTAAAAGGTGGAATGGTGGAATGGTGAAGTTGCGGCTCAGCCCGATGTCTATGGCGGCGGCGGCGGCGGCGGCTGCGCTGCGGTTGTGGTGGGGGAGAGGGGGAGGGTTCCGGCTCTGGTTTGGGTTTGGGCTCTGAGTTTGATTTCAATGGAAACCAGTGAAAGGGATGAGCGAGAGGAGGGAGGGGTGTTCCGCTGGTGAGGTTTAGATCACGTCAACATTGGAAAGAGGACAGACGGGATTGGGTGTTTCCCAGGAGACGAAAGTTCTGGAACGGGCCAGGCGGACAGAGAGGAAAGAGGAGAAAAGGCAAAAGAATAAGGTATGGTAGTGAATGCGCCGTTGAGCGAAGGGAAGGGCGCGTTTGCGGTTCTAGTGGGGGGGCTTTGGAGATTGAATTTTCTATCTTTTGCCGGGGTTTTTACCCTTCTCGCTGGGGGTTTTTCCCTTTTGCCCCTCCTTTAGTTAGGTTGCTTGGTGTTTGGCGTCGCGGGACGACCGACGATGGAGGGGTAAAATGGAGGGGTTGATTAGAAATCACATGCCGCTTTTGCTTAGGGATCTTCCGTGCCTACCTACTTTTGGGGCCGCTGTAACTGTACCAAGCACTCTATCACTATTTTTTTCGGTGTTTTGGAGGGATTTTTATTAGCCCCCTGGACGTGGGGTTGAGCAAAATGAATTCCGGCAGTCGGAAGGGCCGAGGGGCACATCTTCGGGATGAATGCGACAGCCGGCAGCATCTGTTCGTGAGGCTCGGTTGAAGAGATTGCTTCGACCCTGGATCTCTTTCTCTCGTCTTGGTGGTTGTCCGGCATTCACATTTTCCCATGGCTCGACTTCGCTCGCGGTCAAGATTGCACGCAGGCCAGACGGATGAGCCATCTCTTCCCGGTGAAGTCCACTTGTTTCAAAATGGCCTCCCAAACGTCAAGGAGGAGGGATTGGATGACGTGAGATTAGAGTAACCGGGTGGTGGATGGAGTTAGGACACACTGGAGTCGTCTTTGATGCCGTAGTGATGGCGGGATGACCCGGACTTTTTTTGTGAAATACAACTACCTCAACAGCATTCCCCTGTGGGTTTATAAGCCCAATGAGCATCATGATCATTCCTCTTTATCAGCGTCCGATGATGCGGCGCGCTATGTGCTTTCGTACAGGTTCCCTTTTCACAGCCGACTGGCCGACTAATCGGCTCGCCAATAAATGGGGCCAGTCAGTATCCGGGTCGGGCCCACTTCGGAACGCCCAGCCGGGGGGACGTGCAAGCATTACCGAAGGCTGGTATCCATACCGTACGTATGATCAAACAACCTCTTGTTCCCTCGGGATGTCGAAGGGGTCATGGGTCTGTATTATTTTTTGTCACGGAGAAAAATTCCAGTGAGTTCACCAAGCTCCATTTGACCCATTCTCTCATATGACTCGCTGTGCTCCTTTGCGCCCGAAACCTCCCCACACCGTTGGCAAACGATGAAGGGTAAGCAAGCGCTTAAGCGATAACCCTCAATACAGCATGGCGGCCGTGTATATCACCGTCAAAGCGAACCAGAACATGAGCGCAGAGCATCAGAGTCGGTGACTCCCTTGCGTCCGGATAGTGATTGCACAAACATCGCTCCGAGCATGAGGATGAAGGAATTGGCACAACGAGAGCGACGGTCAGCCACGCATTCATGGGCAACCCCTTGAAAGTTATACGGTAGTCACGACTCGGAACATGACATCTCGCTTATGTCGGCTCCGAAGAACTACTGCAAGAGTGCCATCGTGCCTCTGCTGCCCTTGACAATGACAAGTGCACAAGGGAGAGGAACAAGGGCCCCACGTCCTTCCATCTTGGGCGCGGTTGTCGCTTTTTGAAACAGGAGTAGGGCCAAGGCGCTTAATCGTTAAGCAAGCTGGTGAGTTTGATGCCGTCGTGTCTTGCCGAGTAAAAGCTCCGTGGACGGTATGCTGTGGGGCACAAATCAGACGGCTGTGTGTCTTAGAAAGCCGAGTGAATAAAACCAAGTTATGTCTGTGGCTAGGTCATCGAACCGAAAGCAGTTGAGCACAAATAAAAACAGAGGAGAGTTACCTGGCCCATGAGGTACCTTTGGTTCCGATTAGAGGAACAAATACATGAGTGGGGTGGAATTCGTGTACTTGAAAGGGCGGTTTTAAGGTTATATCTAGAGTCTGGAGAAGCTTTCGACACAAAGGGCTTATCATGTCCCTTTGGCCTTTCATCTTCTGAAAGCGGGGCTCGAATGTTCCGGCCCGAGAGCGGATATACGGCCGAGGAACACATCTTATGTCAACGACAGGTCTCGTGCAGACCAGTCAATTCCTGTTTAAAAAGGTCCCATCAGTTATTGCGCCTTTTAGTGCGATGAGAAAAAATCAAGCTGGATCGGATTTCCGGCTTGATTATTTACAGCAGATAAGTGTTAGCTGAACTTTGCCTACGCATTCTAGAACATTCAAGTCCTTTTAACCTGCAGACCCGGCTACTCGCAGCAGAACATGACAAGTAAAGGTTCCACACTCGCATTTCAACAGGATGGTATATATAAAGGAACTTCCAAAAGGCTTGATATGAAGTCTGGCCTTCAATAAATGTCTGCTTGCGAACTCTGAGGTGCGTCTCCGTGGTTTGCCTAGCTAGCACCGCCGAAATAGTACATTGCTACGCTCTTGAGCTTCCCGGTCAAGCTTTGGCTTGGCGCAAGTGCTCCGTGTTCTGCAGAAGACTGTCCTCCAACGAAGTCCACCCGGGACGGCCCATGATCTTCAGCAGCTCCTCTGCCCTGTCTCTGGGCTTGATGGTGTGTGGGTACGTGCTGCCTTCAAAGTCATCAGGGAACGAGTGATCAGGATTCTGCCGACGCAGGATGCCCAAGATCCTGTCCCAGTTGTAAGGCTCCGCGAACCCAAAGATCCGCTCGTCTTGCACGTCCGCTAGGACAGCAGCAGCAACGTGGAGAATACCGGTATCCTGCACGTCCACAAAGTATTCTGGTGCGGTGTTAGTGTGCGAAGAAAACGGGTATGGGAAAGGCTCTTACGGGGTGCCCTGATGAGCTCGGGGACCTGAGCTCCCGACCAGAGGGCTTGGATCAGCCCGGCACTCGAGGGGTATCCCTGGTTTTTCACATCCAGGCACTTTCCAAATATCCCGTTCGGAAGGACTACATGGGAGGTCAGAGGCGTCGTCTATTCGAGATCAAGAGGTCAAACACACCTGAGTTGACAACAAGGTCTGGACGCGCGTGTCGGTTCTCCTTGTGATATTTCCAAACGGCCAGCTCGCATTCGAGCTTGCTCGCACTATAGACAGCCAGGGCCCGCTCCGGCGTGTACGGTGGAGGGGCCCACGCCAACTTGAGGCTGTCCTGGCACCAGGAATCCTCTGTGACGACGTGGGGCTGCTTATAAGTCTCGAGGTCCGCAGGCACCACGACTGACGACGAGGAACACAAGACAAAGCGCTTCACCGAACGCTCAGAGTAAGCTGCCTTCAAAGCGTTCACGGTGCCCGAAACAGCGGTCGGGATGACCTGGTTCGGATCGGGATTGAAGCTAACCACAGCGGCAACGTGGACGAAAGCGGAGGTGCCTACATGTAGGCCCCAAGGTCAGCAGTCAACCGAGATATAGAGGGGTGCCCTGAATTGGGAACGCACCCTTCACCACCTCGTCGTATGCTCCTTCGACAGTAATGTCCGGCACTGCCAGGAGCTCGAACCTCCCCTTGCCGTGTTTTCCGTCAAACAGGTCGCACAGCCAGCTGCTCTTGTCGACGTCGCGGACTGTACCACGGACGTTGTAGCCATACTGGAGGAACTGATCAGCAACGTGCGAGCCGAGGAAGCCGTTGACGCCCGTGACTAGAACGATTGACCCCTTGGGGATGGCAGGGTTGGTGGGAGAGGTCATGGCCGCGAGGAGAAGGTGGCGGGTATGGGCTTGATAAGTCGGATTATCTCATGAGTTTCCAGAGATCTTTTGACTCCCTTATAATATTTGACACAAACTCCGCCGACGGATTTAGATGCAAGAAGCCTATACAGCCCGGCGGACTTTAGGACAATGTGTTGTGCGGAAACCGAAAACGCGGAGTCCAAACCCGCAACAAGGATCACCGAACCCCACCCCGCAAAACTATGAGCAGCCTTCGCTGTAGACAGGAGGCTCGCCTTGGGTGCTCCGCAGTCGAACTTTAAACTCAGCATCGGGTTTATGGACGAGACGGCCAAGACCCTCCGCAACTGCGTTGCTAATGTTATGGGCATCCGATTCGCTGACCTGCCAGGTTCCCTGGCCAGCTGACTTCGCAACCGCTTCGTCCAGGCCACGGCTCTGGGGCAGTCCTGAAAATAGTAAACAATCAGCAGAGGAAGAAGTGTCGAGCTGGAAACCCGGCTTCCTAGCAGAACCACGGCGATGGCGGAAGCAGCAGATGACTCGCCTCGATGAATCAACTGATGCTTGAGATGCAAAGGTCGAGTCAACAATGTTCTGCTACGCTCATGGTTATGGACGCGTGACACAATCTCTTCAGGGTCATACGTCCCGCCGAGGAAACCAGAATCATCGAAGCGCACGGTTCCATTTTAGCAAGGCATCACAAATGAAATTGATGCCCATTTGGTTTCTAGAATAGTCTACCTTCATCTAATAGGTTGATGAGATGCTGATTACCTTGATACCAATCGCTGGCATCAAACATCAGAAGATCGGGATTTACGAAATCATCAATGGGTCCTGTGGTCTCTGCAAGGAACTGCGAGGCCTTGAAATCGGACAGCAAGGTTGAATCGTCTCCTGTCATGTTGGGACCCGATGCCGAGAATTGGGTTCTGGTGATGTGGAGCCTAGCTGCCTGGCAGAGGAGGTCGTAAAGGCGGTATGGATGCGTTGGTGAGTTTTCATCTGTTGTCTCTGGTTTAAGAGATGCAGCAAACCGTTCCAGGAGGGCCAAGTCGTCAAAATTGAAGGTCCGTACCACGCAAGTAAAAATGATGCTGAACGGGACGAATGGGACATGGATAATGGCCCTGCGCATAAAGATTAGCCAGCCATGCATGTCCGAGAGGAAACTTACACACCAATTGAGGTATTTGACGACTGTTGCTGGATCGCTGCAACCGCGCAAACTCTCTATACACTGTTGATGTGCCTCTATCGTGTCGCGGGCTGCCGAAGCACACTCGTCCGATATTCCTGAGCGTTGCGCCGAAGGAATTGCTCTCAAAATTAGAGTCAGGATGGAGGAATGCCAGACAAGATCGCTGTGGAGATATGTAGCGCGCATATGGTCTGCTTGAGCATCTTTGAGGCTCTCCTTCGCAGCCTAATCTAGAATTAGCGCGCGCAACAGAGTAGGGTAACAAGCATACCGAGATTTCTGATTTTATCTGACAGATTATACCTCTTACTTCATCAGCAAGTTGCATAGCTTGAGCTTTCCGCTCCGCTAATGTTGTTAGGCCGGCTGGGCTGTATAGCTGATCGTAAACCTGTCCCTGGATCCGGGCGATCCTGGTGGTTCGGGACTCGTCCGGCTCGGCCAGCAGTGTGATCTCGGCATCGCGGATCCCAGATGGTCGTCCTAGACGAAGTGCTAGTCCCTTTTCGAACTTGAAAACGGTCCAGAACAAGCTGGTTTCCGTGTTCCTTTGTTCGTCTCCATGTCCCACTGCCTGCGGCCGGAGGCGATGGTATCCCAATGTTTGGCAATGATTCAACGCAGTCGAGATAAAGCTCCAAGCTGCTGTAGCTTTAGAGTTTTCTACCGAGAACAAAGTCTGGATGGAGTCGTTAGCTGGAAGTTTGTGGTGTTTTGAATCATTGGGCTTTGATTACTCCAAATGTCAACACAGCAATGACCTCCATGGATGGTGGTAACATGATTGGGAGGATTGAAAGGGCTTTTGCGAGGCTCCTCTGGCAGAGCTGGAAATGATCTCGGGAACTTGCGGACCCTTCCGAAACTGTATGTTCAGCAAACATGTAAGATAGAAACCCGGTCGTGAGAACAAAATCTATCTCTGAGTAGCTGTCTACGGCAAAGTAAACCTTGCGACAGGTATCCTCGAGCTTCTGAAGGGGCAGGATCTGAGAGATTGACTGGACCCTTAGATAGTTTTGGTGGGCTGATGTCCATCTTAGCTTTGCTTTCTTGGTGAATCCTCGCGAAAACGTACATTTTGCCCATCGCAAGACCTCAAGCACTGCATCCAAAGGTGGCATGCGCGCATGTATCTGTTTACTGGCGGGATTCGAATCGGAGACTGGACAAAAGTGCCCTCCAAGAACAGGGTTCGACATGGCAGCGACCAAACTTCTGAGTGATGAAATGGTCCCGGAGAAACTCTCTTCGCCTTGATCGGGCCTGCTGTCTTCCACAAATGCCTTGACGAAGTCGATGACATGGAATGAGTGCTCCCATTGGGGTATGATGGCGTGTGCTTCCGCAGGCGCATAGTCCCCAAGGACAGGTCTTGTGATCTCATTTCGGACCACTTGCGTCCCAGATCGATCTTGTGGCTTGGCGAATTCTCTCGGAGCGTTGTGACTTCCTAAGGATGATTTGATAAGAAGGATATCGCGTGCGATATCGTCGATCTTACGCTCACTGGGAAAATACAATTAGGCATGTGTGCAAAGAATCGAAGAAAATTCCTCAGGACTGGTAGGGTTCTTGCTCACTATTGTGCCGATATCAATATTCTTTGCCTCGGGGGTGCTGGCTTCCTTGCAACGGTAGTGTGGGTGCATTCTAGTCGTGTGGAAACGCAGTTCGAGCATGGCGATGCTCTGTCACACCCGATCTAGCAGCAACTATTAGATTGCTCTCACACCAAACTTATGGGGGAAAATAAGTGGAGGAACTAACCTTTCGTGAACGGCATTGGTCACACTGATGATTGACGAGGTCAGCTCATATTACCTAGACGTGAGCAGTTTTTAGGTATCGGGTGGTATCAAGCAGCGTACAGAGCGTCGGCCGATTGCTGGACGATCTTTTTGGCCTTCTTCGCCGGCATTTCCGCGGATTTCCATACCGTAGTAGTAAAACTAAGGGTATGAGAAAAGGAATCACACTTCCTTAACCCAGCGTGGGCTTAGAGATGATGTTATGGAGTGAAGGCGGGCAGATGACAAATGGCACCGGAAACGCGCGGATATCCCGTTAACATGTTTGGCATCCCATCGGACCATTCTCAACCAATCATTTGCAAACCACCCCGTTATTTCCTACGCCACGCCGCATCCGTGGTCACCAGTAACTACAGAGCACCTTTTTGTACAAGTGGTTTGACGATTATCGTACTCAGAAGCCGGAGTATAAGTAGCATGGTAATATCTGGTATGGTTTCTGTAAGAGAAAGCATCACGCACTCGCAACCATCATCTTGTCAAGTACTTGAAATCAACATGGTACACATCCTCCTCACGGGTGCCGCCGGCTATATGTGTGTGTTCACATCTCTTATCAACTTTCACCTGAGCCTCACTAATCGTCTCTCAGCGGCGGAACTATCCTCGCAGATCTCTTGGCCCGTCAAGACGGGCCCGTGAAGGCCGCAAGACTCTTTGCTGCAGTTCGCACGCAGGAGCAAGTCGAACTCCTGTCGAAGCTCGCAGGCGTATCTGTAGCCCAGGTCGACCTGCTGAGAAAAGACGCTGTGGAAGACTATGTACATCGTAACGAGAGTGCGCACATTTCTACGGTTTCTCAATCTCGTCAATTCGTCTAACGGTTAACTAGTTGACTTCATCGTGAACCTGGCGCCATCTTTCGACCTAATCGTTGTATCGAACCTCCTCGGCGCCCTTGGAAAGCGCCGCCAAGACGGAGCGAATGACTTACGCTTGGTCAATGTAAGGTTTCCTATTCTCCAAAACTGATGTTTTCTAATAGATTCAAATCAGAGCTCGGTAACCGCAGCCTTCTCAAAGGAAAACGGCTGGCCGTTCGGTGAGATAAGTGACACAGGGCCAGTCATTGCCAAAGAGAGAGAAATTGGAGACCAGCATCCTGTTCGAGTGGTTCGTCTCAAAATCCTGCAGACGAATGTCGATCCTCCTAAAGCTAACATAGAAGCAAGGCAGACATCATGGTTGCTGAAAAGGGGAAGGAACTGGGAGTCAAGACGTATATTGTCGTCATCCCAAACGTGTGTAAGTGATGCTTCCCAAGATACAGGATGAACTACAGAACAAAAGTACAAATCGATCACTGAAGCTAATGATGAGCGGCAGATGGGAGAGGTACTGGCCAAGGTAGAAAGCAATCGGTCAGCATCCCTACGTATGTTAGGGTTAGTATCAGGAACCAGATTGTCAACAAGTTTGACCAAGACGGGGTAAGGCCATATACCAAGACAAACGAACAGACACAGCCTACCTCATACTAACAGCCATCTCAGCATCCTGCGGCCGCTCACGTCACTGACCTTGCAGCTCTTTACGTTTTGCTGATCGAAAAGATCTTGCAAGGAGATCCGATCCCGAGCGACGAAGTGGGTATTTACTTCGGCGTTGCGTACACAATGTCTTGGTGGAAGGTCATGTCAGCCATTGCCAGAGCTCTTCACTCTCGTGGGCTAGTAAAAGACCTGGAGCCACAGTTTTGGCCGAGTTATGATACGGCAGCGGATGAGCTGGGATGGCCACGAGCATACATTCGAGGCATGGGAGCCTCCAGGTGAGCATTACATGAGAAGGAGTCCGTAACAGAGATAAGCTAATGGATTCGTCAGCCCACAACTCATTCCACGCAATGCGGACAAGATTGGTTGGAAACCCGAGTGGGATGAGAGTAGATTTATGGAGAGCATAGACGATGAGGTTCAGGATGCTCTGGATCTAGACACTGGCACCACATCTCTCTACGATAGTGTACAGGCTTCCAAGTCTTGAGGACCGTGTTTCGTTTCTGGTAGTCAAGAAGACAAATCCACTGACATATGCACTCGACTGTGGACGGGTCCAATTCCCAGTAAATATGTTGTTTCTGACAAAAGGAATTGAAAGAATATATACTTTGGCTCAATATCCTCTCACTTATCAGACGACGCCGAAGAGCATGGGGGAAGCCAACGTGGCTCGAAACAGCGTGAATTTGGAGTGTCAAGAAGCCAGCGACGCGGCTTTCAACTCGTTAGCCATCAATTCTGCCTTCTTCAGCATATCTTGGGAGGAAGGTGACAGGTCCACGGCGTAGCTATTTCTAGAATCTAAGCAACGCTTCACGGGAAATCGGACAGGCGAACGATCGGTAAGCCAGGGATATTGCGGTATCAATAACGATACCCCTGAGTTGGCGGTTTCAGCGCGGACTCAGATCGAGAGGCAGAAGGAGGTGTGGGCTCTGTGTTAAAAGATACGGAATATGAAGCGGAACTTCTTTTTGACGGGACGGTCACGACTGATGGAAATTACGCCTAGAATAAAACAAGCGTAGATGGACAGATGGATCAAGGGGTAGGTGGCCGTCCTGGGTGACGCTGAATACTGTCCAAGTCCAATGACTGGTGGGAACGGTCTGTGTTGTTGATGGGGCCTGTGCTCTAGCTGGAGAGATTTTGAGACATGGACATGGCAGCGACTTGGATTTTACTCTCCAGTCAGATGAATTAAATTTACGTCCCTTTATCACCGAGGCGCAAAACCTGCCCTTGAGCAGCCCAGGAAGAATCTATATCGAGACGGAATTGGCCATCCTATCAACTCTCAAAGTGTACAGGTTGATGAATAGATTCATGCCAGAGAATAGGGGTGGCTTTGAAGTCTTGGGCGGTTAGTTTCTGTAAGCATCATGCTATCGAGATGTCAGATAAGATAGATCTCGGATATGTAGCAAATATAGTATTGATTCCAACGCCAAAACTGCAAATGCAAAACTAGCAATCGTGTATAAAATGTCATTGGCTCTCCGCATGTTCTCGACTCGATACACGTCCACGGCTAGTGCTCTCAAACACAGCAAAGTCAGTTCATTGATCTCCAGGTTCTTCGTCTTCGACAAGAGTCTCAAGAATATCCTTGATCAGTGACATCGATAGAGGCTCTTGGTTTGCGCGAATGATGGAAGCCACACACGAGACCGCATTCTTGATCTGATAAAATGGTGAGTGTTCGTAGACTTTTGATCATTTAACGAGCAAAGAATTCCAAGTACCTCTCGCCCATTCAAAGGCTTTGATGCCAAACTCCTCATGTCTTCATCAGTAAGCTTCCAGTCTGGCATCTTATCGGTAACAGAAGCCAGCATGTTTTCCCAGATCTTCAGGCGAGCCTCAGCATGAAGCGGAGGGTAGTGGAATTTGAAGTGGATGCGACCTAAACGCAATTTTTAGTACATTGCTTCATTCTGAACGTATCAAGACGGCGACTTACTTTTGAATGCTTCGTCAATATCTTTTTGTCGATTGGTTGTCAAAATGATTATGCCGGTGAAGTACCTGTGTCTCGTTAGTTTTCCAGGAGTGAAACTTATTAGTACAGTCAGGGCTGGGGACAGGTGAAGTGAGGGTCGAGGGCCAAACTTACTCAAGTCTTCGAAGGAAAATACTGACAAGCGCATTCCTCTCCACCTGAGATTCTCCTCTCTTGTACAGGAACACGTCCGCCTCGTCAATTAAAAGAACGCATTCCCACCTCCGTACAATCTCCAGTATCATTCCAAGTCGATCATCAACCCTTTGTACGTCAGTCCCCAGCTCTCCAGCTGAGACACTGTACAGCGGCCGGTGAGATACTTCTGCGACAGCCTCTGCTGTGAGCGATTTTCCGACTCCAGGACTACCACTCAAAAGACCAACCAAGCCTCTTCCCTTTCCTTTGATGATGTCATCGAAAGAGCCGTCCGAATTTGGTTTATGAGACTGGACCAAGAGTCGAATCATTCTCCTTTTCTTTTCCGCAATGATAAGCTTATCAAAAGCGTCCTCATTCCAAATAACGTCACTCATGTTGGATACGGAGAACGCTGCCCAAGTCTTTTGCACAAAAGAGTACCCGAGAATTCGATGGTTGCATAACAGCAAGTCTTCGTCTTTCAAAGAATCCGGGTCGGTTACAACAACTTCGTCCGTAACCCAAGGCTCGAGAAGCTCGTTTGCGGCAGGGTTGTGAGAACCGAAAGCAGCCGGATCAACCATGATTCTTCCTTCAGATTTGAACCGAGTAGACTTCGCAGGCCCCAACATCGAACTTTCCATTCGAACAGCGAGTCCACAGTATTCTCGGCACGTTGGTTCTTTCATGAATCGAACGTAATCTCGGCCCCTCTTTATAAGACTTTTCTGGAGTGGCTCGGCGTCCTGATGGTAACGGATTGGATACGCTTCGAGGCTGGTGATTTTCTTGGTACCTTCAAATGGCACGATTCGGTATCTTTCGTATCCCCAACCAAAGTCTTCGCTGTCGTGTGTAAGTATTCGACCGCTGATCTCAAAGAACTTGCTGTCCTTATCTGACTGATAGGAGCCAGAGCCATATAGGGAAGCTGACGGCTGGCATAGCACGTTGTTGTCCGAGAAAATCACAGTCCCGGGAGAAAAGATTTGCCACACTTGTCCGTAAGTGATTTCGTTATGCTGGAGCAGTGAGAATAGGCTTTCACTCTCTACCTTGTACTCTTGGGAGAGATATTCACGAGTTGCTAGTATGTCGCTGATGAGGTCGTTGTCGGCATCACTCTTCGACTTTTCAGCCTCCAAGTGTGATGTAAGCCCGTTCCATGCATGGTAGAGATCCTGGGGTGATAGCTACAACGGTAAGCGTCAGGTGCTCTCAAGTACCCAGTCTTCACTTTTGAGCTTACTTGCGGTGGCGATTTGTGGAGATTCAATCCAAGACAGTCATGCAGTATCTCCCCGAGAAGCTTCGCGAGCTTCATTGACTTGACGTCTATTTCGACATGTTCTATCTTACCGAACATGCCGCAGATACGGCGTACTACAAGTGGGTTCTTCCGGGAACGGCTCAGCTTCTCCGTGGTTCTAGCCTTGGCCGTTCTCACATAATGCCATTGTCGGTCTTTCCTTTACCGACTGTTAGTTCAAAGTAGGACAACAATATTGCAAGTAATGATTATTTACCTGCTCCAAATTTGATCCAGTTGCAACACTTTCTTCTCCATTGAATCGGGTTTCTCTTCTGGTTGATTATCTGTATCACCCGCCATGTTCAAAATGCCGTTGTTGATGGAGCGGAAAGCTGGATTACAATCGAGGAAGCAAAAGCTGAACCGCTGGGTAAGCCTACGACAGGAAAATATTGCAAAACATGTGGCACTCATTCAAAGGCAGCTGAGACCTGTGGCCGAGGCGGACTCTCATTTCTAGGCAACCGGAACGGCTGAACAGGAACTGGGGGTTTGCCTTACTCGGGCATGTGACGAGTGAAGCCGCCTCGAACTGGATTAACTCTACCTTGCATGATGCACTTGGGGCGGCGAGGCATTTCCATCTCGAAAGGGATCCCTTCGTCACTGGTTGAAATACGCGAGTTGCATATGTATGTCAGCTTAGGCATCAAGAGGTCTCTCGCCAATTCGTTTCACTGCATGGACTGGGTGCGCTCGTTGCCAATCGATATGAGGAGGCTTACTATTAGCCTGACTTTTGTTTGTCTGGTGCATTGCCTCCGCTCCCTCGCTTAAGTAGTGTGTCAAATTTTCTGTAGCATTCACCCTACCCTCTCCTCACGCGTACATGCAAAAAGACCGTCTTGTCCATCATCCGGTCTCTTTCGTATTGAGCTCTGATTCTTGCCTAGTCTGTTTCATTTCTCCATCTATTAAATTCGAGCCTTATCAGCCCATCTCCGCGACTTCCACCTTGTAATGTAAAGGACATGGCGTATCCGACTTCAGCATTCAGTCGCGCGGTCCGCGAGTTCGCAGACAAGTCCACGAAAAAAAAGGTGCCGAGCTTCATCAAAGGCTACCTGGAGGGCACCCCTCTCTCGTCTGTAGAAGAGATCCATCATTCTGTTCTTGAACTGGAAAAGCAATGCTCTCAGCGTGTTCCTCGCAGGAGGTTGCGACCTCTGATCACAGTACTGAAGGACTATGACGGAGTCATCAGCACTTTGTGTAAGCGTCTGACGTTGAGATAGAAGATTCGGAACACTAAACTTCACCACCAGGTCAAGCCGATCCAATGCCATCAGCACTAATATGGGGTGGTTTGAAGGCGGTTATGGAGGTGAGTGTCATACGAATAAGATTTTCAAATCTAACACATGCCAATAGTGCATACACCGCTACGATAGTCTCTTTGAGAAGATTGAAACCCAGTTGAAGAGCCTTACACGTCAGATGAAACGACTGAAGGACTATGAGAAACTGTTTCCCGAGTCCGAAGAAATGCAAGAGCTACTGGTATCTTCGTACATTGGCATCATCAAATTCTGGGCGAGAGTTGAGGAGCAGTGCTCAACTTCATCACTGCTTCTGGCTGGAAAAGCCCTCGCGTCTTTCAGCACCAAGCGGCTAGACGAGATTCTGGCAGAGATGTCAGAGGACTGTGACTGCATTGGAAAGCTCGTTCCCATCATCCAGGAGCATATTCGTCGAGGAGAACAAGCCGATGCTACAATCGAGCGTCAGAGAGCTGGCATTGTATTGGAGCAAGTACTCAGAAACCAGGCGCAAGCACGTGAAGGTTAGTCTCATTCCTCTTTCGTACTGCACGGTTCTTTCCTTCTCAATCTATGTTGTTGATTGGTGCTTATACATATACTTTTACGCAGAAAACCGAAGAAGAGAAGTCCGTGAGTGGGTCACACGCCATGACTCGCTGAACGTGAGCAACCACCGACTCCAGACACGACTACGCGAAAGGCATCACACAGGCACAGGAGCTTGGCTTTCTCACAACATCAAGTTCGTACGGTGGCTAAGACCAGAGTCCGGTTCCAAAGTTCTCTGGCTCGTTGGGGGATCCGGAGTTGGCAAGTCCGTTCTATGTGCGCACATGATTGAAAATTTGAGGTCGCAAGAGCCAAACTCATTGATCGCATTCCACTACTTCAGTTTCGACGAGCCTCAACAACCTCTGGAAATCTATCAAAACATTGCCGATCAACTGTGCTTCCAGTTATATGGTCCAAATTCAAAAGAAGAGGTCTCAGATCACATCTCTGAAGCCATCCAAGGGATTCTCGATGTACCGAGTCTGCAAAACCTGATTAGAGTTTTGGTTTCAGAGTCAAAATCAACTTACATCTTTTTGGACGGCCTCGACGAGGAGTATTCAGACAAAGGTCGATTTTCAAGCGCAACCAAAGCGGTCTCGTTCTTCAAGAAAATTGCGACACAAGACCTGTCAGGACTCAAGCTTTGGTGCAGTTCTCAAGATCGCCGAAAGATCAGGGACATGTTCGACAACTCGGAAGTCATTAATTTGACTTCCGCTGACAATGATGGAGATATTGAGGCATTCCTTAGTTCAAGTCTGAACTCAGATGACTTCGAAGACGTAGAACTCAAGACAAAGGCGGAGCTTTTGACGCATCTGCGGATTCAGGTCCACGGTAACTTTCTGTGGGCAGCTATGATGGTAGAGTCAATGGAGGTCGCAACTAGCACACGTGAAGTTTGGAACGCTATTAGGAAAGGATTACCTGAGGACTTTGAAAAGTTTTTGGAGAAGAGAGTACAGGCATATAAGCCAACTCATCACACATTCATCAGGTAAGAGCCTTGGTACACACCGTCCTCTTATGAGTCATTGCAAAACTTTGCTAACCAGAAGGTGCGGTTATAGCAATGTGTTTTCCTGTATCGTATATGCCAGGAGACCCTTGACCCTACCAGAGCTTTGCGAGGCTGTAGAGACTTCCAGCCTAAATACCGGCGAGGATATGCATCCGGACTGTCGGGTTTTCCGTGGCAAGCTTCTTGACATATGCGCCCCTCTGGTACGCATTGATACCATTCCCGACAGCTCCTCGGAAAAAGAAGTTTGCACGCTTTCGCATTCATCAGTCAGGGTTTTTCTTATGGACAACCCTTCGATACTCGCGCGTCACATAGCACCAGATATCATGGCCTTGGGCTGCCTTCAATACCTGCAGCAGCCCAGGCTAAGATGCTTGATGACAGAAACCGAAAGGTTACTGAAGACACAGACGAATGATTCTAGCATGGGTCAATATCTGTTACAGTACGCCGCACAATACTGGGACAGCCATCTAGATGATCTTCCGTATTCCCACCACCTGTGCCAAGTTGTAGAGAAATTTGTCAAGTCTCACCATTTTCGTTTGGTTCTCAAAGTCTTGGCTATCAACGGGAGTCGTGAGTCATTCTCTTATCATCACTTTGGGGCTCCAGGGGCAAGAAAGTCGAAAATGACAACTAACCTGAAATCAAGCCAAGCTGGTTCCGCCAGGTATTGAATTAATGCGAGACATCACCGCTAAGAATCTTCCGCACTGGTTCATTGAGCAGTATCCCTCTGGACAGGCCCTTGATGAACAACTGCGATACGCCCTCAGAGAATGGTTTATACCTCTCATGCTGGAGAACTTTCGGCTCAGCGAGTATCCCGGCCAGATCGATCGATGTCTGTGGTCTACTCTTCCGAGAAACAATTTTCTTCACAGAGCGCCCTGCTCTTCCAAGGCCTTCATTCTTGAGAAATCGGACTTTGGAGGATTATATGCCACTGATTCGGTATATCAGCGAACCAATTCACAGGGTACAGAAGTCGACGTTTTCATCCTCAACCGCCAGTGAGTTGCCTGCCTTGTCATGCCATACTGGTTATAAAGTTAAACTGATTTCTCAACCAGCGATGAGGATGGCTCAGCAGCCTCTGTACTTTGTGAACGCTGGACCATGTCTCCGGTTCCAAGGCGACCAAAGCTCAAACATCAGAAGAAAATACAGGTTCCATCTGACTGCTTGAGGTTTTATCCTTCCGAAGTGGGAAATCAGAATAATACGAGAGTCAACGCGATAGAAGGTACAGAAGATGGTCGTCTCTTGCGGATCGGTTCCCACATTTGCCACTCTCCCCTCTCGGCTGATTCCGATCTGACACTGGCCAACGCGCCAGGGAACGCTATGAACTACATCGAGGAAATTGCCAGCAATGGACTGTATTATGCTGTCGCGACGCGTCGTCAGGGAATTGAAGATAGCTTTGCAGTCACGCCCCCAGAGTCCAAGTGCGTGGTAGAAAGGGAGACTCCACACAGTCACCACCGTCAAGCCAGCGGCAGAACAGAATCCAAAGAGAGGTCTACTAGCAACTCTTCGCAGAGTGAAGCGTCCTCGAACAGCGCCTACTGCAATGAGGAAGAGGAAGCCTTGAATTCCTCCTCCGACGCGGATCACGAATCTCATCTATCTCGTTTGCTGTCTGACGACGACATGGGGGATTCCCCCCCTGAAATAGAAGACTCAAATGTCTCTTCACCCTCATTGTCGGCCTGCGAATCCTGGAGCGAGGGATCCACGGAAGATATATCTGACGAGATAGACGAAGCTTTGATATGGGATGGTCAAGACCCGAGCGACAACGGCCGAAGTGTCTGTGACGAAGTCGGCGACAGTACGCAATCCTCCGCTTCGAGCGAGGATGGTTACAACACATCTCCAGGATCCACTTCTTCCGAGAAAAGTAGTCGTCCATCAATCAGGAGTCATATCTCCTCTGTCAGAGACGTCTCTGCTAGAGACAGTCCTGGTGCGTCTGATCGCACCGATTCGTCGAGCGACTATGAACCTTCATGCAATGAATCCGATATTTTCGACATCTTGGAAGACGTCATGAAAACAAAGATCAAGGATTTCTTGGCCCCGGAACAGCCCAGAGACAAGCAACAAAGCCTGATGGAAATACGTATCTTACCCTTTTCGCCAAAAGATGTAAACGCCACGGGGCAGGTTTTCCGGTATGCCTGCCATTCCGACAGAATCACTCTGTACGATTCGCCGCCAGTATTTCATCCCACTGAAAAACTGGCAGTCTGGCCCCTCGGAAACGAAGAAGTTCTTTTTGCCGACTTTGGAAGGAACAAGTACTTCGTGCGTCGACTCCAAACACAATACCATACAGGTTGCCAAGTCTCCATGCAGTGTCGCTTTTCAGCATGTGGGCAATATCTGCATGCTGCCTCTCTTGTAGGCACTGTTGCGGGAAACAAGACGCATGGAGAGGCACTTTCTTTAACTCTCCACATCTCGACTTGGAGACTATCGTCCAGCAAGCCTACTCGGAGCCCTCCGAGGCTGGTTTATCGCATCGTTCGCCCCATACCTGCGATATATGCAAAGGAGTGGAAGTTGTCATTATCCAGTATTCCATACACTTTGAACTGGATGGCCTCTTACGTTTTTGTCTCTTCCAGCTCTTTTAAGCTGCGGGTGTGCCGCGTTCCACTGTTCAAAAAGGTAGAGCAGAATGGAGAGGCATACAGTAGCAAAGCAGCAGTACTGACGGACGGCCTGGTGTGTATCCCATTGTCTGCCACATCGAGGAAAATATTTTTCTTTGCCAACCCTGACGAGAATCCACGCAAATATGACAGCAAAAAAGGAGGAAATGTTCTGCATACCAATTCAAAACAAACGAAAAAAAGTGTGTCTGCTCATGTTATCTTATCCGCTGTTAACATGATCGACGCTGGTGCTAGGATAGGACTTGACAAAGTGTTGTTTTCGAAGGAATCTATTGAAAGTACACCCCCTCAAGTGCTGTACCTTGATTTGGAGGCACTGGTTTGGGAAAACGACGATATGGAGTTTCAGTCCAATTGGAAGTCTAAAAGTGGCAGGATGGATATTATAGAATCCTCAATCGCTGCCGCAATGACCAGAGATTATGAGGAGCGTCAAGAGTTCATGAAGGGCAACCAGGCAGGTAAATAGATGGCAAAAGGCCCGAGCCGCCACCGGGCGGCCACATTTTCGACCATCTGTCAACGCTTTGGACAACGGACAAGAGAGCGCGAGAATTCAAGCTTGTTTAATTTTGATTGGTCGCAAGAGTCGATTCCATCATTTTGCATTGGCGTGTTGCTGCTGCAATTTGGTCCTTCACCACGTCACTAAATTGGCTTCCCCGACCCCCAAAATTTAAGCCTGAAACTGTTGCTGGCTCCGTTCCGTCCTTTGCAGCGTGAGATCGCTTATAAAGAACGAAGACAGCAGCCCGAGGCCGCTGAACCCCGTCATCGTGTACATGATCGCTCTGATGGACGTCAGGTACGCCTGCACGATGGGCAGCAACGTGCCTTCCGGGAGGTCGAGGGTCCTCAAGTGCGGAATGAACGCCACGGCCGCCTCCGGGTCTCGGAGATGCTCCGCCGAGGGCGGCAGGTCGCCGATGACCCCGATGGCTTGCGAGAAGTAGCTGCTGAAGACCGTGGAGCAGATGGAAAGCCCCACAAGTCCGCCGAGCAGCCGGAAAGTCAGGAGGATGCCGATGGCCAGCCCGATGTCGTCAACACGGACGACGCTTGCATGGAGCGGAAGAGCCAGGAGGCGGAGCAGCAGGCCAATGCCGGCTCCCCAGACGACCGGCAGCCCGTGCACCAATGAGGCTGGCGAGTCCGTGTCGAGCAAGACGAGGAGACCCATTCCCGCGGCCGTCAAGGCCCACGAGATCCGGATGCTCCATCGATATCCCACATTGGCCCGTCCGACGACGGTGACTCCGGCCACAGCGGCTACCACGCTCACGACGCTCGTAGGCAAGAGCGACACGGCCGACTGGAGCACTGTCTTGGCCATGACGGCCTGGTAGAGCAGCGGTAGCCACTGCAGTAGCGAGTAGAGCGACACACCATGGAAGAAGACGCTCGCCAGCGTGGCCGAGGCCGTTCTGGATTGGAAAATCCTATGGGGCATGATGGGGACTGCCGGCTTGCCCTCGTAGAAGGCGAAGGCGCACAGCAGGGTGGCACCGAGCAGCAGAGGAAGAAGGGTGCGGAACGAGTCCCAGGAGTACAGGTTCCCGGCCCAGCTCAGCGGGAGAGCGAAGAGCACGATGCCTGCGGTGAACAGAGGCACGCCGACCCAGTCCAGGGTCCGCAGCCGCGAGAGCCGGGAGTGCTCGAGCGGCCGCAGGCGGAGAAAGAAGGCGGTCAGCAGGAAGGAGATGGCGAGAAGAGGGAGGTTGATCCAGCCGAGCCACCGCCAGGTGACGAGGCTGCTGAAGACGCCTCCCACGGTTGGGCCGAGGACGCTCCCCAAGGCCATGGGTATGGCCATGAGTCCGAGATAAAGGGAGCGTTCCTGCAGCGTCGTCATGTCGGTGATGACGATTTCGCTCAAGACATCCAGACCGCCGCCGCCCAGGCCCTGTAGGACGCGCCCCGCAATGACGCCGCCCATGTTGCGGGCCAGGCCGAAGACGACTGAGCCGACGGCGAAGAAGAGGTATGCGGCGTAGAGGCACGGCTTCCGGCCGAGGACGTTGGACAACGCTGCATAGAGAGGCTGGGTGACGGCAACGGCGAGAAGGTACGAGATGGAGGCCCAAAACGATTCCAACGAAGTTCCTGCTAGGTCGGCTGCGATGGCCTGACATGAGATGAGGCGAAGCTTGTTAGTGAACCCTTCCCATGGTGATCCAAAAAGTAGAGGCAGAGCAGCACTTGGCATGACTTACTGGGGTAGCTACTGACAGCGTGGTTGCGTCGAGAGCGTAGAGGAAAAGGTTGACCAGGACGGCGACGAAGGTCAAGTAAAAGGCCAGAGACTTCTTGGGGGCAACACGATCTTCCGCAGGACTGTCGAGATTCGCATTGGAGGCGGACGAGACAGGTCTGTGTCCGGTCTCGTCTTGACGGATCGTCTCTTGCGGATTCTCACGGAGGCCCATACTGATTGGTGTGGTGGTGACCTTGGAGCCGGCCGGGCGTCTTCGTTCTGTCGAAAGCCATGCGAGGCGAAGAAGGGAGGTGGTTTATCTTGTAAAGATGAAGGAGTCCGGACAACCGCGAATGCGTGTTTCTTCCTCGTGCTCCTAGATGAGAAGCGAGACGGCGGATGACCAGGGGGTCGTAAAATGAGAGACATGCACCTGAGCGAGAGAGGAGATACATCAGTGCGTGCCCGACTAAGCACTGCAAAGTGAAGTACAGTTCACCTCTTTTGGCGTAGTGGGGCTCATCGGCTATCTTTGCGGGCCCCTTGATCGGACCCAGACTCCTTCTCCTGGTGGCTGCCATTAGCCAGTCACGAAGGCCGGCTGTCATTAATCGGCGGCCTCTCGCCTGACTGCTGCCTGTGCCGTACGGGACCCAGAACAAGGGTATGGGGAGCTCTGCCTGCGGTTTGGTGTGCTGCTACTGTGGTTCTGTCAGTATGGGTGTCGTGAGCGGTGCCGTCCTTGCCATGGTCGTGGCAACTTTGATGGCGGACCCTAGAGACCGAGTCCAAGAACATTTGCATTACATCGACCGTCCCCAGAATCCGTCCGGTAGCATGAATTGGAATATTTCAACGGAGAAAACGGAGAACTCGGATGGGATCCAGGACGTCAGCACCGCTTGAGTTGACATGGCAGTGTAAGTGCCAGCTTAGCCCTCGAACATTTGAAACTGAAGTAGCAGAAACATGAGAGTTTCGGGTCACTAGGTTCTAGATGCCGACCCAGAAACTAGGTTGCGGAAGTGGGCAACGCAAATTCATCAATCCTTACGAGACACCGGTGGTGAATATGACGAAGCTCGAACGGCTAGCACTCTTTTACTCCTTTGTCTGGGTGACTAAATGACATCTCTGAGAAATTTCAGCATCCACCCAGTAGCATACGACCATAGACATATGAGAATTCATTGATGGGAGGGGAGAGCGTTACCTCCTTCCGGCTCGTGGAACCTGAGCCCGTGTGCCGTCTCCGTAATTATCGGCTCTAATACCGTCCGGCGTCCGTTGGTTTTCGTAAGCTTCCCAGGACCCGACATCCACCGGCCAGGTCCCATGTCGGTAGACACGTCGATATCAACATCCCGCTTGGTAGACACTGCAGTGATAGGGCATCTTTCAAGTTGAGTCGCTAGGACCAGGCGGGCTCGCGAAGGCCATCCATTGCATCAGCTCCTGGCGTCACAGGGCACTTCGCTGAAGAGGGGCTCCGCAACTGGTTGACTTCTTTTCAGGCGTTGTGTTTCTAGCCGGTCTGTCTGGCCTTCTTATTTTTTATATTTTTTACACGTCTTCTCCGGGAGAAGGTGTATCAAAAGAACGACCAAGAGCAGAAACGGAGAGAAAGCAAGCGGCGATGCTCGATTGAAGATTGTCGAGGACTTGGTGTGTTGAGACGTTGCACTAACACAGTAAACCCTCATGACCCTGGGCATCTTCAGCTGTCGAAGAAACCAGGGTCACATAGTCCACTCTTAGTTCCCCGTGAGTGCTGATGGAGTCGTGGGCCAATACTTACATTATCGATTATGGGCCATGAACCATGAGGAATAACTGATATGGCACCGGCAAACGCCTGCCTGTGCAGGAGGCTTTTTTGCACCAGCGGATCAGAAGGAGAGTCAAAGAAAGATAAATGTAAACTAGATGTTCGGTTTCATTTCAATTCTGACTCATTTGAAAACTTGATGTTTGTAAAAAGAAAAAAAGTCTTATTTTCATATTCATTCTATCTTCATCAAACCCTTCTAACTGTACCACGTCTGCCCGGGCTTCAGGCTGTCAAGGATGCGGCAGCGGCTGGTGATGCAGAGCTTCTCGCGATCGAGGCGCTTGAACTTGGGCCCCAGAGGCCCGGAGACGTAGTGATACTGGGCGAAGAGGCGCCACTGGCGCATATCGGCAAGGCTGTAGAGCTTGTCACCCCAAGGCCCGGCATAATGGAACCACGATGTCGGCGCATCGGGGTTCTCGGCAGTGGGAACCAAGCTGGCGGGGTCGTCCTTCCGGTGGCCACTGGCAACGTCGACCTTGTCGTCGAGGTCCAGATCGAGGTCCTCGTCCATGTCCTGGACGTAGTCGTACCAGTACGTGTAGGCGTTCTTAGCCGGGTCCCAGAGGGGACCCTTGTCGGTGACATCCTTTAACATACTGAAGGGGAGCACGTAGGGGTGGTCACCGGCCTGGGCGTACATGGCGTGAGAGCCGACGGCGGAGTAAATGACTGGGCGCACACCCCGCTTCTCGACGGCATTGTACGTGTAAGCTTGGCCGCCCTCGTGTTCGGAGAAGAAGATGCCACGGGGCTCGCCATTCTCGAAGCGCATCATGCAGTGCTCCCAATCGCCGACATGATTGCCGAACCGGATTGTCAAGACGGTCTGGCCCAGGTTGTACGAGTAGAAAAAGAACCAGAATGCGTCGACGATGCCGGAGCCCTTGTCAACGAGGACGAGGACGGCGGGGGCCTTGGAATAGCCTTCCTGGTTGGGTTTGTGGGTAGGCGTATCGGGAATCGGCTTCTGGCCCTGGTCTCGGCGACGGAGGTGAGAGCCGCGGCCGGTGCGAGCGGAGGGAGCGAATTGTGGAGCAAGGCGACGAGGGTCTGAAATGCGTTGAACGGGATGATCGCGAGATACGTCGAACCACGTCGTGTCTTCTGTGGGAGGTCGTGGATGGTCAGAGCCCTCTATCGGGCGATCCTTGTTGTCGTTGCTGTCCTTCCCTTCGTCGTCGTCTCCCTCATCGTTCCAGGGTTCGGGGATACCAACGTGGCTGTGCAACCACTCGGGTCTCTGCTCGACATCGGCATCGCTAGTGAGGTAGACCATGCCATCTTCCTTGTTGAGTGTGTGCAGGTCCGACAGAACGAGGGACCGGTTCAGGGCTTCCTGCTCCAGGTAGGGCGTCATGTGCCGAATGTGTTCAGCGATGTCGGAGGGCCAAAAGTTCTCGCCCGAGTAGAGGTGAACGAGCGGCGCATACTCGAGAACGTAATCAGGAATCTCTTTCAAGATCTTCCTCCTCTCCTCCTTGTCATCCCGCGGCGACCGCTTCTGGGGTGCCGTCTCCCACCCGGAATGTCGTCCATCGAGAGACCTCAGCTCGAGGCGCAACTCGCCCGCGTCGGAGTCGTTCTTGTAAGGGAAGAGCGAGGCGGGGTCCCATGAAAGGTGATGCACGCCGCATAGACTCAGCCATCGGCAGGCCTGGCGATCGAGCCAGTAGGGACTACTGCTAACCCATCTCCTATCCTCGCGCTGCTTGACAGGGTCGGGGGGGTTCGGGTTGAGGTATCGAGGCAGGAACCATGCCGTGAACGAGACGGAGGCCAGCACGGCGACGAGGATAGTGATGCGGCGTAGGTAATACATCGGGGGTGGTGGTGTCGGCTCCAGGCCTCGCAGTGTAGGCTATGCTTCGTGAGAGAAACGGGGAACCGAGGAGTGGGACTGCGCCGCGTCGATTGGTAGCGTGATGTTCGTAGCGGTATGTTATATGGTGTTCGTGGCTAGGGAGGCTGAGTGGTGATGATGACTGTTCGGAGGGGCTTCGGGATGGCGGCACGTCTTGCAGAAGCCAGCGGGGTCTTGCGCAGCATCACCAAGAGTAGATCGTTACACTATTGTGTACAGAGAGATCGAAGGTGGGAGGTGCGAGCGGATATGCATGGCCGGCGGAACGCTGAGGCCCCCTTTGGACGGGTGTTTTGCGTTTTATGTTTTGTCTTGTCTTGTTCGAGGAAAGTTTGTTGAGAGGAGGACGAGGTGGTGGACGAGAGGCGGGAAGGGAAGGGCTGCAGCACGCTTTGGGCGCTGAGAAGGAGGGTGGACGGGATGCGCGGGCGAGGCGGCCTACTGCGAGCGACAACGGGCAGCATCTTGATTCAGTGGACGGAGGCGACAAAGAGGTACATGTTCTTTGGGGGGCGTCACACCAATTAGGCAGGTACTCATTGTGCTGTATCCTTGGCAGGAAATGCGGGCAGAAGCAGGGTTCCAGGTACCTATGGCGGCTGGGCGGTACCTTCATGCGGAAGGGGTTCAGATCTGTGGGACCAACCAGATCCATGCAGGTTCCCACGAGGAGGAATCCACTCCGCTGTCCGGCGCCGCTGAGTCGCCGACTGGCGATCCCTGTGGCCATCACGAGCGGCATGGTTCCATGGTCCATTCGGACAATTCCAGAGATTGCGCATGTGAGCTGGCAGTGGACACTGGGCGGCGTGTGGGCGCGGTGCAAGTGACAGTGGCACGATGCAAGGCCTCAACCGTCTGCCGATAGCCGCCAACTATTATGTAACAAACGGAGGATAATCCTGCTATTTTTGAGGCTTTTACTTTTATTTTTATTTTTCAATCGTCTTTTACTCCCCGATCATTCCCTCGTGACTATTGAGTCTGGATAAACGGTGCTTTGTCGCATTTCAAACTTTCTTCCCGGTTCAAAGATTTCCCTGATTCCTTCACCCTGACCACATCATGCACATAATTAGATGCCAGCCCAGGACTGCCCGGCGACGAAGGGCTCTCGAGGCTCATAACGGCGCCAGCCAGTTTCACCATACCATCCCACGCATTGCCCTGTTGGAAGAAAAAAGGCGTGTTCACTGAGACCCATCTGGCCAAGGCGGTGCCGGATTTGGACCGCGGGATGAGTTGGCAATGCAAAGTTCGTGTGGCAGATCGGACGCGCATAATTGTGTATACGATTGGAGAGCGTAAATTACTTTCAGACTGTTGTCTGAACCTATTCAATTTCCCCGCCGTCCTCGTAGTCGTCATAGTCGTCCTCACTCCCCTGGTCCTCGTTCGCGCCCGCCTGTCCAGCCTGCCCCTCCAGCTCCGCCCACGTCGCCGGCGTCGGCATGGACAAGCTTCTGTCAGGGGCACCCGCGCCCCCCTCGGCCGTGCTGTCTGGTTCTACCTTTTCGAATCCAACCTCGCCCGCCACCAACGACCCACCTCGCCCGCCGCGGACGCCGCCCCCACGGCCCCGACGCTTGCTCGGCCTGCCGTCCGGCAACGGTTTCCGCCTCTTCCGCCGGCTGTTCGTGCCCTCGTTGATCTGCTTCGGCGCCGCGTGCGCGTACACTGTCACCTCGTCCTTCTCGCCCCTTTTGACCTTGAGCGCCATGAGATTCTCGAGGAACCTCGTCTGCCGCTTCCGCTCGCCCGTCTTGTCCGCCGTGATGGGGATGTGAATGCCGTTCTGCCGCCTGATCTCCTTTAGCGGGTCGTCCTGGGCCGCTGCCTCGTGCCTCGGCTCCAGTCGCTTCTCCGTCGTGTTGATGCGCGACCAGCTGGCCGCGAGCATGTCCACGCCGCCCTGGAGATGCCGCAGCGCGGGGATCGGGTTTTCGGCGTCGTGCTCCGTGAAGATGACCTCGGTGCCCAGGTTGCGCGACCATTGCCCTTCAAAGACCTTGCCCTTGTACGCGAACATGGGCTTGTCCGAGTGTAGGTCCAGAATCTGTATGTCGGCCGCCGGGTCCGACTCGAAGTCGGCGTCGAAGGCGTCTCCGTTCGTTTCCATTTGAACCTGGTCTATTTCCTCGTCCTCTTCCGGTTCGGCCGCGGGCTCGTCGTCGTTCTCGTCGTCTGAGAGAATACGGTGATGCTTCGGCTCGTCGGGTTTCCTGTGCGGGCCGGCCCAGTGTTTGTAGTGATATCCCCCTCGCCCGGAGACCGGCGCATTGCGCTTCCGACGCAGGAGCTGGGGTATTGAGAGGTCGACTGTCAGGTAGTATGTCTGGGGACCGGTCAGTAATCGCATCCTCTTTCGGTGCGCTCGTAGTGACAGCCTACCTCGGTCTCCGTGGTCGAGTACTCGTACTCCCACTCCGAGTCATCGCCATCGTCAGCCTTGGCGGGTGCTATCAGCGGTCGGTCCACGGGCGCGGTCGCTGCCATGACCGGTGCGACCGAGGACGTTGACGCGTTGGTCGTCATGTTATCGCGTCGATGTGTGGAAGAAGACTCCGGCCGGATGATGGGATTCGTGCATTGGGTTCTGTTCTACGGGAAATCCAAAGTTGAACCCGCCCAGAACCAAGTCGTAGAATGCGTCAGGGGGCTTCAGCTGTATTCGCCATGCCCGGTTCTAGAATGTGGTTGTAAAGTAGAAATTTTGAAGAAAGCTTGAACAAATTGAAGCAGATTTCCATCTCCAGGGAGCTGTCGCCCCAATCGACTCTACGGCATTGGGCGGTGCCAATCGACAGGGGGGCTCTAGTGCGGGGCACTGCATCCTCTTCAGTCTTTACAGTGTCAATGTCCCTCACAACCCCTCTGCCCCGCTATCGCAAGTAAATTTCCCCTGCGACGAACTCCAAGTGACGGACTAGCACCTACAATTTCTTGACTCACATTGTTCCTTGTTGACTCACAGATCCGACAATTCGACAATCCTTCCACTCAACGAGGGTCCTTTATAACGGCGCATTTCACTCGTTCCGAAGCTCTACTTCCGTTCCATTCTCTCTCTGTCACATATACCCAGCATCGACTGCCCACCATGCCAAAGGTCCACCTCTTGGACTACGTCGCGGGCAACGTTCGCAGCCTGGTGAACGCCATCGAGAAGGTCGGCTACGAGGTCGAGTGGATTAGGAAACCCGAAGATGTTCCCTCGGCAGAAGTACGTTAGATCGGCGACCCTACGTAGCCCCAAATGGTCCCAAAGACTAACCACGGGACCCTCACCAGAAATTGATCTTGCCGGGCGTCGGCCACTTCGGCCACTGCCTCTCCCAACTCTCCCAGGCCGGCTTCCTCCCCGCCATCTCCGCCCACGTTGCCTCTGGCAAGCCCTTCATGGGCATCTGCGTCGGCTTGCAGGCCATCTTCGAGGGCTCCGCCGAGGACCCCGACGTCGCCGGCCTCGGCATCGCAAAGGGCCGCCTCAACCGCTTCGACTCCTCCGACAAGTCCGTCCCCCACATCGGCTGGAACGGCGCCAACACCGCCGGCGCGAACCTCTACGACCTCCGCCCGGACTCCAAGTACTACTACGTCCATACCTACAAGTACCCCTACACCCCGGGAGACCTCGAGGCCCAGGGCTGGACCGTCGCCACGGGCACCTACGGCGGCGAGACCTTTGTCGGCGCCCTCGCGCGCGGCAACGTCTTCGCCACCCAGTTCCACCCGGAGAAGTCGGGCGCCGCCGGCCTGCGCTGCCTCCGCGCCTTCCTCGATGGCTCCGGCGCAGCTGCCCTGGCCGCCAACCCCCCGGCCCCCGTCACCGACAAGGCGGCGGCCCCCTTCCACGACGGCCTGACGCGCCGCGTCATCGCCTGCCTCGACGTGCGCGCAAACGACCAGGGCGACCTCGTCGTCACAAAGGGCGACCAGTACGACGTGCGCGACAAGGCCGAGGGCGGCGACGTGCGCAACCTCGGCAAGCCCGTCGAGATGGCGCGGCGCTACTACGAGCAGGGCGCCGACGAGGTCACTTTCCTCAACATCACCAGCTTCCGCGACTGCCCGCTCGCCGACGCGCCCATGCTCGAGGTTCTCCGCCGCACCTCTGAGACCGTCTTCGTGCCCCTGACCGTCGGCGGCGGCATCCGCGACACAGTCGACATGGACGGCACCAAGGTCTCGGCCCTCGAGATCGCCACCATGTACTTCAAGTCCGGCGCCGACAAGGTCTCGATCGGCTCCGACGCCGTCCTCGCCGCCGAGGAGTACCATGCCGCCGGCCGCCGCCTCTTCGGCAACACGGCCATCGAGCAGATCTCCAAGGCCTACGGCAACCAGGCCGTCGTCGTCTCCGTCGACCCGAAGCGCGTCTACGTGCCCAAGCCCGACGCGACGCGGCACAACATCATCCAGACTCGGACGCCCGGCCCCAAGGGCGAGGAGTACTGCTGGTACGCCTGCACCATCAAGGGCGGCCGCGAGACGCGCGACATGGACGTCGTCGAGCTCGCGCAGGCCGTCGAGGCCATGGGCACCGGCGAGATCCTGCTCAACTGCATCGACCGCGACGGCACCAACAGCGGCTTCGACCTCGAGCTCATCCGCCAGGTCAAGGCCGCCGTCGGCATCCCCGTCATCGCTTCCAGCGGCGCGGGGCACCCAGCGCACTTTGAGGAGGTATTCGCCGAGACGACGACCGACGCCGCGCTCGGCGCGGGCATGTTCCACCGCGGCGAGTACACGGTGAAGCAGGTCAAGGATTTCCTGCGCGAGAGGGGGCTCGAGGTGAGGCAGTTTGAGGAGAGCATATAGCGAAAGAAAGAAAAAGGAGAAGAAAGAAAATATCCACCTGATTCAAACCGACGATTTCATGTCACATGTTGTCGAAAGAGGGAAGACGAACATATCAGCCACAGCATTTAAGGGAAAGGAGGGGAGCAAAATATTTAGAACGATTTTAGAGGTTTCAATTTGTTTGATTGCGGGTGTTAACGGACAGTCAGCCCAACCTGGATGGAGTTCTGTTGTGACGCAACGCACAAAACGCCTGGTTAGAGCGGGACGCGGTGTCATTATCCTCCATGCCATAGACGTGCGGTGTTGAGCGTCACGTACTAGATCCCCTCCAGATACCAAAAGTGAATAAGAAAATAGACCACCAGAAAGAATCCCAATAGCAAAATCGCATGAAGCGATCCAGGAGACGGAAAAAAAGACGTGAAAATCCTACCGGCAGTGATGGACTCCATGGCCAGGGTAGGGGGAAGGAGATAATAGTCCTCCAAACTTTTCTCGGCTCAAGTACAAATACAGGAGAGGGACTAAAAGATAGCATAAAACACGAAACCGAGTTCCTTACTCAATGCTTTTCGACGGTACCTTTTCCCCTTTCCCCTATTACATGCTAGTTGTCTCCCAAGCCCGAGCTGTTCCCATACGTAAGAGAAGACAAGAGCAAGGAAATGAAGAAACCCTCGGAAGACTCGCAATGGTAAAAAACCATCTGACAGACGGAAGCAGAGATCCGAGCTGAAAAGCAGGACAAAACGACCAACAAGGGAATAAGAAAACTCCCGAACTGCCTAGCTTATGAACCCAAAAAAAATCCAAGACAAAACGCGAACGGCCGAGGCCCGGGTAATGCTAGATCTCCATGCTCATAAACAGCCACTGGTTGCTCGTCACGTCCACGTCGCGCGCCCAGTGGTCCAGCGTCGTCAACTCGAAGCCGACCCACTGCAGGCTCTTCATCAGCGACTTGGCGTCCTCCTCCTCAATGCCCCGGTCGACGCAGATGACCAGGTGCTGGCAATTGAGGGGTCCGTCGACCAATTCCATCAGCGCCATAAGCCTACATGGGAGATACAAGTCAGTCATGATGTTTGCCGGGAAAGAAAGGGGGAGGAAGGAATGCAACGTACGCTGGCTTCAGGTCACGTCCGATGACGTTCCTGTCAAACAAGGCGAAGAGGGACTTTTCGGTCCCGTCGTCCGCCACAAAGGCCCGGAAACTCGCGCCGCCGGCAAAGTCCCACACCTCCAACCAGGCCGTGGCCGGGGACGGAGCGGACGAGGCCATGGGGTGTCCGTCAGCGGCCCCACAGCGACCCCCAAAGGAGTGCGGCTGGACGGCGAGGTCGTCATCCGGCGGCGGAGTCTGCAGCATTGTTGCGTTCGTGCTGCCGTTGTGATTGTTGTTGTTGTAAACACCCTGATGCAGGCCGGAGCCATGGGAGCCAGTGTCCGTCTCACCTCGGAACACAGCCCTCATAGACTCGCAAAAGAACCTTTCACATTCTTCCCTGATCGAGAGCGCCGCCCCCCCTCGACGGCTAATTCGCTTGCCGGGCACGGCGTCGCGACGCTTGCTGCTGCTGGCCTTGGGAAGCAGTGCAAGCTCGTTGGACGCCGTGATGGCCGCGAGGGGGGGACTTGACGGTGGAGATGGTAATCCTGAGGGGACCTCAGGAATACCACTCGGCCCCTATTGGAAGCAGGTGTCAGCGTCGGTTGCGTCGTTCTAGGTTTCGGGTTCGACAGCGAGGAAGATGCATGGGGGTGGGGAGAACGGGGAGGAGAGGCGAAGAATCCCGGGGGGGAATTGGCGACTGTCTTGGGATTGAGGCTCAAGGTGGGCGTGGGGGAGTAAGGAGAGACATGACGGATCATGTGCCGTGGAATGGGAAAGCATGGGAATGCTACATACCTGCGGCGCCGGTAGTGCAGTAGTGGAGACCGCGAAGAGTCGCGGCGGAATCGACGATGTAGCAGCTGGCGAGGACATTGGCCTGACGGACAATGGCCTCACCATAATTACTACTGCTGTAATTACTCTGCTGATTCATGGGCGCCATTGCGAAAGATTTCTCGGGTTTGCTGTAGACTATGTGGGTGGTTTGGTATGTTGAGTCGGTTCTCGGGAATTCGGAACCGTTCGTCGATGGGGGCGGTTGATTGGACCTTTCGTTCTTATCGAGTGGAAAAAGAGAGGCGGAATTTAGGTATCGACGATGGTATGTCGATTTAAAGTGGAGTGTATTCGTGTGTGGATTGAGTTTTGGCGCGGTGTTGTTTAGCTGGAAGAGGCTATTGATGATGGTTCGAGTAGCGTGAGCGAGACGATTGTCGACGGTGTGTGTTTGAGCTTGTTAATTTTTTTTCTGACGGTTATTGCGGGTGAGGCGAGACGGAAATATATCAGCGGTGAAGCGATGGGAGGAGATGGAAAAAGACAGAAAATGATCGGAGCGCGGGCGGTCGGTGAATAAAAACCCAGTGGGACACCACGACCCGACGCTACCTGCTGTACAGTGTGCTTTAGACGCTACGATACACTTAGTGGACGCCAAGGGGGCTTGCTTCAAGGGGGGGCAGTGGACATGGATAGTGGACATGGACAGTGATGGATTGAGATGAGGGGAGGAAGGGGACCACTTGGCACTGGGAGCCAGTCACGCTCGCAGCTCAGCCATGGCTGGTCTCCACCATGCCTTCTGCGTCGGACCCATGTTTCCCTGAACCCCTACCGCCTATACCTGTACAGTCTACTGCTACAGTGCAATGCACGACAATTCCTTTACTCTTGACTCACCACTCTGGTGAAACGGAACGTATGTAATGACAGAGTATCGCCAGTCCCAACAGTCAGGATCCCTTCACTTCTCACTTGTTTGCCATTGATCAACATCGTCAGGTGCGTCCTGGAGAAGGTTCTCGTTTGTTACTATTGCCGCTTGGGGGAGAAGACAGGCCCGCAGTGCAGCCTCGGCGTCCGGCCTAGGCTTACGAAACCGGCTGGAGCCCATCAGCCATGTGCGCGCCTCCGTCCATGTTGCACCGTCGAGCACGTTATCTCTCGGGCTGCATTGCATTGCATTGGTCTGTTTGTCTGTCCGTCTTTGCCCTTGGGCGAACCCTGGATACCACACGATGAGTCTGACCGGAGTCGGGGCATCTCACACTGTTGCTTCTTCTACCTGTTTTGTCTTGGACAACTCCATGCATCGCCCATTCTGCCTCAATTGCCTCCGGTCCAGTGAGATAAGGGAACAAACAACTGCCAACAGAGTCCCGTCTCGATTCGACTGCAGCATCCGCTCCAGCAAAGCTCGGGTGGACGCTCCCAATCCGGGCCCGGCGGCGCGGCGCTTGGCACTTTGACATGCTGGCCCTGCGTGCGCCTGTCCAATCGAACGAGGCCGTGGCACATACTCTCGCTGCACGTGGACAGCTCCAGACCAAGCCCCCTCCCCCCTCCCAGTGCGCCAGCACCAGCAGCACCGGCCCAGCGTTTGGATGGTCTTTGTCAAGCAGGATGGGAACGGAAATTCAGGTCGCACAGTATCGCAAGCCAGTATCACAGTACAGATACTCGCCTCTCGACTAGCGGGCGATTCCACATGAATGAGAAACCTTTGCCCCTCGCATCCCAGATTGTCTGTTTCGAATGAGTAATCGGTTGATCGGGGCGAGGGAAATGACAAAGTCCATCGATCACGGCATCAGCGACAGATAAACGCAAACCCGGCCGGAACCACCTCATGGGGACGGCACTGGACACGGACAGGGAGGGGTTGGTCATTAGGTTGGCATTCTCATCCCTCCCCAATCTTCTAACATCATCATCCATAGCAGACGTTTATCGGTCTCCCGTCGTGTTGCGTACGACTTTCGTAACAGCATCCGGCCGGTGATGCAATAGTAGCCCGATTATGTGTCCAATAGGTAAGTGCATCTTCCGGGGGTGTGTCCGGCATGGTCGGAGGCCACCTCCTCGGCCGCGTATCCGCGACAGAACATGCCAATCACCACTCACCAATATAAATGCCATGTTCGGACGCACTGGGTGGAGAGTGGAAGTGGAAGGCTTGCAGGGTAGCCGGTTGGGGTCCGCGTTTCCGTTCAGGTCACTTGACCGTTTGGACGCCTGGAGCTTCCCCCACAATTTCCCTGTGGCGAGTCATCACATCGTTGACCATGTTCAGTCTCTTGCATCGTGGTCTACGAAGAACATCAGGTCAGTCAGTCGTCAGTGGTTCTCACCGAAAAGAACTACGAGAAAAATGAAAATGAAAAAGAACAGAAAAAGAAAGAAAAAGCAAACAAAAGGCAAGCCAGTTGAGCCACGTCGCAAGTGAACAGTCAGAAGGGGACAGCAGCAAATTGCTGCAGTGAGCCCAGCAACAATCATCCGGGCCAGCGCCAGCCAAGCTCGGTCAGCAGTCAGGAATGCGATGGGCCATGTGACCAACCCCCTCCTCTCTCTCCCCCTCCCTCACCGAATCCGAGAGAAAGTTGGAATCCTTCTATTCCAGACGACAGACTCCAGTTTCAATTCAGGAGAAACCCAAGACACAGCCTCAACTCCCCCGCCTCCAACACCAACGAACCTCACAAATCTGAAACAAAACGTCGCTCATTCTCGAAGCTCCAGTTTGAGTTGACTTTCGTTCTTCCTCCGCTTTCCCCCTCTCTTCCGCCGTCTCCAAAACCGAGCGCTGTAACTCCCTCTCCATCTCCTCTATTACAATACAAGAAAGAAAGACAGAGGGGGAACACCCGCTCCAATACCCCGACACCCTCCCACCTCCACCGTCCAGAGTTTGGAGGTCGCATCTGACGGTGGCCGAATGGGGTGATCATCCATGACTGTGAGCCCTGTGACACACACACACCCATACAACCAACACACCACTGCCGACGCCAACCAACCGCTTCCCACGCTTCACTCTTCCCCACCTCTCCCGCTTCCTTATCGGCCTACGCTTGCTTGTATCAATAACGACACTTAGACGTGGGCGGGGTGGAGGGGTTCGCAAGCTACTTCGACTCAGTCATGACCAGCAGACGCCGGGACATGAACGACGGTCTTACCATAGGTCACGTCGTCAGAGAACAGGCTGCTGTGCTGTAGAGGCCGCGGATACTACTGTATACCTTCCTCCAGCCCCTCTTGATGTGGAATCTGCCGCAAAAGAGACAAAAAAAATACCCCTACCCCAAGGTCTGATACCGTATGTCCGACGCTCCGCCCAGGCCCGGAGCTTTTGATATCTCTCACATATGTTCGTCCGTCACCGCAAAACATGCAGGCCGGGGTTGTTGCGCAACACAATCCGCGGGATGGTGAATGTCACCACCAGGGAAAACGAGTGACATTCGCCTTACACCAATGACTCTTAGTACTCTGCATCCATTGGCCTGCTCTCCGAGCCGCCCGGCCCTCTCCCCCAAAAGATAGTCAGAACCCCCTCCATCCCGCCGTGTCCGCCGTCTCGTGCCGTATCTCTTCCTTCTCTAGATAGTACATACCTATTACACGTTACACGCGGCACCCGTGCATGACCACTGCCCCCCTCCAACCCCCCTTCCCGGTCGCGCAGGACCTGGAACCCAAACCTCTGCAGAAGGAGAAAACAAATAGCCCCAGCCTTGTCGTCCCAAGAAAAAAGAAAGGGGGGAAAAAAGCCATGCCTTCCTCGTCTTGAATCTGTGCCACTTACAATCGTCCCCTCGCTCGTTCCCCTCGAACACACACCTGCGGTGTCGAGGAATCATGGTTGGTCCCTCCACGATCACCGCCCTCTCATCATCACCACCACCACCACCACCACTACCAAGCACCACAACCCCTCAGACGCCGTAGTACGATCACAGTAGAACAGCCAGCCCTCCTTCCAACAAAGAAAAACCCCCCAAAGCAAAGAAACGCTTTCGGGTCGGGGAACCGGAGGCAGAGCGCCCTCACCCTCCTCCCCCCACCAAACATCGTGATGGCGCCCAACATCATCGTCTCGCGACCCACATTCCCGACCTACCTCCTCCCGAGCTTCAACATCCCCTTCCGCCGCTCACCCGCGACCTCGCTACCCCCGTCCGCCCCCGCCTCGGACTCCGCCCCGACCCCGGCCGCGAGCCAGGTCCCCTCCTTGAGCTCCTCGCCGACCTCGTCCACGACTGATGAGACCGCAACTCCACCAAACAGCCCCCCGCCGCCGTCGTACCACGATGCCATAACAACGACCGCAACTGGCATCCGTCTTGCGACAGCGAAATCCGCAACAGTCGGCGGTGACGGCGGTCCCTACCTTGCACGCACCCAGCCAGATACCCTCCGCTGCTCGACCTGCTCCTGCGACGTCGCCTTCTCTTCCCAGATCGTCAGCAAGGGCTTCACAGGCCGCTACGGCCGCGCCTACCTCGTCGCGCCCACGCCACCCCCACCGGCCCCGATCTCGGGCGGCGCCCCCACCCCGAAGGCGGGCGGCAACACCGGCGCCGCCGGCCCCGGGTCCCTCGCCAACGTCCGCATCGGCCGCTGCGAGAACCGCCAGCTCGTCACGGGCTGGCACGTCGTCGCCGACATCACCTGCGTCCTTTGTAGCGCCAAACTTGGTTGGAAGTACGTCGACGCTAAGGAGCTCAGCCAGAAGTACAAGGTCGGCAAGTTCATCCTCGAGGTCGAGCGCGTCGTGCCCTTCCGCAGCTGGGAGGACGTCCCCTCGCCGGGCGGCCGCGGTTGTGTTTCGGGGGACGCTGGGGAGGAGGAGGAGTCCGAGGGGGAGGGCGACGGGGTGAGAGATGACGAGGACGACGAGGACGGTGAAAGACGAGAGGGCGGTGATGCCGACGCCGCGAGTGGTGCTGCCAAGGGCGGCGAGCTGGGGAGCGAGGATATCGAGATTGTGTTTGATTCTGAGGACGAGGATGAGCTCGAGGACTTGTTCGCCGGGACATGGGACCCAGAGGTTGTGGCCAAGAGACGAGGGCGCCGGGAAACCGCGACGCGGAAGAAGTAGTAGTAATACCCCCCTTTCACAACCTTCACCAAATATCCCCAGCCACAGTCGGCCTCATTTACAACAGGCGGTTTTTTTTTCGTTTTCTTTTTCGAAGCTTGCTGGTTAGCAAATGTGGCACGCGATCGATACCACGACCACCAAACCTTCACAGTAATGAATTTTTTCACGACCAATACCCCCCGTCACTTCTAGAAACAATCAAACGGAACATGGCTGATATGACTTTGTTGGGTATTTTTTGATTACGTGACCTATGGCTTGATCTTCGCAGTGAATACTCGAAGCAAATCTGCAACAGCTTCCACTAGCCGACAACATACTGTACGCCATGCTTACGCCTTGTGCGACTCATCATTGGCTGATCAAAAGCACACCTGACTGTGTGTGCATGGCCTAGCCGCGTGGTTGGTTGTAGTGTGAGAACTTGCTAAACTAAGGTGGCCATTTATTCAATGGGCTCCTCAGCAACGTAGTGCAGGTAGGCGCCGAGGAGCTTGATGCCCTCGATGTAGTTGCGCTTGTCCAGCTTCTCGTTGATAGAGTGGGCGCCGTCAGTGGAGCTACCCATGGGCAGGAGGAGAACATTCTTGCCAGTGGCCTGTTCAAAGGTCAGGGTGACGGGAATGCTAGACGGACTGTTAGCAAGCAAGCACCAAGAACCGCATGGGAAATGGTTTCATACCTTCCACCCTCGCGAGTGAAGTCAGGCTCCACGCCCCAGACCCGCTCGGTGGCCTTGGCGGCGGCGGAGAAGTTCCAGTGCTTGGGCGACGCAACCCACCACTTGCCGGTGTGCTGAGCCCAGACCTTCAGGGTGTTCTTGCTCTTGAGCTTCGCGAATTGCTCATTAACGTACTTGTAGACGATCTCATTGGTGGCGTCGATCTCCATGTTCGGCACGGTGCGGATGGAGAACTTGCCGGTCACCTTGGCAGGAATGACAGTCTTCGCGCCGGGGGCGGAGAAGGCACCCTCGATACCGTGGAGGGAGAGAGATGGGTAGCGCCATCTGGCCATGAGTGTGGGCTTCTTGTCCTCAAAGATGGTGGTCTTGCTGCCAAGGGACTCGTGGAGATTGTCCATGGTGAAGGCAATACCCTCGTACAGGTTCTCTTCCTCCTTGGTCACGGGAGCAACCTGGTCGTTGATGCCAGGAATCTGAATCTTGCCGTTCGTGTCGACCAGAGAGCCAAGGACACGAACCAAGTCGGTCATTGGCTCCTGGGCAGTACCGCCGAAGACACCGCTGTGCAGGTCAGCGCCGGGACCAGAGATCTCGACGGAGTAGTAGTTGCAGCCACGGAGACCGTAGGTCAGGCAGGGCTTCTCGGTTCCGAGCCAGTAGTTGTCAGAAATGCAGACGGCGTCGGCGTCGGCAAAGTACTTCTTGGCCTCGGCGTTGATAAGGTCGTCAAGACCCTCAGAGCCGTACTCTTCCATGCCCTCAAAGCACATGAGGAGGTTGACGGGGAAATCGATGCCAGCCTTCTGGTGAGCCTCGATGGCGTTCAACCAGCCAAGCACAGGACCCTTGTCGTCGGTAGCACCACGACCGAACATCCTGCCCTTGTCATCGACGGACAGCTCAAAAGGCTCCGTCGCCCAGCCGTCGCTCTTCTCGGCGGGCTGAACATCGTAGTGGCCGTAGACCAGGATGGTACGCTTGTTCTTGTCGCTTCCGTATCTTCCAAGAACGACGGGGGGCAGCTGCAGGCCGGGTTTGTCGGGCTGCTCGCCGAGAGGTCGAAGCTCGACAGAGGCGCCGAGGGCCTTCAGCTCGGCAGCGAGCCATTCGCCCATCTTGACGACATCGGGGCGGCGCTCGACTTCGGCAGAAATGGAGGGGATCGCAACAGCCTTGCGGAGGCGCTCGATGAAGTGGTCGGCGTCGGCATCGACCTGCTTGAAGTAGCCGTCAAGTTGGGGAGCCATCTTGCGAGCTTGGTGTGCTTGTACTGCTGGAGAGAGGTAGTGACGGCGGGAATGGGATATTGACTGCCAACACGGGAGGGGTTTTGGGGATGTAAGAGCAAACTTTCCAGTCGTCTGAGGGCGGGCAAGACCTCTGAACAATGAGGTGCGGGGCATGACGCCGGACTGGACCTTCTACATCGGGCGTAACAGAGCTGACCAGAAATCTGCTGCACCGGGAAGGGAACACCAGAGTACCTTCCTTACCAACACATGCACCTACCCACAGCTGCTACTCGGGATGGCGGGGTTCTCGCTCTATCTCAATGCGCGCTTCGGCAAGCAACGGCGTATCAGCAAGAAGGGGACTTGCTCATTGCTAATGGCGTGGAGACGCTAAGACAAGACCAAAGAACTTTTGCGTGCCACTACAGCACGTGACTCGAACTCTCATCTAGGCGATTCCTTCCTGTGGAGGTGTCGGCGTTGCACTGGTCCTTCCATCGACGGCAGCTGCCAGCTGTCTCCATTTATTTTGACGGGATGCGGAAAAACTCTTGCTTAGATATTCCGGTACCTCACGTGCCATCCGGGCGCCTAGATAGGTGGTGCAGGATAAGAGAGGAGAAGAGGTGGCCGGCGTGCCCAGAATTGTGCTACAGAATCAGGTGGCAGGACTCGGGTGGGTTCCAGGCACACCTTTCTCCGTCCCTGCCTCCAGCAATCAAAGCCGGCTATATCTCTTCGCTCTCCCCCGTCGCCTTACTCCTCTTTTCCCTGCCATGAACATCACCACCACCGCATCTCGCTCTCTTTCTGACTCCCGACCGCGCAATCGCGCCGCCTTTCTGCGAACCGACCGCTCTTTGTACAGCTGCTCGCTTTTTTGCTGCCGCACAGCAATCGATTAATCAGCTCCCCAATTGCCGCCAACTAGCGACGCAAGTGCCCGCTCAGCAGCGACCATTTCCCTTCCCCCTCTTGTCTCCTACCGGATACAAGAGGACCTCCCAGCGACTGCGTTCGCCTCGATCGGAATACTGACCTGGAAACTCCTACTTTGGCTAACTGAGGCTTCTCGACTGATGGTACACGTGGTGTCGAGGTGATTTGGATGTAAGGAGGGATTCACACAAAGGGCTGCCTATTTACCAACCGGTGTCAGCCTCTTTGGCCTTGTACTCTTTCTCTACACTCCGCAACCCTTATTTCCTTGTTCTTCCAAGTAAATCAGAATTGATTTTCCATTACTCTTGAGAGGTGCTGAGCGCAAGAGAGATCACGCACGCAAAAAGCAAGAAAAAAATAACTAGCATCAAGTCACTCTCAACTCACCCTAAGGTAGCGTTGCGTCTGCTTCGTCGCTCGCAAATCCCATCATCGCCATCGCCATCGCCACTATCAGAAACTTGACCACTCGTCGCATTACTTTCATCGACATATTTCCCGGTCTACACTTGTGACCAGTCTACGAAATACAATACACTATGGCGTCCTCCGTCTTCTTCAAGTTCAAGTCGCAGAAGGAACCGACACGGGTTGAGTTCGACGGCACCGGTATTTCCGTCTTCGAATTGAAGCGCGATATCATCTTGAAGAGTGGTCTGGGCGACGGCACTGATTTCGACCTCGCCATTTACTCCGAAGATGGCAGTGAAGGTAAGTTGTATCGTGTCTACTTACCAAGTGCCATTCTAATGATATTCTAGAATACGATGATGATACCACTATTATCCCCCGATCGACGACGGTCGTCGCTCGTCGTCTCCCAGCCGCCAAACCCGGCGCAGGCCGCGGTGCTCGATACGTCTCTGGGAAGATGCCCGTCGCTGCAAAGAACTCGTCTCGCAAGGAGCAAACCACAAAAACAGCTACAGCCAAGGCGACATCCAACGCCATCAGCCAGATGAATAGTGCCATGACGGAAGAGGAGAAGATGGCTGCCATGTTCCAGGCGCAGACCGAATCGTGGTCGGCTCAGCAGGAGGAGATGTCACAGTAAGTTGCCCTGTGATGGCATCGACCAACACTTACTAACCTCGCGTGAAGTCACACCCCGGTGTTCAAGCCAGGCTCCAAGAAACCAGCCAACGTGCCTGATCATGACCCGCCCAACGGTTACATTTGTTACCGCTGTGGGGAGAAGGGACATTGGATCCAGCTGTGCCCAACAAATGATGATCCGGAATTTGACAACCGTCCGCGCGTGAAGCGCACGACTGGCATTCCGAGATCATTCTTGCGGACGGTCGACAAGTCGGTCGCCCTTGCCCAGAGCGGCGATGATGAGACCAAGAGACCTTCAGGCATCATGGTCAATGCTGAGGGAGAGTTTGTGATCGCCGAGCCTGACAAGGCATCGTGGGAACAGTTCCAGGCCAAGGCCAAGTCCTCAGCCTCCGCTGCCAAGGCAATCGCTATGGGAGACAAGGAGCTGCAGGAGAAGGGGCTCGAGTGCCCTATCGACAAGAAGATGTTCATAGAACCAATGAAGACCCCGTGCTGCCAGAAGACGTATTGCAATGATTGCATAACCAATGCTCTCATCGAATCGGACTTCATCTGCCCCAACTGCTCTACGGAAGGTGTCCTGATCGACGATCTGAAGGTTGATGAGGAGGCTGCCGACAAGATCAAGGCGTTCCTCAAAGAGAAGACGGAAGCAAAGAGCCCGGCCGCAGCCTCGCCGGCAGCAGCGACCTCGTCTCCGAAGGGCAAGACGGAGGAGGGCAAGACAGAATCGGCGACCGGAACCGCAAAGTCGCCGACGCCTCAAAAATCGCCCTCAGTCGCTGCCGCCGCTCCCACATCTACTACAACAAACGATGGTACACCGAAGTCGGCATCGGCCACACCGGCGAACGCACCGACCGGCCCTGCCGAACGTGCTTCGTCCGTCGACTCCAACTCAAAGAAGCGCCCGGCCGATGAGCTGATGGAGAACCCGAAGATCCCTAAGGCCCCGAAGGCCATGCAGAAGCAACAAGAACAGCAGGCGATGATGAATGGCATGAACGGTATGAATGGTATGCCCTTGAACCCGATGATGGGCTTCGGCGGCATGCCCATGATGAACGGATTCATGGGGATGTCCGGCATGCCTAACATGCCCAACATGCCGAATATGGGTAACATGAACATGGGAATGCCGATGATGGGTATGATGAACCCCATGATGGGCATGCCGGGCTTCAACCCCATGAACGGCGGCGGTTTCCCTGACATGGGCAACAACATGTACGGCAACAACAACTTCAACCCCAACATGAACGGTGGCATGAATGGTGGTATGAATGGTGGCATGAATGGTGGCATGAATGGTGGTATGCACGGGGGTATGAACGGGGGAATGAATGGTATGAACGGCGGCATGAACGGCGGCGGCATGGGTGGCTACAATCAACAACGTCACAACTTCACGCAGCCGAGCAATGATGAAGACGCGTACTTCCGGAGACCCGTCAACCCTCATCGCCATCAGAACCGTCAGAAACGCGTTCGGCCCAGCGATTACCGGGAACTGTGAGCTTCCATCACTTGTATGGTGGTTCCTCAACACCAGACTTCCTCGAACGTTCCATGGCTTCTCACGACTTCTTTGCGTGTAACACTATACGGTACACCTTGCATTACGGTTTCATCATTATCATTCAGGAAAAAACACGGCATAAGACAAATATTCACAGCCCAAGAGAGGCATTTGGACAAGACTCTTCAACAGTCTTGAGGCGTTCAGGATGGGGTACGGACGACGGGGCGGAATGTTGTTGCTTGGAATGGAGCGGAATGCGCTTTACTGTGGACTTGTCACCAGGGACAATTAAAGAGAAAGGGGTGGGCATTCGGGATAATGAGACACCAGATGTGTGCAATTCCCACACATTCTTAACTTGGACGTTGACAGCTTTTCTGTATCTTATCACGCACCAAGATGGTTAAATAAAGTCCCCCTACACGCATCACCGGGTATCAATCGTTTTTTTGTGAATGTATTCTATGTCTCTTCCCTCTCGTGACTCTTGACGCCGCTGCTACCCATCCCGTCATAAGCAAAGTTTCATAGTCAAATCCGCTTTCTCTTCTTGTTTTGATAGGAAAAGAATCTCCACGCCGGAACATGTCACTCATGCGTCCATCTCGGGAGGAGCGTACGGGGTCGTGAGCATCTCGCTGAACTTCTCGAGCTTCTCCTTGCCGCGGACCTCCTCGACCAGCAAGGGCATCTTGACGACGTTGAACTCGTCGTACAGCTCCTCGATCTGCTCGAGGTACTTCTTCTGCATCCTGCGGCGGGCGGTGCACTGGTCGCAGTTGCTGCCCTTCTTGGGGAAGAGCAGCTGGTTGACGACGATGCTGTGGGTGTCGATGCCGTAGTTGGCGAGCTCCTGGATCATGCGCTCCGTCTCGTAGAGCGAGAGGAACTCGGGGATGCAGACGCAGACGAAGGTGGTCAGGTTCTCGTCCTTGAACTGGGTGTTGACCTCGGAGATGGTCTCGCGCAGCGTCTCGAGCTTCTCCATCATCTCGTTAAGGTTCTGGCCGTTGGGCAGCTGGCCGCCGGAGCCGAGGAAGCCGTTGAGGAGGGGCCCGTACTGCGAGCTCAGCTGGGAGACCTTGGCGAGGGCCTTTTCGAGGACGCTGGGGAAGGAAAGGAAGCGGAGGGTGTGGCCGGTCGGGGCGGTGTCGAAGATGATTGTTTCGTAAGACATGGACTTGACCTGCTTGAGAACCTCGGCGAACGACATAGCTTCGTCGATACCGGGGATCTGTTTCGGGGGCAATTGCATCAGCTCTTATTTCCTTCAAATTTGGGAAAGGGACAGGGGGAAGGCGTACGGCAAAGGCGAGGTCCTGCATCATGCCGCCGAGACCGCCGCTCATGGCGTCCACCTCGTCGGCCTGGCCGGCGAGCAGGTCCTGCATGCTGCCGTTGGGGTCGATCTCCATGGCGCTGAGGTTGGTGAAGCCGTCGATGAGGCGGGCCTCCTTGCCGAACTTCTGGTTGAAGGCGTCGGACAAGTTGTGCGCCGGGTCGGTGGAGATGAGGAGGACCGACCTGCGGGCCTTGGCGAGCTGGATGGCGAGGGAGCACGAGGTAGTGGTCTTGCCAACACCGCCCTTGCCGCCGACGAAGATCCAGCGCAGTGACTTCTGGTCGAGGATGGACTGGAGGGTGGGCTCCATCACGTCGTCGGCGTCGATAATGGCGGCCATGGTTTTTCTCGGTGGACGAATGCGACGAGGGGTTTGCTTTTGGAGTAGTATTGTAGATTGGGCTCGGTCTTGCGCTGCGCGTTGCTGGTTCCGACGTTGGGAGGTTGTATATGGTAGGACTTAAACTTGTGGTAGGGGGGAGGTTCTGCGAGTCGAATAGATGACGGACTTCAGGCGTAGCGCTGCGTACCTTTTCCAAGCTGTTCTAGAAGTTCAGTCGCGGAGAGTCGCCTCCCCGCCATTTGGCGGGGCACCCCGGTGCGGTCTGAGTGCTAATAATCATTTCCTTTGTTTATCCGCACGGTCCGGAGCTCCACCAGAGCTTGACGACTTTGCGGAGCTTCAATTGAATTGCGCTTCTGCATCCCATCCCATTCCATTCCCCTATGCCTCCTCACATGCCATTGTAACCGCATCTGTCGTCTTCATCATGTCGGCCAACGGTCAGGCTGTTCTTCAGAGTCTCCACAACAAGGTGGCTGCGCGGACGATACAAGTCACGGTCGTACCGAGACCGACCAAGTTCGCCGAGCGACGCGCTGTCCTGCATTCGCTGCAGAAGTTCGCCAACGTCGAAGTATTCAAGAAGCTAGATGTACGTCGCATATGAAGACGCCTTGCCGTGATCTCTTCTTCACTGATTTCGCTGACATTTGCCTCCACACAGAACCATCCCTCATCCTTCATCTCGGTACTCAGCGACAAGGCGAAAGTCAAGGAACTCGCCAAGATCAGCCCACTGCAATACCAGCTCGCGACGCCCCGGACTAACGGGTCCGTCAAGACATTCTTGATAAGCACGGCCTCTTCCGGCCCCTTTTTCAACCCGAAAAGACCAGACAACGACGTAGAGGGCGCCGCGCAGGCGGAGGACACGAAGGAGTTCACGGTATACATCTTCCCGGCCCCGACCTATATCCACTCCGCCGCTATCAAGGCGTCCCCTCTGTATGGCCCATGGCCTAGGTCTCGTCGTGAGACGGTCATGTCGGCGACCCTGAGAGAGTCGCTGCCCAAAGACGTCGCCGCCGACGGGCTGGCGGACTGGGAGACGGGCGGCCAGATCAAGGCCTCCGCCAAGGGCCAGCTGTGGGAGGACATCCTCCTCGGCACCAAGTCGGTGGACGTCAAGAAGCGCGCGATCATCGACCGTATCCAACGGAGGGAGGATGTCGAAAAGGCACCTGCCATTATGGAAGGCTTGTTGCATCTCCAACAAGGGGCCGACAAGTCGAAATGAGGACGAGCACACTCGGCCACAACAGGAGACATTGTGTTCTCTCGCCACGGGGCACGATTGCTGGCTATTCATCGCTGGCAGCCCTATCGTATCACGTAGCCTGACAGGGCTGGTGATTGGTGAGGCGCTGGATTTCTTGTGGTATGACGATCCACTCATTTCATAACCGCCCTCCGTGCTCCAACGTTGAAACCCCCATATCGGATGCTTCTGGCTTTACCTAAACTCAAGCTTTGAAACATCACAATGGAGCATACCGAATGCTTACACGACGCCCGCGGTCCTGGACGGGTTACCTGTTGGCCAGCTCCGCCATGCGGATCAGTATTAAGGCTAGGGTCCTGGGCTCCGCGCTATGGGCTACCGTAGCCGCAACGCTGAGAACCACAGCCCAAATTCAATACCGAGTGCTGGCAAGCAATCCGGCGGTTTGAGGAGCTATCTAGCGGCAATATGGGCTGTCAACGGATGCAGGCGTGATTCTTGTCCGGACGAACCCCAGGGTCCAGCATAGTTCTTTACTCACGAGTAACATCGCCTGAAAAGTTCTCCACAGCGAACGTAGGCTACTCCAGGGAAACCAGTTTGGGTAGAAGGCCCGGATAGAGATGGAGAAAGACGGAGAAATACGCGTCGATCTGCCTAGGAAACCTATCACGCAGCGCGCCCGTGTGGTGGTGGCGACGCCCGAGGCGCGCCGGTGCTCCCAGTTGGGCAGGATCTTAGCCTCGGCGTACATCAACATTCGTACCGCGGAGACGCTGCCGTCCGGTGGAGTCCAAAGTCTTAGCCGGATAGTGTTAAGAGCTCCGCGACAGGCTGCACAAGCGCGAGGACATAATACTGCGACTGGTGCTCACCAGCAACGACGACGCGGCTTCGCCGTTGTACAGGTGGATGCGCACGGCATAATGCGATGGAATGGCTCGTGGTTTCGCCGCCAGCCGATGGGAAATGCCAGCTTAGGAATCAGAGCAGCCGCCGGTAGCCAAGATGAGCTTTAAGAGTCTCGCCTTGGGCTAAGCGTTCCAGAAGAGAGTCAACCATTGAAGCAGAAAATTTGGGCTAGACTCTTGTCGAGATAGGATGGCAGGATGTCCACGCAAGTCCTCTAATTGGTCATATCATCGGACGGAACTCTTAACGTCTCGGCAGCATGGCCTTAAAATCATGCGGGCATGAACGGTGCATTGACATGGAGACCCTTAACCGTCAGAGACCACTAGGGGACGACGACCAAGGGATCATAGGACAGTTGGTTTGGTGGCATTGTATTCCAAGAATCAGAATCAGGCAAAAAGAGCCTGCCCAAGATGACGAAAATGTCTTTCGGGGCCCTTGCCAGCGGAATCGAACTGCGAACCGATCGAAATCCTGTTGACAGGCTGCATCGCATCCTCAGCCAAAGAAACAACTCGAAATCGGCAGTACGGCAGTCAGCAGGACGGCGACTGACGTTGAAGTCGGGAGTGCCCTTGTCAGGGCTCATCCAACGCGTGGCGTCATATCAGAGCCACAAAAACAAGGAAGACATGCAACCTGCAATACCCTGGATCGGCACCGAAGCAAGCGACGGGCCAATCAGCTTGGCGATGGCGCCAATACGTCACGGCTCTCTCCCGATGCCACGTCCCCCGTCACCCAAAAGGCGGCCATCACCGACTAGCAGTCATGGTCAATTAAGCAAATTTAGCAGAGCCTAGACGAGCCGACCAACCGTGGCACTGGGGCATGTTTGCGCAAGCAAGGGTCCATTCCACCCGTCCCCCCTCAAAAAAGCCACAAAAGTACACGACTGTACCTGACTGGGCCACGCTGATGACGTCGCAGTCGTTGGGCTGCCTCGGGACCCTTGACTTACACGGCAATCTTGGCCCTGGGACTGCGGGTGGCCTGCGCCCAGCGTCGTACTGTCACAGGCGATACAGCACATCATGCAAATTCCTGTTTCTTGGCCTAGCTCAGGGTTTGTGGGACGGCGGTGCTTATATGCGGATGGCTTCTCCCTCCCTTTGACAAACATGGTCATCACTTCAGTATCGCATCGCCACTTGCTTCGTGCAACCTAGCTCTACACGAACCATACATACACCACACACACACACACACACACACACACACACACACACACACACACACACACACACACACACACACACATCCAGCATTTCGGCAGAAAATTCATCAACATGGCTGTGACCGGCTTCATTCACCACTTTGGTACCTTTTTGCTCCTCGCGGCAACGGTGCTCCTCGTTGTCACCAGCATCTCCGCCCCGGTGGTGCACAACATCTCCCTCTTGACCGTGAAGCTGGGCGACTCTTCGGCTGGCGATGAGATCGCGTTCGGCACCTTTGGGTGGTGTGTCCGTGGCGGTTCTGCAGAGTGAGTCCTCTCATCCACCAACAAACAAAAAGGCAGCTTGCTAACCCAACCTCCTAGTGGCTCCGATCAATGCAGCCGCTCTAGAATCGGCTACTCGCCCGCCGACATCGTTGCCGAGGCCGATGCCGCGCAGTACTCTGGATGGTCCTCCGACGCCGCCGAGGGCCTGACCCGCGTCATGATCCTCCACCCCATCGGCGCCGGCGTCTCCTTCATCGCCTTCATCCTCTCCATCGGCGCCGGCATGTTCGGCTCGCTGCTGGCCGCCCTCGTCTCCGGCACCGCCTTCCTCATCACCGTCGTTGCCCTCATCTGCGACTGGGTCATGCTCGCCTACATCCGCCGTAACGTCAACCGCGACGATAACGGCGACAATGGCAGCTACGCCCACTACGACGTCGCCCTCTGGACCCTCTTGGCCGCCGCCATCTGCCTGCTGCTCGGCACTGTCATCGTCTTCTTCACCTGCTGCAGCGGCCGCATGCACAAGCGCCGCCAGCAGCGGGCCAAGGTCGACCACTACTCGCCCCCCGCCACGCACACTCCTTACCGCCGTCGTCACTTCTGGCAGCGCCGAACCCGCTACTGAGCTCGCCAGCGGACGAGTTCGCGCAGGCATGTAATAGCCGCTTGGCCTCGTGATTTGAGATTTTAATGCGTTGACGAGAATGACGCCTTTGAATTCAGTGTGGGCGTAACGCGGGATGGGATTTGGGAGTTGGTAGCGATGGATACGGATGAAATTGTGTATAACACACACAAACACACACACATGATACCACACATGATACCACACCCGCAACGACAGGGTATGCGTTTTTCTTGTATACTATAAAATTATATCTAATGACTATTCCAAACGATCTAATGCTGTAATTTGTGTGCGGTGTCATTATGCAGTTCATTGCAGTAGACAGTCAAGTGCCAACCATCAGAGTGAGCTGCACAGCTACCTAGAAGATACTACCAACCTCTTGATAATATAGACTCTTGCTAATCAATGATTTGGTGAATTGCCCAGGGGCCGGCTGCATAAAGCTATAAAGGTTGCACAACAATAGTATCCGTCGACATCTCTGGGGTTTTATTCTCACAGCACACATTTAGTCGAATAAAAAGGACGACAGGCGCTGTTTTGCCTCTCCAGCGTCCCATTCAACCAAAACCCGCTCCTTTGATTCCTCCATCTTGGTCCTCACCATCAGCTCCATCGCAGCCCGCTCCTCCGGGCTGAGTAGATGCACCCTCGTCTTCCACAGCTCTTTCACGGGGTCACCACTCTCGCACCCCTCGCCAAAGAAACGGCCGTCCAAGTACTTCCAGTAAACGGTGTCGAACGCCCAGCTCCTCCTCGCGGCATAATCGAGCCAGAAACGGCCAGTCTCCCAGCTTTCCCGCATGTACGCCGAAAGGGGCAAAGCAGACCCGGCGCCCATCTCCGTCTCTGCCTCCTCCAAGGCCGAGAGCCACGTCCTCAGACGGCCCCCGTAGACACGCGCCCACTCCTCGATGCCGCCGTCCCACATCTCGGGCACGTCGAGGAGGAGCCACCACGGCGGATCCAGGGCGAACTGCGTTGGCGCGGCATACGCGAACTCCCAATCAATGGCCCCAAGCACGTCGTCGTCCTCGTCGACAAGGACGTTGGCCGGCCTGAAGTCGTCGCACCACAGGCGGAAGGCGCCCGAGCCGTCGAGCATCGGCAATATTGCGCGAGCGCGCTTGGAGCGGGCGGACCAGGTGTCTTCGGCAAACCCGTAACTCGATAGCCGTCCTTGCTTGGCTAACCTGCGAAACAGCTGGCGCGCGACGTACTTGTTCCTGCAGTCGTCCTCGGAGATTACCATGTCGTTGTGCTGGAAGATGAGCGTCGCCATTTGCATCTCGGCCAGCGCCGCGTACCACTCGTCGGCGGTCTGGTACGTGGTATCTTTGGGCGGAAATACCGAATCGGGTATGTTTGAGAGCTGGACCATGTTGCTCATATTCAGAGTGATGGGTCGTCCCGCGACACAGTGAGACGCAGGGCCCGTTTCGACGAGAGCACCGATGCGCGGAAAGGAAGGTTGTACGAGCTGCAGCACGCATCGAGCCATCTTCGCGTAGAGCATCTTGAGCCTGCTTTCGGGAATATGGGGGTTAAGGACGACTGTCTCGTTAGAATCCTGGCGAGGAGCCTCCAGAGCCTGGCTCAGGGTCTTCCGGGACCCGAGGTCTTGGATGACCATGAACGGACCGATATCCGAGTGTATGCCATGGTGTAAAACTTTCGGAACCGGGAGTCGTGTATGCAGAGCGATATACGTTGCTGTCGCAGCCTCTGCGAGTATCTTTTCCTCAGGGAACACGGCCTGATTGGGGCACGGCACGCGGACGAGAACAGTATCGGAAGCGCCCTCGAGCTGGATAGGATACAAGACGTTGAAGCCGCCGATGATCAAAGGGGTGATCAACCTGGCAGGCTTTCCGAACACGCTCTCGGCAAACGATTCAATTTCCCGACACCGGGATGACAATCGAACTTGCTTTACCGCCTCATCCCAGAGCTCGTCGCTTCGGTCCCATGCGAGATTGTCGGAGTCTTGTCGTGCTGTTGTCATTATTTCGAGAAGTGTCACAGAATAAAGGAAGTTGTCAATCAAGCGACCCAATGTGAGAAACGGTACACATGAAAGGCATGAGAAACAGCTCGATATGTGTGGTCTAGCGAGTGCCTCACGCTTGCCCTTCGAAAGTCTGATGTAGACACTCGTTCAAGTCAACCGAGGGGGAGGGGGGTGCTCCCACACTTGTTCCGACGTCTTTGGTGTTGGTGCAAACAAGGACCCACCGTTTTTTTCACTGTCCTATTCCAGTGGTTCTCGCTGCAGCTTGTCCTGGAAGCGGCCCAGCAGGTGATGGTCGAGCTCACTAGACAATGCCGGAGCCTTCCGGGGCCCGGAGGCCCGGGATCCCGGAGCTCGTCCAACCACGCGAACGGAGGTTCGTCTGATGTGGTGTTTTCCTTCGGATGGTAGTGAAGTGTAAGGTCCTGCCTCTTGTGCGGTTATCTCCATATGCTACCGCGGCTCCATGCTTGTGGAAGAGGAATCGACGACCACGGCGTGAGTGCTGATGCCAACTTTCGCTTTCGGGTCCCCGGTTTTTCTCTCCTCACATTTGTCCAAGACTCTACTTCGTGTACATCGACATCGCGAGGCTTGCCCTCCGTCCCAATGTTCACTCGACCCCTGCTCGCCTATGCCGTCCACAAGCTCGCCCGCAATATCCGCAGCAGCTATCGGCTGATCGAAGCCCGACGCCCCACGACGGTTCTGAAAGACGGATCGCCTCAAATGCCATTGGGGAAGGAAGGTGGAGAGGGGCGACAAGAAGGTCTCTGAGGTCCATCTTCAAGACCCTCCTCACGCGAAGGGGGCCGCGGCAATAAAGACCATAGCAGCTTGCGAGAACTACGATCTGGTGAGGCCCCTGAGCCTCGTCCGCATGGTGCCTTAAGATGGGGCTACCACATGCCCGAGCTACGGAGCCCAGGTCCTAGGGAGGAGGGGAGGAGGCCCCGTAGGGAGGTTCTCCGAACCTGGTTGAACAGACAACAGCTGTGTAAGTCGGGCCAGGAAACACGGCTTCACTGCGGGTGGCGTGGAATCAGCGATCTCAAAGCAGGGTACCGGGCACGAACACAAAAGTCACACTGGGCCAGAGCAGCTACACGGACTACAAAATAAAGCAAAATTTTCGACACGGGGGGAATCATGGCACAGAATTACTTCCAGAGCCCACGATAGGTCGGACGGGTGTCGTTGCATCCGACATTACATAGAAGCATGCCAAAGCAGACTCCCTCCCATGGGGTTAAGCCGCATCTGGGGTTTACTTCGGCACCTTTGAAAACGACGAGCATTCCAAGCATTAACTACATGTGCGAGTCCCAGCCCACCGGGACCCACGACAATGCGTGGGAATGTGCCAATACTTGAAGGATAACCAGGGAGGCTCGCCGGGGGCGGTCCAGACCGTCGCGAGAAAGGGTCTTGTCAGCCCCGGCGAAGGACGCCAACGAGGTTATTTGAGAGACATGTCTTTGTCTCAGTGGCCTTATCGGGGGAGGTTATTCGGGGCCAGGAACGGAAGTCATTGACGGCCGCGGGCTAGGAAGCGAAATACCAGAGCAACGTTCTGCGAGACACATGAACTCAAACACAGCTGGGAACGGGATGACATGCCAGTGGAGCTCGTCAATCGAGATCGAATTTTTTATGTTGTCAGGTCCTGCCTTCTCAGAGGCAGGCTCTGGTGGTGTTTGTGGTCTGCGAAAACATGCCATCTGGCGGATCGTGGATGCTGGGGTTACGGGACACAGGGGGGTCCTCGGTGTTTGCGGCGGATGATGACGGCGGCGGCGACGGGACTCGTGGCCCCGTTGGGATGTGGGACGACCGTCACGGGGATGAGTGGGGTTGGGGGGAGAGGAGGAGAGGGACGCTCTTTGCTGGAAGATTCAAGATTCCGGCGGTAGGCCGATTCAATCCAGCCGAAAACGAAACCGTTTTGAGCAAGAGATCGGAGGCCGCGTAACGCGAGTGGTGTGGCTGGGCTGGGCCTGCATCACGGTGGAGAGGAGCCGATCTGGACGAATCACAGCACTATAAGATCGGGATCCGCTTTTCTGTGTGGCGTGGGACACGCTGCGGCCAATCACGGACAAGGCGCAGTTTTCTCCCCTTCTCCTTATTCCTCTTTCAGGTCGTCAGGGTCCTCCGGTTCAGCGCCTCCCCACCTCACCGCCGTCGCCGTCGCCGCGTTTCCATTTGCCCTTCTTTGTCCCTTGCTCCGCCGCCAGAGGCTTGATACCCGCCCTGACGCCGATTGTGGACAGGGACAGCAGGGATAGGAGGCCGGGGCCCGAACGGATTTCAGCGAGGTAAGGTGCTGGGGGTTGCTTTCCAGCTGCGAGTGGAAGGCGCAGAATGCTTCGAGTGGGGGAGAGGAGCTTCGAAGGGCCGCGGGGGCAGCTGTATCGTGTCCCACAGACCGCAGTCTGCCCAACCAGAATTGTGCTACTAGCAGCTAGCACGGCAGGGTACGCAGGGTACCCGACTCAGGGCGTTCTCTGCCGTTACTCATTAGAGTTGTCGATAAATGAAGACAGGTTGCTAAGCATAGATTTGGAGGGGTTTTAAGGTGTGTCGACCTCCGGTTGGGCTGGTGCTTGGGGGTTGCTTGGCAGACCGGGCCGGCCAGGATTTGCGCTACTGGAAACAAGGGCCAACGTGGACGGTTGAGGCTTGGGGAATGGGCTGGCTGCGGTCAGCAACCCGTGAGTGTGAATGCGAGTGTGAGCGTGAGCATGAGCGTGAGCAATGAGCGTCTGGTGCAGAGTCGGTCAGCGAGCTCGTCGTCGGGCTGCTGGACCAGTGAGGGAACCAACAGCGAGACACTCGAGAGAGGTGCGGTTCCTTTGATTGGCATCGCTGGATCACCGGGACGCTAAGATTCGGAGGCGGGGACGATGGAGAGCCCAACAAGAAAATGGCAGACAGGTCTCCGGCCTTCGTTTCACTGGTCAGTATTGCGATCTGATGGGGAGGGACGCTAGGCCCGACGTGTCATTGCCCTCTTGGGCCAAGCGCCACCTCGCTGCAGGGCCGTGGACGGATATGACCGACCTTGCGGGTTCACCTGGCGGGGGGGGTGAATGCTTCGAGAACGGCATATACTGTTCGCTGATTACCTATCTACCCTACTCACTGGTACCTACGGGGGGGGGGGGGGGGGGGTTGATCACCTGCCGTCGCAGTGCGAGGTAGCATGACGAGGTTGAGGGTGATGGCGAGGAGTAGAGTTGCGGGATGCGGCAATGGCAATAGCAGCCCATGATATAAACAAGACGGATGCCGCCGCCGCCCCCGTGCGTTTGTTACAAAGAATACCAAGAACTAACCCTTCGGCAACCGGCATCGAGTACTCACCCACCCCCCCCAATGTCATCACTCATCTCCACCAGCATAACGCAACGCACGTCAACACTCAACTACGCCGACGACCTTCAACCATAGGCTCCTTCCCCCCCTCCTCCTTCTTCCCTCCGTCTCCTCTCGGATATTGGACAACACCGATACAGAATACCGCAAGACCGTTTCACCCTCGACTCTTGGACGCTCTGCTTCTTTCACGCCAACTTCATCCCCCTACCGCACGCTTGTTCAGTGGAGACAGCAGAACATAGTACAGCGTATTATTATACACTTACTACAGAGTACTGCCTACGCGTATACTGTACACTTTGCCCTCGACTTTTACATCGCCATCGTGCTTCTGTCATTCGCCGGACAACACCACACAACCCTCCCCGAGTTTCCCTGTCTGTTCCGCTGCTCGCCGCCCAGACTCTCCCGCCCCGACCGCGAGGGTTCCACCGCTGACGCTCTGCCAACCGAGCGGAATACCGGCACGCATCGCTGTATCAGCAACCCAATGGCCTCGGCCTACCAAGGTAAGCCATGCCAATCTCCATTCTCATCCACTGTCTCTACACACCCGGAAACACATCCTACCCAGTGCCCACCATTCAATCATTCCACGATTCAACAGAGGGGAAACTGTCCGCCCCCCCCCGCCGGCCGGGGTACCCGTGCAATTCCCAGAACGAGAGGCTCTCCCACACAGGTTTTTTTTTTTGTTTTGTCATTGCCCTGCCCTTTCTTGTCGTTTCCATTTTGTTGGGCCCCGTCGACGGCGTGTGGCTCGATCAGAGTTCGAAACGCGACACACAGCCAAAGCAGCCAACCACCACCCAATCGTCATGGGCTGGCTTCCTCTGCGTGCACTGGCGTGGCCGAGTCCCTCATGCAGGTCATCCCAGGTTTCTCAGGCTTTCTCTGCGCAGGAAAGTATCCGTCCAGATGTGTGTGTGGGTGTGTCTCTGCAGCGAGTTTAGTGCTCTCTTTGGCTTGCGTTTTCCCTCGTCGAAGCCGAAATGCCGGCGCTCCTCTCCCCCCGCCGCCGCCGCCCCATCCACTCGCTGGCATTGCTTGCTGCACTTTGACGGCCAGTCATTCCGCACTTTAACCACCGATTATTCACTTTGGCCGGCGGTCGAGCAACCAGAGACGGAACGTGAGCAAGCTTAGGCCAGTGGCCACGCCCACCCTCCTGACTTCTCTGACTCTCTGCTCGTGCAACCTGTTGCTCTAAATACCATTGCCCCCCCTTTCCTTCCTGTCCACCTCCGTCTGGGCCTCATTCCCTCGGTTGCTGAAGTGCAGTGCCTAGAAAGCGGCTTTTCATTTTCTATTTATTCCACTGAAAGAAAATAAGACAAGACCTGTGCGGAGAACTCGCCTTCCTATTTGCTCATTGTTGCCGCTGCCGCTACCGCCGCCGCTCTCTCGGTCCCGTTCCTGGGCTTGCCCGTCTCATTAGCTGGTGTCGCCTCTTCCGGGAGGGGATTCGTAATTGCCCAAGACGCTAAAGGATCAAACGGCACCCTCAACACCGAAGACGACCACGACGGAATTCCCGACGGCGTCTCGCCCTTTGGCCTCTCTCTGACCTGTCCTGTCTTTCGACTCTTGACACATTTTTTGATATTCCCCGCCTTTGTTTTCCCTTCTCTTCTCTCATCCGGTCGGAATTTCAGTGTTCCCAGACACACCCGGCACCCATTCACACACACACACAAGGACTACATTTCCCACTTATCTCTCTCGTCTTCCCCAGTCTCTTTTTCTATATTCACCACCATACCTCCCCCAGACCGCTATTCCATTGAATATCAGTCGCCCCTCGACAACTCCCTGTTGCTGCAACCGCAATATTATCCCCCCGATATTATTTCCGTCGATCTTGCCGCCTTGATCGCCTCTCCACAGTAAACTAAAACCGTCCTCCCTCACAGAGCCTCACACCATGACCAACACGCCACGAAGCCCGTCGACCAAGAGCCAGGCTAGTCTTCGGGACACTGGCTTCCCTGAGCCCTTTAACGGAGGTGAGTTGACCTGACGGGCCCGCTTTGACCGTCGTCGTTCAACAAGACTGACCGCTTCCCCAGAACGCAACACCACGTTGCCGCACCCCGACGCCAACCTGTCGCCCAACGCCGTCATCTCGCAAGAGGACATCAGCGGTAGCCGCGTCCTGGCCCGCACCCGGCGCTCGTTTCTGCACAAGCACAAGCGCACAATCAGCCACGGCGTCATCACCCCGCAGATGGCCGCCCTCTACAGCAGCACCGAAGCCCTTGCCGACGCCGAAGCCTCGGCCATGCTCGACACTGACGCCCCGTCCAACGCCAGCCAGTTCAGTCTGCCCGCCGGCGCCGGCGGCCGCTACAGCAAAGACGGTGCCGAGAGCTTCCTCTCCCACAGCGGCGGCGACCTCTCGCCCGTCACGTCGGCCCGGAGCGGCAGCAGGCGGGACGGCCTGTTCAAGAAGCTAGGCTGGCGGAAGTAGGGTGCGCGGGACGTATCCGAAATGACGGAGCGTCTCGGGGCTAGAGGGTGGTTGACGAGAGTAGGGCGCCAGGCCATCATCAACCGGACAAGATGATGGGTGCCTGCGCACGACGACGACACGGCCGAATAAGATTGTGTGTACAACAGATGATTTACAGCGCAAGCGTGGAGTTTTCACTTTTTATTTTTTTATTTTGGACGGGTTGTTTTCGCCCCCTTTATGTCCCTCCTCTCTGGGATTGAATGGTTGGGACCGGTAGGCTGGTTTATGGGTTTATGGAGCAAATGGGACGGCGACAAAAAAATTGCATCACGAGGGAACGTTTTCTATCCCCTATGTCTCTATCATTATTATCATCATCATTCATCACCGTCCAACCTCGAATTGGGCTGGCTGGGGACCACACACTCTCCCCCCACTCCCTCCTCGTAAGGGGACACCGAAGCCAGGGGCGATGAGCAAACTATCGTTAAAAACCAGGCACTTCGTAATTCTACCACGACGTCGCAAGGCTCTTGCACGCTAGAAACTTTTTGTCCCTCGCCTGTCCGTGTGCTCGTGAATGCTAAACATGTCTCTCTCTCCCCCCTCCAGTTCCTGCTTCCGATTTCGATGCGCCTCGTCTGGAGACAGCCCACTCCTCTTAAGGTCGAATCCAAAGCACGGCAACTCGTTCAATACCACCCACACATCTTGTGACCTCGAGACCGCTCTCTCTCTCTCTCTCTCTCTCTCTAGCTGCCCCGGTAGGTGGTGTAGCTGTAGGGGCTCAGCAGCAGCGGCACGTGGTAGTGCTGGCCCTCGCGGACGGTGAAGACGACGACGGCCTCGGGGAAGAAGGTCTCGTCGTCGCCGCCAAAGTAGGCGGCCGTGTCGAAGCGCAGGGTCCAGCGCGATGAGGGGCCCGGGGCGGCGCCGAGGACGTCCTCGAGGGTGTAGACGGGGACCTCGCCCGAGGCGGTGGCGGGGGAGAAGGGGAGCCAGGTGTGCACGCGGCCGTCGTCGTCGGTGAGGGACTCGAACTCGCGGAGGGTGCCCGGGCCCGAGGCGGTGGTGGTGGTGGTGGTGGTGGAGAGGTAGACGCGGATGCCCTTTGCGGGGCGGCCTTTGGAGGTGTCGAGGACGTGGCAGGTTATGCGGTCCTTTGCGGGGGATGCCATTTTGAGTGTGTGTGTGTGCGTGTGTGTGTGTGTGTGTGTGTGTGTGCGTGTGTGTGTGTGGATGTGTATTTGTATGTGCTGATGCTTTTTTTTCTTTTCCTTCCAAGTTTTTGTGATGATGGGATGAGGGGAGAAGAGGTGAGATGGAGGTCGGTCGGGCTGAAGGTGAGGCTCACGCAACGGCGATGGCTGATGGCGGGGTAAATCAGCGTGGTGGTGTGGTGGTGGTGGTAATGAGGCGGCAGCTGGGTGCGGATGCTTGGCGGGGGCTCTCTTTTCGGGTCTCCTCCCTTGTACCTGAGGGGGGCAGGCTGCTGAGTGTGGCACTTATGTCGTGGTAGTAGGTGGTATTTGAGCGAAATTCGTTCCTCGGACGAGTGGCTTTATCGAGAAGACTGATCGAAAAATCGAGTCGTCCGGAATTATTCGCGAAGAGATACTAGGCTTGGACCCTTATACACTACACATACAGTTGAGGGGGGCGGACACTGGTGTCGGGCCCGCATCGCAGGGCGCCGTGATGCGATGCGGAGGCCGCCCCACTCCAGGGCCACGGCAACCTCAGTCGCCGGTGCCCCCAGGCTACAGAATGGGGACGACTATACGGATACAACGTGTGTAGGTATTTCACGAAAATGTCACTTTTTCGAAAAGTCCTTCTTGTCAGCGATACGCATCGTACATATCGACGGGAATAACTACTAAACAAAGAGCTCATACGACCTTCCCCATGGCTGGAGGAGACGTGCACAACAACGCAGCACAGCCACTCTTGGGGGGCCGCCGCTCGCGGGTGCTTGCCGCCAGACGGGCACATCTGCCAACTAACATCTTCCCCATGCTCGATTTCTCCACAGCTGCGCCGAGAAAGGATATTGACTGGATCTCGGGGTGACGCTAGAGGGAAGGAGAGAAGTGTTTTAAAATAGAAAGGGGGCTTGGGGGCGGGAGAGGGATGGACCTGTCGCACAGCTGGACGGCGCGCTCTGCAAGATGGCGAGCAGCCGGGACGATACACGGCAGCGAGCGAGCGGTATTGGAGGAGAAGAGGTATCGACGGCTGGCGCAGAGTTTCAGAGAACTGGCGGATGATGGTTTGTTTCTATTTCGTTCTCTTCTGTCTTGCTCATCTCAACACAATGGCGGTTGTTGCGCACGGCGGAGGGTGGAGGGTGGAAGGCGGAAGGATGGGGGCAACAGACAGCCGGCACATGCCGGACCCTGGCAGCGGGAAGCACCGGCGGAGGAGAGAGGGAGGTCTGGGCGTCTGTCACCGCACTCGCGGCGGGCTTCTTTGGGGGGGGGGGGGGGGGGGGTTGTTGTTGCTGCAGAAGACGTTCTACGTCATTGGACCGTGCGCTGTAACTAAGGTACCAAAAACCTAATTGCGGTACGTACCTGAGTTTAAGTTCTGGCGTGACCCTTATCGGGCCAAGACTATCTTTATCGAAACCAATCAGAGCTCCTGCAAATGACAGCATGTGGTGACGAGCCTTTAAGACGACTTCCATGCTCAACCAAACAACCGTGACACCCACCAAGAGAAAGCCAAGACCGACCACTTTGCGTTGGCCTAGACCAGTGGTCTGCAGAAACAAAACAGCGAAGAGGAAGAGAGAAAGATGGACAAAAAAAAAAAAACCCCTGCCTGGTTTGCGTTTGGTGCAAGCGCGGCCTAGACCTCTGACCGAACGCGCGCCACCGTCACGGTTCCATGGCCTACCGCATTTCGTGGCTTGGGAGGTTCTGTCCTGATCTGTTTTGCCGTGCCGCAAGTTGCAGCCCATGCTACCTATGCCATCACGCGTTCTGTCTTTCTGTAGACTGTCACTCACTGTCGGCACCATGACAACTGAGTGATGATCTCACCTATACGCACCACCGCCCTCTGGGCTTGCCGCGCTTGCGAGTGAGCCCCTTGGCGTTTGCTTGGTATTGCCCACCACCCAAGAAGCTTGGCTCGTCCCTGGCTGACGTACAACGACGCGGTCCACCAAATAAATGAAAAAAGGGGGGGGAATAAGAGAGTACCATGCGACTAGGTAACAACACGGCAGACGACAAAAAAAAAAAAAAAAGACCTAAGGGGGAATCACCGCCAAGCGGCCAAGTGGAAACGAGCGTAACCTGCCGTACCTTGGCTTGTCGCCCGCGACTCTGTACAAAAACATCATGGACCGCCGCGTCTCATTCTCCCCCTTCCTGCCACCCCTGGAGCACCAATCTTCCCACAGACAACCCATAAGCATTCTGACCACAACGCTTAATGGCTGCCGTTGACCACCCCGTCACAAACCCCGACGAGGGAGTCCAGTACCTCACCGAAGACGAGATCAACTCCTTCCTTGACGACCTCGACCACAACGACGACGGCTACATAGACTACGCCGAGGTCGAAGCCAAGCTCGATGCTGCTCACGACGAGCTCGCCCCCGAGCACCAGGCCAAGCCGCACCACGTCATCCGAAGAAAGGAACAGCCCAACGACTTCTCCTCGTCGCAGCACTCGCGCGACGACAACCGCCTGCGCCATGAGTTCCTCCGCACCATTATGGGCCTGCCCGGCTCCGACCCGGGCACCACCTCGGACCCGGCCGCCGACGAGCGGAGCCGGTCCCACCGCATTCCGCGCGATGACTTCGCCGCCCGCGTCCGTGAATGGAAGATCCCCTCCTTGAAACAGGACAAGGACTCGGAGGACTCCCAGCGGGACTACATCCGCCACCTGCGCCTCTCGCGCCGCCTTCGCGCCTACTGGGCCGTCCACGGGCCCGAGATCGCCTTCCTCGCCCTCGTCGCCGCCTGCACCCTCGCCTTTGGCGTCTGGCAGTGCGTCAAGTACGTTACCCAGACCCAGTACCGCGCCGGCTTCGGCTGGGGCGTCGTCATGGCCAAGACCTCGGCCGGCCTGTTGTACATGACCTTCTTCTTCCTGCTGCTCAGCATGTCGCGCTACTTCTCCACCTGGATGCGCCGCTCCTACTACGTCTCGCGCTTCGTCAACTGGGACCTCAGCCAGTCCTTCCACATCAAGATCTCCATCGCCGCCCTCGTCTTCGCCACACTTCACGCCATCGGCCACCTGACGGGCTCCTTCTACCATGCCAGCCGGCCCGCCAACCGGGACCGCGTCGCCGACGTCCTCGGCGGCCCGGACAATGTACCCGGGCCTTACGCCGCCTACGTCCGCACCCTGCCGGGCATCACCGGCATCACGGCGCTCTCCTCCTTCTACATCCTTGCCCTGCTGAGCCTGCCCAAGGTGCGCAACTGGAACTACGAGGTCTTCCAGCTCGGCCATCTGCTCATGTACCCCATCATCGGCCTCATGATGGCCCACGGCACCGCCCACCTGCTGCAGTGGCCCATGTTCGGCTACTTCCTCGCCTTCCCGACCCTGCTCGTCCTCGTCGAGCGCCTCGTCCGCGTCGGCACGGGCTTCCACAAGATCAGGGCCACCCTCAAGGTGCTCGACGGTGAGACGGTCGAGATCACTGCCACCATCCCGAGCGAGCGCATCTGGAAGTACCAGGCCGGCCAGTACGTCTTCCTGCAGGTGCCGCAGCTTAGCACCTTCCAGTGGCACCCCTTCACCGTGTCCATCTGCCGGGGCCGCGAGTTCCAGCTGCACATCAAGACGGACGGCAACTGGACGAAGAAGCTCCGCGACCTGGGCGGCGACTCGGGCACCGCCGAGATCGACGTCGGCATCAACGGGCCCTTTGGCGCGCCGGCCCAGCGCTTCTACGACTTCAGCCACACCGTCATCGTCGGGTCGGGCATCGGCGTGACCCCGTTCTCGGGCATCCTCGCGGACCTGCAGGCGCGCGACGACGAGGAGCACGGCGGGCCGACGCAAGATCATGGCCGCCAGCGCGAAGGCCAGCACCGTCACGACTCGGACACGACCGTCACGGCGGAGAAGAAACCGTCGGGGGGTAACATGACGGACGGAAACACGAAAGACGACAGCCCGGAGCGCAAGGACTCCGAGGCAACCGCAGCGCCCGACGCCAACGACCCCACGAAGCTGCCCAACCCCTCCGAGTCCTTCGTCTTCGCGCCCGACTACCGCCGCGTCGACTTCCACTGGACGGTGCGCGACCGCAACTACCTTCTCTGGATCGCCGATCTGCTCAACTCGGTCTCGCGCAGCCAGGAATGGCACCGCGCGCACGAGGGCGGCGGCCAGCACCTCGACGTGCGCATCTCGACGCACGTCACGCAGAAGCGCCGCGACCTCGTCACGCACGTCTACCGCTGGCTGCTCGAGATGCACCGCACCGAAGAGCACCCGGAGAGCCCGCTGACGGGCCTGCTGAACCCGACGCATTTTGGCCGGCCCGACTTCGACGCCATCCTCGACCGGCACTACGAGGACATGCGGCGCTTCCGCGCGAGCAAGCGGAGGAAGATGAACGCGGGCGCCATCAAGGGGGAGGGTCTGAACGGGGAAGAGGAGGAGGATGAGAAGAAGGAGAAGAAGAACGGGGACGGGAACCGGGACGCGGATGCCGGCGGCGAGGGTGGGGCCGCCAGGCGCGAGGTCGAAGAGGAGGACGAGGAGCTCAAGGTCGGCGTGTTCTATTGCGGAGCGCCGGTCGTCGGGGAGATCCTAGCGGACAAGTGCCGGCAGCTCACGGTGCGTGGGCGGCACGACGGGAGCAAGATCGAGTACCACTTCATGATCGAGGTCTTTGGGTAACGGCGGCGTTGGTTCTTCATGGGGAGGGGGGGTGGGGGTTATCCATGAACATGGTCTACAGTACCTAGTCTGGTCGAGATGGAAAAAAGCATGCGGAGGGGCTGGAAAGTAGACGGCAGAGGTTGAGGCGAGGATACACGTTCGTCTCTGGAGGTTCTTCTGCCCCCCCCCCCCCCCCGATCCCTCGCCTCGGGTCCTGTCGCGTGGAATCCTCTTTCAACGAGCTGACGTGGAAGGGACGACGAATCATCCTCCCCCCCTTCCCCCTCCCCCGCCCCTTGGGCGTTACGGGTTAGACGTGTACAAGTAGTTTGTTTTGTTCTCCTTCAACATACTTCATAACCATTGACGGATTATGCTTTTATGGTGCAGGCGTACACGTATGTATGCGTGCGTGTGCATGTGGGTGTTTGGGTGTGTGTGTGTTTGTACGTTACATACCGGCTGTCGGATCTCAGCCGCCGCGAACGGTACGCCCTTTAGAGCACGATCGGCTTCGATTCCCGTGAACACAACCCTACGAGAAGAAAAAAAGTAACGTCACTAGTAGAAAACCATATTTCTCCCCTCCTTTCTTTTCTTTTTTCTCGGTTTCTCTCTCTCTCGCTCCCTCGCTCTCCCCCCACTCCTCCACTTGTCTTCCGATCCCCGGTGTTTGTTAAAGGCCCCCCCGCGGTCCGGGGTGGGGCCTGGTCGGATCGGCGTCTTCCCCGGCCGACGGACCCATGAACCCGGGGACGCTTCTTCGCTCCTTCATCGTCCATTGGGGGACCTAAGAGAGAAAAAGGGGTGTGGGGTGAGGGATAAGAAGGAAGGTGTTTCTGGTTAGGGAGAGGAATCAGCCTCTTTTCTCCGACGGAAGAATAAGAAAGAGAAAAAATAACAAGGGGGGAGGGGGGGAACTGGCGACCGGCAGGCAAGGTCCCTGGGGTCCCTGGGTCCTCTGAGCCCGCGTTACGGTAAGTACGGCGTCTCGCGCGACTCGCTCCTCCCGCTGTCCCTTGGTCGTTTTTATTTATTTTTTTCCTATATACCTCCCCCTTCCGAACTTGATACACTTCTTGTATTGGTCTCGTCCGGTTTGGCATCGCCAGATCTGCCCTGACTTGCTGTTTATACTATGTGGAGTACACATTGATAGAGAGAGAAAGAGAGAGAGAGAGAGTGTGTGTGTGTGTGTGTGTGTGACGTTAAGAGAGAGAGGGGAAATGGTCTCCTACCCACCATGCACCCTTCGTTATACTGTTACACTTGTCAGTATAGGAAAGAGTGCCAAGAGGAATGGCGGAGAACGACGTCCACCTCTCGAGCTACATTCGACTACATGGGGCGAGAGCCGCAAAGACGAAGGCCACGTTAGAAGGGTGACTGAGTGAGTGAAAGGTGGGGGGGGGCCGAGCGGATACATGTGGCCAAGAAGAAACGCCGCGGGCACGTCGATCACGGGCGTCAGGGTAAACCTGCGGCTGCAGCAGTAGCAGCAGCAGTAGCAGCGGTATGCGGCAAGCGTATGCGGCCCAGCCGGCAACGCTCCAGCTCCGTCCTTTTCCCGAGAGCCCTATGGGGTTAAGTCAAGAGCCTCTTTGCCGAACCGGCAGCGAATTGTGTTTCTCCTTGCAGTGGTTTTGGCGTTTGGGGCATTTCGTTCGTGGGCACGCCCGCCGACGCTGATGCGGCCGGACGGCATGAGAGAAGACGAATGGATGACACATGCTGAAGCTTCCAAGGGGATTTTTCTTCTTCTTTTTCCTCTTTTTCCTTGGAAATTCCCCCCTTTCCAGATGACAACAGAGCACTTCCCTCCCCCCTGCCCCAAATTATTCTCTCTCTCACCTTCTATGAGTGAAGGGGAAGGGAAAAAGGAAGGATATTCGGGATGAAAGGACGATATGGCTCGAGGACAAGCGGGACGTCGCCTGTCGAGCCGGTGTCCCGACGACGAGACGATGGCGAACGCACGACGTGAAGGGTTGCAGAGAGTGGGGGACCTCCCACAGGTCCGGGAACCGGGGGATAGAACAGACACCAGAACAGAACACAATAGACCAGACCAGGACCAGACCAAGTACAGAGACAGAGACCTCCCCAACATCTAAATTTACGCTCCAGCCAAGAGAAAAAGAGGGACCCCCTTTTACTCCAGACTCTTCGCACGGCGCGCCGCGACCCTCATCTTGATAGAGACAAGAAAGAGAGGACAAGGCTGCACCAGCCCCGAGAACACCCATGCCTCACTTTTATGTCCCCGGGGTTGAGGTGGGGTGGCGCTGCATTGAGCCGCAACCGCCGAGACTGAGCAGGGCTGATTTGATCTACGCCGCCAAGTCAAGTCATTCGATCGAGGGAGCAAATGGCGTGGGGAAAAAAAGAAAAAAAAAAAAGAAAGACGCCGAATAGAAACCCACCCCCCTCACGGCCATTGTCTGGAAAGACGAAAAGAAATAAAGCTTGGTAGCCAAGAGGAATCTCGAAAGGCGAGGCGGAAGGTAAAGGCGAAAAGGCGAAAAGGCAAAGGCAAAAGGCGGGGGTGCGCGTTTGGATCTGCTGGCTTTGTGTTGCATCGTCGCTCTCGTCCTCTTGGCAAAGAGACAACACCACAGACAACATACATACACACAACACATTGCCAGACACCTTCCTCGAGGAATCGACGACCTTGCCTGCAATGGTTCCTGTACCGCGGTAAAAAATAAGAATAAAATAAAACTAAAAAAGGACTCGACGGTTTCTGGGGGTTTTGAGGCTCCTCTGGCGGGTGGGTGTGGCGGCCGGGGAGCGAACGCGAACGGCATCTTCTTCTCTGCTCTGCAAGGCACACTATTCCATATTGGCTAGTTCCTCAGGGCCACTCAACGATGCCTGACCCCGGTTTCCCCTTTCCTCTTGTCTCCCACTCTCTCGCCATATCTCCCGTGGTCGAGGTTTCTTTTCTGGTGCGTTGCCCGTCGATCGATCAACAGTGTTTCGTCGCGTCCGGGCTGGAGGCGGTCTGAAACGGACAATGCGTGGGTGGCCGGGATGGACGTGGGAGGAAGTGAGGGGGGGGGAGACCGCCCAAAACACGGCCGTTTGAGCCGCACCTCGAAAGGAAACCAGCCGTAACTGTACTGATATCAAGATTCCCGTACTCACAAATGGATTTGCAGGTGGGGGAGTCCTCGTAAGTCCCTGAACCTTTTTGCGGCAAGTAGATGCCGCCCTGTTCTCCGCATTTTGTAGGCCGTGGGATAATTGCATCTTCCTCTTCCATTCGAAAATAACAGTCAGCGATGAGAATGAGAGTCCGTGTTGTCCCTGTTTCCAACGTCCGATCTCGAAACCTCTCCCCCCAACGCCCACTTCCCGAGGAGGGGATTGAGAAAGAGGGACACGTCAGATCGATATAGCGTGTAACAGCAAACCGCGAGAATGGAGAGAAAGAAACGTCAACGATGACGGGTTTCGTAACGCTTTGTGAAATAACGGGGGGGGTAAAAGAAAAAGCCAACGAAAAGTGAGGCTCAAACCAGGGAATAGATATCCCCTTCCCCCTCGTCCCCAGTCTCTGATTCGACGGGCAGGTCGTGCCGCGGGATCAAACACACAAGCTAGACGAAGACCCTCAAAGGGAGAAACGCAGACGCTCGAGCCAAGAGCGGCCTTTGGCCTATTATGATTTCCTGTCGAGAGGGTGTATCCAGGTTCGGCAGGTGACGGTCTTGTTTGGGAGGGGGGGAGGGAGAAGATTTGCCTTTTTCTTTCTTTCTTTCTTTCTTTCTCCCTCTATTTCTCGGCTCTCGCTATCCAAACCGAGACTGTGTATAATCTACCATCTAAACTGTATACCTTCTCTACTGAAGAAGGAGAAGGAAGAGAGAACGAACCAACGAACGGAACGCGAAACCGGGCGTGTGAACTTGGAGGCTGTCTGTCGGCCAGTCGCCGCAGACTCCAGAGAGGGGAGAGAAGGGTCGAGACATGCCATCTGAAGGGACGATTCGTCGAATGACGGGTGGCCGGTCTGCCCTGTTCAATGTGCGTTTGGTAATTCGGTTTCGTGCGAGGGGGTGAGGAGGACTCGAGATGGGATGAAAGTCCACGGGCGGTAGCCAGCCGGCCAGGGTTGTTGTCGAGTATGTATGCGTGTGCGTGTGTTAGAGAGTGAGAGTTGCGCGTATTGTATGAGTGCGTGTATGAGTGAGTGTATGGTGTGGGAGAGAGGGTTTGGTATAAGACTTGCCCGCCCTCTTCCCACATGTCTCTCTTCCAACGGCTCTGCGCTCTGCGGTCATCTCATCCAGATCCCTTCATTTCTTATTTACTTCCTTTTTGTCCTTTATTGCGGCCGGACCGCCCTTTTCTCTTCCTCTCTCTCTCTCTTTCTCTCTCTCCCCATCCCCTCAAGTACATCATCACCAGTCAGTCCATAGCACCCTTCGTCAGCCAGTCAGCCAGCCATCCGCCAATATGCAGCTCTCATTCCTCCTCTTGCCGCTTCTGTCCTTGACGGCCCTGGCCCACGATGGCGAAGGCCGCAATCGCAACTCGACAGAAGCCCAGTGCAAGCGCTTCCTGCGCGGCGAGAAGCTCGTAAAGATCGCCAGCAACGACACGCTCCTGGCCGAGATTACCAACAACAACGCCACCAAGATCGACTTCATCAAGAAGAAGGCCGCCGAGATTCAGCCCAGGCTCGATCAGGCGAAGCAGAATGCCACCCTCATGGCAACATGCGAACAGGTCCGCGCCGTGCAGCACGAGAACGGCCAGTGCCGCTTCATGCATCGCATGGACAAGCTGCAGAAGCTCGTCGCCAATGAGACCGCCCTCAACCAGGTCACCAACAACAACGCCACAAAGGCCCAAAAGCTCAAGGATTGGGCCCAGAAGGGCATGACCAAGCTCACCGAGCTTCAGGGCAACCAGACCCTCCTGCAGTACTGCTCCGCGAGGGACACCAAGGGACAATGCAGGCAGATGAAGAGGCTGAAGTAAGTCCCCGCCCTCCAAGGTAACCCTCCCAAAAGAACAGTTGGCTAACCACATCGGTTCACAGCAAACTCGTTGCCCTCTCCAAGAACGACACCGCCCTGAACGAAAAGTTCAACGGCAACGCCACCAAGATCGAAATGTTCAAGGCAAAGGCCGCCAAGAAGGAGGTCAAGCTCAACGAGATGATGAACAACTCAACACTCATGGGCGTCTGCCAGCAAATCAAGGCTGGCAAGGGTGGCAAGAACGGCGCCAACAACAACAGCCAGAACGGCATCGACAGCGGCGCCGCCGGCGTCAGGGCTGCCGGTGCCCTCAGCGTGGCCGCCGTCGTCAGCGTCGTCGTCGGCTTGTTGATGTAGAGTGGGCCGAGAGTGCCGGGAATCGGGAACTTGGGAACTTTTTTTGGATGGCTTGATTTGGTCCTCGGTCTGACACGAAAGAGATCGATGCCATTTGTTGCAAATGTTGGCGCATGCCCGCGGCTTGTACAAAACCACAGTCGAATTAGCTGGGGGATACATCTTGGTATTTCACTCATTCTGATGGCTCGACGTGGACCTGACACCAGGTCAGTCTTACGGTAGATGGGCTCCAAGCTATGGATCATGTTCATAAGTAATGATTGGCTCGAGAGTAATGTTTTTGTAGAGCAAAGAGAAAATATGAAAGGTTACAATCGTTACCAAGTCGCTCGCTGGTGCGTGATGCTTGTCCCGCCGTCCGACTCGGTTCGGGCCAATCCAAAGACGCCCGTGGTTTTTCCAGGTTCTGTTGTCAAGATGCGTATGCAATGCGCATTTTCGAAAACGGACGTGCTCCCTACCAAAGACGCTGGCCCAAGATTAAGTCTCGAGAAACCGAGATGGAGGCCACGTTCGGGCCCGCACCCAGTGGGCGGTGCAGACTCTATTTCTGCAGGAAACGCAAAATGTGAAAACGCCCAACTAGAAGTCAATATCTTGAGTCAGAAGGGGGTGTGCATGGGGAACTAACCAAATGTAATTAAAAAGCAACCGACGTAGAAAGTTTCAGGTGGCGATTTGCAAAGAAGAGTCGTCCCGGGTCGGTCTCATTCACGGGCCTCTGGTCTGAAAACGACTGGAATTGCCAGTCAGCAGGTAAGACTTGCGATTTCGAACCCTGATCCGAGACGTACCTTTAAAATGAAGCAAGTTTGCCGATAAGTTTAAGTGAATAAATCCGTGTAGCATGACTAGCCACAGAACCACAGCCCAAGTATTAACTAGATATCGAAATAGTCGACAGTGACTTTAAGAAGCCCATTGTCGATGTGCGTTCCCCGAGTGACAGCAGCAATCCTCTGCTGTACATCGTGATGGAAAGACGCTTTGCGGTTGGGAGACCACAGCACGACTGGCGACCAGCGAGTGGGAGCTGTTCGCTGACGGCCCTGACGGCTGTGCATCCGTCCGTTTTTCTCTCTGGTTCGACGTTGAGAGGTGCGGGGATTAGGTTTGTTGGACATTCGAGGTAAGGGAGTGCGAAGTGAACGGCTTTCGACTCTTTTCTGTCCTGTGATCTCGGGCGCGGGAGTCTGGGGGCGTTCCTGTTGTCCGGCTATTGAGACTGGTTCAGGGGAACGAGATTGATGATGAACGACACCTTCGCCAATGGTTTCGTCCATTGGCTCAACCGGAGATGTGGGAGGTTCGGTCAATGGTGACCAGGAAGGGCTGCGGAGGCTGGGAAGGCACAAGCCGTCCTCGCCATCCGAGTCGGCGCTCTGGGACTGTTCCATCTCGGGCGAAAAGCTGACCGAATAGATGAGACCGGCCTGATGAGTAAAAGATTGGCATCTGACTGTCTCTGAGCAATCGCTCAAAGATGGCGCATTCGATCGCGTGATCGGAGGGGTTCGCGGGGCACGGATTGGAAACGGGTCTGCAAGGCCCTTCTGAGCCGGCCTCGGGGCCGCTGATCGACCGAAGATAGGAGCAATGGACTTCTCGACAGGCAGAGCGGACGAACCCGCGAGCAGTTTTGTCTGTTTCGTCGCCACGGTTGTGACGGGCTTCTCACACTGCTTCTTGGGCTGGCCGACCATCCGAGCTCCAGAAGAGCATGGCGACATCCGTCCATCGCTTCCCTCCTCCTTCTTCTCTTGCTGTCCTGACTGGTCTCTATGAATTTCGATTCCCGTGAAGAGTCCTTCTCCGGGTAAGTAACAAACAGACAGAGGCGAATCTTCTCCCGAAGAGTCAGTGAACTGGATGACGGCATTGTCGACTACGTCGAGTAAGTCCATGACGGCTTTGACCTTCTCCGGACTGGTTGGGGCGGATGGCAAGGCGGCCGGGCGATCAAGGAGGTCTGGTAAGTCTTTGCTGAAATCGTCAGTTTTCATCTTGATTCCCGGTATTGTTTGTAAGTTGATAGAGAGAGTGTAGATGTACCTTACGAAACCGAAAGTCGAGGATCAAGAGTGAACAGGACAGGCGAAGGATGAAGGGAAAGACGTCGACGAACATGGGAAACTGCAGACAGAAGTTGTGGAGGAAGAAGAGGAGAGGAGAGGACATCGAGTTGCGCCCTTTTTGTTAGGGGGTGAAGTGGAAGGTACAGTTGTGGAAAGAGCGGCCGGTCGAACTGCAGGCGCTCTGCATCGTTCCTGCTAAATGCGATCTGGTGAAATTAAGATCCGTTGGGTATATTTTGTACAACGATATTATCAATATTCGTAAATATAATAGCTACTTACAAGACGGTAAGATGTGCCGATAGGCATCTCGGGGTTCACACAACGGCAATAGACACACGGTGTTTCCCCCAGGATAGTCCGATGATACATATGATCTTCTTCTACCTACGGCTTCAAAAGGCCGATGTAGCAACGTCTAACTTCGCCATTAGCCGATTGAGCCCGGATTTCCACATCACGATCGCGACTTGCCATAACTCGCTTCATTACAACAATTGCTGACTGTGAAAGCGCCGGATTTTTGAGACGAGAAGACTTCAAAGCCATCTATACGGCCCAGGGGCACTCTAGATGCCTAGGCGAGAGAAACACACTCAACAACTCCCCCCCCTTCGGATAGAACAAATGTCTTCGTGATGTACACTTTTTAATACACTACCACCAACCAACCTTCGAACGTCCAGGTCGGGATTGGCGCCCTCTACGATGGTTCACGCAAGCGGAAACCCGCCGACAATTCCGTTTTCGAGGTCAGACTAACCGCCCAGGATGAGCGCCACGATAGCCGTCCCGACCCACGACAACCAGTCGCCCCCCTTCTGGCCCGGCCCGTGGCCGTCGTCCTCATCCTTGACGACCTCACTGAAGTCCCCAACCACCGCGGCCGCCGCCCTCGGCCGCCCGCCCTCGACCGTGACGGTCGACAGCTTGAGACAGGCTTCGCCGCCGGGGGTGGCGATCAGGATGCTCTTGCCGTCCTCGTCCATGAAGTACGGCGTGAAGCTGAGCTCCCACGACTCGGGCTCCTCCGTCTTGCCCCGCGGCATCCACACCCACGAGACCATCCTGACGTCCCGAACCTCGTCGGGGAAGTCGTCCTTCGCGAGCTTGTTCTCCCTGCGCAGGACGCAGCGCTGCTGGTACTGTTTCATCAGGTGCGGCCGCTCGACGACCTCGGCGTCGCCGAACTGGATCCTTTTGACCGTTTGGCTGTCGTGGTGGAAGGCCGCGCACCACACGGGCCCCAGCACGCGCCGGCGCAGCAGGACCTCGTCGGCGGACCACGACCGCCAGTCCATCTGGCGGTCGTGGCTCGTCACCTTGGGCGCGTGGGTGAGCGGCTGCCGCGCCAACTCATCCGGGGTGGGCCGCCAGCCGATGTCGTTGATGGGGGGCACGTGCAGCCCCCTCCGCAGACTGTCGACAAGGGTCTCGGCGGCGAGCGGGGTGACGAGGTCGTGCAGGTCCCGCGTCGTGCAGTTCTCCGGGATGGGGATGGGCGGCGTGTAGGAGACGACGGCGCCGTGGTCGAAGGATTTGGGGTGGAGCGTCTGGAGGGTGACGCCCGTGTGGGTGCGGCGCTGGAGGAGCGTGTGCTGGAGCGGTGCAGGGCCGCGGAAGCTGAGAAGGGGGTTTTGTCAATCACGATACGTCCATGGCGATGCGACAGGTCTTGTTTACTCTGGGAGGAAGGACGGGTGGAGGTTGAGCCCGCCGTACTTGGCCTGGTTGAGCAGCCTCGGGGGTACGAAGAGACCAAAGGAGACGGCGACAATGAGGTTGATGCCTTTCGGTGGCTAAAGTGGGTATCAGTACAGATGAATGTGAACTCATTCAAAACGCGGGCACACAATACCTGCCACCCGGTGAATGTGTCCCTCTCATGAATCGGCAGCTCGAGCTTCTCGGCGAGACTCTTCAATGGCACTAACACCCACACGGCATCAGCTCAGGACTTCGTCACGACCCTTGTCCCACGACGCATCATGAGGAGGGGCGGGCGGGTGTACACTCGAGAGACACACGCACCTTCGCGAATCTTCTTCATGCCTCTCCCCGAAAGCTTGCCGGGCCGGACGACGACGTCGAGCGACTCGATCAGCCCCGGGTTCCGCCTCCTCTCGGCGTCCAGCGCGTCCAGCGCCGCGCAGCTGAAGTCATCGGAGCCGCAGAACAGGATCCGGAGCGGGTCCGAGACGCCGGCGGCGGCGGCGGCCGAGTAGGGTCGCAGGCCCGGCCGGCACGTCAGGCCGAGGGGGGCCCGCGCAAAGGCTGCTGGTCGGAGGGCCAGCCACGTCATATTGTTGAGGGTTCCGAGGGGACGAGTTTGGATATCATTGCCTTGCACGCAAAATGAGAGCCGCCAACTTTTTTTTTTGTTCAGGGGGACTGGCAGCTGGCCGCGATTTCGACGCGAGATGGCCTCGGTCGGAATTTGTGGAGCCCCCCAATTTGATTTGGCGACTAGGCTTGTCAGGATGGATGACATGTAGCATATGCAGCTATACAGTTTATGCATCAATGAAGGCGTCTGAGAGGGGCGAAAGGCAACAACATCAACGAGAAGAATTGCTTTAGGCTCATGAACTTCCAAGAAGAAGAAGGATTGTCTTAAAACCAGGAAACTCATATATATATATTGAACCACCCACTCTGGTTATCCAATGTGTCAAATATTACGCCGAAGAGAATGCCATGGTGACTCCAGTGCGCAGTTCTGCCTCTTGCGTCCATATCATGCAACAGCCTCTTTCGACACCTTGACTCCTTTTGATTTCTTCGCATTGGCAACTGGAATTCCAGAAAGCTAGTTGTCTACGAGACTGACCAGTCGCACGCAACCATCCATCGCGTCCCTTCAAGCTCGACCTCCCACGCAGGCTGAGAGATCGCGATCGTACTCCCGACGACGACAGACGCCTTCTGTCCCAGCCCCGTCAGCCTCCCCTCACCAGCCAACATGAGCCTCGCGGCGATCTCCTCGTTCGCCCCCTCGCTCTCCACAATCCTCCGTCCCCTGATGAGGTACATGCGGTTTCCGGCGCGCAGCTCGTCGACGACGATGGTCATAACCAGGTCCGCCGGCCGGTCGCTGCCGGTCCAGCCTTTAACCTCGGCGAGCCAGGCTTGCAACTCCGCCGCGAGCCCTCCGGCGACATACTTTGCGCCGCGCCTCTGCGGCGAGAAGGCTGGCGGCAGGCCCTCTTGGCGAGCCGCCTCGGCTTCAGAGACTTTGAACCGCGGCGCTCGGTGAAAAGTCGGCTGCGTTTTCGGCGCGCCTCTCTCGTGCCGGTCGGGTATGCCCAAATCCTCCTCATCTCCGTTTGGCGCATCTAAATCGGGTGGGTGTTCGTCTTCGGCGTCGGGTAGTTCCTCGTCCTCGTCCTCATTTCCCGAGCCTTTCACAGCACGGTCATCGTGGAGACTCATGTTCACATCCTCCTCGGCGTCATCGTACCAGCTCGGCGCCGGCGAGATCGATATCCGCCTCCTTTTCGGCGTTCTCTCCTCGATTTCGCTTTGCAGCGCACTAGGCGGCTCAGATTCGACCTCGATGGAGTCAAACGACCTAAAGGTGGCCGGTGGCGGAAGATGTTCCTCTTGCTTGTGTTGAGATTCGCTCTCTATATCGGAGTCTATTTCGATCTTGTTTTTATGTCTTTGCGTCCCAGTACCTAGGGCCGACCGCGTCGCTGGGGGTGGCGCAGCCGGCGGAGAGCTGTCCAAGGCATCGTGAATGGGGTCCCTGCTTCTCGACGGCCGAAGAGTCCCTGGGAACACGGGTGTCGAAGGCGGCCGCTGTGTCGCCGACGTAGGGGCGAAGCGCGGCGTCGTCTGGAAGCGCTGGCTGCCGGTGAAGACCTGGGGCCCGCTGCCAGGGGTTTGCTGTTGCGATGCCGGGGGTCGCTTCGAGAGGAGGAATCGGCGAGGTGTGGGTGTCTGTCGAGAAAGGTGGTCAGCAACACGACGTAGAACAAGAGTGTGCCCATACGCACAGAAGGTGGTGGTTGCGTCATGGAGGTCAGCCGAAAGGACCGCGTCTTCGTCGTAGGGCTTTTGAGACGAGCAGAGTCGTGTTCATCGCGTAGGTCGTTCTACGGATGCGTTTTGGAAGTGGGCGGTTACGTTAGCGCTTGACTGTGTGGAAAAGGAGTGACGCTGGCGAGAACTGGATGAGCAGTCGCGTGGATCAGTCGCATAGAGAAGGGTTGGAGTCGCGTTAAGCACGCGCGGACGTCATGACTTGGAAGAGTGGAACGTGTATCTTTAAATGCATAACCCCTCTAAGATGGCAACCCCCAATGAAGCCCCATAGTAAAAATGTCGACCTCGATGGCAGTAACTCTTGCTATTTCCTTGAAGTCTCCGTAACTCTTTACACCTTTCGTTTCGAAGGTTTGCGGTTACCCTAATCACTTTCAACGACTGATGTCAAAGTTGATTGATAACTGGAATAGACATGTGTTAAATCAACCAACTTCAGGTAAAGTACCCTGCTTGTAACCTCGCAACGAGATAACGTTTTTGGGTCGGCGACTATCTGGGTTGTACTGAGACGGAAAGATCGTCACTTTTTCAAGGACGCAACCCTTCTCTGCTTTCAGATGTACATGATGTTAGACTCCATCCATCTAACACGCTTATTTGCTACTCGTATTGGCCTGTTTACCATTGAACATGAAATAGGCACGTCTCATTGTTAAATTTGTCGTACTACTAAGAACGAGGATCAAGGGAATGGCGAGTTGTCATCTTGCAACGTTGAAGCAAAGACCCATCGCGTTTGGTTGTCATTGACTGTAACTTCAGTGATCAGATTAGAGCTATGTTACAGCCCCGACTCAAGTGAGGTTTCCACGTCTAAACGATTGTCGTTCGTTAGCCTGCTTCGCAAGACTACCAAACAATCACGTTTGCGGGATGCCAGATGTCGAGTACACAGTAACCGGCCCGAACTGGGACGTAATCGGCTGCCGAGTCTTGTTTATCGCAACACCAGATTATCTTTCAGGTATTCATGGGTCAAGATATAGATAGTAGGCAGGCTGGAGGGAGAGGAGACCCCCGGTTCAAGCCCAAGTCGTTCTAGAGAGAATCCACGTTCAAGTCGCCTCCGGGACTCCACGGAATTCCAATAAACACCAATGTTCCATTTTCAGAGTGCGAGTGTTGCCTCGGTTCGACGTAACATCTTCAGACATCCGCCTTTTCTTTCCGCCTCCGGATTACTTCACAAGTGGCAGGTCCGCATTATTCCCAGGCTCTGTCCACTGTTTATTCAACAATCTTGACACGCCACCACAGAGCGGAGAGACAAGTATACCTTACCGCCTTTATCCTCGAACTCGACTACGAAATCCCCGCCTGAACCCTCAAGCGTCCAATCGACTGGGACTTCCCAACTCGGCGTCTTTCTTCCCGCAGGCTTCAGCTCCGATGGTGATGCAACCATCATCGGCCGCGTCTCCATCCGACCCGAGCCCGGCTCTTCGAGAGACCACGACCAAGTGGCTGGCGGTGTAACATTGTTTTTCTGACCATGAAAGAAAGGAAAAAACAGCCTACCACCACCAGCAGACCAAAACCCACTCCTCGCGTGCCACGACACGGCGACCCAGCCGGCTTGGCAACGACGGGATGAAAGCTTCACAGCAACCTGAACCGCCCCAGAGACCATCCTGCCAGCCAAAAGATTTCCAAGGAGACACGGCCCTGTCACGCGAAAAAGGCTTGGGAGTAAGCATCCCCCGGCTCTCCGCCCCATCTCAAAGGTAATTATTGTTGTCATCCGACGTCAGACCTCGTGCCCAAAGACGACGACGACGACAACAACAACAACTGCAGCAGCAAGCATCGAGAAACCTCCCGGCGCAAATTGCCAGACGCGCGAACAAACGCTCCCCCCCCCCCCCCCCCCCCCGGGACCACCCTCGTATCCCACACCGGCTGCGTGACACTCATACAGTCCAGCCTGCAAGCCACATGACTGGCAGACGGACGAGAAGAAAAAGAAGCAAAGTCCCGAGCCTGGCCGGCGTAAAAGTAACCCGTGACGATGAACCCGGCGACACCAACAACAACGGCCTTCATGTTTTCAGGACGATTGACATGCCCACGCCCCCCCCCCCCCCCCCTTTCACCCGAGAGCGGCTACCTGCAGAGGCTGCCAATACCATGCCGTACGACAGATGTATATCGGAGAATTATCCCCTCCCACCACACCCTCTCATGACATGTAGTGAGCGTGCTGCTGTCGTTGCTGCTGTGTGACCGCATGGCCAGCACACATCAGCCGAAGGACTGGTGGGTGGCCGAGAACCAGATATACCATTGGGAGCAACACTGGAATACCGTATTATTAAAGTTTGGACACACATTCGTTCGATAACGCCTCTATATCACAGCCGAGTACCTGCACCCCGCTCCCTATCGCGAACACCGTCCGACAACCGCCGACCGCAAGGGGAGACGCTCACGAGAGACGCCAACGTTCAAGCCCTCTTCCTCTCATCCCAACGCCTGACGATATCCCCAACCAAGTCCCTCCCCGTCTCGGCCCCCTCGACACGCAAAGCCTCCGCCTCTGCCCGTCCCAGCCTCACCCTCGCCTCGGCCACAACATCCCCCCTCGGCCTCTCTCCCATCGCCCTCGCACACGCAATCTCCAGATGACGCAGCGTGATGCCCACGAACCCAACAACGACATTCAACGAAGCCAGCAGCGTCCTCGCGATCCCCAACGGGACCTCGAGAACCACCCGCGCCGTCCCCCGGTGTCTGCGCGCCAGGACTGGCGGCTGGGTGACGATGGACATGAGCTCGACGAGCGGCGCCGAGACGAGGAAGGAGAGCATCTGTGCGTACGTGTACAGCCGCGGGTTGCTCGCGTAAAGCTTCGGCTTGAACGGCGACGCGAGCTTGTAGAGAACGAAGTCGAGCAGGTTGAACAGGCCGAAGGGTACGGCGGCGACGACCGTCAGAGGTGCTGGTGGACAGAACAGTGGCCGTTAGCAAAAGATCAAATCGTATTCCCAAGACATGAAAGAAAACATGGCGACTTTTACCTCTCAGAATGTGTAGCCCCATCTTCCCAATGTGCCCTCTCTTGCCATCCTCTGCCACACTCCCGAAAACCTGCCCCAGCCCCAGAAACAGGCCCGATAACGGGTCGCCAGGGCTCACCAAGTCGGGCCACTTGACCAGATTCAACGCCCTCAGCTCCCCCCTTCTCACCCGCCCATTCTCCACGAGAACATGCGCCGCGACAGCAGACAACCTCTCCCCACCGTCCGTCTTCCAGACCGCAGGCCGTCCACCGTAGACGAGACACCTCCCCTCCCGCTCATATACACTCAACGTCTCGAGAATCCTCTCAACGCAGACCTCTTCCCCGGGTCTCTCCCCCTTCAGAGCTTCCGCGAGCCTCTCCGCCGCAGCCGCATACTGGGGCTCCAGCAGCTCCCTAAGCGCCTTCTCGAATCTCTCCCCAGTGATCTCAACCATGCCGAAACCGGCGTCCGGCCCGCACCCAACAGCCACCACCCGTGACGCCCAGAGCGGCTGGTCCCCGGCGACCGGCACCACGAGCGTAGGCCGCCCGCTTCGCAGCGCCATCGCCGTCGTCCCACTGCCGCCATGACACACCACGGCCCTAACCCGCGGGAAAAGCCACGCGTGCGGCGCATCGTCGATGACAAAGACGTGCTCCGCGGGCCCGTTCAGTCCTTCCAGATTCGCCCACCCCCGCGCCACCACGGCCCTCACACCCACCCTCTCCAACGCCTCGATAATGTCCTCAAACACGCCCTGCGCGTTCGCGAAGGACATGCTCCCGAATCCGACGTACACCGGTGGCGTCGCCTCGGCCTCGAGGAACGCGACCAGCTCCGCCGGCGGCACGTACCCCTCCGGCACGCCGGCGAAGACGAACCCCGCGACGTCAACATTGTTCGGCCAGTCCGTCGGCCGAGGCAGCAGCCACGGTGACCACAGGTATGTGCAGGGGACGCCCATCCGGTTGTACTGGCTCAGCCACCAGGCCGGGGACATGGGCTCGAGGCCCATGCGGTTGACTCGGACGTCGTTGATAACGGACTTCATCGTCTGCAGGAATCTGGTGTGAAGGCTATCAGGGTTCCGGCCGCAAAATCAAGAAATAGGAATACACAAAAAGAAAAAAAAAAGAAAAAGGGAGGAATAGGATGGAAAGAGATGAGAAAGAGGAAGCAAAAAGAAAAGGGAGACGAAGCTCACATCAGGTCTTGAAACCACCACGACAAGGCATTCTTCGCCCGGCTCGGATTCTTTAATGCCCACCCGGCTTGCGAATGCGGTATCTCCTTCGAGTAAATCCGCGGGTTCATCCCGAACAGATGCAGCGGCACCCCTAGCAACGCCGCCGCAGATGTCTGGTTGTATGGGAGCATCGTCGAAACAACCAGGTCCGCCACGAACGTTCCTTCATCGCTATCAAAATCGCCATCCACCTCTTCGTCGGGCCCGTCGATGCAGGCCGCCCACCACCTCTCTCCCATCTCGCGAAACTCCTCCTTGATGACTGGCACGAGCTTATTCAGCTCCTCGCGCGGCAGCAGCCGCCTCTCCATCATGGTTTTAATGTCCGTCCGGCCGATGGAGCGGAATTCTACACCGGCGGCTTCGATGGCGTCCCGGTACGGCGGGTGGCTCGCGATGCGCACGCGGTGGCCGTGGCGCCGCTGTAGAAGAGCGGCAACCGCTAGCGACGGCTGAAGGTCGCCGCGCGAGCCCATGAAGAGGACGACGATGTTGAGACGCATCGGGGGTGCCGCGTCGGCAGATGAAGCGCCGGGCGCGCCGGCGTCGAACTTGTTGGCGGCGGCGCTCATAGTTTGTCTCTGCTTTCCTTTGACAATGGTGTGTGTGCTTTCACTGCGTGTGATGACCGTGAGATGTCGTACGAGGACGAGGACTCTCGACGTACGAGATACAGAGGAAAAACACACTGCAGGTTTCTACGACCCCGATTCTAACTCGTACCGGCTGTTTAAACTTTTGGTGTTTTGATTGCCTCAATTTCCCGTACTCTAAAATCTCACGTGAGACGCGATTACTGGCCGTCGATACCATCCCGCCGGCTACGCCAGCAAGCGCAAAAAGACCCTGGCACTAAGGCAAACATGGCGCCAAGGTCGGCTGTGTAAGCGAATCCTGCGAAACAACACGCTGTCTATCATTCGCGGCCCCAACAAAGAGACGACGCAAGGATGTATTGGAAACACCGACGCGTGAATGTTTAACATATATATCGCTGAAGCCAGCGGTCGGCGCTCCGGCGTGATGGCAGCCAAGTCTTGAGGGCGCGAAAGTGGAGCTCGACTTCCGGACCCGGTAGCCCGCCGACCCCGGCAGCCTTCGGGGAGCTCCCGACCTTCCTTAGCCGCACAAGAGGGGCGGCACAGGTCGTCTCTCATCCGGCCTCGTCACTCGTCATCTCACGGGCCAAGCCGCCACCGTCATGTCTCAGGATATGAATGTCACAGGTCGATAGTCACTTTTGTTTGGGTTTCGCCTCTTGCACACAAATTCAAAGTTCAGAACGACAGTGGGGGTGCCTTGACCCCAGTTCGACCAGGCTTCCGATGCGAGAGGTGATAGAGCGAGACAAGGTCGGGCGCACAGGTGTCAAGGTCTGAGATCAGACTCACACTTGTCCTTGTCTCTCACTCTCAACTCTGTCGAGGCCGACACAGTTCTTCGGTCTCGTCATCAGACGACGCCGCAAGTGAGACCTAAACGCCGTATGGGAAAGTTGCCAAAGGCCGACGGATAGACCGGGTTGCACTTCTCCGCGACGTCTGAAGTCCTCGGTCGGTTGATGCAAGGGGCAATGGCAGTGAAGCAAAGTCTGATGGTTTGGTGTCTGGTGGTGGCCGGACCGTTGCTACGAGACGAGACGCACAGCAACGCTACGACGTACCCGACAAATGACTCGGAGAGCAGGAAAACCCCGACGTTGATTTTGTCTCAAGCGATCGTAATCTGCCTGGAGGGCTTAGCGAGGAAACAGGCTCGGCTTCCAGAATACGAAATGGAACGAAACAAACACCGCCGTTGGCTGGACAGTTTGTTTTCTTGCTGGTCCACGGGCCTCGATGCAGGCCTCGCAATTGTCTATATTCGGCAGCGACGTCGGTCTCAAGGCGCGGACGGAAATTGGAGGATATTGTGAAGGATGAGATAGCGGCTCAACCTGACCGATGGCGGTCCGGTAGATCGAGTTCGCTTAGCCGCACACCAACCCGGCTCATCCACCGCCACGGACGAAGGTCGGCTGACTCGCGAATCGGTAGGCCTCGCTGTGGTGTGTTGTGCATGAAGGACGGGGCAGAAACCGAACACGCAAAGGCACCGTGGCCATCAGCCTCAAGTGGCATGCATCCAAGGCCTTCCTTTTCAAACACCATTGTTTTCAATGGCTTGATGACACACATCAAAAGCTTCGAGAGGCGTCGCATGGCCGCTGTTGAAGTGCCTGGTGCATGCCAACATGCGTGGAACAGAGCCGACTACGTAAACAGTCCCAGCAGAGGCAGAAGGCGAAGGGACAGCAACCAGACCGAGGTTAGTTAACCTTAACGCTAGCGGCCTCCCACTGCAGGCACCTGACACGCCTCTGTCGACTGCTCGCACGTGCTGGCGCATATTAGCCATGCTGGGCGCAACGGAATTTTTTGTCGTTCGGAGCGCGGGCGGGCCTGCACTTGCTGGGCGTGCATGGCCCTATGCGGATGGGGTTTGGGACGGCGTCGGTCCAAGTCGTTTCCAGCGTCGCAGTCGCAAGGAACAGGCCGCTGAAGAATGCTCCTCCTCCCTTCGTCGTTCGAACTCTTAGGGCCGCCAGAGAGACAGAGAAAGAGATGGGTCCCCGAGGGACGGATGGATGGCCGGACGGAGGGGAACACAGTACAGCATTCAGGAGGGTGTGAAGCTGAAGAAGCTCGTGCTGGCAAATGACAGCGACTTGACAGGAAGGCTTGGGCGAGTGGGTGTGCGAGTGGGTGTGCGGGTGGCGTTGGAGCAGGTCCCGACTCCCGAGTCTTTCTTCGTATCATAATGGTGTTAGTGCAGAGGGTGAGAGTTGAGATGAAACCATTGTAAATCACTCGAGACCAGGGTCCGAGGGTGGAAGCTTGTGAAGGTGTGTCGCCGCTCGCGATGATCGGCGCAGGGGTGTTACCCTGTAGCAGTCCTTGTCAGAGGAGAGAGAATGCGCCAGGTTTGGTGGGTTCTGTAACCCTATCAGCCAGAAGGGGCGAGAGACAGAGAGGGGCCTGGAGACTGGTGTGTCTCGTCTCTTCCGTGGCCTTTCAGGTATGCGGAGTGCCGGGCCCGAGGCCGATAGGGGGGGGGGGAGGAAAGGAGAAACAGAAAAGGGTGTTAAATAAAAAAAAAGTCCCTCAGATAAGACGGAGACGTTTGTTGGAAACGTTGTGCTCTGTACTGCAGAGAGACGACGGTACGGGCCTAGGAGGAGACATAGGCGGGAGGGAAAGCGGTGGTGGTAGTGGTGGTACCAGGTCGGGCGTGCCCTGGAGCTAGACCTTGTCGACCCAAGCTTCCGCGGGCCAAGTTTGCGTCGCATCCCTCTCCGTCAGCCCATCTTTCTAGCGGAAGCCAAGCTCGAGGCACCTTAGCTGCGACCCAAACCACCTTACTTGAGGCTGTGGGAAAGGCGCTATGTGGCGTCCATCGTCCATCGTCCATCGTCCGTCATCCGTCGTCCTTGGGTAGTTGTGGACTGGACTACGATCCGGCGCTTCTCGCAACGTGTATAACGGACGGTAGCACTCGCTGCTCACCGACATTCGTCGTCCGCGAGACCAGCAGAGGAATCATGGTGTAATAAGGGTCGCCTAGTCGTAGGCTGGTGGGAGGGAGAGCTCTTTCGTCGGCCAGGTGTTCGGGACAGCTGGCTAGCGTGTGCATCTGTCGGACGCCGAAGCTGACGATAGGGCGATGGCACGCGCACGCGTGCGCACACACACATCTTGATACCTCCTTGGATGTTCCTGCGTGTCAAGCCAGCCAGCCAGCCAGCCAATCTCGATCCGTCAGCCAACGCATGGAGATGGGGATGGAGATGGAGATGTACCTGCCTCTGCCAGCCGGGATTCGATTTGCGAACAGGCGGCGGCGGGGTGTGATGACAGATCTCGCACAGTTTAGGGTCTCTTCGTCCAGTGTCCGGTGGCTGGATACTGAAGCTATCCGTTGCAAACCGTATGTGTTAGTGCATCCAAGAGAGGATGTATTCGTACTGTACCTACTGACAGGACAGACTTCGGGCAAACAAGAGAAGGCGCAGGGGTGACCGTTGGGGATGCTCCCGAGTCTCGTCGCTCAGCGTTCCATTCCCGTCTCCAATGACAAGAGGAGTGGACATCAGCTGAAACATCTGCAGCTTCCTGAAGTGGGTGGGGACCGGTCTGGGACCCATATCTGCCTCCTACCTTACGGAGTAGGAACGTACCTTCGAAGACACTCATTGGGGCCTCTTCCCCTCCTCCCCTCCTTCCTTCCTATGCCTTGCACGCGCCTGCACCTGTGGAAAAGTACGTACCATTCTAGCCCTTACTTGGGACCCATTCTTTTTATTGCTTTTGGAAAGGGAAGGTGGGGCCTCAAAGCTTTTGGCTTTGTTTTCTGGTTTTATTTTTTGATTTTACTTCCACTCGATTGTTTCCCACTGGCGGTGGCCGTGATACTTCATCCATGGAGGCTGATGGAGTGATGTGTCATGTGCGCAAAGACACATGTGCCTAGCGTTGCACCATGGCGATGTGTGCCAACTCATATGCCATTGTTCAATACCTATGGAGGGAACAAATCGACCGATGTCTGGATGGGATGGTCAAAGATGGGACAGATGACTGACATGGCATGACGGGTATCGTAGTTTCTGCTTACTTAGTCACTTACACCATCGAGGGTGAGGGAAAGGCCCTGTAGCATCGTGGCATGGGCCGACGGTCGCTGCTGTCATCACAATGTCGCCACTGGTTGCTTTACAACAGTCGCGTTGCTGACGAGACCAGGACGGCTCCGAAGACATCACTCAGACGGACTTCGAGGCCGACGAGAATAGTACAAGCCACCCCCCGGCACAGCCCAAGGCCTGCTGAACGTCGGATGCGCTTCTCTGGCACGAAGCTCCACGGATGATGAATATTCCTCAGGCTCTCTTCTCAAGTGGCAATGAGGGGCGTCTTGCCGTCCCACCTCTGGCTCTAAGCCGAGGGTTGGACCTGGTCAGACACGACGACATCGAGGCCAAGATTAGCACCGGCACCAAGCAGCACCAGCACCAGCGTTAGCATCACGATTTTTACTTCTTACTCCCACGACGACCACCAGCATCCTGGTCCCGGTCCTAGTCCTGGTCCTGGTCCTGGTCCTGGTCCTGGTCATACCTACGACGAAATATGCAGGATACTGGAGTCGAACTTCACCACATTGGCCCTGGCCCGGAGCGTATCCGACTCTCTGGCGCCCCCGCCATCCGTCAGCCCATCTTTCCCACCTCTTGCTCTACTCCAAGCAACGGTACCTTACAGAATCCATCCCATGGGAGAATAACCGACCGGATGCGGATACGGAGCCATCACATTTTCGCGACACCCATATCGACTTGGCCTATTCACAGCAGGTGTGTATTCGTATCATGCACAGATCAACCAGGCCAAGCCAAGCCAAAGCCAAGAGCTTCTTTACTTCTTCCCCTCTCTCCCCCAGCACAAGTAGCAGGTATCTCGGACCACTTCTAAACCATCACGGCGCATTTCTTGGAGTTTGTTCGAGAGGGAGGGGCGTGTCTAGGTCTCTCTACCCCTCCTCTCCCCTCCAAAATCCTTTCCGCAGTCAAACCCTACCTGAACAGTACTGTACGATACTTGCCTTACGATGTACTTACACCACTGGAGCAAGCTGACCACATATCGCCGCAACCATGGTGCGTCCATCACTCATCACCTATCACTCATCAACGCCGCCGCAACACGACGCCATCCACCCTCCCCATGCTGCCCCGGGGGCCCGTCGACCCCTTGGACGAATCTCGACATCCCGGCTTGCAGCAACCCCCGTCTTGAAACGTCGACGCAGATTCCCTTGCGCCAATCGCAAATGCTGCATTCAATCCCACGCCCCCCTGCCCATCACTGGTCGGCGGATCGTTTGCCGGCGAAGTATCGAAAATGGCTGATGGGCCCAGCTTATCCCCATGCCTACTTCTTGTGTATCCCAACCATACTGTACTTCACTGCACAGTTCTATGCGGCGTCTGTCCTTTGCAATTCGGCTTACCATGTGATGTCCTACGCCATACCCTGCATCGCATCAGCCTGCATCGCATCAGCCTGCATCGCATCAACCCGCATCGCGCTGCCGACGGTTCCAACCCGCTTGGCTTCGATTTACGCCGCCTTATCTGCTACGTCTCGTCACCAACAGACACGGAGCCCGTCACTCTTTCAATATCTGGTGTGCGCCATCACCCTGTGGACAGGATTGGACTGTGGAAAGGAAACAACCGCACAGGCCAGCTGTGTCTGCCACTGGTTCATCCCGGCTGGGATGGACGGGCTGACGATGGGTACGCGACTGCACGCCACATGCTGGACGGCCTCTTGTCTCCTCTGCCGTGTTGGCGGCACGCGGATACTTTGCACATAAAGTAGTCAGCAAAAGAGCTGCACGCCATCCCGCAGGAGCCATAATCCCTGCCATTCCAGTGTTGGCGATACACTGCGTACGATGTAGATGGACAGAGAGACATGCCGTCCCAAGGAGTTGAGCTGTCAGAGGTCGAAACTACCATGACCTACGCACTCGACCAGGGCTGTGCTGATCATCATGAGCGAAATGCTGAAGAAGGCGACGAGGGGTTCTGGATGCCGACCTTGGGCCTTAGCAGGAGAAGGCATATCATATGCACATGCGTCAAGACCTCTCCAGAGTGTGCGACGGTGACGGACGTAAAACGTCCACCACGTTACCACCACCTACAGTTTAACAATCGGCCGCCGCCAGAGCAACAAGAACGCTCGTGGTTCCATGGGGTCGGATTGGACGGCCAAGCAAATGGGGATTGGGCCCTGTTTCCCGGTAGCTCGTACGCCTCGCCCGCGCCGGTGCACTGCGCTAAAAGAAGGAGACGCGTTTCTCTGTTGTCCATCAGCCGCTGGTATCTTTTGGGTTGGTCCTCATCGGCATCTCCGTACGTCGATACCTCGCAAGCAGTGACTGATAAGCGCAATTCCAAGTGAATGGCCATCCATCTATCCATCCAGCCCACGCACACGGACGCGGCACCTCGTGTCGGGGGGGGGGGGGGGGGGGGGGGGGGCAACTGGTCTCTTGGAATGTCCACCACAGATGGCCATGGACGGTTTCTACGGCGAGAGCACGGACTGGCGTCACATCTAGTGGCAGTTGAGAAGAGGTCGACTCCAACCACGAAAGTCTAGCAGGTTCAACAGACCAGCTGGCTGCTTCTGCTATCGACCGAGCAGTCGAGCTTGAAATACAATCTCCGGTCGACAAGGCTGGGTCTATCGCAAGATACACCGCGTGGCTGCAGCGCCGTTGAATGTTGCTGCCACAGCAGATGCGCAGCAGTGAAAAGAAGAAAAAGAACAAAAAACAATGGCGATCGGAGGGAAGCACTAAGCTAAACAGGCCGTTGGCGGGAGTGGTTCATGTCTCGCCTCCCCCCGGCCCGCCTTGTGGCTCCTCTGGTGCGCCCAGCCATGTGGTTTTGGTTTTGTGTGTTTTCCTCCCGGCTCCTTTCTGGTGGCTTACATCCATCCATACATCCATCAATCCATCCGTCCATCCAAGCCGTCTCGACGGTGTATCTTTCCATCTTTAGGTGTCCTATGCGGCGATGCGAAAATGCGACATTCCGCCAGCCAGATTATCAGAAACCGCGGCCACCGAGCGACTTGGGCAAAACATCTTGCGTCCCGGCACTCACTTCGGAATCTCTCGACCGACACTTGCAAGATTCGCTTGCACACGCCCATCGCTCTGGTGTGTTGTTAGCTGAGGTTAATCGGCCTCCTCTCTCTCTCTCTCTCTCTCTCTCTCTCTCAGGCACACATACACACACACACACACACCCCTCCTTTTTCTCTTCTATTTTGTCCACGGTCAGATACCAATCCGGTCAGAGATGGTACGCCTGAGCCCTGTTCCCTCCCCCCCCCCCCCCCCCCCCCCCCCCCCCCCCCGTCCACAGTTGGTCCACCCCACCATCGGATCCCAGTCTATTCAAACGGGGACCACTTCATCCTCGACGAGTTTCACGCCCAATCCCAGGTCTCAGCTTGCAGATCGATGGATAACCTGCGCCTCAGGGCCGCCTCAGGGCCTCCTCCCATAGCCATCATCAATCGAGCAGTCGCAGCAGCAGCAGCATCAAAAAGGAGAGGCACGACCGCGTTTGTTGTCCAGTGTACAGACTTACAGACTACTTACAGTGAGTGTCCCTGCTAGCTTGGGGGGGGGGGAAAGGGGGGGGGATGTGTGTGGCCGAAATGGAACGAACAGGAGACAAAATGGTCGCCCGACCTGCAATGGACCATGGCTATACCACGTCTGCTATCAGCCCGGCCGCATCTGCTATTTGGAAAATCGAAGCCAAAAGCCTGGCCCGGACGGTTCCCCTGCGGAGATCATGGTTCAGACGGAGCCGTCTGACGCCATGATCTACTTGTTGGTCTAATCTGATGCACAATGTCAAGGGAGTCCGCCCTACAAGTACACCGCAGCCACTATTGATGGCCGGCCAACAGTAACGACGAGCGGCGCGCGGAGCGCGGAGCTCGCACCAGCAACCATCCCCCCCCCCAATTCTCAAAAGCGCAAACCAAACTAAACCACCACTAAGCCCCGCTGCTACCTACATGTGCCTCGTCCGGATACATAGCAAAAGAAGAGTAAGAACAAGACGAAGAAGAAGAAGAAGAAGAAGAAGAAGAAGAAGAAGAAGAAGAAGAAGAAGAAGAAGAAGAAGAAGCGGAAGAAGAGGTATGTGGGCCGACTTCGGACAAGCTGCAATCACAACCCGCACTCATCACTTACATAGCACGCCCAGCACAGCACAGCACAGCACAGCAAAGCACAACGCCGCCACACAGCACTGGCCAGCGTATGCAATGAAGCTGCTCCCCCCCCCTGTGCCGCTTACACAAATTATCCTTGCAGACTCGCAGTTCACGCTCATCACACACCCCCCTGTCCCTGGAACAAGGTGGTCATGGACCCTCGTCCAGGTCAGAGAGGCCGGCCAGTCGGGGGCTTTTCTTCCCCCCAACTTGCGCGGCCAGAAAACCTACCCAGGTACTTGCACGACTTGTGGGGAAGTCTAAACATCCATCGACGACATCCCTTCCCCTTCTCCCCTTTCGACGCATAATGCCCAGCATCCTTGCGTTGCCGCAAGTGGAAACTCTGATCGCATTCCCATTCTCAAGTGTAGTAGCTCTGTGGCGGCTCTCTTTCACACACACTCTCTCTCTTTCTCGTTCTTCTCGCCTCTTGCACAGTCATGATGCTGGCTAGTTGCGAGCCTCTTGTCTACTACCTACCTCCGTGCCCCCCCCCCCCCCTCCTCTCGTTCCCCACATCCTTCTCCGAAGCTTGCTCGCGGCTTTCGGACCTTGCTCTAGTCTAGTCGTCGGGTGTGTGTTACCGGTTGATTCGAAGCCCTGACGTGACAGGGCAGGATGGGGACAGCACACCTGGGCTCGGTCCAGCCATCCGTCCTCGTCCTCGTCCTCGTCGTCCTCGCCCGTGTACCCATCTCTCAAAGCGAACCTAGTCATGACTTTCGATGCTGCTGCTGCGTCGCCTCCGCCTCCTCTGTCTGCTCTGTTCTGTTCTGACCGTCTCTACACACCCTCCACATGGATTCCCAAACAGCTACCGTCTTCAATCCCTACCGTCCCTTCATGCGTTCTCAGCACAGCCCTACTTGCTGTGTCCGGGGCCCGTCCCCGTCTCTCTCCCGCTCTCTCTCTCTCTCACACACTCAAACACACTCTCTCCTTCTCCATCTCCCTCTTTCTCTTCCTCGTTGACCATTCGTCCTATCTTTCCCCCCCTCCTCTTGACCTTGCCGGACACTGGCCTTGAACCTCCCTTTCTCACATCATCACCATCCGCGCCTTGTTTGGGAGCCCCCCCGATACCTGCTACAGTTCGGTTCGGTTCAGTTCAGTCAACATTGAAGTTTGGTAGTTTGGCTCGTCCATGGCATGATAACACGAAGCGTTCCCGAAACGAAACTTTGAACAACCTGGCCGAGGTTGTTGTCATTGTCCACAAGTACACTGCTCGAGGAAGCAACACGTTTGGGCCCATCCTCGTCCCCGAGTCTTCTCTCTCCTTGAGCAACCATTAGAGGGCGGAGTCGCTTTCGGAGCAGCACGAACCTGGAAACGGCGCCATTGTTCGGCAAGCCACGTTCGTGGATCCGGATCACGTCTTCCTCGGTCGACACTGCCACCCCGTCACCCCTAAGGGGGACCGTACAGCCGCGTGAGGTCTCTCGGCCACATCTCTCTCCCTCTCTCTCTCTCTCTCCCACGCCGCGCGCGGGGAAGGGGACGAGGCGCTGTTTCCTCTGTTTCTCTCGGTTCCAGGTCGATCCGACATCTGCCAACTGCCAGGGCGTCGCGTTGAAGCCGAAGGGTGTTGGAAGCGTCTTCGGACGACCCTTTCAAGTACACCACTGGCCGGCTTGAAGGTGTTTCGGCCGTTTCAATCCACTTTTGGAACTGTCAGTGCGACTCTGAAACAGCGATCCCAACGATAGGTCTGATATTCTTATCGTTTGCTTCTTCTTAACTTGTCATCGCCCTCCCGCACCGCACCACACATACTACTTGCCCCTTCCCCTTGCCCTTCGTCGCCTCCTCGCCTCCCGAGCGCCACACACAAAAGCTTTGGGATCTCCCATCAACCTTATCACTCTCCTTACGCTCCCCCTTCACCGCTGTCACCTTACCTGCCCGGCCCCCAAGTTGTGCGACCTTTCGCGCCGCCTGGGTTTAACAGACGAGTATCCGATATATCGGACTGGATCCTAGATCGGACATCCTTCTCTTCCTCCTCAACAACAACAAGAACTACTAGACCAACGATATCAACAACATCAATTTCAATATAAATATCGACGACATCAACGACAACGACGACCATTGACGGGACGAGCAAGATCTCTCTCCCTCTCTCTTCCTTTCTTCTATCTTTCTCTCTACCTCTCCATAACGAAAACGAAAGCGACACCGACGACTACTAGACCGGAGTCTGGGTCCATCATTCACTCGACGACCATTCCGGGCATTGCAAAACACTCAGCAATACTCGGAAAGGAGCTAGGCAGGACGGAGATCTCATGACACCATCGCCCCGAAGGACCGCCAAACTGGATTCGTCTCGGCGACAACTCTTCTCCCACGTCGTCCGCGCATGAGCGATGGACGTGACATCACTACTGAACGCAGCGGCGGGAAAAAAGCCCCTTATTCGGGACAACTCTGAAAACACCACTACCTCTTCCGTACTTGTCTTTGACGGCCAGAAACAGCAACAGCAACATCACAACACGACATCGTCCCCTGAGAAGACAGCTTCCTCCAGGCGGACAAGCGACGCTAGAGCATCGAGGAACCGCACGCCATGGGATGCGGGCGGTTATTCTCTTCCACTAGCTCTTGACACGAAACTCTCCATTACCCATTCCAAGCCTACCGCCTACTACGGCGAATCCGACGTGGACCAGACGGCCTCGTCGAGTTCCTACGACATCCCCTCTTCGAGCTGCCATTCGAGGGCCAGCTCTCTCAGCTCTCTAGCACACGAGATGGCGCATTCCGCCAATATTACCCCGATGACGAGCTCACATCACGGCCGGTACGTACTTTAGCCTCACTCTTCCTCTCCCTCTTCCGGAGACCTTTATGTATCTGCGCAAGGCGGGTTTCCTTGGTTCTCTGGGGTCGACTAACCTCCCGTGAAGCCTGGCAAACCTGGGCGAGCCAGATTCGCAACTCTATGTTGCGACTAGCCGAAGGTGAGCCAGCCGCGGGAGGACAGACTGCGCTTCCGGGGTTCCTTTTCTCTTTTTTCCTCCTTTTTCTCTTTATTATTTTTTGCCGCGCAACGCATGTATCACACTAGTGCAACAGCTGACATTCTCTAGGCCCAGCATATCGGGCGACTCGGATGCTCAATTAACGGCCAGGTAAGCATGAGCACGTTTCCGTCCGGATTCTTGATGTGTTAGGATTGCTTTTGTGTGTGAAAGGATTTTTGTAACAACAGTTCGTTGAGCAGAAGCCGTCTGCTTCTACTTCTTCTTGCTGCGCTGGCCGTTGTCCTGGCACAGCCTCCGCACCTCTTCAAGATTATACGGACGCTGATACTGAACAGGCCAAACTTGCCGCGTGAAGATGATGGCCAGCAACATGTCACGGGAGGATTCCCCAAGTCCCCCAAGCACAAGTTCTCAGACAGCCACAGCAGCTTGTCTTCGTACACCTCGTCCAACCAGTCCGGGGGCCATTCCAGGATATCCTCCTTGTCTACCGTCAGCGGTATTCAGCCCTTCACCTCGCTGCTTAACGAGGTCCCGGCGTTCGACGCCAAGCTGGCGGACCAGCAGCAGAACATGCCCGGCCCGGGCGTGGTCGACATCCAGCCGCCGTCGCCGAGGACGATGGCGCATCATGAGCTGGCGCTGGATCCCGCGATGAAGGGGCCGGGGAGGCCGGGGAGCCCGTCAGACGCGATACTGATAACCCGGGGTATGGGCGGTAGTAACCGATCCAGTCCAACGGACGGTCTGAGGTACGTGATGAAGTGAATCAACTGATTGTGCGGCGTTGTTTTGTTTTCTGTTCAATCCCATCCATCAGCCGTCAATCCACCACCCTTCTTCCCCCGTTGAAAGATAAGCGCTGCGAATTATTGGGAGATGATTGCGCCATGGAAGAGGAGGAAGTAGAAGAAGGACGAATGCGCACCCCTCTCTCTCTCTCTCTCTCTGCCCCCTTCACTTGGCCCATCCCCATTCACACACACCTTCCTCATCTTCACTACATCCGCATCCTCACCCGCACCTTCCTTCATACATATTCACCCGTGATCACCTTCGCCCTCACCCTCACCCTCGCTTACACAACCGGTCACGTGTGTTGGTGATTCAACCGCGCCTTCCCTCCATCTCGTCGTGGGCGATTCCACCGCATCGCAGGAAGGCATCAAGATCCACTTCGAATCGCCCGTCACTGCCTCGGCCGTCGCATCACCAGTCCTCTTCTTTCCCATCCCTATTTATACCGTCCTTTTCTGAACCAGCCCAACCCTTCATTCCCCCCCGAACGATCCAAGCAGAGAAAACATCAGCCCACCCAATGAGCCGGACTCTACTGACGGACTCGAATAATAGCCCTCACTCAAAGCAACAACAAGACAACCTCAATTATCTTTCTCTTCCCCAGGATAACTCCCACCCAAGGACTCACAAGCGAACTGTTTCCGCTCCGGACTTCGCCGCCATCTCCGCACCTACCTTCCAACCCTTCCCTTCGGTGTCAGAAACAGCACCCTTCCCTCCGCAACAGCAATCCTACGGCATGTCTCCCCCCCAGTCTCCCCCGGCCGCGGCCGCCAACGACGAGATTAAGTGTATGTACATCGAGAACTGCGACACTGGATCCCAGCCGCGCAAGGCCATTTCCCACATCTTTGGCCGCAACAAGCTCTGCACCCGCATGATCCCCGCCCACGTCTGGGTTCACTTCTGCCGAAAGCACTACCAGCGCAGTCGTTACCGCAACGCCCACGAGTACTCGAAGCTCCAGGTCGACCTCGTGCAGAAGCAGATCGCCCGGGTTCAGCAGTGGAGCGACGAGAACGACCGCGCCGGCAAGGCAGGCGTGGTCAACAGCTGGTCGCTCGCCATCCGCAAGCGCGAGCAGAAGAGGTTGGAGGACAAGAAGGAGTCCAAGAAGCGCTCTTACCAGGACGACTCGGAGGACGAGCAGCTTGACGGTGCTATGCTCAACGGCACTGCTGTCCCCGAGTGGCTCCTCAACAAGTGCGGTGCCGGCTACACCACGGTTGCCATCCAGGAGATTGTCGCCCAGTTGAAGACGGAGATCGACAATGGCGGCCTCAGTCAGATCCCCGATATCGAGATCCTCCCCACCATAAGCAGCGACGGCCCTGACGAGAAGCCCAAGACGTACCTCAAGCGCAAGACGAGCGGCGGCGCGGCACATAAGCGCTCGCAGTCGATGGGCGTCGCCCTGCGACCCGAGGCTCTCCCCATGACCAGACGTGTTAGCCAGCCCAACGCATACTGGGGCCAAGAAGGTTTCGACGCCACCTCTTTTGAGAAGCGCCAGCGCATGACTGACATGGAAGCTGGCTTTTATGGAGATCGCAACGCCATCCCCGGCATGGCCAGAGTCCCCTCGGGCATGCGCCGCATGAACATCCCCCACCGTCCCGCCTTTGGCAACATCCGCGAGAACCACCCCGAGGAGGACTACTATCGTCAGCCTCAGATGGCCTCCGGCCCCTTCGTCTTCGGGGCCGGCGGTCCCCAGGGCGGTCCCCTCCCCGCGCCCACTCCCCAGCGTCGCGGCAGCAAGTCCATGGCTTCTCATCTCGAGACCTCGACCACCATGCCCACCTACCCCGATCCACGTCGCGCCTTCCACCAACGATCCCAGAGCGAGATGACCGGCTTCCACCAGGGACAGGCTCCCACCTACCGGCCCAACTCATCTTCGGGCTTCGGCCCTTACGGATACGGCCCCAGCCCCGTCGAGCAGCCGCAGGACCAGTACAATGGCGCCTACGCCCGTCCTCATGACAACCCTTTCGCCCAGGCCGCTCAGCCGAACTACTACGAGGACCCCCAGCGACAGTACTCTTACGGCGCTCCTTCGTTTCAGCCCAACCCGACACCTCGTCTAGGACCTAGTGGCCCCAACAGACACGCTCGTCACCAGAGCACCCCGAACGCGCCTGGTGCTATGAACCGCGCTCCTTCCGCGCACGGCTTTGCAGTTGGCACGGGCATGGCTCCGCGTCACGACCAGCAGCAGGGCTATGACCGACCTCCCTCGGAGCAGTCGCGTCACTCTTCGTATGCCACTCCGCCCATGCAGTCGATGCAGCCCATGCAACCTATGCAGCCCATGCAGCCCATGCAGCCCATGCCGGATGGCACCCGTCATTGATGAGGGGACACGAGATCCGAGAAACGCACTCTTTTGAAACGGCCTTCCTTATACCCGCAATTCATGTCAAGTCAACACGGCATCAAAATCGGAGTCAACTTCTGGGGGATGGCAAGCGGTCATTTGGTTTCCTATCTCTCTCTTTCCTTATCATTTCACAATTCTCTTTTCCCTTTACTCTCGTTGCCCGCGCAGCCATACGGCTGGCTGGCTGTCCAATGGACAGCGGGGAAGCAAAACAGCTTGTACAAGGGACTTGGACTTTCTTTATCTCTTTTGGGGAGGGCATCTTGACTATTTAGGGCAAGCATGGTCGCCTCCTTGACGATCACAACGATGGATGACTGGACATCGCATGGATCAACGGCACACAAGTCTGGGTACAGGTTTTGGGGATAAGTCTAGAAAAAAAACAACCCGAAGGCAACTTTCACTTTTCTTTTTTCTCGAGGATCTTCGCAAGGACCACATCAGGGAGCTTCAAGAGACCCAGAGTACACAACAGACACAGATCAGAACCGTATTGGGTGGCTGGCAATGGTGGCGGTGAAGGTCGTGCGGGGGTTTCTCTCTGACGAGAGTGGAATGGTGACTCACCTGGATATGGACAATGGCGTGTGGCAGTCTGGAATTTTGGGTGGGATCCAGGCATGGTAGGCTTTAGGAGGGGTTCTGAAAAGCGGCGTTGAGTTCCGGTCTTGGCTTTCTATCTTTTCTTATGAGTTTCTTCCCTTCCTTTCTCGCTCTTCACATTTCCTGCTCTTGTTGTTTGGAGGCAAACCTCATCTTTCGACTTCGCTTTGACCTCCAAGCAGAAGGAAGACACGGTGAGGGGAGCAGCAGTTGGTTCAGGATAGGAGCGGCGATAGGGGTGGAAGAATAGCCCAGAACACTACCAAAAAAAACTTTCCTTGATTGTTGATAACGCTTTTGCTCTTTTTTTCTTGCTGCCCTGCACCTCCGTTACCCTCCGTTTGCGCTCCCAGTCGTCTCCTCCTCCAGTTACAAGGAAAACCAGAAAAGGGCATTTGAATGCTTAGATAGCTTGGCCTTAATGGACCACGAAGTTGGGCGAGGACACTAGGAAATTCCACTGGCCTACCTGCCTCTTGCTTGTGATGTGCTGTGTGATTTTGATGCGATGGGGGGGGGGGGGGGGGGGGGCGGGAGGGCTCTGAAAATGAGTTGGAATGAGGCAGGTTTGTGATGATTGCGCTTCAGCGCTGCAGTGGCAGTTGGGAGGTGTGTAGTAGACTGACTGACACTCCTAGTCTTCCTCTCGACCCTCGTCTTGGTGGCCTCACCTCTAGAATTTTCCCCTTTCCCTTCGTCTAGAGCTGTGGTTTTTTCCTTCTCTTTCTTCTTTTCTTCTTTTCTTTTTGTTGAAAGGGTTTACATATGCCCCCCCCCCCCCTCCCCTCTCATTGCCTAAAAAGCGAGACTGGAGTGAATATTTTTGAGGGGTGAAATGTTTCTTCATACCTCCCGTTGTAGAGCGTACATGCACAAACGGGTAGGAGAGGGGGGATTGATGATGAGCGTCGAACTGCAGTCCAAGTGGATGGGAAAGCGATGGCTGTGGTGGTTGGGGGAAGGGGTCACTTCTGTTGCCATTTTGCGAACCCAACAGCTTCTATTTCAAGAACATGATTCCATTTGGGTCTATAGCCACATTTCTGCCCGTCTATTCGTCTCGCTGTGCTGGTTTCTCTACAAAGGCCATCGAAGTCCTTCCGGGCGGTTGACTCCCGACTGTATACTACTCCCGGTACATGATGGCGCCGCCGTCCCACTCGGCAAGCCTGCCGACGTTGGCCCGCCCCTTGACGACGAAGCCAAGCCTCTCGTAAAAGGGCTCGACGCCCGCGAGGCCGATGAGCCACGCCGACACGTCCTCCGTGTCGGCCTGCCGCAGGCCCTCCCGCACGAGCAGCGAGCCGTACCCCTTGCCCTGGAATTCGGGATGGGCGCCCAGCGTGGAGAGGTACCACGCGTTCCTGCGCCGCGGGTGCGCCGGGTCGTCCTTGAGCGGGTCCGTGGCGGCGTGGGTGTCGTCGAACATGTCGGCCATGGCCGGGTCGAGGGACCGCGACGGCCAGAGGTAGCCCGAGAGCGAGTTGGCGGCCAGAAGGACGGGCTTGAGCCAGCCGCGGAGGGTGAGCCAGCCCTCGGCCGCCGACTTCTCCTCGGGGGTTGGGTACGGCCGGCGCCACCAGGCGAAAGCGGCGATGCGCTCGCCCGAGGGCGACGCGGTCGGGTCCGGGACGACCACGACGTGAAAGATCTGCTGCTCGGGGCCCCAGTACCGGGCGTAAAAGTAGCGGTGGGCCCAGGCGCGGAGGTCGTCGGGAAACTCGCGGCAGCGGGGGTGCATCTTCTCGACGGCCCAGTCGCCGCCGAAGGAGGCGACGTAGATGTCGACGACGGCGGGCAGGTCAGCTGAGGTGCCCGGACGCACGTGGAACTCCGGCTTGGACATTGTTTGCGGCCTTGGTGTGATGATGGTGTAGTCTGGGTGGTCGAGTGGCGGGTGTTATGCGTCAGACTCGTCGTCCGAGGCGGGAAAAGGCGATATGGAGGCTAGGCCCTAACCGCAACAAGAAGCCAAGCGCGGATGATGAACTTGGGGGAGGGTTGGAGAAGGGCGCCGTCGGCTCGGGGTAGTGGTGGTGGGAAGATGACTCAGGGTGCAATTGGCGTGTCGGAGTATTCCACTTGAGCGCAATGGCACCATTCGAGAGTCGATTGACCCGATGGGAGCAGAGAGTGATTGGCTGCGGGGATGTATAAGTCAATTGTGATGTATGGAGGTGTGGTGGGCGGAAGCTGGCCTAGTGCTGCAACAGCGAGCTTGAGTTGATATGGAAGGGTGGTCATCGTCCGTCAGATGTCGCCGGAAGGGCGGTGCGGGGGATTGGCTTGCCCAGCTCGTCGAGATCAGGGCGGGGCCGGATGACTCAACCGGCAAACATCAGACGGAGGCTCTTGACAAAAGTTCCCGAGGATGGCTGCAGGTCATTCAGAACCCGGAGCCGATCCCGGCCATCCATGAACCGTGGGGTATCGTATTAGTCGGCCGGAGGATGTCAATGGTCCCGAAGTGCGTACGGGCGATCTCCAACCGGAGCAGAAAGCTGAGACGGGGGCTCGGGGGCGGGGAGCCATCCGAAGCTGACAGCGGCAGCCGGCCAAGTTTTTTTCTTTCGTTTTCGCCGGAGCCGGAGCCGGCGGCGGGCGCGGGGAAGATCCGCCGAAGCACAGGCACTGGCACAAAGCATGTAGTGTGGAGTCGGCTGCCAACCCACGCAAGGGAAATTTTCGGCCCCCAAAGGCCGCCCGCCGCATGGGCACACCCAAAGACAGGAAAGGAGAGAGGTGGTTGGGGAGAAAATCGCTCGATCCTTGGACCCTGGTGACCAGAGCGGCAGCGGCGTCCCACCCACGCGGAAGTGCCGGTATTTCAGCCGCCCGGCGTGCCGCGTCCTCCCCTCCCCCCTCCTCCCTTCCAACGTCGCAAAAAAACCACACGGACGAGCCCGCGGCTCCGTGGCGGTCGGTTTCGAGTCGCACAGTCTGACGCACGAATGTAAGCAGAAGCATTTCCGCGTTGCGATGCACTCGATATTTGGGTGGGTAAGCCCGAGCATGGTTGCACAAGGGCGGCAACGGCGGCGAGAAAGGTCACGATGGCGCCTTGTGGGCGATTAGTGTAGCGGAACGCTGTACAACGTCAACGTCGGTTTGGCGCGGCCAAGGGGGCGCCGTTGGGAGGCATTTTGACCGTTTCTTACCCGCCATGTCAGCCCTACCTACATACGAAGGCGCCCGTGAGCCATGAACCGCTCGCTGGCAGATGCAGGTCTCGGACATCGGCTATTGTGCCGCACGTCACTGTTTCGTTAGGATGAGAATGCGAAAATGTACGTAGGGACCTAAGTAGGTAGGATAATAGGTGCAAATGATACCTACCTACGTAATTACCTAGGTAGGTGGGTAGCAGCAGTAGTACCTCTGCAAGGGGATTGTTGATTAATCATCGGTGGGTCGTGGCCTAGAAGAGATGCGATGCGGCAGGCACAGGACGGCGGAAGGGCACGACATATGCCGAAGAATGAATACGTACCCTGTTATCACTTGTCTGCGTCTGTCTGACAGTCTGACAGTCTTCCCGTCTGCCGTCTGCCGTCTGCCGTCTGGGATTTGCCGTTGCTGGTCGTACCCGACTTTTCGGATCGTCCATCTTTGTGTCCGTGTCAATCCCGGATGGACTGACAAGGACGTGACGGACTAACCCGGCGAAGACAAGGCCCCGTCGATGGTCGAGTCATCTCATCAACAACATGGGTGTATAGCTGACAGTGAAGCAGCCACAACAAAACGCCTGCCATCGACGACTATGAGCCTGGTATTGGTCACGCTTCATACAGTACTGGCACGGGTTAGCAAGCAATGTTTTGGCAAGCAATGCAATGCAATGCAATGGAACAGACGGCACTTATTCAGACCCCCACCATTCCTTTCAATTAGGTGTGTTCGGCCCCCAACCCAACCAACGCCTCTCAGGGCTCATGCAAAGAAAGGATAAGAACACTAGGCAAAAGGTACCTATCCGTTCGCATCTTGTGTGTGGGTGTTACACAGAGACCAACGGAGTTGCAGGGGGTGTGAGGGAGGGGGGGGGGGAGGCAACAACATCCATGGTCTTTAGACAACTCATATTCAATCTTCAGCGGAGACCAGGATTAAGACTGGATCAAGGAGTGATCCGCCTGGAGAGCAGAGAGATGGCCTAGGAAGTCTACGAGGCCCCCCTCTTCGGGGCCCCTCCGTATCCTCAGCATCCTCCATTGTGACTGGTGCGACTGAGTGCAGCGTCCCCTCGGGGCTCTTCTTGGCCTCGAAAAAAAACCAAACCACAATACATCGTAGAGGTCTGGGCCTGTGGAGCACGCGGCACTAGTAGGGAGCATCGTTGCAGTTGCGGACGGCTAGCACACTGCCAGGACAGGACTCCACTCCCTGAACAGCGAACACTAGTGCGTTCCCGGTCGGGTACCGTAGCTCCCAACTGAAGTCGTATGCACTTCGGAGGTAAATAGCTAAGGTAGGTGGTAGGTAGGGGATCCATCCGCACCGTACCGTAGCTCCTACCTTACCTTACCTTACCTACCTTATTAATCCTCAGCCCAGCCGGGCTCCTCTCCTCGTCCTCGCACTCCTCTCTCTGCCATCACCAAGCCATCGAGACCGAGCCCTGTCTCGACAGACTACCCAAGGAGGTAGGTAGGTAGGTAGGTAGGTAGGTTGGCTGTTATTGCTGACCGTCCTTGCTTTGCTTGCCATTTGCTGTTGTCGTCGATTCTCCCTCTGTCCCGTCTATCTGTCCGTCCGTCTGTCTGTCTGTCTGTCTCGTTTTGCTCTGTAAAAGCAGGCGAGTCAGGCCGCAGACCAGGGGCCGGGTGAGCCGCGACCCCGTTCGTTGCTCGTCGACACCATTTTGCCATATTTCCTGCCGGGAAAAAGATTCCCATTTCCTGTGTTGGAACTTGACCCTTCTTCCCTTCTTTTTTCGCATCGCGGAATTCGGCCGAACTTCCCCTGCCGCCCGGTTCTTCTCGCGCAAGCCGCCCCGTTGGCGCCATCTACCGCTGCCTCTCCCGTCTCCCCCCTCCATTATTATATTGTCTTGGGGTGTATTGACAAAGAACCACCACCACCACCACCACCACCACCACCATAACAACAACACACACCACGCATCACGCATCACGCATTACAACATGTCGAGACAGATCCAGCGGCTCGACGTGACGCCGCCGTCCGAGGACTCGGACGCGGTCAACTCGAGCTCGCGTTACACAGGCCGCTTGTCAACGTCGTCCAGCCATCCCTCTCCCGTCGATGCCCCGCCCCGCGCCCATCGCGCCTGCGAAAAATGCACCCGCACCAAGAAGAAGTGTGACAAAGGCCTGCCCGCTTGCTCGAGGTGCACCAGGTAAGTTGGCCAAACACTGCCTACCTATTCTAGAGGCTATCTACCTACCTATCCGCCTGCCAGCCATCGTGAGTCTAACCGGGGACCCCAGACTCACCACCAACTGCTGCTACGACTTTGTCGTCAATCCGCCTTCGCTCACCATCGTCGATCAAGGCGCCGTCGCCACTGCCTACAAGCATCCCAGCGACCCGCGGCCCACCTTTGAGTGGCTCAACCAGGTCGACTTCACCGCTGGCCAGATCATGCAGCTCCTCGTCAGCCATGGCGTTGACTGGAAGGCCTCCGTCAACACCTATTTCAACACCGTCAATACCTGGCTCGTTGTCATCCACCCCGACGTCTGGCGGAGGCGTTGCGCCGCCGCCGACCTCGACACCAACCCCAACGACTCGGATCTGGCCATGCTCATCTTGTGCATCCACCTGTTGACCATCTGGAACTGTGACGAGTTTTCCTCCACCGCCATGCTGGACCACCCGCTTTATCAGACTGCCAAGCGCATATGGACTTTGAGGAAAGCCTTTTCCAAGGCCAAGATCGAGCACGTGCAGTGCGGCGTTCTGATATCTCTGTATGAGATGGGGCATGGCGACATCACCCGCTGTTATCAGACGTTTGGCGAGGCCGCCTCGCTCGGCAAGGTGCTGAATTTGAAACCCGGCAAGTACGTCAAGGAAGAAGAGGACATGCCCGCCGACCCCGAAGACGAGCAGAATCGAGCGCTTTGGTGGGTGCTCGTCATCATGGACAAGTGAGAACTACAGCCCAGCCCAATCCTTTTCCCCGAGTGTTTACTTACTCTGCAGGATCTCGCACGAACAATCGTCGACACTGTGGAACCCGCTCCAGATGGACATGCCCTCCGACGACGACCTGCTCCCCACGGAGCACTATCTTTGGGACAGCGACAGGAACGGGTCTTTCAAGCTGGTCAAGCGGTACCCCGTCACCATCCCGGCCTCTGTCCGCGTCGGCGCTTTTCAGAGGTCTTGCCAGGCAGCCATTCTCCTCGGCTACGCCATCAATTGGGAGGCGGCCAACGCCGAGCTTGAGGAACCCCCCACCGTCTGGTCCTTTGTCCAGCTGGAGTCCGCCACGAGGGACCTCATCGAAGCTTTGATTACTCGGTCAGAAACTTGGGGCGAGAACCTCAATACATATGCTCAGTGTGCAAGGTTCGTCAGCGCCCCGGCTCGTCCACGCCCCGTTCCTCAAGCGTTAACGTCTCCCAGTATCTTCTGTCTTCTCTTCTATTCCTTCCTTTATGCAGCCAATAGGCCCGACACTCCGGCTCAAGATCCCGAGACGGACGTGGAGATGAGGAAGGCCGTCGCCGGCATCAAGTTCACCATTGGCCTCGTGATAGATGGTTCAAATGGCATCTTCAACGCCTACTCCAACCGTCACGACGTTTTGGAACACTGCGCGCCCGTCTGGCCATATGCGCAGTACCACACGATGCAGCTCCTCTTCCACTACGAAGCTCTGCTGGAAGACGCAGAGTCCATGATGGCAGAGGTCAGACACCGTGTTGATTGCACAACGAAGCGGTGGGCTTGTTCTCGTATGAACCCTTATCATGAAACTACTGCATAGTCCCGGAGACGCTGACTCTTTGTTACAGGTTGGCTGTTGGAAGAGTTCGATAGAGTCCAGGCGGCGAGAAGGAGCGGGGCCAAGATGTGCAAAAAGTGAGACCGCATCGCGTTCGGGTTCCGGACTAACTTCAGGCGCTGACAGTACCAGGTGCACCATTGGAAGTAGGACTTGCGGGCACTGCCCAGTTCCCGAATGAGAGGACGAAATATCAGAAGACAAGGATCACTCTTTGTCACGATGCAGAAAAGGATACCCCTCGACTCCAAATTACAGCGGGACAGAGTCATCGGCCCTGGCGTCAAGGACCCAGCCCGACTTGGACTTTCTGCGTATCAGGACGGCGACGTGCGCTTGTAGAAGAGACGGACCGAAGAACAATCCCAGCGCGCTGGGTCGTAACGCTGGGAGAACGTCCGCTCAACCATGGCCAAAACTGCAATATGTGTTGACAGGCACAAGCAACGTCGCATGATAGCACCTTGTCGTCTGTTATGCGATCAGGCTAGGCCTGGCGGACTAGGCTTGCAACAAACCCTATCGATACTACGGCTGCCGCGAGACTTTGACGAGTCCCGAAAGTGTCAAGATCACCCCTTCCACCATAACACTGGCAAAAACTACTACAGAGCGTGGAAGTAAAGCGGGGGACATTTTATCTGTGCGCCAAGGAATGGCTGACAAGTTTCACGAGACTGTAGACGCAATGCACGGAACATGGTGTCCAGCAGACCAACCTCATTGGCGTCTCAGTGTCTGGTCGATTGCGGGCAACGAAGATAGGCAGCTTCGTCTTCGGGCCATTACTTTGTCTACATGGGTTCTGTTGGTCAAACGGACTCAACGACGTCCGGCGGCGAACATGAACCAGGCCAATGCAGTACCCTGTCGGCCGTCTCGTCCAGAATCCTGCTGTCTTACGGAATGTGCAAAGCCATGGATTGGAAAGTATACGTCAGCACTGTGACCATGCAGTCAGTCGCTCGTGACTGGGCTTTGGCTTTGGCTGCATGCAGGACTGCGCGTCGCAACCAATCTCACGATCGCAGCCGAGGGTTGGACTCGACAGGTTCCGAGCTTCAACCGCTGGCCCTCGGGCAGTGCTTTGCATGGGTTTATCTCGAGCGTCATATCCGCTCGGACAAGGGACAATGGAACCAGACGCCCTCTGCGTCAAACGGCTTAGAACCATATCCATCTGATGAAACAGGGTCGGTTGCCCGTCCCTCCTCCTTTTGTGAGACGAAAAGAAAGAAAGAAATAAAATAAAGCAACCCCCGCATTTCATTGCGCACGCACTCCCTCTACGCAATTGAGACGACTCTGCTCCTGGGTTGAGTTGGGCGATGATTTGACAGTGGCTGGGCCTGCCCCGAGATTCCGAAAAGCTGCCCAGCGGCTTCCATCCAGATCGAGTCTCAAAAAGGGTGCGTGCAGCACCGTCCAGCATCCCCGTGTCGTCGTTCCTGTACGGCGGCGTCAGCGTCAGCCGAGTGTAACCTGTGGGGTGGCACTCTTCCTCGCTTGTTGTGAGGTAGCACAGGTAGCTGGTCTCGGGGGGGGGCCTGAATGAGCGAAATCTCGTTCGCGGTACTCGGCTGTCTCTTGCTCATGCGTGCCTATGCCTGTAATGGTAGCCGGAAACATCCTTACAGATGGACGGTTGATAATGGCAACGCTTGAGACAGGATGAGGGGGTTAGCCATTGTGTCACCGCTGTGAGACATGAACATTGCGGTGGGAAGTGTTGCAGGGAGGGGGAGGGGGGTAGGGGGGTCAGCTCATTGAATTGTATTCAAAATCATGTGAAAACCCATCCTGGGATTAAGCAACATCAGAAAACGGGGCCAAGAGATTTCGAGCCGAGATCAGAGCGGAGCCGAGCCGAGCAGAGCAGAGCAGCAGCAAACAAGGGGGGGAAGGGAAGAGAGGAGAGCAAGGTTGTCTTTGTGAGATTTCTTGAATGTTCTTAAACTCCAAGATCATTTAATCTTGGTGATTACCTAGGTAGAGAGAACTGCCTGATTCTCTTCCGAGAAGATAGCAGCGGGTTTGGGTAGCGGTGTGTGTGTGTGTGTGTGTGTGTTGGTGGTATCTGGAAAGACAAGCAGTGATGCAGTCGGTATCTGGTTTAGTTGTGAAGAGAGACAGGGAGACAAAAAGGAAAGGATTTAAAAAAAAAAAAAAGGAGAACCATCAAACGCCCGCCCCCTTGGGAATTTTCACCTAAAGGTTGTCAAAATTCCTCACTTGGCTCCAAAAAGTCCCACAAAATGCAAGACAAGACCCCCCCCCCCCCCCATGCTATTCCATCTCATCCCACTCTTACCGGGTTCGACACACCAGGCCGCTGATGCACTCAACTCAATGGACAAAGGAAAATTCGACATGGGAGGTAGAATGCGACCCAGCTAAAGGAGAGGGGGGGAAAACCACCCCCAAAAAGCAGGGGCGCGGGCCGCTCGCTCGCTATGCCGCATTCCCCACCACCAGGATTAGCAGCATGCCGTTGAGGACGCAGGCCGCGAAAAAGCTGCTGTACACAGCCACGCGTTGCCAGGTGCCAAGGTCGTCGCGCCGGTACAGCGACATACCCAGGGCGAGGCAGGCAGTAAACAAGCTGGCGACGACGCCGACCGTGACGCCGGCGTCGACTTCGGCGCGGAGCTTGTGGCGACCCGTCGAGATGAGGATGCCAGCCACCAGGAGCAGCAGGAAGGACACGCCGAAGCAACCGATGGTGCCCCAGAAGAGAACGCGCTCGCGGTACCGCCTTACCTGTTGCTCGTTGAGGCTCGGCAGCGTGGCGAAGTGCGTGGCATACCCCGTCGTGGGCATGCCATCGGAGCTAGCGTATTCGTCATCAGTGTCGGTCCCGAGAGGCGAGATACCGCCGTAGCTCTCGAGGAACGGGGCGTTGCCCAACAACCGCTGACCCTCGGGGTCTTGCCGCCGCGAAAACCACCTCCGGGCGTGGCGAAAGGGCGCCGCAAGAATCGCTCGCATCGAGTCCAGGCCGGGGAAGCTCATATCGTCGTCGGGATTGATGTAGATGGCGTACTCGTCCTCCTGTCCGCCCGCTTCGCTTCCGTCGTCGTACTCGTTCCAATAGTGTTGCTGCTGCTGCCGCTGCTGTTGCTGAACGGGCTGGCGAGGCTGCCGCTGGGCGGGGGGCAGCGGCGTGAAGAAGTCTTCTGCGGTAGAGCCTCGGCGGGAGGGCAGCAGTTCATCTGAAGAAGGGGAACTGGGCTCGCTCAATTGAGGGGTGGAACTGCGTAGAGTGTTGAGTAGCTCCTCGTAGCGAGTCTGGAGGTTGTTCAGGTCTCGTCGGGTGAAGCTCTTGGGATTGGCAAGAACATTTTCGCGGAAACGGGCACCGAGCGTGGGGGATCCTGTCCATTTCTTAACAAGGTGTCAGCACATGCACACAAGATCCGCAGCGATATGGCGAGAGACGCGACGTACCTTGTATTTCTTGGTGATCTTCCGGAAAGCTGTGATTTGGGCATTGATGAAGCGGGCAAGGGCAAGAGTCTCCTCGCCGCAGCGAAGCAAATCCCTCTCGTACTTGGCGAACCGACGGTGCCGCTTGATCGAGATTCGGTCGCCTTCCTCGGCGCATTTGACAATCAGCTTCTGGAGCTGGTCGGATACGTATTCTGAGAACGACGGTTAGTCAATTGAAGCCCAGGCTGGACTGGTCTGTCAAGTGGTGCACATACGGAGCCGGCGCGAGATCTCGTCGGCCTTGCTAGACACGAAGAGGTCGACGCGGTCGTGCTGTTGACAGAGTTCATGGTAGAGGTTATCCTCGAATCGCTTGAGGGCGGCATCCTGGTGACCGGGGATGGCGATTGCGGTGGCCTGGTCGCGGCTCGTGTGAACTTTGATCTCGTGCTTGAGAGAATTGTAATCGACGTTATCTGTTGGAGAAGTGCAGTGCACCGGGTCAGCTGTGGAGGTTCTTCACGTGCAAAAGTTTGGGGGGTTTGGGTCTGGATTGATGGGGCAACTGACGTAGACTCCATTGCGGAACAGATTCCTGCTCGAGCTGTTCGCCGTATTTCATAGCCTTGAGATCTTCCGCGAAGGGATCTTCACCAGTTGCGTAAGGGGGGGATTAAGACGGGTGCGGTGCGCTCGGGTAGTAGTGGTGATGGTGGTAGTTGTGGTGGTTGTGGTGGTTGTGGTGGTGGTGGAAGAGGTAGTAAGTATAGTGATGGCGCGGATCCCGTATTTAGTCGCTTTTCTGCTTGGGACTGGGCCTTGGCCTTGGACTTGGACTGGGCGCGGGCGAGATAAGAGGCAGGGGGTGAACCAAAAGTTTGGGATGACGCAATGACAGTCACTCGGTCGGTCAATTCGTGTTGATGCGCGGATGTGCAGTGCAGGGCGGTTCTTGGGATGGAAAGAACGGGTAGATAAATATGTTTTGCTAGTTGTCGGAGATGTGTGCAGAGGCGAGGAGAGGAGGAATTGGTGAATCCTGGAACTATCCGTATCTTGGACGGAAAGGCAAAAGAAGGATGCGAGACGACAATTGCACTGGGCTGGGAAATTGCGAAAGGAATTGGGTTACAACAAGTTGTCTGGACAAAGACGGACCAAAGTCTAAATACTGTCCGTACATGGAGATTGGGAGGGCGCTTGTCTCTGTGGAAAGGGGACCGGGATATGATGAGATGGATATGGGAGGGGAGAGGAGGGGAGGGGACGGGGACGGGGGACGGGGAGGAGGTGCGGTTACTGGTGTACTCGTATGAAGCCTGTACCTAGCATCATTGTGGATGGGAATGGGGAGGGGGGGGGGGGGGGGGGGGGGGGGGCGAGGCAGTGAAGGGTCTGGTTGCATGGATCCATCAGGCTGCGTTCTGGTTCGAGGACCGGGATGGCTTGCGATAGGTGCGATACGGAGACAATGTATGAGGCAGTTGTTGAAGTGCTAGTGTGCGTCTTGTATGGATACGGTCGAGACTTGTTGTTACCAAAGACTGACTGAGAGGAGGTTAGGACTAGGAACAGGAACAGGAACGGGAACGGGGAACGGGAACAGGACCGGCGCAAAAAACAGGAACGGGAAAGGCGTTTTTCGGCGCATTGGGGCGGGATGGCAAGCTTTTCGCTCCGAGTCACCCAATCAACCAATCACTCAATCGCCCAATCGCCCAATCTTGAGAGGCACTCGCCGCCACTCTCGCACCCGACAGGATGAGCTGCTGCATGCGCAAGAGCAATGGAGGGGTGGGCGGGTACGTATCCGTACACGGGCAAGGCGTGGTATGTCATGTCTTGTGGCATTCTGCAGTTGGATCCAAGTCTTGCTGTCGCCCGGATTCCGGGTAGAATGCAAACGTTATCATGGGAACCATCAGTACAGCATGTCGGTAGATGTACGGTGTGCAGGAGTATAGAGTACGGATGCCGTGTCTGTATATACCTACACTAGGTACGATTAGACGACCCTCAAAATAGAAGGGAGGGGGGGGAGGAACGGAGGCATTAGGGCGCCTTGGAAGCTGCGCTGGACTGCGCTGCATCTTGGCTCACAGAATCGATCCATGCAGCAACACAGCGCACCACACCCGGCAACACCCCTCGTCTCGATGACGCCGGCAGGTGCCGCAAGAGGGACACTTATTCATTTCTTGGCATGCTGCAGCACCACAACAGCGCAGCAGTCGCACATTGTGCATCAAGCCCACGACGGCCGAGGTAGCGCTTGTGGACATGGTGGTGGTGGTGCTGATGATGATGATGATGATGATGATGAAGGTGGAGGTGATGATCCCTTGCTCGCAGGTATCCGCTCGCAGGGCGTTAGGCACATTGGCACCTTCATCGAGCAGCGAGCAAGTGGGCATCGTGACGGGGATTTGGATTGGATTCGGGACAATAAGCACAGCACAGCACTACGGAAACATGCCCTACGACTCGACAGCAAACCACCCGCATGACGCCAATTGCGTGTGAATTGGCAAAGATTCACAAAAATCATGTATGAGAGGGTGAGACGAGTGTGGGCGTTGGGCAACCCTTGATGTTGCAGTTGCAGGTGCAGTGCCAGGTGCAGTCACAGGTGCAGTCGCAGTTGCAGTTGCAATAATCTGTCATGTGCAACCTGGAGGAATTATCGGAGTTGAGAGCGAGAGTGACAGCGGAAACGAGAGCAGGAATACAACATACATACACTCAGAGGAAGTGAGTGGCTGAGGAGAAGAGAGAGTGAGTTACAGGCACAGAGCACAGGGCACAGGGCACAGGGTGCTCATGCCGCAATCGATGCTGCTGTTTCGCTGCCCTTTCTGTGCAGCTAGACAGGCATCATAGCCCCATTCTTTCTAATGACCCACTCCGGCTGCCCCCTCCCGTCGTCGAATCACAAGCGACGGCTGAAGCTGCCAGGGAAGGTTGTCCCTGGTCTCCCCGTCCATATGTCCTGCCGCTGCAGTACGGGGTCGATCGCCCACTTGATTGTTGGGCAATTCTTTCTCTTCTCGGCCAATCCTTCCTTCTACGGCCTTCCCTCCAACTCCATGGACCGTACGGGGGCTTTTTGGCCGGACTATGGATACTCCTGCAACAACAACACCAACACACATTCTGCACACACACACACACACACACACACATCAACAATACGGCAGGACACCCAAGTCCAAATGCTTCTCCATCGCCATCCCAACACCACGCGCGCTAGCGTCTGCTTCGATGCCTGTGGTCTCAACTTTGGACACAAAAGGGAGTCCACCAAGCAGGCCCTTTCTCTGACTGGACGAACGGATGGGCGGCTGCTGGCGGAAACACTAAACGAGCAAAGGGGGGGAAATCTCTGATGGCTCGCATCATTTCTGCTCCAGCTTCGCGCGGGGCTCGCGACATTCGGCCACCGAATAGCTATCTTCGCGTCGTTTTGGGCTTGTACGATTTTCATCGGAGGCTTAATTGAACAGGAAGAAAGAGAGAGAGAGAGAGAGAGATTGGTGTCTTCACCTCTCCCCCCTCCCCCGGCTCAACGCACCGCAGTCCCTTGTCCCGGACTCGGCTCCTTGCCGGATGCTGTTCCTTCGACCTCTCGGCATACAATGCATTGCACGACGCGGGTAACCACCGTCCCCAACTCGCCATCTGTCTCACCCGGCCTGTCCACGACAATTCGGCACTAGGTGCTCTACACATTCGCCGTTGTAACTAACTGCGACATCACCCATGGCTCTTTACCTATGGCATCCATGACGCACGCAATATTGCGACATGAACTGAGTTTGTGCTTAAAAAAGCACAAACTTAAAGCAAAAACTCACTTGATTGGTCTCTCACCCTGCTATCATCCACGCTGCAAGCCCGACATCGATGCTTGGCACCGATAACATGCCAGTCTGCAGTAGCCTGGGTGCCCCCTTCCCCCCCCTCCCCCTCTCCTCCCCTCCTTTTCGATATATTAGAACTGTGTAGACGAACCTAACTTGGATGATGAGCACATGATCACTTTCTGCTTTTGACAACTGGCCCTTCCCGCTATCACGACAAGATAAGCTTCGTGTCACCTCCCGCGTCTTTCCGGCTCTTCGACCGGTCTCGGCTGGGCGTCCAGGTCAAACCATGCTGCCAGCTCCTCAACAGAGCGAGATGCGCGCACGTCCGCTGCTTTCCCCGTATTGGCCTCGCCTTGCTGTCGTCGGGTCTGTGGGTATCTATCTCCATCCATAGTTCCCTCCCCCTCGCCCCTTGCCCCCCTCCACGCCCAGCCCACGACGCCCTCGCTCACGGCCAACCTCCAGAAACCACAGGGTCCATCAGTCATACTGGAAGTGGTGGAGCCTCCCGCATCCCTCGGGCTACGGAGGCAGCCTAATCGTGACCGCAAGCCAAATCTTGGTCTGCGCGACACAACAACCCAATAGCGCAACCTCTTTTACTCGCAGCTGCAAATGCGATACTACAATATGCTGCGTCTGTCCCAATTCCGGGTCGTCGAGCGACTCCGTGCCACGAACTCGCCGCCGGATAGCCGGGCCTCTTAAAACCACATGAGACCCATGTGCTCAGTCGCACAGCTACCCAATTATGACGCGAGCACAGCTTGTGGGCTCGGTTTAACAAACCCAAGAGATCGTCGAGGGCGAATACTGGGTGCTGAGTAAGAATCCACTAATATTCCAACGACATTAGCTGGGCCAATTTGACTGCTGACAAGACGTCAGTAACCCCATCTGCTTGTCACTTCTCAGTAAAGAAGTAAATGCCTGGGTAACAAAGTGCACACCCAACTCGCCTTCTATCCACCAGGAAATGCGCTGCGACGGGGCGGCCATCGGCCAAATACACAACCGCTTTGACCAGGGCCCTGCTGCCCGGCTGCTGGCCCCCGGCGTTCCGGCTGCAAACCTCCACTCAACTCCTGGGATGGAGCGACAAATGCCTGCTCTCATATATCCCACGTGCTCGACTTGCAAGATCCATTGGTCTCATCGACCTGTGATACCTAGCTTTTCCAACGCTGTTGTGCCGCCGACCTGCGTCAACGATCATGGCCCATGGGCTGTTTTGACTTCCCGCCCGCTGCGACGGTTTCGTGCCGATAGGCCGGTTTGTTTCCTTGCCGAGGAGACAAGCAAATGCCAAGCTGATCTTGGACGCACGAGAAGCAAGACGACGGCAGAGACAAGTGATGCATCTCTGATCTCAGAGTCTTGTACCTCGGCTCATACACTTTTCCGAACAAACAGCAGGTTTCTTCTGTCAAGAGAACCTCGGCGAAGGATCCGGACGCGGATTGGAGCGGCAAACCGGCCACCCGCACGTCGCCGCCTTGCCCCTCTCGAGAGTCGATCGCCTGCAGAGTGGTGGTCCTCGAGCATCTCAGGCAGGCAACCCGCCTCACCATGGGTTGTAAAATTCTGACAGCCCAGCGCTCCGAACTCGTGCCCGCATAGGCTGCAGTTGGAAGTCTCACAACGGAGTACGTACAGCCCCGATACTCAGTGGCCCAAGAAAACTCCACCATCACGCAGCCTTTGAGAGGATACAAGATGGAGTAGAAATATCACATGCAGGTCTAGAGCAGCATCTGCGCAGAGTCCCAACCGACCCTGCAACGAGGAGCATCGCAGCCTTCACTACAGTCACACCTTCGGTGGGTACAGGCTACAGAGTGCGCAATGGAGTCGGGCATCGCCCCCAAGTTCCCACTTCTGTGGCACCTAATGGACGAGCACGCGACTCCATTCCGGATCCGTCACCGAGAGCCCCGGTGGAAGGGTGTGTCAAAGGAAGCAACGGACATTTCACGCCAATGAAATGGAGCTTGAGATGCAGCGGCCGCCCTTCACGGGATCTGGTCGCGTGCCCAGACGAGCGTTGTTGGTTCGAGAAGCAAATATGACAAGCCTGTCTCCGCGGAAGGGTCACAGGGGGGAAAGTATTTCTAATTCCGGCCTCAACCTACATCGTACAAACCCATGAGCTATCTGAAGCGGGTCGGTGGGTGGATGTCCGATGGTGGACATTGATACCTTCCGATAACGACCCGCCGAGCCGCATTGATCAGGGACTTTTTGAAAGCGCTTGCTCCTTGAAATTCGTTCGTACTTGATTGCCCAGCCGATTCCCTCGGGATCGATTTCAACTGAAGCCAGGGTCGGGGTTCGGGGTCGACTCTGGGGCACAGAGTCATATGGGCATGGGGATCTCAGCTAGCATGACTAGATGGGTAAAGAGTATGGCAGCATTTCAGGGCTAAGTCGGTTCTTCGGACCTCAGACGATGGGACGGTGGACTCATGGTCCATAACAACGTCCATTATCCCGAGTCCCGCCCCGGAGGCGACTGGCGTCCAACGTTGCACCCCCGTTTAGTCTCACTATCGACAGAGGCATTTCTGTCTTTCGGCACCGCGTTTGACACTTGTCTACGCTGCCCTGGTCGTGACGATCTTTGAAAGCATGGCAAGCACCAATCAGCATCCACGACGCTCGCATTCTCGGATCGAGGGCATCGGTATAAACCGCTTGATACGCGGCAGACACGATCTAGACCTTCCAAACATGGCTAGGATGACAGCCGCCTGTCGTATCATGCCACACCGTACACCGCGCTGCAGAACATTGCCCTAAACGGAAGGACCCTTTTGCAAGGGCATTCAAGGCACTCAGAGCATGGTGGAGGGAGAGGCATTGGTTACGAATCTCCTGCCCTTTCAGGACTGAGACGCGGGGCGAATCGGGGTTGGCCTACTTCTTCTCTCTCTTGTTGTTGGTGCCCAGAATTGAAGAAAGAGGAAAGGCGGACAGAGGACGAGAAGAGGTTGAAACCGCGCCGCGAGCTCGCTTGCTTAGCGAGAGCCGAGTTTAGTCAATCCACCAGCTAGCTGGGGGAGACATGGAGGGAGGGAGGCGTGCGAGAAAATCTTTCGCCCGCCCCCGCGCGCGCGCACCTTCGCAGCCAATCACAGCAAAAGAGTGACAATTCAGAGACTCGACTCTCCGTTTCGTCGTTGAGAGGCGCCGCCCACCATTCTTGTTCCGCGGCCGCTGTGCCTGTTTTTCTTCAACGGATCGTTCATTGTGTGACGGCCGTTCGACGTCGACTGGCCCCGGCGATCTGGGTCCCCTCCCCACTCCTCCCGTTCTCGTCGCCAAGACCCGATGCCAAGACCCGGCATCCGAAAGATGTCAGGTGCCATCGGCCGGACGGAAGTGGGGTCTGAGTCTCGGAGTTCTCGGGCCGATGGTTTGTGGGGGTATAAGGTGGGTGGGTTCCTCACGCGGTGTGTGTGTGTGTGCATGTGCCGGCTGGATTCTCACTTTGGGCGAGATCTCTTTCGCTTGGAAGCAAAAAGCGCATCGGGTTCCGAGCCGAGGTCGCGTTCGCAGGTTCCGTTGGGCCTTTTATTTCGGCACTGCTGATGTTGCAGGGAGGGCAACGGGAGGTGGGTGGTGTTCTCCTCGCGATGACGACCACGGCAATGCGTGAGTGATGTGAGACTTGTGAGTGGAAAGGGCTATTGCAGATTGAAACCCCGAGACGACGTACCTTCATTTCTGGCGACGATTCCAGCCCTATTCGCAGCACATGAGACCGGGCGGACGTGTCCCGACTCCCGTTGGAGACAAACAAGCGCTTCCTGATGCCATTTGCTATATTCAGTGCAGGTATAGATAGACAGGCTAACGGCAGCTGGAAATCAACAACGGATTTTGAATGCATCCTGGTTTCGTTTCACGGTACTGGGCTTTCTGCTTACCCTGAGATGCTGCTCAAATGACGAAAGTTAACGTTCGCCTCGTTCCGGTCTCTGTGTGTTGATTGGTAAACGACGTGCGAGGACGAGGGGAAGAGACTACGTACGAACAGACAGTGAGAGCACTCCAAAATAAACGCTGCATGCGGGAACAGGATATCCAAGCGATTGTGAATTGTGTCCTTGGCCCATCGGGTGACTGGATATGTTTTCCTAGATCCATGCATGAGTTGGTAAAGCTAACGTAGAATGGTTTGGATCTGAATAGACTCTCTTTTGACTCTCTCCTTGACTCGGTGGCGAGAACGGTCGTTTCTGTGTAGAACGTAGAGTCAGTCTCGCAAAGTCGGGAAGCGTTTCGCGGTCTGTTACGGGTAAGTTGGTGCATGTCAGTCGGGCTCTGCCAGCAAGGACCGAACTTGTTTTTTTCGTCGAGTATTTAAACGATGCGTAAATGTTGTGAAGGGCGCGGCGTTTTGCGAAGGAGCGGTGGACAACATGCCCTCACTGGCATCATACGTCCCCTACCTAACGGGATGCTTGTAGGGACCTTTAAAGAGCCCAGTTGCGGCGTCTGCGAATACAGATTGCCCGTCCGGGATCGAGGGTTCTACTGCCTTGGCCGGAGTGTTAAACATGCTCTCCCCTTTACGTCTGTGCCATCCGTCCTCTTGACAATAGCAAGCAGCTCCAGGCCAAGTTTACAGCCTCCTTTCGGTTCAACCACTTCCTGATGGAGGAAAGGCGCCAGACTGGCTTGTGTTGTCCATCGGAAATGATGTTGTTTGTCCCCATCGCATTACTGCGTTCATCGTACGCCCCTTTTTCTTTCCACGGTTGAATACCAGGTTTTGAGGAGACAGGAACGGCCTCGCTCACTTGGCCCCCCTCCCTGTGAGACTTGAGGACCGTCAAAAGATACTAAGTCATGCAGCACAAGCCCCACGAAGGTACTCCAGTGTGGGAGGCTGCTTCGGGGGCTGTGGTACAGAGTGAAAAGGTCAACAGAAGACAGATGTGAAGATGACTCAATTCAACTCTTGCCCCTTCTTTCATGCGGAAAAGGCCTCTTACATAGACAGGTCAACACCAACCGGGTCTCTGGAGGTCCCATGTCTTTCTTGAACACGTGACAGGCTGCAATTCCGGGATCCATGTTCGGGAGTGTAGTTCGCCCGAGTCTAGGCTCGGCACCATGTGAGGCAGAATGCGTCGAGACTTTTGCCTGTTTAATGAACGGACCCCACGTGGTTGTCGCTCTGTTCTACATGTGAACAACGAGCCATGGTCTTTGACAACTTGGAAAACCCATACTGATGGAGTCGAGCCTGACTGGTGCTTGTCTCTGGGAGTTTCAAGTTTCCTGGTCGAAATGAAAATGCACAAGGGGATTACTGTACTGACCTCAACGCTCATAGCACGCTTGCGCTCCAACAACGTCTATTGCAATGGTGAGTTCAACGAGAGAATGGAGACGACAGAAAAGTTTCCAAAGGTTTTTGGTCAGGTTCGTGGTATGATTTGAGAGCGTCCCCGGGGGGTACACACAATCATCCTGTGGGACGTTGGAGCGCAAAGACAGCTCGCCGCGACGGGTTGCTGGGAGTTACTGTCAACCCACTTGGCTGTATCATTTTGCCTACCTCCGTGATACGAAGAAGTGGCAAACGGTTTTTCCCTCTTTCGCTTGGCATCTGCAATAGACCGAAAAACGTACAGTAGAGAGGGCCTGCCAAGTAGAATACACCCGAGACGGGGAAGGGCTCGAATCCCTTCGTTACCTAAATGGCAGAGCGAGCGTGGGTTATAAGCGAGCGATATAAACAGACGAAAGGCTTGGCTCGAGCACTAGTTCAGGTGCGACAGCATCGCGGCATCCACAATCGATATGGAATCTTGACCGACCACGTTGCTGGGTGGAGAGGAGTCGTGACACATGAGGGAAGAAGGGGGGGGGGGGGGGGGGCAGAACATTTCGAACGGGAATAACAGCGATCCTCGCTTCGACGAACGGCCCAAGGAACTATTGAAAAGTCTATTCAACCGCAGTCCCTATAAGAACCCTCAAACAGGTCGAAAAACGGAGTCTCGATGGAGCGTCCGCCAAGGGATCCGGCGCTCCAGAGACTAAGCCGCCAAGCCAAGGGGGGGAGTTCTATATGGATACCGACAGCGTCCGCCAAGACCGCCTGGCCATGGCCAGGACGGGATCTGATAGGCAGGCCGCGGCGCCTGGACGGGGGGGTTTTCTCGTCTTCCCGTCTTTTGTTTGAGGCTTTTTTATTTTATCAGATCACCCAGGCCTGTACGGATCAGATAAGATGCGAAGCTAGCGGAGGGGATGAGGAGTTTGGAGGAGACGACGGGTGGTGGGCTGTGGTCGCCTCGAGCGGGCGCGGCTTTCTGTCCGTGAAGGACTTGCTTTTTGAGGGTATGGGCAGTGATATAAGACTGCCTTTGCAGATGCTTTGGTGGTAAGGGGAGGGAGGAAGGGGGGTGAAATAACCAGTCCCTTATCCGTCCGCCCTCAGGAGGTTTGTTCCCCCCCCCCCCCCCCCCCCCCCCAGCCGATTATCATCGATCTCGCCCAAGATGCGCGACCCGACCAAAACCCCCGTCCCCGTTACCATCGTCTCGGACCCGGAAAAGTCGCCCGTTGAACACTCCGTCTCGGCCCTCTCTCCGGCCGACCTACCGCCGCCGCCACTACGAACCTCCGACGACGCCGAGGACGAGACGCTGCAGCGGATCCCGTGGTCGTACAAGTGGATCGCGCTGCTCTGCGTCGTCTCGCTGCCCATCGGGCACACGTGGACGGGCTCGGCGCTGGGCCCGCTCAAGAACACACTGCGCGAGCAGCTGGGGGTCAGCAACGCGCAGTTCGGCGTGATCAGCAGCGCCGACGCCTTCGTCAACACCGTGTTCCCCATCGTCGGCGGGCTCGCGCTCGACTGGTGGGGGCCGAACCCCGTGACGCTGTGCTGCACGGCCGCCATCCTCGTCGGCTCCGTCGTCGCGGCGGCGGGGGTACAGGTCGGGCTGTGGAGGGTGCTGGTGGGCGGCCACGTGCTGATGGGGTTCGGTATCGCGGTGCTCGATTCCGCAACGCAGAAGGTGAGTCATGCCCATGTGGCCGAGGAGGGGGGCATCTCCGGACGGGCGGGCCGGGCCCGGGTCTCGGTCCCGGTCCTGCTTCCCGTCATGTCCGTCCATCTTCATGGAACGAACCACTTTCATCTGACACACGCACCAACAGTTCTTCTATCACTGGTTCGGCGCGTCCGGCCTCGCCTTCGCCTTCGGCCTCGAGAGCGCCATCGCCAACACGGTCAGCCTCGTGTCGGGCATGGTGGCGATCCCGATCCGCGACGGCACGGGGTGGTACGGCTGGACGTTCTGGATCCCCGTCTTCTTCTGCGGCTTCTCGCTGGCGGTCAACGCCGCGTACGTCGTGTTCGAGCGGGTCGCGGTGCCGGCGCGGTTCCGGTTGACCTCGGGCCGGGCCCGGGCCATCGCCGAGTCGCGGGGCCTCTCGGAGCGGCGGCGGTTCTCGTGGGACGCGCTGCTCGCGCTGCCGTGGGCGTACCTCATGCTGCCGGCGACGCAGCTGCTGCAGAGCGGCGCGGCGGGCGGGTTTAGCACGAGCTCGGCCGACATGATCCGCATGAAGGGGTTCGCCGAGGACGTGGCCGGCTACATGGCGACGGCGCAGAAGATCCTGCCCATCGTGCTGAGCCCCGCCGTCGGGCTGGCCATCGACAAGTACGGCCACCGGTTCCACTACGTCGCGGCGGCGCCGGTGCTCTGGGTCGTCGCGTGCTCGATGCTGGGCTTCACCGACGCGCACCCGCTCGCGGCCCTCGTCTTCTCCAGCCTGGCGGGCGTCATCAACTCGATGCCGCTGCAGATCTGCATCCCGCTGCTGGTGGCGGACCAGGCCAAGATCGGGACGGCGTTCGGCGTGTGGCGCGCCTTTAACAACTCGGGCTCGACCATTGTAAGTTGAATAAAACAAAAAACCTCCCCCGCAAAAAACTCCTGCTCTCTGCTGCTTCGATGGCGTTTTACTTTCCATCAAACCACTAACACCCTCTTCCTCCTCCCCCATAGATGGATGTCGTCTTCGGCGTGCTCCAGGATGACACCGAGGGCCAGGGGTACTCCCGGGTGCTGATCGTCGCCATCGCCATCAAGGCGTGGGCGTTTGTCCTGGGCCTGTCGTACATCTTTGTCGACTACCGCTTCCTCGGCAAGGGGATGACCATGACGAGGAGCCAGAGGCAGGCCAGGGAGGCGCAGATCGTGGACCGACAGGCGGACCCGCTGACGCGGAGGACGTCCAAGACGTGGTTCACGGTGCTGACGTTCGGTCTGCTGGTGGCCATCGTTGCCAGCGCATGGGCAGTCTTTGTGAGATATCTGATCTGAGGTCGTGTTGCTTCGTTAATTGTGTACTCTTGTGTGTGTGGAGGCAGCGTGCATGAAGTCAGTCGGTGGCTGTCACGAATTAAAGGGGACAAGAATAGAGCAATCTAGTAATCAATAGTATCACCTCGATTGTGGCACACTTGTTGTAACTCCATAAGCCGACAGGAGCTTTCTGCGCTCTTCAAACCGGGAGGTGAATTGATAGATGAAGACCTCTCCATAGCCCGATCCATCTCTTCGTTTTGACTCGCGTAACCGCTCAGTGGGCCGCGGGATCCGGCTTTGGTTCTCGATAGAATAATCAGTTTTACTTGGGAAGATAGAGTAATCGGTTTTACTTGGAAACACGTCTTATGATCTGCTGTTCATAATCGGCATTGGGGTTGGGGATTTGGGTTTGGGGTAACATGGCACCAATAAGACTGACAACCCGGGGCGTCCCGGATTGGGCGTTGGGGCTGCAGGTCACCCGTTTCATCTATACAGATAGAACCCTCCTTTAATCAGGATTGCTCCGTGTGCCAGTCGATACTCGGCCGAACCTGTCCGTTTTTGCCTTGGTGTGGTAATTGAAGCATGGCGCATTGTTGGTGATGTTTGCTGACGATTGCAACTGCTTCGAAATAAATACAACGAAGCATAAAGCCATGCGGGTTCCAATACCATCTGGACCGTGTACTTGATATTTGCAACACGGTTCGACACATACAATTGCAGAGAGTTGTGTTGACAATCTATAAATGGTTATATGGTGAATCTGGTTTGAAGATTGCTTCTCGTCAAGCTCAACACTGGGCAGCCACCGATTGTAACCGGCCCCTCCGGAGGACGGACGCCAAGCCCGGTCCGGAGATGAAGGGTTTCATGCCGATGATGCCTTCTCGACTGTGCAGTAAGAAACAGGCTGGCAGAGGCATCCAATGTAACGCCTTGACAAGCAATAAACCGAAAGGAGCTGCCCACCACGATCTACACCACGAGGTGCTCTCTCTCTCCTCCTGATCTGTAGAACCACTTTCCCCGTCCGATCCCCAGGACCACGAGCCTGGAGTGGCGTTCCTCTGCACTAAACAGGAAACAGGCCCACTGTACTAAGTATACAGGTGTGCTCGTTTCTGTCATCCCCCTGCCTTCGAGTTGGAGAGGGTGGATACTGGATCGTCCCCCCTTCAGGCAGTCTTCCACCCAACGAGATTCGAGAAATGAGGTCCCTCCAACCCATCATGGCCCATGGAGTGGACCGGGGTGACGAGGGGCTGGCTAGGCGTTTACGGACAATGGTGTCGGGGAACGAGCAGGCACGGGATATGTGCAGCAGTAAACTTAGCAGACTTGCCCCCCTCCCCCCCTTCGGGAAACAAACTGTCAGTTCGTCCATAAAGAGTCGCGTAATTTCCGTGCGGCGGAGCCAAGGACTTGTACATCAGCACGTCACCCTGTTGCGAGCAGACAGAGTGTGCTGCCGCCCGCGTGCCCAAAGTAGGTCTCGCCCAGTCCCCATGTTAGTCGCGTGGGTGATGGCCGTCATGCTAAGGCCCGATTGAGCTTATTGAAACATCGCGGCCAGCGGTCAGCGGCCTGCCAAGGAGAGATATGGGGAGAGTTGGACAATGGGCGAATCGAGGCTGAGTCTCTGGCCAAGGGTCATGGCCAAGGGCTTCTTCGCACTTCGACGGGTTCAAGGTATGCGTTTGTGTGTGATGCTCGAGAGATAGAAAACCGATGCGATGCCCCGGGCTGCAATCCCATCATATTTCTCTGTTCTCTATTGTTTGTTCGTGTGATTGTTTGCTCTTCTTCATATTCTCTTCGTCGAGACCTTCCGTTCTTTTCCCCCCCTTCGCCATCCATCATCATCCCCCTTTCCCACACTCGTTACGTCGGTCTTGAGGACCCCTTCCCCCCTCCCCCTTTCGTGTCATTCTTTTTTTTTTCTCTCTTCTCTCTGAATCCCTCCCATCTTTTCTCTGGCAAAGTAAAACAACAATGCTCGCGTCTTCCCTCCTTCTGCTGTCGTCCCTGGTGGCCGGCGCACTCGGCGCGGCCCGGACCTCGCCCCCTTCCGGCGCCCTCGTCGTGGCCAAGTCCGGCGGCGCCTACACGTCGGTCCAGAAGGCCGTCGACGCGGCCAAGGCGGGCGGCGTCATCTTCATCCAGCCGGGCACGTACAACGAGCAGGTCCTGATCCCGGCCAACAAGGGCGCCCTCACCATCTACGGCTACACGGACGACGACCAGGACTACGCCAAGAACCAGGTCACCATCACGCACAGCCTCGGCGCCGACGTGGCCGGCAGCAACGACGCCTCCGGCACGCTCCGGGCCAAGAACGACGGCCTCCGCGTCTACAACGTCAACATCGTCAACTCGCGCGGCAAGGGCGTGCAGGCCATCGCCCTGAGCGCCTACGGCAGCCAGCAGGGCTACTACGGCATCCAGGCCAAGGGCTACCAGGACACCGTCCTCTCCAGCCAGGGCACCCACTACTTCCACGCCTCCTACGTCGAGGGCGCCACCGACTTCATCTTCGGCCAGAAGGCCATCGCCTGGTTCGAGGCCTGCACCCTCGCCATCAGCGGCAAGGGCTACATCACCGCCAACGGCCGCGACGCCGAGAGCAACCCGTCGTGGTACGTCATCAACAAGTCCACCGTCAAGGCCCTCTCCGGCGTCGCCGACGGCCAGACCTTCCTCGGCCGGCCCTGGCGCACCTTTGCCCGCGTCGTCTTCCAGAACTCCAACCTCGGCGCCGTCGTCAACGCCGCCGGGTGGTCCAAATGGGGCTCCAACCCGACCGACAACGTCTTCTACCGCGAGTTCGCCAACACGGGCAAGGGCGCGAGCGGCACCCGCGCCAGCTTCTCCAAGAAGCTGTCCGCCGCCGTCAAGATCGCCGACGTCCTCGGCTCCACCTCCTGGATCGACACCAAGTACACCGGCGGCGGCGGCGCCTCGAGCTCCGGCTCCAGTTCCGGCTCCGCGGCCGTCTCCAAGCCTGCAGTTTCCGCCGATGCCGCCGAGTCCAAGGCCACCCCGACCACCCTGAAGACCGTCGTCAAGGCCTCTTCGACCCCTACTCCCGCTCCCGATGCTGGAGCCGGCACTGGTTCTGGTGCCGGCGCCGGCGCTGCGGACGACTGCAGCGGCACCGCCGACGGCTTCGCGTCCCTGAACGGCGGCACCACCGGGGGCAAGGGCGGCGAGGTCGTCGTCGTCAAGACCCAGGCCGACCTGGAGAAGTACGCCGGCGCCTCCGGCAAGCACGTCATCAAGGTCTCGGGCAAGATCACCATCACGCCCAAGGGCAAGGAGGTCAAGGTCTCGTCCGACAAGACAATCGTCGGCATCGGCGCCACCGCCGAGATCGACCAGGGCGGGTTCAACCTCCAGAACCAGCGCAATGTCATTTTCCGCAACATCCGAATCGGTGAGTAGTAGTGGTCCAACCCCTCCCCTCTTGTGGGTGTGTGTATATCTGGTTGGGTTTCAAGTACTGAGCGAGTGAATTAGGTAACACCTACGTCGAGGGTGACGACGAGGGCAAGACCCAGGACTTTGACGGTATCCAGATGGTATGTGTGCCCTCCTCCCTGTTTTGCGTTATATGACGACGGCAACTACCCTTCCCCCCCCCCCCCCCCAAAGCACGTATTGACTGGATCACAGGACAACTGCACCAACATCTGGATCGACCACGTCCACTTCGAGAAGGGCGGCGACGGCCTCCTCGACAGCCGCAAGGACACCACCTTCCTGACCGTCTCCTGGACCATCTTCCGCAACCACAACAAGGCCTTTGGCATTGGTAAGTCATGCGGGTTTGTTGAAGCAAATAGAAGAAGAAGAAGAAGAAGAAGAAGAAGAAGAAGAAGAAGAAGAAGAAGAAGAAGAAGAAGAAGAAGAAGAAGAAGACTAACACGTCACACCCACCCCCCAGGCTGGACCGACAACGTCAACACCGAGATGACGATTCACCACAACTTCTTCGACCAGACCAAGCAGCGCAACCCGTCCGTCGACAACGTCAAGCACGCCCACCTGTACAACAACGCGCTGGTCGGGCAGACCTCGTACGGCCACTACGCGCGCGGCGGGACCGAGATGCGCATGGAGAACTGCTACTTCGAGAAGGTCCGCAACCCGATCCAGGCCGACGCGACCGCCAAGCTGAGCGCCTCGGGCAACGTGTACGAGGGCACGACGGGCAGCACGGCCAAGAATGCCGGCAAGGTGTTCGACCCCAAGACCTTCTACGACTACGAGCTCGACGCCGCCGCCGACGTGTACGGCATCGTGTCCAAGGGGGCGGGCCGCCAGGCCAGCATCTGCGCCGCGTGAGCGGGGGTGTTGGGTGTGTGTGTGTGTGTGTGTGTTTGTGTGTGAGTTAGGGAGAGAGAGAGAGAGAGAGAGAGGTGTTTTGATTCTCCTGGCCTCCAAGCCGCGAAATGCGTGGCAAACAGAAAGATGTGAGGAGAGTGAAAGTTGGGAAAATTCCTTGTATCTATTACGACGGCGCGTTGCCGTCGACGAAGCATATACCTTTTACTCTTCGGAGCTGTTCATATTGAATACGAACGTTCGTACCACTAAGCTGATGGTCTCGTTCGAGAACGTGATGATGCTGCCTAGGTATGATGGCGGAACGGCTTTCAAAAGTCGCCAATATCGCGTAGTCTGCGAGACCCAACCGTAGGGTCTCGTCAGTGTACATGATGATCGTATGATGGCAATCCAGGCACATTATTCCTTGTAGAACTGCATAGTTTAGCGATGGTTAAACTCCATTTGATGATGAAGAAGGATAGGAGAATCAAAGGAAACAACAAAAGAAGGGGGAAAAGAAGAAGAAGAAAAAAAAACAGTTGAACAGTTTACTGTTCTCTTCTTTCTTACTTTAGGCACATCTTTCGTCTGCCGGGTTATCCTGCTGCTTCTGTTGCGTCTGGACAATCAGTCGACTGACTGGCTTACACCGTCTGACGCATCTGCCGCTTGTGGACAGAACAGTCACACTGGGTTTCTCTGCCCTCAGGAACAAGCTTCCAATCATCAAGATAAATGAATAAATATGAGCAGCGTGTTCTAAGACTGCTAGGACGGGTGGCTGAAATCGGGGCGTAGCCAACAATGTTCTTCTGTCCCTCTCGAGGCCGCACAGGTACAGGAACACCATATAAAAACGCAGTGGAAAACACAGTATTAGCATTGCGGTGCCTAACATTAAACCATTGAAGACAACGTATGAGTAGCCTCTATACCAAAGAGGATAGGAACAATCAAAAGAACATATCCATCCCGCATAACGCCAGGGGGCGGGGGCGGGGCTTCGGATTCGCTACCGCGAGACCCCGGCGCCTTCAACGGCATACCGCACCCGCCTGATTAACTCTCGGAAGGGATCGCGGGCACCGGGCCAATCATGGGCTCCGACGCGTCCGTTATAAGCAAGCCCCCTTCTCCGACGGACCTTGGTCCGATGGCGGAGAGTGATCGGCAGGCCATCTCCCGTACCTGGGACCTGACGACAGACAGTACCACCATCCTGAATTTGGTCATGAAACGCGTCACTCCCACGAGCCGGAACCTCATGTAGGGACCCAGACGCTAGCTTTACCAAGCCCGTCTCTTTCAACTACTTCTGTTTGTATGATCAACTACAAACCTTCAAGTGAGAAGGTTGATCGGCGTAAGGGGGGGTTTCTCTCGGCGGGCTTGCCAAGGGACTCTCGAAGTCGATGCTTCTATTCCGGCGCGATGATTTCCACACCGACCAATGGTGTACAAAAGAGTGGCGATGCCTCACGTAAAGGAACCCGGCTTAATGGTGCCCCCCCCTCGAAGAGGTCTCGATAATGTAACCCGGGGGCATACTGCGAATCCGGGTCCCGCCTAGTTTGACAACTGGGGAACACTCGACGACGGTTGCCGGGGTGAGTGAGTGAGTGAGTGAGCCCAACGACCTTTCGGCCCGGAGTCGAGCAGAGATTTTCCCGTCTCATGCACGGCGGTGGACATGTGGACTTTTTCGTTTTGTTTGTTGCTGGCGCGTGCTCGGGGTCATCTCGGCGAGCATGTCCGAGGCGACTGGCTGGCTGACGGACTCGGTCAAAGGGTCGTAGTGGCTGGTGACCGACAGACGGCGACGGAGGGTTCGATAATCGAGTAATCGAGACGTGGTAGACACAAGACGACGAGACGACGGGAGGACGAGGCAAGAGATTGTACATGGTCATGATATCATTGGTATAATGCCTGATAGCTAACTCTTCCAAAAAAATAAAACTTGTAAAAAAAAGGCCATGACAACAGATGCTTTTGTATGTATGTCCCTTGTGCACATGATTCCGCTTCAAGTTTTTGTTCCTTTTTTCCCTCCCCTCCTCTTTCTTTCTCAGGGATTCGATGATTTTACAGATAGACCTTCACAGACAAGACTCTCAGACCCTTTCTTTTTTTTTTCTTCTTCCTCTTTTACAGGCGGGCCGTCTCCTGGGCCTCGTCAATGATCATCTCGGCGGCCTTCTCGGCGACACCGAGGACGGTCAACATGGGGTTGATGGTGGGGATGGTGGGGAAGACGCCGGCGTCGACGATGCGGACGCGCTTGAGGCCGCGGACGTTGAGGCGCTCGTCGACGACGGCGAGCGGGTCCTTGCGGACGTCGCCCATCTTGGTGGTGCCGACCGGGTGGTAGACGGTGTGGGCGGCGCGGCGGGCGTAGAGGCTGAGCTCCTCGTCGGTCTGGACCTTGGGGCCGGGGGCGACCTCGCGGGCGATCCAGTCCTTGAAGGGGGCCTGCTCGGCGACCTTGCGGGCGGCGCGCATGCCGTAGACGAGGGTGGCGGCGTCGTAGCCCTCCTCGTCGGTGAAGTAGCGGAAGTCGAGCGCCGGCTTGACCGAGGGGTCGGCCGAGGTCAGGTACAGGCGGCCGCGGGAGCGGGGGCGGGGGATGTTGGGGGTCATGCAGAAGGCGTAGCCCTCCTTGGGCTCGTCGTAGCCGAGGCGGCCCGTGTTGAGGGTGAAGGGGATCTGGTAGCAGTGCATCATGACGTCGGCGATGTCGCCGTCGGGGATGGCGTCCGGGTTGAAGAAGGTCTTCTTGGCGGCGGCGTTGGGCGGCTCGCGGCGCAGGAAGATGCCGGCGTCCGAGTCCATGGTGGTCTTGTTGGGGGGCACGGGCTTCTTGAGCTCCCACATGATGATGGACTCCGGGTGGTCCTGCAGGTTCTCGCCGACGCCGGGCAGGTCGTGGATGACGGGGATGCCGAGGTCGTTGAGCTGCTGCTTGGGGCCGATGCCGGACAGCAGCATGAGGCGCGGGGTGTCGACGGCGCCGGCCGAGAGGATGGTCTCGGTGCGGGCGGTGACGGTGCGCTTGGAGCCGTCCTGGAGGGTGAGGTTGACGCCGGTGACGGTGTCGCCGCGGACGTTGAGCTTGGAGACCCAGGCGTTGGTGAGGACGGTCAGGTTCGGGCGCTTCTCGTCGCCGCGCAGGAAGGGGTGGATGTAGGCGACCGAGGCGCTGGACCGGCGGCCGTCGTCCGGGTTGTAGGAGATGGAGAAGAAGCCGACGCCCTGCTTGAGGGCGCCGTCCTGGGTGATGTGCTTGTTGAAGTTGTGCAGGACGGGGATGTTGAGGGCCGAGGAGCACGAGTTGACCCAGTCGAGGCAGAGCTCGTTCTGGTGGCGGGCGTGGACGGGCTGGACCGTGTTGCGCAGCTTGTTCATGAGGCGCATGAAGTCGTGGAAGGTCCAGCCCTTGGCGCCCATGGACTGCCAGATCTTCAGGTCGTACTCGAAGGGCCTGAAGGAGATGAGGGTGTTGTGTGATGAGCAGCCGCCGAGGACCTTGGCGCGGGAGTGGCGGATGTGAGAGTTGCCTGGGGCGAGTGAGTAAGTAATGTGTGTGTGTAGGTGTTTTGTGACGATGCCCCCCATTAACGGGGAGAGATAGAGAGACAGAGAGAGAGGGAGTGAGAGAGATCAAACACTACTTACCCATGGGTTGTTCAGTGGTGCCGTAGTCGTAGTCAAGCTCGCCGCCGAGCAGGTTGAGCCACTTCCGCAGGTCCAGCACGCGGTCGTCCATGAAGTCACTGGGACCGGCCTCGATCAGGAGGACGCGCTTCTGGGGAAGGGACTCGGCCAGGCGGGAGGCGACGACGCAACCGGCGGTGCCGCCGCCGACGATGACATAGTCGTAGCGGTCGACGTCGGAGACGGGGAGCTGGGTGGTGGACATTGTAGTGGTGGCGGATGAGGGTATTCAGACGAGAGAGGAGGAGTAGGATTGCGGGCACCCGGCCAGTGAGAAGAAGAAGCAGCAGAAAAACAGCAGGACGGAGTGAGGGGTAACTCGGCGTCGGACTACGCACACACACAGACGGAATGTATGTACGGGAGGAGGAGGAGGAGGGGCAGCAGTGAGTGAGTGGTACGGCTGAAGAACGCGTGGGCTGGGCGATCTTTTGATTGAGTGAGATTGGAGGAATCCTTGGGATGAGAGACAAGAGATAAGAGAGGGAGAAGAGGTGAGAGAGAAAGATGGAGGAGAGAGTTGGAGAGTTGGAGAGTTGGAGCAGGCACACACCGAGTAATAAGAAGAGGAGATAGATGGTCAAGATGTTTCTCCAGCGCCGATCCGAGTGGACATTTCGGCCGCATTATCTATGATGAATGGCAACTCGGCATCGGGAGCAGAGCAGAGCAGAGCAGAGCAGAGAGCGACTGACTGACTGGGTCCTCCTGCTTGGGGACTTGGAGCCTCTGGGAGGACCCATCCATCCTTGGTTGGACCTTTGGAGCTTTGGAGAGCGAGGTCGAGCTCAACGTTCGTCTGTCCGCCACATCCATCTCTCCCATCCCCGGTCTGACATGCGGCATCCACATCGAAAACCCTTGAGAAATTTTGTATGGCGCGTCGAGACGAGAAAGATGGCCGGCCGGCCGTCTTCGCGCCACAGCAAAAGCTGCACCGCCGGTGCAACAGCGGTATTCCATAATCCCACCCACCCACAAGGTAAGATACCCAGGTAAGATACCTAGGTAAGGTACCTAAGTAGGTAGGTATCTGGGCGGATACATACCTTTGGTAGGTACATCGTTGGTGGGTGCGGGGACAGCGCCCAGATGCGTACAAGTACCTAGGTACCTGCTCAAGGTATCTATCTATTCGTGGAGACGGACCCCGCGAAGGGTGGGTGGTGGGGCTGGTCATGGAAGCAGAGGAAAATGGAAAGGAACAAGGGAAAAAGCGGGTTCCCAAGGCATTGAAACTGACTCGCCGAAATCCATCTTTCTGAGGCGGCGAACCGGGCGGGATTCGACGGCTCATTGGGCAATTGGCCGCTTCAACAGCAGTACGTACCTCAGTGGGAAGCCCATCCCTGCGAGGCATCAGGACCGGATTTTCAAAGTTCCCGGGTTGCTGACTGGTCCCGGCGGTCCGTCAGCAGGGTGGCAGGACCGCGCTGGCTGTCTGGCGCACAGCTGGCACGCCAACATTTGGTGCCAGTAACCAAGTAAAGTGGCCAGTAACCAAGTAAAGTTACAAAGTGACATGAGCACGTCTTCACACCAAACATCCCTGGTCGCGTCCCCCGTTTCCCTCTTTTTTAGCCCGCCAAGTCCCTCCCACTCTGGTGGAAACTGTCCGACGTCGTCCGCCTTCGATGAAAGAATTACGAATAATGGCCAGACAGCGAAAGGGGGAAAACGAGAGGGAAAAGGCCAACCAGTCATGACGCCTCGACTTTGCCGACCCTGCCTCTTTTTTTTTTTCTCTCTCTTCCCCATTGCCTGGTTGACCCGGCGAAATGCTATCCAATTTTACCTGCATTTTTCCTTCTCTCCCCCCCCCAAAGAATCGTTCACAGGTGTCCACCATCTTCTCCGAGGGCACTGACTAACTGACCGACTGACTGACCGACCAACTGACTGACTGAACCATTCGTATGACCGCCGCGGTCGTTGCCGACCATGCTCCTTGTCTCTGTCCCCGGTGGGTGTGTTGCCCGGCGCCGGCTCACCTGCGTGCGTATGGGCCCCCCGGACAACGAACGAGACATACATAGCGACATGGATGCATTTGCATGGCCATGCAGGCCCATATGCAAGAATTGCACACGACATTCCCCAAGCTGCCATGCGTAGCCCGCGCTAAGCCCTCGGATCCCACCCGTCCTATTTGCCAGCCCTGTCCGCCTGACGACGACGACGACGACTCAACTCGACTCGACTTGAACCGAACTCGACTCACCCGTCTGACGTCTGACTTGTTCGCCTCTGCGGCTTGCCTCGGGGGGGGTGGGTGGGCGAGGTGGCACAAGTTGACTGGCTGCGACGTTCACGTCCACTGCCGGTCGGCCTCATCCGGGCCATCCGCCGACTCGTCTAGCCCCGGGTTTGGCGTGCCAAGGCAACCTTGACCTTGACCTTGGCCTTTGCTTCTGTCTGCCGGTTTCCAGTTTCGGGTTTCCAGTTTCCAAATTCCAGTTTCCAGATTCTCCAAGAAGAAAAACCCCGTCAGGTACACTGACTACGTTGCAGGCTGCAGCAGGGTTCGTGGAGGGGGAGAAGTGCTTGTCTGATGTCAATCGCAAACTCTACTTGGAATCCTGATCTGACGAACCGTCGCTGTCGCCGACGCGGACTAGATTTAGCAGTACAGTACAGTACCGGGCAGGGCAGGGCAGGGCAGGGAAGATGCGAGATACTGCGAGATACTGCAAGATGGGCGATTGCCAGGCCGAACTAGTGTCTGCTATCTATCTATCTATCTATCGGGCGCAGTCTGTCTGTCCGCCGCAGGTTATCTACAGACTACAGGACCTACCTACAGAAAGATAGATAGGTCTATCTCTCCCGCCCGTGTATCTTTCCCGATTGTGGCCCGCTCACGCGGCGCCGGCGGACGTGGGGGCCAATCAGGCCGCAGCTGATGTCGCTTGATGCCGCGGCTGCGCGGGTTGCATCGTTCGATTTTTTTTTTTTTTTCGAACGGCCGAACCCGTGGAACGACCGATGAAGACGCGGGTATGGATCTCATGGGCCCTGCGTGCATGCATTTGTCTTGTCTGTCTGTCTGTCGGTCTGTGGTGTAGCTAGCCACATTTATGGAACTGCTTCTATGGAATATTGACTGATGCATGCATGTCGCGCCTGGCAACGACGAAGCCAAGCGGCCGAGGCAAGACAGACAGGCCGACGATCGGGCGAGAGCCTCAACGGGACGCTTGGAGAGACCACAGCAGAAAAAAAGAAGAAGAAAAAAAAAGGCAAAAACGTAGAAGAAAAGGGACTAAAAAAATCCTTCATGTCTCCAAAGACCCTGAAAGGTGAAACTTGTTCAAGTGGAGGCCGACGCTCTTGTTCTCTCACTCGCTCCTCACTCGCTCCTCCCGCGCCGTTGCTTCCCAAAACGCAGCATCGTACATCGTACTTCCTCGTTGTTGGGACGTGTCACTTGTAGCTGTGGATCCACGTTGCACCAGGGTGGATTCATGGCCAATGACGTAGGGCTTATGACATCACACCGCCGCAGGAGTGGGTTTGGTAAGGGTATGTCCCGGCAAATCTGCATCGTCCCCTGTATCTCCTTACACACCCCTGCACCTCCCAGCTTTTTTTGCGTGTCCCTTACCCACAGTGGTCAGCTGTAAGGATACTGGAGATAATTGAAGGTCCCCCCCCCCCCCCCCCCCCGGCGCTGGTCCTCCGAGGTACGATCCCGATCTGAGTCCGATCGCTACGAGATTTTGACTTTTCCCACTCTTCTGGATTCTGGCCTCTGGCTTCTGTTTCTTCTTCCGCCCGCCCTACAGGTACAGTCTCCGAAAGCCTGCTGCTTACTGCTGCTACTGCTGCTGCTGCTGCTGTTACCACTGCCCGTCCGTCCCCCCCCCCCCCCCCCCCCCCTCCGACCTCCGTGTGCCGCCCGTCCGGCTCCTCCGATCGACACATCCATCCATCATCCCCGGCACTACCCGCGTCCAACATCCAGTTGACTGGCTGACGACACACCTAGCCAGTTTGTCGATTCTTCGTCTCGCATCCCCCAATATACGTACGCCCCGTTCGTTGTTTGTGAAGCACTCGACCACTATAGTGTTTCGCTTTCTCTCCCTCCCCTCCATCTATCTATCCATCCTTACCTTCCCTTACCCCTTCAGACACAGACCCCAACATCATCATCGAAATGGCACCACCACAACAGCACAAGCCCGAGGAGGACCGGCACACCTTCTACGCGGGGAAGCCGCAGCCGGACTCGGATTCCCCAGGCACGTTCCAGTCCATCGATCCCGCCACGGCAAAGCCCGTCTGCACCATCCACACCTCGTCGCCGGCCTCCATCAACGCCGCCGTCGACGCCGCAAAGGCCGCCTTCCCCTCGTGGTCCGCCACGCCGCCCGTCGAGCGCGCCCGCATCCTACTGCGCGCCGTCGCCATCCTCCGTGAGCGCAACGACGCCCTCGCCCGCGTCGAGACCCTCGACACCGGCAAGGCCTTCTCCGAGACCCAGTACGTCGACGTCGTCACCGGCGCCGACGTGCTCGAGTACTTTGCGAACCTCGTCGCCTCGGGCGGCCTCAACGGCGAGTCCTTCCGCCTGCGCTCCTCCGCCTGGGTCTACACCACCAAGGAGGCCCTCGGCGTCTGCGCCGGCATCGGCGCCTGGAACTACCCCATCCAGATCGCCCTGTGGAAGTCGGGCCCCTGCCTGGCCGCCGGCAACTGCATGGTCTACAAGCCGAGCGAGTTCACCCCGCTGCACGCCCAGTACCTCGCCGACGTCTACAGGGAGGCCGGCGTGCCCGACGGCGTCTTCAACGTCGTCTACGGCGCCGGCGACGTCGGCGCCCAGCTGACGGCCCACCCGGACGTCGCCAAGGTCAGCTTCACCGGCCAGGTGAGCACGGGCAAGAAGGTCGCCGCCTCCGCCGCCGGCGGCATGAAGTACGTCACCATGGAGCTCGGCGGCAAGAGCCCCGTCATCGTCCTGCCGGACTGCGACGTCGAGCAGGCCGTCGACGGCGCCATGCTCGCCAACTTTTACAGCTCCGGCCAGGTCTGCACCAACGGCACCCGCGTCTTCGTGCCCCGCTCCCTCAAGCAGCAGTTCGAGAAGCTCGTCGTCGACAAGATCCAGTACGTCCGCGCCGGCGACCTGTTCGACCCGGCCACCAACTTTGGCCCCCTCAACAACAAGGCCCACCTCGAAAAGGTGCAGGCCTACGTCCGCCGGGGCGTCATGGATGACAAGGCGACGCTGCTGGTCGGCGGCGCCAAGCAGCCCAAGGGCCTGCCATCGGCCTACCAGTCGGGCTACTGGATCCAGCCGACCGTCTTCACCGACTGCACCGACGACATGGCCATCGTGCGGGACGAGATCTTCGGCCCCGTCATGAGCATCCTGGTGTACGACACGGTCGACGAGGCCGTCGCGCGCGCCAACGCCACGGACGTCGGGCTCGCCGCGGGCGTCTTCGGCCGCGACGTCGACGCCTGCCACAGCGTCGTCTCGCGCCTCGAGGCCGGCATCACCTGGATCAACACGTGGGGCGAGTCGCCGGCTGAGATGGCCGTCGGCGGGTGGAAGTCGAGCGGCGTCGGCGTCGAGAACGGACGCAAGGGGCTCGAGGCCTGGGTGCACAACAAGAGCACCCTCGTCGAGATGGGCGGGAGCGTGCCCACTGTCTTTTCTAAGCTGTAAGAGTTAAGGCTGAGAGGGTTTAAGTGGGGGTTGTATGTACGGTTGTGGTTGTGAATCAAGGTGTATTAGGAGTGGCCCAAAAAAGTTGGTTTGTTTCCCCAGAAGAAGGGAATTCGTCGTAGCGTTTATATGATATCACGGTTTTACTTTTCTCGCCACCATCGTTGACATGACGAATGTGCATTCTCCTGTGAAGCGTTGATACGTGCATGATATCTACGTGCCGGGCCGGTCGTGCCAAGATATCCGCGTTTGTAGACTGTCGAAGCACGGCTCCCAGAAGACCCCCATGTACCGTATTACCTGGGCAGACATGTCGAAATAAGCTCATGGGAGACAATGCCCCCCCCTTATGGAGCAGATCGGCACGGGAAGGATTCAGAGGCGAAGTGGGAACGATACGGCGAGGAGACGCGAGGAGAACGGGGGGCGTTAACTCGAAGAGGAAGCTGGCTGCGGCCCATCCTTCATTGGCGATGTTTCGTGAATCTTGGGAGGGGGGGGAGATGATCGAGGGTTCTGGCCAATCATAGAAGCCGAGGATGCCGGACCAGGTAAGGTGATGTGTCAAGGTGAGCCAGTTGTTGTGGCCCGAGAAAGAAACTGGTTTATCCCGAACTCCCCCCCCCCCCCGTATTATATCTCTCTTTCCTCTCCTCTCCTCTTTTCAACTTAGTGATGAGCAACTTGTGGTGAGAAACCTGTGGTGAGCGGCGTTGGCTCGGCTTCAGGAGCACCGTCCCTGGGATCGTATTACACTAACTAGTACAAGCAACGGCTACTACATATATACCCCCTACCCACACTCAGATGTAATCGAGATCGTCGTCCGTGCCCGCGGCGGCGGCAGCGTCGTCGGGGAGGCCCCAGTCGGCCATCTGCAGGAACCCGGCCGACAGCCAGTCGTGGCCGCCCAGGGACACCTCCTCCCACCCGGCCATGTTGAGGTCGGACGCGGACGCGGACGCGGACATGGACAGCATCGGCATCGAGTCCGCGAGGGCGTCGGTGCCCACCATAGGAGGAAGGGCCGGCAGCGGGGTCGCGTTGGCCGTCACGGACGACGCGACGTCGTACAGGGCCCTGATGATGTGGTAGGACGCGACGCGCTGGTGGTCGGCGTCGTAGCGCTCGAAGAAGGAGAGGACGAGGCGGATGAGGTCGAGGTCCTGGAGGGACTGGGGCGACGTCTTGTGCTCGAGGATGTTGACGAAGAGGATATCGACGCACCAGGCGACCTGGTAGAGGAGGTATCTGTGGGGGGTTATTAGTCGGGGATATTAGTCGAGGGTGTTAAGTCGATGGGTCATGGGGAGTTGATGTCGATAGGGTGATGAGGGGGGAAAGACAAGTAACGAGAAGAACAAGAACGGGAAAAACCAAGGGGACAAAAACACGCACATGGTGAAGGGATGCTGCAGCTGGTGGTAGTTCAACAGCGAGATGGCGCCGCGGGCGGCGTTGACGCAGACGGCGATGCTGGGCCGTAGGCTCTCGACGTCCCCGTCGTCGTCGTCGCCGCCGCCGCCGCCGCCGTCGAGGGCGCGGGTGCGGAAGGCGGCCGAGTGGACGGCGACGACGAGCTGGAAGTAGACAAAGTGCAGCACGCTCAGGCTCATCATGCGGCTGTAGTCGGCGTCGACGAGCCCGGACGACGGCGGCTGGGGGCGGATCATGGCGGGGATGCTCTCGCGCCACTCGTGCAGCTCGGCGTCGAGGGCTGCGATTTCCGCCTCGAGCCACGACGACGACGACGACGACGACGACGACGACGAAGGGGTGTACTGCTTAAAGTAGAGGCGGGAGCAGATGCGGCCCTGGATCCGGGAGAGGCGGACCTGCTGGCGGAAGTAGTTGAGGGTGACGTCGCCCGGGTAGAAGAAGACGCCGTAGCCGTCGGCGGGGAACTCGTCGGGCAGGGCGAGGAGGAAGTCGTCGGCGATGAGCGGGGGCTTGCCGATGCGCAGCATGAGGTCGTGGTCGAGGACGTAGGCCTGCCAGAAGAGGCGGCGGCGGTGGAGGACGTCGGCGGCGGGGAGGGCCGGGTGGTTGGCGTGGTGGTAGCCGGCGAGGAGGATGTGCTAGACGGCGACGGCGAGGATGGAGAGCGAGGTGTGGTTCTCGGCCTTGAAGATGAAGTAGGATGACTTTTTTTTTTGTCCAGTCAGTCTTTTGTTGCACTGATGATGTCTGAAGATGTCTGAAAGATGTCTGAAAGAGGATGTGTGTCTTGAACAAAGGAAGGCAAGGAGGAGAGAAAAGACTTACGAGTGAAAGAAGAGCGCCGATGGCCATGGGGTTCGGGGTCTGGAGGATGGCGCTGGGGATGAGGCACATGGCGTTGTGCAGGTACTTGTCGCACTCCCCCGTCGGGCTCGCCCAGTCGCGCTTGCGGAGGGCGTGCAGCAGGATGACGTTGAGGGCCATGCGCCAGCCGGAGCCCGGGGGCGGCCGGCCGTAGATGTACGACTGCACGGCGGCGCGGACCTCGGCCTCGTCGAGCAGCTTAATGTCGTGGTTCAGGGTCTGGAAGAAGTCTGCGTGGAGTTGCTGTCAGTTTGAGCACTGTACATCGATGGGGTTGAGGAGGAGGAGGAGAAGAAGAGGAAGAAGAAGAATGATTATAAACGTGGATCCTCACCGTTCATGCATTCCATGATGACGTTGTTGGGTGGAAAGGGATACGTGACGGACGAGGCCAGAGGGTCAGGGTTCGGCGGCGGCGCGATGCGCCGGATCCTCTGCAGGAGGCCCTGGACGGCGACGGAGAAGCGGTTGTCGCCGACGAGAGCGTCGATCTTTGCGATACCTTCGGCGGAGAAGAGCGAGCATGAACCTTTGGATCCGGGGAAGGTCAGCTCGTGTAGGTGTTTGGGGGGGGGGAGTTGAAGGCAAGCGGGTGCGGTGGTCTGTCTTACCGACGGTCCCGACGGTGGCCTCGGACTCGGCGCCGGAGTAGTACGGCTTCGTCCTGGGGGAGGGCTCGGCCGGGTCGTCACCGACGGATGCGGGATGAGCATCAGAGGATACCGTCGGCGGATTGTGAGAGGACGAGGAGGAGGGGGAATAGGACGAGGAGGAGGATGGGGTTTTCTGGCTCCCCGACGACGTCTTTGGGTCCTGGAGCTCCTTTACCAGCTGTTCCATCTGCGCCAACCTGTCGACGACGTGCTGGTATAGTCTGTGAGTTTTGTATTTGCAAAGAGTCAGCTTAGAACCCATGAGTGAACTAGTTGTCTTTTATTGTGCTTCAAGCTCGATAAAACAGTTCTCTTCTTGTATGAGAAAGAAAAAAACACACTGCAAGGGATCGGGATTCGGGAACTCGCCTCCTCTCTTTCCTGGGCGCGTTTTTCTTCCTCTCCGGCCAGACGCACTCGTCGGCGTACTTCTCACACCCGGAGCACACGGGTTTCCTGTGGTCGCATTTTATCTGATACGCCGCCGCGGTCCCAGTCAGCTGGGGGTCTCTTGACGGTTGGTCCATTCATTGGAAAGGAATGGACCTCTCTATCACTCTCTCTCACACACACTCACCTTCCTGCGTCGGCATGCCACGCACGACAACACCGGCGGCCTCGACCCGGACCGCTGCCCGGCCGGCTGCGGCTGAGTCTCGGGAGACTGCATCGAGGAAAGGTCCGAGGAAGTCCTGCTTCAAAATGTCTCACTGGTATTATACGGATTGACGATGGACGGACAAAGCAGGGGGAGGGGAGATGGAAGTTGCGAAAATTCCGGGTGACAAGCGATGGTGTCGGAGGCATCTCTCGCGACCTTTGGACCGGCGTTGTCGTCGACCTCGTCGAGTCGACCCTGAAAGAACCACACGCCTCCGGACGGACAAAAGAAAAGTTCCGGCGCTGGGGCCCGCGCTTTGTGTGGCCGCAACCGGCAAACATCTCGACTTCTCAGCCGAGGCCCGGGCGTGCTCAAAGGGGGGCTTCATATGATTGGGGTTGATTGGGCCATCCCACCGGCTGTTGGACTCATGAGACTTCTCTTGTTTTCTTGCCGACAAGAGTGAAGCTGAAAACTTGTCTTCATTTTCATGACAGGAATAGGAGAGAAGGGGAAAGGGAAGGGGAGAGGGCAATATATCGAAGGGTCTTTGACTGTTTGTGGCGCGCTCTAGACAGTCAAAATCACATCCCAAGACACAAGTAACATCACTCGCACGCAAAAAGATGGTATCGTGAAACGGAACATGAGGTGGTTCCCAGAAACGACCATCCTTCATTCCCCTGTCAGGACAATAACTCGCATCATGACACCGCACTCCCTGCAGAAAACAAGCAACCAACCCCCAGCGCCGTAATCATTGTATGTGCCTATGCATTCGAGTCAAGCGCCGGGTCTATCGACATGAGACAGCCCGACGCCTCAGGAAACACGACGCTCCGCGGCCACGCCAGCCACGCGTCCCAGTCCGCCCCGAGATACCGGCAGATGATGTCGAGCAGATACGCCCCGGCGTCGCCGACCTGCCACAGGTCCCGGCAGAGGTGCAGCAGCGCGGCGTAGTGCGCCAGCACCGCGATCGCCTCGGAGCTGCGGTCCACCAGCATCTGCGTGTACTCCTCCGCCACGACCAGCGACCACGAGAAGACGATCTGGATGAGGTGCTTCCGCCCCACCGACACCTTGGTGTTGAGGTCGTCGATGCCCACCTGCAGCAGCTCGAGCGCCTCGCCGCACGTCTCCCTGCCGCTCGGCGACAGGCCCGGCGACGCGGCGACCAAGGCCCGGATCCCATCGCACTCGGCGCCGAAGCTGCGCAGCCGGCTGAGACCGAGGCCCCAGGACATGAGCGACGCCAGCTCCGAGCTCCGCAGCAGCGGCCAGGCGCCCGCGACGATGGTCCGCACGCCGCGCCGGACCCGGGCGAAGCCGATGTAGCAGTCCAGGTACGCCCCGAGGTCCGTCCCGCGCCGGAACGCGAGGGCGTCGATGCAGAGGTGGCGGCCCAGCATGGCCGAGAAGAGCACGAGGGCGTCGCAGGTCGACCCGTCGATGCGCATCCTCTGGGCGTTGAAAAGCGCGATCGCCCGCGTCTGCAGCTGCGCCGCGTGGTGGAGGTACTCGGCGGCGGTGGTGGTGGCGGTGGTGGTGGCGGAGGCGGAGGCAACGGTGCCGTCGTCGTCTCCTCGCGTCTCGGCGAGCGCCGCCATGTGCCGCGCCGAGAAGGCGAGGACCTCGTGCATGACAAAGGGCGCGTCGACGCCCGTCTTGAGCGTCAGCTCCGTGTTGCGCGCGCACATGCCCTCTTCCAGCTCCGGCACGACGAGGTCGAGGGAGAAGTGGATGAGCAGCTTCATGTGCAGCATGTTGACCGTGCCGTCGGCGGCGGCGGTGGTGATTGGGTGGTGGCGGCCCGCATTGTCATTGTCGTTGTCGTAATTGTTTCCGTTGCCGTTGCCGTTGCCGAGGTGGCCGACGAGATGGGCCAGGTCCGGGGTCGGGATTACGGCGGGGCTCCGGCCGGCCGGCGACCCCCCGGATGCCGTGTCGGCCTTGGGCGTCGTGACGCCGGATGACGGTCCCGGAGATGAGCCGCTCGCGCCGCCCGATGACGGTCCCGCAGGGTACGGAAAGACGCACGAGCGGTCCACCATGGTGCAGTTGACGCATCTCGGCCGAGTCTCGTCGCACTTGGTCGTCCGTTGGGTTAGCCTCGGGGGGGCCGCCACATGCCAGGTGGTGTGATTTTGAAACCGCCCGAATACGTGGAAACAAGCTTTCGAGGGAGTGAAGGGGGGGTTTAAAGAGAACTTACCTTCATGTGGCGTCGCTTACACTCCGCGCACCCCTTTCGGGACTTTTTGTGAGAGCGCCGGTACATGATTTGTCGTGACGGGCGCTGGCCAAGCCTGGACGACGCACTTCGATCGATGTACACCCGGCCGGTCTGGTGAGTTGTCAGGCTTGAGACCACTTGGAATACACGTAGCAAGCAGCCAAAAGGCGTAAATCGCAATGGAGAACCTGGGGGGTCAGGGGGGGGCGATCTCCTCAATGAAGCTTTCTGGATAAGTCTTGGTTTTGCGGGAATACATGTATCCCGACGACCGCTCCCCCCAGTGATAGACCGAGCCATGCCTTTCTTACGTACGCGCGCCCCGACCCTTCCGTCGCCCTCGACGGCCTGTTCGTGTGTCGTCGTTGATCGGGGCTTCCAAGGAGGCTTACAGTTTGAGGGATACGGCAAATACGGGCAATACGCGTATCCGGCCATTGTCCGAGCCAATGAGGGATGAGGCCATGACTCTTTCGAATACGCGTATTGAGGGATCGCCGCTTAGCCACCCGGGCTAGAGCCGTGGGGAGGGGGGGTTTGCTTCAGTACGGGAGGCATGTCGGTTGGGACTTCATGCTTTAGCAGTCTGTGGCTCCCGGGGGTCAAAGTTGAAGTGCTCCGTCAGGGAGCTTACTTAAAGAGTTGAATGTAGCCTCGATCCCCCAGGCAATCTCTTTCTCCGACTAGGCTTCACCTCGACGAGGTCGAGAATGGGCGGTCGACAACCGGACCAGTTGATTTCACCTCGCAGCCGGGCGACAACATTGACAACACCGACGTCAGAGAGACACAGTCTGGATGCTTCTCTCGATTAACCCGGGTTATGAAGCAGTGATCATCCTCGAGACGGGGCAGAGCGGGCGCCAACTCGAGAAAGGAGACCGGATCGACACGACCCTCGCTGTATCCCGTCGTCGACGGCGACGAAGGAGACGACAGATAAACCCAAACGGTCCTACCGAGACGCCTCATCGAGAAAGGGGGAGCGGACCCCAAACATGAGCGACAAACGAGGGGCGGGCGCCGGTTGGGGTATGCCGGGGGACTGTCGGAGGATAGCGTCCGGGGTTGCCATCGCGGCTTTCTGGGGGCGGCAATGAAGTCGGATGGGACAGAAGAAACAACGGCTGGTTCAATGGAACGATGGGAATTGGGACTTCATGCTCTGGCCCCCGAGAGAACCGGTCGAACGAAGGATGAGAAACGCATACCCCAGCCCGTCGTCTCCAAGAAGTCAACAAGGTCCTGTTTGGGAACACTATACCATCATTCCACAACCAGATTAAGAAAGTGATGCGTGGAACAGGCATCAAAGACCTTCCACACTCAATAGACTCCGTTATCTTGTAAAGTAGGGTCAAGAGTATATACCCCCAGACTTCAAGTCTTTTCACACACAGACTATATCTAGACCAAGAGAATAGCATCACCAGGTAGATAGATGGGAAGGGGACAAGCAGTCATGGAGAATAGCAAATGCATGATTAACCAAGGGAAGGTCTGCAGCTGGATGATACAACAACAACTCTCTAATGGAAACAGGCCAAAAAGGCGGACACAAGATAAGGGGGGGTGGTCCCCCCAAGCAAAATAAACAAAGACAAAGACAAGGGAAGAGAAAAAAAAAGCAGAACGAGAACAAGTTGTGTATAATGACATCAAAACTCCCGAATGCCCTTCCCGTTTCCCAAGTTTCCCAAGTTTCCAATCTGGCCAGAATCTTCCCGAGTCTCTCACAATCTCGATCTTATCCTTTCCTCAGTTCATCCATCCGGAACCTCCTCGACGGACACTTCATCCCTCGTCGTAGTCTCTCCCCCCTTCCCTTGGCTCTGCCATCCCCTCGGTTGTCATACAATGAAAACAGATAATACAACGCACTCATAACAACATGAAAATAAAATAAAAAGGAAAAGAAAGACAATCGCAGAATTGTGGTTCTGGTCGCCCTTGTTCCCCCCGGCGCGTCCCGTATCCCCCGATGAAAGTTGGCCCTCCTCTCTCTCATGAATTCTCATATTCTCGTCATGTCCATCCATATCCCACACATCCCAGCCGAGTTGTCAGTCTCCTCCACGCCCCCCTATTACCTCTCCCCATCGATCCTCCAGGCAAAAAGCAAAACAATCTAGTAACAACAAAGAGCGAAACAAATCCAAACTCTCGGTCTTCATGTCTTCGTAGTATGATGAGTCCTCCGTGTATGCCCCTTCCCGTGTACTCCTCCTCCCTCTTACACTCTTCTCGTCTCTCTCTCTCAAAACACTTCAAAAACAACTCAAAAACACTCAACACACCCTCTACGCGCTCCAGTCGAAGCCGACGCACAGCTTGCTCTTCTTGCACACGGCGCGCGTCAGCGTCTGGATGCTGCCGCTGCTCAGCAGCTCCAGCACCTGCATGTTGGCCTCGAACTCGCGCGTGATGAAGTTGCGGATCTCGATCGCCACGAGCGAGTCGAGCGGGTAGTGCGACAGGCTGCGCGTCACGTCGAGGTCCTCGGCCTCCATCATGAGCACGGCGCCGATCTTGTCCACAAGGCCCTTGCACACGACCTCCATCGCCTCGGCCTCGCTGCGCGACGCCTTGAGCGCCGCGTTGAGCGACACGGCGCCGCCGGCGCCCGCCTCCGCCGCCGCGAGCTCCTCGGCCGCGAGCCGGAGCGCCTTGAACTTGGCGTCGGGCGTCCAGAAGGGTTGGATCGTCGGCGTGATGCGCATCCCCGTGATAACGTGGTGGTTGCACACCGCCGTCTTGCCCGAGATGGACGCCCCGATGAGCGCGAGCACCTCGGCCTCGCAGATGCTGTCGGAGCCCAGGTTTTTGGCCACCTCGGCCGCCCGCTCCACGCTGCCGTCGGCCAGGTAGCCAGCGTCCGAGACCGCCGTCAGGTCGAGCGACGTCGCCGGCAGGCCCAGCGCGAGGCGGTGCTGCACGAAGGCGTTGAGGAAGCAGTTGGCCGCCGCGTACGCCGCCTGTCCGCGATTGCCGACGGCACCCGCGGCGGACGAGATGGCGATGAAGAAGTCCAGCTCCGTCTGGCGCTCCTGCAGAGCGTTGTGGAAGTTCCACGCGCCCTGGACCTTGGACTCGGTGACGGAGACGTAGTCGTTGAACTTCATCTGCTCGAAGAGGACGTCCTATAGGGGGGGTTGTGTTAGTCAACGGGATGTGAATTTCGACTTGAAGGACTTGAAAACTTACACGAAGGACCATGGCGCCATGAATGACACCGCGGACCGGCGGCAGACCCTTGAGGCCGGTGTTGAACAGCTGCTCGACGCTGGCCTTGTCGGCGACGTTGCAGGCGCGGACGGCGACGTGGGCGCCCTCCTCGGCGGCCTCGTCGACGAGGTCCTTGACTTTACCCGTGGCGGAGCCGCTGCGGGACAGGAGGACCAGGTTCCGAGCGCCGTGCTCGATCATCCAGCGGGCCATGCTGCGGCCGAGACCGCCGGTGCCGCCGATGAGGAGGTAGGTCGCGTCGGGCTTGAGCAGGGCCTTGGCGGCCTTGGACGGCGTGGCCATGACGACGTCCTCGGCGTGGGGGACGACGACGAGCTTGCCGGGCCCTTGGGTCGTCTGCAGCGTCTTGAAGGCCGTCTCCATGCACGACACGGGGAAGGTGATGGCCGGGTCGATGGGGCGGAGCTGGTCGTCGGCGAGCAGCTTCGAGACGTCGGCGACGAGCCTCTCCATGACCTTGGGCCGCTCGGCGGCGAGCCCAAAAACGTCGACGCTCACGAAGGTGGCGTTGGTGTCGGACTGGCCCATGTCGAGGCGGGTGGCGCGCGAGCCGTCCTTGCGGCGGACGTCGACGAGGCAGCCGAAGCGGCCGAGGCAGGCCCAGCTCTCGCGCAGGGCGTCGGCGCCGGGGAGGGTGTTGAGCACGACGTCGACGCCCTCGTCGCCCGTGGCGCGCCTGACGGCGGCGCGCCAGGTGGTGTTGCGGCTGTAGAAGATGTGGTCCTCGGGCACGTTGTAGTGCTGCATGAGGAGCTTCTTCTTGGCCGCCGTGCTGACGGTGACGAAGATCTCGGCGCCCAGCATCTTGGCGAGGCACACCGAGGCCTGGCCGATGCCGCCGCCGGCCGAGTGCACCAGGATGCGCTGGCCCTCGCGCAGGCGGGCCTGCTCGATCAGGCTGTAGTAGGCGGTGCAGTAGGCCAGGGGCAGCGTCGACGCGTCCTCGAACGACATGCGGGGGGGCATGGGCATGACGTTGGCGGCCGTCGTGCGCGTGCGCGTGGCGTAGGCGCCGTGCTTGATGGTCAGCGCCGCGATGCGGTCGCCGGCCCGGTGCGCCGTGACGCCGGCGCCGACGCGGGTGACGACGCCGGCGGCCTCGACGCCGAGCGCGTGCTTGTCGGCCTCGGGGATCTGGCCCTTGGCGAGCATGACGTCGCGGAGGTTCATGCCGACGGCGCGGACCTCGAACTCGACCTCGTCGTCGGCGAGGGCCTGCGTAGCGGCCACGTCGTCGACGAAGTGTACCGTCTCGATGGCGCCCGGCGTGGAGAACTCCATCTTCAGGCACCGGCCGTCCTTGCCAAAGGGCTGCAGCTCGACGACGCTCGGGTTCGTCTCGCGGTGGACGAACTCGTTCATGTCGGCGTCGTGGACGATGCGCGGCGTGAAGAAGCGGCCGGACCGCTCCATGAACTCGAGCTCGCTCGTCGACGAGGCGCCGGCGCCGAAGGCCAGCTTGAAGATCTCAAAGATGACGGCCGACGAGTCGTCCTCGTCCAGCCGGGTGTTGTCGTCGAGGTCGAGCGTCGCGAACGGCAGCACCGTCTCGGACCGCACCGTCCTGCTGAGGCCGACGATCATGTTGGACTCGGGCGACGTCGCCTTGTCGTAGGCGCCGCGCACCACCCACAGGCAGCCCTGGACGCCGGCGAGCATGTTGCGCACCTCGGCGAACTGCTCCTTGCTCGGGTCCGCCAGGAACGGCTGCTCGATCTCGGTGAGCACGATGGTCAGCTTGCCCTCCGTGTTGACCTCGTGCATGCCGCCCATCTCGGGGAGCCTCGACGTGGCGCTGGCCAGAGCGATGGCGAGCCCGTTGGCCAGCATCTGCTGCGAGTTGGAGTCGCCGTGGATGATGGCCACGTCGACGTCCGGCAGCGGCGCCTCGACCTTGACGCCGGACGAGGACGAGGACGACGAGTTCGCGCCGTTGATCTTGGCCTTGGCCTTGCCCGAGAGCGACTTGAGGTTGCCAATGTCCTCCCACTCGAGCTTATAGCACAGCTCGCGCGCCGGGTTGCTGGCCAGCTCCGTCTCGCCGTCGATAATGGGCTGGACGGTGAGCTCGTCGATCTCGATGACCAGGTCGTTGGCCTCGGACTTGGCGAAGACGGACACCTTGGTCGACCGGGCGTCGGCCGGGAACTCAGCCTTGCAGTAGGCCCTGAGCGTGCTGCCGGGCGTCTTGGTCAGCGCCGTGATGTCGCGCGCGACGGACATGCGGCCGATGGACGACGGCAGGTAGACCGTGTTGATGTCGGCGCGGCCGGCGCCCAGGATGGGCCAGTACATCTCGATGACGGACTCGAGGAAGGTCGGGTGCAGCACGGTGCTGGTCTGGTAGTGGTTGGGCATGTCGGCGGCCACGTCAAAGGCGGCGATGTTGCCCACCGAGTACTTGCCGGAGGCCCTGCAGTCCCGGATGCCCTGGAACGACGGGCCGTAGCCGACGCCGAGCTCGGCGAGGCGCTCGTAGATGTCGGCCTCGGCCACGGCCACGGCGTCGGGCCCTTCCTCGGCGGCCTTCATCGTGGCCTCGGCGCCGCGCAGGGCCGCCAGCTTCTGCTCCTTGCCGTCCACCTCGTTGGTCTCGGTGGTGTGCAGCGCGATCAGGCCGACGCAGTGCTCGGTCCAGCCGCTGCCGTGCGACCACGAGCTGATGCGGAACTCCTTCCACGTCTCGGACGCGATCAGGTTCGTCTCCTGGTGCGGGCGCAGGTTGATGGTCAGCTCGACGTCGGCGTCCTGCAGCGCCAGGGGCTTGACGACGGACACGTCGCGGAGCTCGAACTTCTCGTAGGCCAGCTCCTTGCGCTGCGCCCACTGCGCCGACGCCTCGAGCGCCATGCCGATGAAGGCCGAGATGGGGAAGATGGTGACCGACTGGACGGCGTGGTGGCGCAGCCAGGGGAGGTCGTCGAGGTGGACAATGTTCCTCCATGTCGGCTCCAGCTCGCTCGAGTAGATGGCCTCAAGACCGATGAGGTCGTTGCGCGGCGACTTGCGGTACTTGTGCATCTGCGTCATGCGCGACTCCTGCCAGTACTTGTTGGAGTAGTTCCACGCGTACCGCGGCAGGTCCGTCAGCAGCGCCGGCTTCTTCTTGAGCTTGGGGAAGTTGACGTTGTCCATGTTGAGGATGGCGCCCTTGGTGACGAGGCTGCAGGCCAGGTCGATGGCCGACTCGACGGCGTCCTTCTTGCGGATGAGGGGCGACACGTAGGGGATCTTGGTCGCCGCGTCGCCGACGTGCTTGAGGATCTGCTTGATCGGCCCTTGCAGCGCCGAGTGAGGGCCCAGCTCGATGATCATGTTGACGCCCGTCTTGTGCTCGCCCACCGGCTCCAGCATGGTCTCGAGCGCCTCGGAGAAGCGGACGGGGCACGTCAGGTTGTTGACCCAGTAGTGCGCCTGGCACTCGAACCCGTCGATCTGGTGGCCGTACAGCGACGAGTGGAACCGCACGTCCGTCGTCTGCGGGTGCGGGAGGTCCGAGATGGACTCGCGGTACTCCTTGGCCACGAGGTTCATGTGGTGCGAGTGGTACGCCGTCTCGATCTGCAGCCGCCTGTTGAACATCTGCTTCTCCTCGAGGTTCTTCTCGAGCTCGATGAGCGCGTCCGTGTCGCCCGAGATGGTCAAGCTCGAGGGGCTGTTGTAGCAGGCGATGCGGACCTGCTGCTGCTTCAGCGCGTCGATCATGGGCTGCACCTCCTCCTTGCTGCCGCCGACGGCCATCATGGACCCGCGGAGGTCCGGGTTGCGCTTCTTCAGGATCGGCACGAGGCGGCCGCGGTGGTAGGCGACGGCCATGGCCGCCTCGAAGCCGATGATGCCGGCGGCGTAGGCGGCGCCGATCTCACCGCTCGAGTGACCGGCCACGGCCACGGGCCGGATGCCCCACGTGCGGAGGAGGTCCGTCAGCGCGAGCTGGACGGCGCTGCACGCCGGCTGGCTGATGTGGGCTTCGCCGACCTTGGACGACTCCTGGTCCCGGCTGAGCTCCTCGACCAGCGACCACTCGGCGCCCAGCTTCCTGAGGCACTCGTCGGCCCGGTCGATGGCGGCCGTGTAGATGGGGTACGCGCCGTACAGCTCGCGGCCCATGCCCCACCACTGGGCGCCCTGACCCGTGAAGACGAAGCCGATGCGCAGGGGCTCCGTCTCCTTGCCGGGGATGACCTTGCCGCTGTTGAGCGTCTCGATGAGCTCGAACGAGTCGCAGGCCGGGATGGCGACCCTCCAGGGCAGCATGGAGCGGCGCGAGCCGAGCGTGTAGGCGATGTTGTCCATCAGGTCGTTCTGGAAGATCTCGGGCCGCTGCTCGAGGTAGACGACCAGGTTCTTCATGACGGAGCTGACCGAGTTCTTGTCGTTGGCCGACAGCACGTAGATCTTCTTGGTGCCCTTGACCTTCTTGGCCTCGGGCGGCGGCAGGTTCTTGTCCTTCTTGGGCGCCGCCGTGAAGGGGGCCTTCTCGAGCACGATGTGGGCGTTGGTGCCGCCGAAGCCGAAGTTGTTGACGCTGATGTACTTCTTGTTCTTGGGCCACGGCCGCTGGGTGGCGGGGATCTTCATGTTCCACTCCTTCCACGGGATCTTCTCATTGGGCTTCTTGAAGTCGTGGTTGGGCAGGAGGAAGCCTCTCTCGAGCATCATGGCCGCCTTGATGACGCCGACGATGCCCGAGGCGGCCTCGAGATGGCCAATGTTGGACTTGACGGAGCCGATGAAGAGGGGGTCTTTGCTCGACCTGTTCTGGCCGATGACGTTGTGGATCGCCGTGGCCTCGATCGGGTCACCGACCTTGGTGCCGGTGCCGTGGGCCTCGACGTAACCGCAGTCGTTGGGGTCCAGACCGGCGTTTCTGTAGATCTGCCTCATGAGCTTCTCTGTGTGTGGGGGAAGAATGTTTCGTCAGTGTTTTGCGTTTCTTTTTTTTTATGTTTCCCCGAGTAAATCAGGAGCTTGGAGGTGTGTCCATACCTTGTGCGGCGCCACTGGGCATCGTAATGCCTGGCGTCTTGCCATCCTGGTTGATACCGGTGCCTCTGATGACGGCACGGATCGAGTCGTTGTCCCTGATGGCCTGGTCGAGAGGCTTCAGGATGAGCATGCCGCAGCCTTCGCCACGGCCGAAACCGGTACCGCGCTGGTCAAAGGCGATGGACCGGCCAGAGTCGGCAAGCAATCTGAAGTATCAACTCGTGTCAGCGTCTGGAAGTGTGGATTTTGTTTTGTTTCATTTTGTCACGGGATGAAGCATCCGAGCGTGTGCATCATGTAGGGTGTCAGGCTTTTGCTGTTATTGCTCGGCTTACCTGCAGGACGAGAAGGAAATCCAAAACTCGGGCAGCATGTTCAGGTGGCAGCCACCGACAATGGCCGAGGTGGACTCTCCGGCACGCAGACTCTGGCATGCCAGATGGAGGGCGACCAGACTGGCCGAGCAGGCCGTGTCTGCCGTGAAACTAGGGCCTCGGAGGTCGAAGAAATGCGAAAGTCTGTTGGACTGCATCGCATGGGCACATCCTGAGTGAAGGGAAGAGCATGTTAGTTAGAGTGTACTCACTCGCTCAGGGGTGTTTTATTCACAGGGTGTGATGATGATGATGATGATGATGATGATGATGATGATGGGAAGAGAAGAAAGACTTTACCTGTGGCCTGGTGCATGGGTATCGTGTCGCTGTCCCTGAACAGGTGACTCTCGTACTCGGCGAAGCTGCCGCCGACAAAGACACCAACGTCTTTTCCAATGATGGTGTGCTTGGGAATACCGGCGTTCTCGAGGGCCTCAAAGGTACACTCGAGCAGCAGACGCTGCTGAGGGTCCATGGAGATGGCCTCCTTCTCCGTCAGGCCGAAGAAGGGGGCGTCGAAGGCGGCGAGGTCGACGTCGAGGAAGTTGCCGCCCTCGGCGTGGTAGGCCCCGGTCTTGCCGGGGTTCGGGTGGTAGAAGGCCTCGTGGTTGAAGCGCTCCTTGGGCACGGGGGTGAAGCCGGTTCTGGCGCGGGAGCACAGCTCCCAGAATTCGGCAGGGCTCGAGACGCTGCCCGGCAGGCGGCACGCCATGCCGACGATGGCGATGGGCATCTGTTTCAGGCCGGCATCGCTGCCACCGACGGGGTTCGTGTAAGCCGCGTTGGCGCCGCTGCTGCTGCCGGCGCCGCCGTTGGAGTGGCCATTGGAGTGGCCGTTTGCGGATTGTCCGTGAATGTTGAGGCCTACGCCGTCTAGGGGCCCCACGGACAGGCTGGTGAAGCCATCGGACGTGGTATCGGAGTGGTCGATCGGGGTCATCATCACAGGGCTTGCCGAAGGCGAGGTCCCCGATGAGGAGTACGAAAGGACGCCGGGCGCCATTATGGAGAGGGAAAAAGGGCGGGAGGGGGAGAGGGGGAGAGGAGGGAATGCGGAAGCCGCTTCTCTATGTGATGATCCTATTCTTCAAGCATTCGTCGAATCAACGAAGGGGGCGAGGAAAGGAAGTTGACAACGAAGGTTTCCGGCGCTCTAGGCGTTTCCTTACAATGGCAAAAACGGATGAGAACAAAATGAGGAGGTGAAAGAAGAAGAAGAAGAAGACGTAAGTGATGAGAGCACGAAACGAAAGGCGGACTGCGAGTGTGGCTCTAGGTAATATCTCTTTTTTTCTGTTGGTTGGTGGGTTTGGGAGAAGAGGACAGGCCGAATTTGATAAGAGGGCACGTACCAAGCCTCGATGAGATGGATGGAGATTGGATGCGAGTAGTGAGAGTGAGAGTGAGAGTGAGAGTGAGAGTGAGAGTGACGAATCTTCTTCTTCTTTTTCTCGTGGACCAGGTTTGGGATTCCCCGTAGGGTTTTTAGCTGAACAACGGTCATGGGGAGGAATCGCCATTGTTGGCGCTCGCTCCGTCACGGAGTGGTTGACATGGAAGGGACTGGTTGGTGATCAGATCGCCAAGTCGGCCGGAGTTCTTCGCACAGACTAGCCTGTGTGATTTAGATTTGGCTGACGGTTGGGTAGATGATAGGAAGATCTCGAACGTGCATGCCGGGCTCATGCCAGGCAAGGGGAGAGAGGCTGAGGCTGAGACTGAGACTTGAGACTGAGAGACGGAGTGACTTGAGTGTGTAGGTGTGTGTATGTGTGTATGTATGTAAGAAACAGGGAGAGATAGAGAGAGAGAGAGATCTCGTTTACAGGATGAGTGTGGCAGGGCCACAGCACATCCGATGCCGGGTTGCCCATGTCGAGCCGGCGCAGCGGAGCAGCGGCAGTCCTTGCTGACCACGACGTCGCCTCCACACCCCCCCTCCCCAGAAGATCGCCAGATCCAGGAGTGCTGGGCAGCACCGGCAGAGTAAGTAAGGGTGGTGGTGGTGGTGGTGGTGGTGGTGGTGGGGTCTCAGAGAAGCTTGTTCCATGCTTATGGTTATTCTCGCCAGAAAGAAGAAAAAAAAGCAAATACCATGGACTGATTTATGCGTAATGGGCGGGTTAATTGGCCTATCCGTTCATCATCTTCGATGACCAGTGAACGATATGCAACCACACCACATCACACCACATACCACACACCCGGCAGCGAGAATCAACCCCCGATGTGTGGTTCATGCCTCCCTTCAGCAGGGGCTGCACACCCAATCGGGCATGACGATTCGGAGACAATCACTGGCTCTCTCTCTCTCTCTCTCTCTCTCTCCCCACCTCTCTCCCTCTCTCCAGCGGCAGGAGATGGCGGCCTTGGTTGTCGTGATTGTCGTGGGTGTTGTTGTTGTTGTCTTTGACTGCGCAAAGGATTTGCCTTAGCCTGTTTGCGATTCAGTGGCACTGCCAGGCTGCAGTGCAGATTCGATGCAGATTGCAAGGCGCCGGACGTTTGACTCGGGCCCAGGGAAAAGATGGCGCAATGGAAGGGGAAAAAAACCCTCGAACCCCGCGTCAAGGAGGCCCGGTGGCGTGGTTCGGAGTTGAAGTGGTGAAAGGACGTCAAGTGCGGCAGCGGCGGTGTCAGTAGGGAATCGTAGGTACGTAAGGTAAGGTGGGTAGGCACCTGGGTAGGTAAGTAGATAGGTATCCCATGGCACTGGCGTTGGCACTGGCGTTGGCGCTGGTACTGGCACTGGCGCTAGAATGCTTTAGGGGGTTCTTGGGTGTGGAGCATCCCGTCGAAGCACCTGGACCGTGAAAGCTGGCCAGGGCCATCAGGGCCACCAAGGGGGAAAGAGGAGGCCATTGCGGCCCGGTCCCGAGTCGGTCTAGCGGGCCGGGGTGGGAAGTATGTCACTTACACTATCAAGTTTGCACTAGGTATCCCGTGCAGTATCTGTACTTGTACTGTTAGTGCTTCTATTCCTGATTCTGATTACCTAGGAACACACAGGCAGCTGGTGCCGCTTAGAGTAGAGATGGCCGGCCGGCTGTCTGTTGGATGCTGTTCACGCGCTGTCTCCTGGCTGGCTTCAGGCTTGTCTCTCTTGGACGTGCCTACCTAGGTTGAAGGGGCCTCTCGAGTCCTGAAGGCTGCTTTGGAGGCCAAAGGCATTTGCGGTCCGATGTCTGGCAGATGCCGTTGCAGTCGCAGGCGCAGTTGCAGTGGCGACCCATTGATGCATCTCGCTGGTCCGAAGGGAGAAGAGAATAAGGAATTCCTGCAACATGCCGCTGTTGTAATTGTACAGACCAAACAAAAAAAAAGCCTCTTTCTCTCTGTCTCTCTCTCTCTCTTTCACACACTGACTGGCAGTAGCAGTGGCAGAGCACCGTCCATGGTCATCTCCATTTCGCTCGCTGCCCGTAGACGAGATGATGGGGCGGAGTGCATTGCAGAACCCCTCCCCTCCATCTCAAGGCATCCATCCATCCATCCATCCGTCCATCCCGTCATGTCATGGGAGGAGCATAGCACTGCGGGTTCTGCGAGGTCGGCTCACTCGTTGAGAGAGATGGGAGAGAGAGAGGGAGAGAGAGAGAGAGAGAGAAACATCATCCAACGTGGCGGTGCTCGTTTCCTGTCCTCCATCCGCTCTCAAGTTTTGGGTTGCCGCGCCCTTTCGTTTTTTTTGGTCTGGTATTCGGCGCTCGTTTGGCTTTCGGGGGTCTGTTGGGAAGAAGAGGTGCGTCTCTCCCGTGTCAAAGGCAACCGACAACCGTGATGGCGTGGCGGCGGGCGGAAAGGCGTCGAGGCGTGCGTCTGTTCTCTGTCCGCACCTTGCCGTTCTTTTCGTCCCGATCATGGAGGCCAAGGGGAGGGCAGGGTAGGAGAAGGGGGCAGAGGCCTATGACGGCGACGTGAACACCGACGCCTCGGCAAGCTGTGCTGAGCTGTGCTGAGCTGTGCTGAGCTGTGTTGCGCCGTCCATGTCCATGTCCATGTCCATGTCCATGTGTCCATATTCAACGGCCTCTCTGTTCGACATGGAGAGACAACCTAGCGAACGGGACTGACTGGGTGGTGGGACGGGGCAGAAGCAGCCAAGGACAAGAAAGCAGGGGGGGGGGGGGGGGGGGGGGGGGGGGGGAGGAGGAGGGTTCTAGAGGCGCAGGAGAAACATCAAACATCAAACATCAAACATGCGACTGACTGACTGATGGATTGATTGATGGGTGGACGACAGATGCACAAGATACACAACAGACGCAGTTGCAGTTGCAGATGCAGATGCAGATGCAGATGCAGACGCACCCTTCGAACGGCACCATATATGCAGGTGTTGATGCCGGAGTGTGTGTTGGGGCTGGTGCTGGTGCATGTGCATGAACAGGTCCCGGAAGAGGAATGGTCGCATCTAGAGGTTGAAGAGTGCGGGTTGATGAGGTAAGCATGTTCAAGGGTCGGGTTACACAGCAACCAAGGTACCTGGCCCACAGCACAGGGTGATGATCCATATCCACTTCATCGTTACCGGCCTATCGCATCTTTTCTCCTTATCGCACTACACTGTCTAAGACATTCATCCCCCCCCCCCCTCCAACCCCACGTGCTGCATATCTTTGTACCACCCTCACCTTTATTCCCACGTCGTCAACATTTGATTTGATTTCTTCCCCTTGTCGTCTCGTCCTCATGTGTGTAATGTCTCTCCTTCTGGAAATGCCGTATCCGACGTTCTTTGCACAACAGACATTGGCCAAATAAACCCATTGATACAGTGGAAACTTCGCTTTCGGTTACAGAGTACATCACACCTTATGCCTTGTCCTACTCGCCATCCCTCATCACCATCACCGTCACAACTACCCAAACGACGTTACATCACCACCCAGCTGCCGACGGCTCATCCCGGTCCTCAATCGTCATTGGAGGAGCGCGCCGCCGCATCAAGCATGTTTCTAAAACTGCTTCCGTCAGAAAGCTTTGGCATATTCTTCCAAATCACAAACCAAACCCCCGCGGGCGCGCCCGTCGACCGTCGTTGCACACCATCAAAGCTCTTGTTTTGACAGGCGGGCGCGCGCGCGCCAGCCAACGCCAGAGGGCCTTTTCCCTGCTCAATCAATCCCTCGATTTGCACAGTCTTGTTTCCTGCCGCGATGCGTGCCCCTCGTACCTCTCGTGCCTTTCCCACAAACCTCTCTTTCTCTCTCTCTCTCTCCCTCGTATGTACGTACCACTTACACACATAGATACACACACACACACACACACTCACTCACTCACGCTCACCCTCAACCTAGTACGTACCTCTTACTCACTTACACATTTACTTACTCTTAACTTACACGTACAGGTACTCACTCTCAACTGCACAGCACTTGTCCCTGACAGCTCCAGGAACACGCTCACACACTCGCTTGACACGGCAACTCTACCCCGAGTCTCCCCCCCCCCCCCCCCCCAATCCAAGATCAGGCTCGTACCTGTAGCCCTTCCGTCGAAACGCAATCTCTGCAAAACAATGTTTCCTTCTCTGCAAACACACGGGGACATCACGGCCCACTCGCCTCCCTTCTCCTCCCCCCAGCCACCTCATCCGAATCGCCCCACGTCTCTCATCACTCACTCATCATCCGTCCTCCAACGCTCACTCACTCTCTTGGAATATGTACGCACGAACAGAAAAAACAAACAACTCACACATACGATCGATCCACTGAAGCAGCAGCAGCAGCAGCACCACCGCCGATTCAGCACACTTTCCATCCTCCCATCCCACTCATCCCCCTCAGATAGACCGGACCGTCGACAACACCCACACTGCGCCCCCCCGCGCGGCCGCTTCCCTTCCCTCTTCACCCGTTTCAAGCGTCCGAGGCGACACAGCCGGACCGAAGTCCAGTCCAAAGATGCAAAGTCCAAAGTCCCAGAGTCCACAAAAAAGGTCCAATCATGAGCCAAACATCGCCCGCCGCGCTGCACCACAGTCGCATCTCTTCTCCCACACGCGTCGAACCGAGGGTTCGACGTCTCGAGATGCCCAGAAGACCCATACAACCGGCTAGCCTGACCCTAAACTGCCCTTGACATGACATGTCAGACCGGCTTTGCCAAGCGTGTCTCCCCCCCCCTCCCCTTCCCCCTCCGCCTCTCTGCAAGAGAAGCTCGACGGCGGACGTTTTTTTTCTTTTTCGACGGCTTCCATGTGGCGTGGGCGCCTCTGGTTCGCGCTTGTTTCGCCTCTCCATGTCGTGAAGCAGCCACTCCCATCCGTCGTCCGGTTTATCTGGCTCCCTCACCCGAGGGCCGGGACACGCTGCCAAGCCCCTCTCATGGACCGATGCTCACAGGCCCGGTCTCACATCGACTCGTTCCCCATTGTTCAGTCATCCACTAATCTCTCTCCATTGCCCTGTGTCTACCGTCCACTCTTGAGTGTCCGTATCGGCGGCAGCAGCAGCAGTAGTAGCAGTAGTAGTAGTAGGAATAGCAGCAGCAGCAGCAACAGCTCAAACCAAGACGCGGCTCGACTTGGTCCCATCAAACTGCGCCGGCTGCAGTGACTTTGCCTCAATCGTGATCGAGTACAGAGTTTCATCATGTCTTACTCCCTCCCCCGGGGGTGGGTGAGTGAGTGAGTGAGTGATTGAGTGAGTGGCCACGGCCAATATCTGCGTTGTTTTGTCGTTCCAGAGTCAACAGCACTCGTCCAACTCAGCCTCCTCCTCCTCCTCCTCCTCTTCTTCCTCTCTTGTCTTGACGTCGTCCCGCCTCAACTGCTGCGCCGTCTCATCGCCCGCCCGCTCGCCCAGTCTGAGCTGATGATTGTTTGGCTTGCTCGTGAACGCGGTAGCTGCCGTGCACCGAGGATCGCGACTTGTGTGTTTTGTTTCGCCCAAGGAACTCCCAACTTGTCTTTTTTGGATTAAAACGCTCCTGTTGGCCGGTCCAGATTCCGGTTCGTAATCCAATCCCTCCCATCAACACTTCACTGAAACCATCACAACCTTATAGGAAGCACAAAACCTCTTTTTTAGATACCAACGCAACTCTCCCGCAAACACATCCTCGCGCGTTCACTTTTTGCAACAACCTTTTTCCCCTTTTCTCTCGATAAGATAGATATCCCTCTTTTGCTCGTCATTGCACGATCGATTGCGGCTCTGTCAACCTTACCCTTATATCCACACTTCCACCTACTCTCATCACCACCACCACAACCATCATCATGCTGCGCTTCTTGTGCCTCCCCGGAGCCTACGGCAGCTCGGACGTGAGTACTCAGACCCGCTGTCACTTGTTGGGCATTGCCGCTAACGCACATTTCAGAAATTCCAAGTCCAACTTGGTCAGTACCTTTTTCTTCTCATTCTCGTGCCAACGCCGTACCAGTCACTCACTCACCTTACATGGATGATGATGGATGGACGGTGTTGGCCTTCCCTAAACCCCCCCCCCCCCCCCGGTCTTTCTCCCATCCTCATGCTTACACACAAACTCCGTTCTAGCCCCCATCCTCAAGGAGCTCACCGAGGACGGCACCGCGCAGTTCCACTTCATCCACGGACCCTGCAAAGCCGTCCCGCCGGCCGGGTTCGAGGACTACTTTGGCGCGCCGCCGTACTACCGCTTCATCGAGCCCGACAGGGATGTCGAGAAGTCGCACAGCGACGACGTGCTCGCGCGTATCCGCGACTTCCCGCAATGCGAGACGGCCGAGGACACGATGCGCGACCTCATGCGCGAGGGCATCGCGACGACGCACCGCAGCACCGACCGCGCCATCAAGTACCTCGCCGACATCGTCGCCAAGCGCGGGCCCTTTGACGGCATCATCGGCTACTCCGAGGGCGCCACCGTCGCTTCCACCTTTATGCTGTACGAGCAGCGCCGCCTCAAGCGCTCCGGCATCAAGCCGGCCTTCAAGTACGGCATCTTCTTCGCCGGCTGGCCCCCCGTCGACCCCAAGACCCACGCCCTCGTCCTGTCCGACGAGACGGACGAGAGGATCGAGGCGCGAACCCTGCACATTAGTGAGTCCCACCCCTAACTCCCCACTCCCCAACCACCGCTTGGTTAGACGGAAGAAGATCAAATTGCTGACGATGTCGGGCAACCTTACAGTCGGATCTCTGGACCCGTACGTCGACGGCTCCATGGCGCTGTACAACATGTGCGACCCGGACACGGCGTACCTCTTCGACCACGCCAAGGGCCACACTCTGCCCCGTGACAAGGACACGATCAAGGAGCTGGGCGACATCATCCGCGAGACCCAGACCGAGATGCAGGAGGAGGGGATTCTGACGTCGTCATGAAAGGTTTCTTCAAGAGAGAGCGCGATGTGCGCGCCCAATATCCCCCCCTTCCTCTTCCCCCTTTTCCGGGCAGGGATACCGCAGGAGGAGCGAGTAGATCCGGATACGGGTGTTGAAGCGTTGCATCGGTTGTCGTATTTGGACGGACTGCCATTTTTGGAGACGGGGGGCCAGGGTCAGGGTCAGGGTCTTGGGAGGTACAGCAAAAGGGACTGGTTTCCTCTGGTGTTGTCGGCATTACACTACTATTAGAGATAGATCGGATCGGGGTGTTGGGGTTTTGCCGCATATCCTGGGAGCCTGCTGGAGTCGGGTATCATGGTTATTTGAATTTTTTTTCTCTCATCATGCCCTTTGTGTGTTTTATGGTTTCTTCTCTCCTTATTTTGCCCTTTTTCCCTTTTTTTTTTCTTTTCTTTTTCTCTTCATCTGTTTTCAACTCATGTACACCGCCAACTTCTTCGAGAAACTTGTGTGCGTGTGTGCGTGTAGATGTGTGGGTGGGAGTCTTCCATGTTCAGAAGCTGGTCACTAGAGAAATTCCACACGTCCCTCCCATTGTGAAAGTGACAGCAGTTCCCATCACGGGGCCGTCAAACATGTCAAATCGTAATCGATGCCTGGGGAAGAGGCCGCATAAGTGCATGATCTGGCGGAAACGGGCTTCTTCTAACACAGTCTCTTCTTCTTCCATGTCATGATCGGGGGAATCCGGTTATTCATTAAGGCTGCCACTCAAAGGCAAGAAACGATGATGACAGATACTTTGGAGATGGCGCACCTGGAACGCATGGAAACACATCATGTTCGTGGAAACAAACCATGGACAGGGTATAAGCTTTCACGTGTCCTCGGGATTCTGCCCTTGGTTCGCCTCAATTTCCCCGGCCAGATCCATGCCACACATACACATACAAGACACGCCCTGTCTGCGAACTAGACTTATTACACATCCTGACCCTCGCCGACGAAGGCATCCACCCCCCCCCCCCCAAACAAAAGATGAAATCTTCCATGAAGTTGCCCCCTCTGGGCATTGATTTGCAGACTCGTGGCGACAATGTGGAGGGCATGGCGGGAGGGTGTCATGGATGGGGTGGAGGGGGGATACCTGTTCAGCATCGCAAGACCATGCGTGTCCTGGCTTTTGCCCCAGACCACGGCGCCATTTCTGGAACGAGCCGAAGTGTGATCCATACTCCCGCACGGGCGATCACAGATAGAGCCCCTCGACGCGCATATGCGGGTATGAGGGAATCGCAGGGTGCCTAGGTAGTACGGTATTGCTTAGTGTGCTTCTCTCCACTGCCAAGCGGGCGCGCTTTGGGATGAGCTTTGACGCCCCGGGTGAGAGAAGAGAGAGAGAGAGAAAGAGAGGTATGGATTTGGGATAGAGTGAGACACACACACACTCACACACTCACACTTACACACATAGAGAAAGAGAGATAGAGAAAAGACAATGAGAAAAGAAAAAGAAAAAAAGGACACATGCTCCCCTGTTTCATCTTTACATGACACGAGTAGAAGAAGAAAAGAAACGACGTCCGTTCCCCCCTCCGCCTCTCGCCTCCAGCCAGTTACTCTACTCGTTTCCACTGTCCCCAGGCCACAGAGAGACCGAGACCGGGCTAAGGCTCATTCTCACACACACACACACAAACGTGATCCTCAGCCTCTCGTCTCGCCCCGATCCTTCCATGGGGCGTTCCTCCGCGTCCTTTGGCGATGGTTCCCACTCCGAGGTGTTTGCAACAGACCCTTTTGGGCCATCATCACTTACACTTACACTTACATCATCACCCTTACACGTACGCTTACACTTACACTCACACGCACTTACACGCAACTCACACATGCGGTCACCGTACGTATTCACTGCCCACCAGCCAAGTGTGCCAAGGCACCTGTCCCAACCCGTCTATTCCATTGTGCCCAAACCTCCTCCCAAACCATACGCAAACCACCACCAAGAAAAACTCCGGATGACCTGCTTCCCAAGACATTGGCCGTCCCATCTCCTGTCCAAGGAAAACCTCACACTTCCCGAAGGGCCCTCAAACCCAACTCTCTCGGCGCTGGGTCAGTTTTTGCTGTTTCGAACAGCAATGCGCGGGCGACACAGCCTTTTTCCGTTCCTTTCCCCTTCCTCCTCCTCCCCCTCCACCCTTTTTGCCCCCAGGCGCGGTCCCTTCATCGACCCGGTTACATCTGTCATCCCCCCCATTTCACGACGATACCCCTCCCCCCCATCCCCCGACTTTCCCCTTTCCAAATCCTTGTTCTGTTTCTCCCTTTCTCCCTTTCTCGCCCCCCCTCCCTGCTTGTTCCCTTTTGCCTCTCTCTCTCTCTCTCTCTCTCCTACTCGAGTCTTTTGCCGGGTTTCTCCTGGCATTGCCTATTCGTGAGCTGTTTTACGCAATCTCCCTTCTCGGTTCGCGAGGAAACCCGTCCGCCTGTTGATTTCGCCTTTTCTTCTTCTTCTCTCTTGCGGGTAACAAAGTGCCGCGGGGGGACACGACAAAACAACACGCCAACCCTTTTGTTTCGTCTCTCCCTCTCTCGAGCATTTGAGAATCTTGTTCCCGCCGCCCCCCCCCCCCCCCCCCCCCCCCCCCTTTCGCATACAATCTAATCGAATATCGCATAAGGACACGAGCTTTTTGCGAAAGTAAACTCGATTCCCCCTGTCTCCCTCCCCCCCAGTTTCCAACTCACCCCGGTTAAAGGTCCCCTTTCCATATGGCCCGGGCCTCCACATAGTTTCTAAACACCGAAACAAATCTGTTGCCGGATCCGATACCCCGGTCAAGAGAGTTCCACTTCATCCCGCTTCCGCCCCGCCACCCCCTCCGAACCTATCATGGCCACGCCGGCCGGCGCCGCAGGAGCGGCTGCTCCGGCTGCTGCCAACGGGACCGCGGACGCCCCGGCTGCCACCCCCGCCGCGGCGGCCGCCGCCGCTCCCGACCCCAATGGCGCGCCGGAGGCCAAGAAGGGCTTCTTCAAGCTCAACCCAAAGACCGTCGCGACGTTGCGCAACTTTTTTGTAGGTCCACTTCGTTCATGCCGTTGTCCCCTGTTTTGCTAACGTCGCACGCCACAGAAAATCATGAGCTATGGCACCTTGCTCGACAAGTTTATCATAGTCGGGTCGTGCATCGGCGCCATCGGCGCCGGTCTCACCATGCCGATAATGAACATCGTCTTCGGTGCGTGGCATCCCCCCCTCCCCTCCCCTCCCCCCGGAAGTTGCTTCTTTTGGATAGAGTGAGGATTCTGACTAGCCTGCAGGACAACTCGTGGGCACCTTTACCGGGTTCTTCATGCAGGGCACCTCGGAAACGCAAGACGACTTCATCCATGCCGTGAACCAGGGCGTGTAAGTGCCGTTTTCCAGCGGTCTCCACGATGTTGTTCAATCGACTGACACACAGGTGTGTCTAGACTGTACATCGTGTACCTATTCGTCGCCAGACTGATCCTCACCTATCTGTCCAACGTGAGTAACATTACTAAATCAACAACACACTCTTCACCTGCCTGTGACTCTTCGCTGTGACTGACACCCCGCCTCCACAGCTCGGGTTCCGCATGACGAGTCTTCGCATCTCAGCAAAGATCCGCCTGACCTACCTGGGCCGACTCTTCGCCCTCCCCATCTCGACGCTCGACATGCTGGCCCCCGGCCAGACGGCGGCCATCATCACCATCACGGCCAGCATCCTGCAGCTCGGCATCTCGGAGAAGATGGGCCAGTTCTTCTCGAGCCTCGCCATCGTCGTCGCCGGCTTCACCATCGCCTTCGCCTACAACTGGCTGCTGACGCTCACCACGAGCTCCGGCCTCGTCTTCATCGCCATCGTCTACACCATCACCACCCCGCCCATCATCAAGCGTCTCAAGGACGTCCAGGACATGGACATCGCCGCCGCCTCCGTCGCCACCGAGGCCTTTAGCGCCATCCGCATGCTGGCCGCCTGCGGCGCCGAGTTCAAGATGCTGGCAAAGTACGGCCTGCTGGCGGACCAGTCGAGGAAGAAGGGCGCCGGCATGGCCTGGCTGGTGGCCATCCAACAGGGTCTTAGTGAGTTGCCCCACGGGCATTTGATTTTGATGTTCTTTGATGTAGAGTTGAATCCCTGGCTGACGCTTCCACAAAAGTTTTCTTCGCCATTTATGCGTAAGCTCTTAATCATCATCCATCCTCGACGTGACCGAAGGGATGTTTTCCCCCCCAAGCTAACCCCTTACAGAACTTTCGCCCTGTCCTTCTGGTACGCCTTCAAGATGTACACCATGATGGCGCTGACGACCCCGACATCCTTGATCGTGTAAGTCCCTCCCCGTCTTTACCCTTCCCAAATACGAAATCGTGACATTTTTCTGATCCGTATGTCTCAGCGTCCTCCTGTGCATCATGATGATGGCCTCCTCCCTGGGCCAGATCACGGCGCCCCTGCAGGCCGCGTCGCAGGCGGCCGACGCCAACGCCATCTTCCACACCATCATCGACGCGCCGCAGCAGACGTACGGCACGCTCAAGGGGCCCGAGGTCTCGGCGGCCGAGGACATCGTCTTCCAGGCCGTCAACTTCGTCTACCCCAAGCGCCCGGACGTTAAGATCCTCGACAACCTCTTCATCACCTTCCCGGCCGGCAAGGTCACGGCCATCGTCGGGCCCTCGGGCTCCGGCAAGAGCACCATCGTCGGCATCCTCGAGAGGTGGTACGAGTTCAACGGCGACATGGAGACCAACCAGCTTGTGAGTGAATCGTCATTGTCACCCTTACCCCCTCTTGATTACTCTTTCAACCTTTATGCGTCACTAGCCATGCCAGGGAGAAGCTAACAGACAATGCCCTTCCTTCTAAGGTCCTTTTCCTTCGGAATGGTATCATCAGCGTTGGTGGTCGCCTCCTGAGCGAGATCGACCCCAAGTGGTGGCGTAGTCAGATCGGCCTGGTCCAGCAGGACAACGCTCTCTTCAACACGACCATCTACCAGAACGTGGAGTACGGCCTCATCGGGACCGAGTGGGAGAACAAGTCGCAAGCCATCAAGTCCCGACTGATCGAGGAAGCGTGCAAGGACGCCTTCGCCGACGAATTCATCTCACGCCTTCCAGAGGTATGTCCTTGCTACACCAACGGTCCAATAATACAGACACACACACACACACACACATGCTGACTCTCTCTCATAGGGATACCAAACAGAAGTCGGCGACGCCGGCATCAAGCTCTCGGGTGGCCAGCGGCAGCGGCTCGCCATCGCCCGCGCCATCGTCAAGCAGCCCAAGATCCTCATCCTCGACGAGGCCACGTCGGCCATCGACGTGCGCAGCGAGCAGATCGTCCAGGCGGCCCTCGACCGCGCCTGTAAGGGCCGCACGACCATCATCATCGCCCACCGCCTCGGCACCATCCGCAAGGCCGACAACATCGTCCTGCTCCGCAAGGGCCAGGTCGTCCAGCAGGGCACGCACGAGGCCCTTATGGCGCAGACCGACGGGCCCTATCACCTGCTCGCGACGGCGCAGAAGCTCGACATGGGCGCCGACGATGAAGAAGGCGGCGACGTCCTCTTTGGCGACCTCAGCTGGCGGCGGCCGCCCGACCCGGACGTCCTGTCCGTCCGCAAGTCGTCGCTCCAGGGTGGCAGCAGCACGGGCGACCTCACGGAGAAGAGGGCCAGCAGCGAGGGCACCTCGGCCGGCATGCTGCGGCACCTCGTCGACATGAACGGCTCCGACGAGGAGCTCGAGCGCGTCGAGGCCGGCGCGCTGCGGGTCGTCAAGGAGCCGAGGGGCTGCCTCGGGAGGTGGAGGGCGTTCCACATGTTTGGCAGCTTCGGCCAGCTCCTCGGCGAGCAGAAGAAGCGGTGGAAGACGTACATTGTCATTGCCATTGCAGCACTCGGTGCCGGAGGTAAAGTCTCACCATCAAGCCCTTACCCTCACTTGTCACCCCCCCTCCCCTCCCCCTTTGGCTGTATAGTATGTCTGATCTAACAACGCCTCCCGTAGCGAGTACTCCCGTCCAGGCATACCTGTTCGCCGTCCTGGTTTCCCTCTTCTCGTACTGGGGCCCCTTCCTCAAGGTCATCGCCAACCACTGGTGTGAGATGTTCATGTACCTCGCCACGGGCGTCGGCGTGAGCCATTTCCTGCTCGGCTGGGCGACCACCACCATCGGCTTCGTATGTCTTCTCCCACCCCCCAGTTGTCCTGTAGACCATATGAAAAACAGTAGGCTGACAGATAACCCGCTAATCCCCACCAGGGCATCGTCCGCGTCTACAGAAAGGAGTACTTCCGCAACATCCTCTACAAGCCGTCGTCCTTTTTCGACGCCGAGGGCAACTCGGCCGGGTCCCTCACGGCGCGGCTCGCGACGGACCCGACGATGCTGCAGCAGCTCCTCGGCACCAACATGGCCTTCGTGCTCATCTCGCTCTTCAACGTCATCGGCTGCGTCGTCGTCGGCCTCGTCTTCGGCTGGAAGCTCACGCTCGTCGCGCTCGGCACGTCCATGCCCATCATCGTCGCCGCCATGTTCTACCGCGTCCGGCACGAGGCCAGCTTCGAGGAGGCCAACAACGCCGTCTTCGCCGAGAGCGCAAAGTTCGCCTCCGAGAGCATCGCCGCCATCCGCACCGTCTCGAGCCTGACCATGGAGGACGGCATCTGCCAGCGCTACGACGACCTGCTCAACGCCCACGTCAAGGACGCCTTCCGCAGGTCGCGCTTCTCCGTCATGATCTTTTCCTTTAGCGACAGCATCTCGCTGCTCTGCATGGCTTTTGTTCTCTGGTGAGTCGGGGTTTCCTTTGTTTAGTGCTCATGTCGTACGTACATCGAGGGACTGGCCGGCGGCTAACCACATTTACACACAGGTACGGAGGCAAGCTGCTCTCGAGCCACGAGTACACGCCCTTCCAGTACAGTAAGTAGATTATCGTTGGACAACAAACTAGACAGACAAAGGCTCTCAGATTCTGACTTGTCTCTTCCCCAGTGGTCGTATACATCGCCGTCGTCCAGGGCGGCATGAGCGCAGGCCAATGGCTCAGCTTCGGTCCCAGTAAGTCTTCCACCAACACCAACACATCCTATGACGAACACAAACACTAACAACAACACCCACCACCACCAGACATCGCCAAGGCAAAGACGGCCGCCGACCGCATCCTCGCCCTGAGGGAGAACGACGACGACGAGAACCAGGTGCTCAAGGGCATCAGCGACATCGTCCCCTACGAGGTGCACTACGAGAAGGGCGTCGAGATCGAGTTCAAGGATGTCTGGTTCAGCTACCCGACCCGCACGCTCCCCGTCCTCAAGGGCCTCGACCTCCGCATCGAGCGCGGCCAGTTCGCCGCCATCGTCGGCCCCTCGGGCTCCGGCAAGACGACAGTCATCTCCCTCCTCGAGCGCTTCTACACCCTCCAGGCCGGCGGCGAGATCCTCTACAACGGCCACGACGTCAAGACGCTCGACCTCGTCCACTACCGCAAGAACATCTCCCTCGTCTCGCAGGAGCCCAACCTCTTCACGGGCACCATCCGCGAGAACATCCTGCTGGGCGTCGAGGACGAGGCCGCCGTCTCGGACGAGGCACTCCACGCCGCCGCCCGCGACGCCGGCATCCACGACTTCGTCACCTCCCTGCCCGAGGGCTACAACACCCAGGTCGGCAACGCCGGCGTCACCCTCTCGGGCGGCCAGAAGCAGCGCGTCTCCATCGCCCGCGCCCTCATCCGCCGGCCCTCGCTTCTGCTGCTCGACGAGGCCACGAGCGCGCTCGACAGCGAGACGGAGCGCGGCGTCCAGGCCGTCTTCGACGCCACCAAGGGCAGCCGCACCATGATCATGGTCGCCCACCGCCTGGCGACCGTGCAGAACGCCGACGTCATCTTCGTCATGGCCGACGGCAAGGTCGTCGAGAGGGGCAACCACGCGAGCCTGATTGCCGAGCGGGGAGTCTACTTCCAGATGGTGAGTCCTTCTTCTTCTTCTTGAGCCTCATAAAATCAAACCCCTTTACCATCCTATCAAACACACACACACACACACACACACATACAATACATCTTCCTACGTTATGATCCCCGGCTAACATCGTGCAGTGTCAATCACAAGCGCTGGACAAGTAATCAATGGTTCCATGCGGGTTATAGACGTGGATGGGATGAGTGAGTGAATGAATGAGTCAGTGAATGAGTTGAGTGGTAAAGGCGTCGGACAGATTGTGTACAACAAACATACCACGGGCTGCGGGTTTTCTCGGTGCATTTTCATTGTTCTTTTTATTTTCCATCATTTCCCCTCCCCTTCCATTTGGAACTCCCATATTCCCACCAGTCACAACCATGACACGCTATCTCGAGCTCCTATTTTAGAATTAAGTTGCGTTGATAACTTCGAGCCAAGAATTCATTGGCTTCCACGGCAGACATGCTTAGGGATGTTATGTGCCTTTTGAGGCATTCGATGGCAACACACACAATTGACGATGTGCTGGCTAATATCAAAGGCCTTGGACATTGGAAACGTTGATTCGGGAGTCAGTGACAGTCGTCTCTCCTTCGACATATGACCCTTTAGTCTCATGGCTCAGGTGAACCCCCACATTGTACCTGGGGGGAAGAAATAGGCAGTGTCATGGTGTGATGAGCAGGCCGCAAACCCATCCCACCTTTGCAGTTTACAACTAACTATCCTGTATACCAAGACCTGGATTCTTAAACCGCCGTCTGGCTGGGTACCAACATCTCATGGCCCTCACACACAGGGACTGGCCCACGCGTGAGCCGGTACGAGGAGCGTGTAAGCAACCCTCTTTTCACGCCCGGAGCGGGACCCGATCGCCTATCAAACGCTCCTTTTTCTTTTCCACCCATGATATTGAATGTCGAAATCGCGAGCGGGCACCATCCACCGTACCGCACATGGTGACAGTCTGTGGGATACCTCGGGTAGAGATGTGCAGTAGTCACGCAAGGTGCATTGACTTGTCCTGAACAGGCAACAAACTCGCTCATATTTCCAAATTTACTATACACTTTTGATCGGAATTCACCATTCCCTGATGGACAATTTCTGTTACCCATAATCTGTTTCCCCATCCACCGGCGATCTCCAAGACACGGGCGCCAGCCAAATGGCCAAACACCCTCGCGTGACCGGCCGTGGCGCTCGTCTCAACATCGGCCACCGACGGGATGAGCTTGTCCTCGTCCTCGTCCCCCGTCCCACCATCGACAAAACACCAAACCCCCTCGTCAAAACGTTGGCGCGACCCTTTCCTCGCCCTGTTCTGTCACACTCCTCAGCCTCAAAGCACGCAACGAACTCGTCGATGTCCGCGGCACATGCCCCGGCCTCCCATCCCTTCCTCCCACGGTCCCCGCACTGCCCACGCTCATGACGGATCTCGTGCGCGCCAGGCCGCCGCCGCTCATTGACGTGTGCTGGTTGCCGCCAGACATCGTGGCGGAGCCGCTGCGCGGCCTGGTGTTGAGACGGCTCATCATTGAACTCAGCGCGGACTGCGTGTCCGCCGTTGGGTGGCTGGGCGGAGGCGGCGGCGGTGGGGAGTGAGAGCCGATGACGGGGTAGTGAGCAGGCGAGTGAGGGGCCGACAACGGTCCTCGAGAGAGCGACGCACCACGAGGCCTGTTGAGCTTAGAGAGCAACATCTCCGCAGTTGATTTCCCGTGTTGCTGGCTCGTGCCAAACTGGTGGTTGAATCTGGTTGGCGAACGGCTTGAGCCGCGGCTCGACGGCGGCGTCGGAAGGATTCTATTGCCGGGACCGCTGCCGTGCCTGGTGAGATTCATTGTGTGCTCTGGGCCTAGTCCCAGCATGTCACCTGCCATCTCGGGAGGCAACAGCGGACCGCTGTGCCGTGGCATCTCGAGCAGTGCGGCTCTCTGGATATTCTCAAAGTTCATTGCCGCGGCCGGCATCTTGCTCAGCCTACGGATCGCACGGCCGTTCTTCTCGACGAAGCTGTTCATGGCTCTTAGCGCGCCCGCATTCTCGTGGCTCACGAACGCGCTGACGTTGCCCGTGCTGCGGCCTCGGGCCTGGTGCACGGCGTTGAGCGTCAGAGGCTGCTGCAGATGCGCGGAATGGTTTGAGAATGGAGCGGCGTCTTGGCTGCCGACCAGCAGGCTCGCCTGCACCTGCGCCATGACGCGATCAAAGTCGATGTTCTGGTTCGGGTTCGCGCGCGACATGTAGTATGGTGCCAATACTGGTCGCTCCAGCAGCGCGCTCGCATTGAGCTCCGCCTTGGTGGCGAGCACGAAGAGGCTTCCATCTTCGATGCGCCGGCGGACCAGCGCCCAGCGGGTCCGAGCCGGGTTCTGCTCGAGCTTGGGCTGGTAGACGGAGCATCGGGCCAGCTGGGTGTAGAAGACCTCCAGATGCCGGGCCATACGTTCGAGAACCTGGAGAAGGAAGGTCGACAGCGCGGTGATGCGCGTGTTCTCGACGTCGGGGTCCGAGGACTCCTTGATGGAGTGTGCGATGCTGTCGAAGGCGTCCATCCCGGTGCAGGCCTCCTGGCGGAGGTCTTCCAGGAGGGCGATGTCGAGCTCGACACTGCGAGCGGCGTATGCGAAGACGCCGCGCTCTTGGAAGCGCAGGGACGCATCGGCGTCGCAGACGAATTGGCCTACGAGGGCGACTTCTTTGGTGCAAGTCGCCGCATCCCCGCTCATCTTTGCCCGCGCCACCGTCCCCAGCACGTCCGGCAGCTTGGTGTCGGCAGCCGGGCCGTTGGCGCTGGCGACGCCAAACGACAGCTTGAGAACGAGCTCCTGTAGCTTGGGACCGAAAAGGGCGGCAAAGCCACCCTGGAGGAGTCGGCTCTGGTAGCTGTAAAAGGTGCGGACGGCGATGATGTTGGGCAGGCTCTCGCGGAGCCAGATGTTGTTGCTGCCGGCGGGGTCGTGGGAAGACGATGTCTCGAGGGACGCGCCCATGATCTCGTACATCTCGAACTGGTGAGCCACCAGCGTCTCGACCGTAGATCGGAGATATGCCGACCACAGATCGTGGAGAGTCGAGATCTCCTCGCTGCCATAATCAGGCTTGGGGGTCAAGTGCCCGACAAAGTACTTGGTCAAGAGACTGGAAACCTCGGGATTGTTTGTGTGGGCGAGGTTGTCGAAGGACTTGGAACAGTCAACACCGGCGTTGGACTTGATGATGAGCGTCCCGCCAGGGTGCATAGGACAGAAGTCGGTAACATCGTAGACGCTGCCGTGGACTCCAATCCACATGCGAGAACCGGGTCGGTGGCCAGTGTGCAGCGCCAATTCGGACATGGGAATTGTTGGCAGGTTGCAAGGCAACGGCTTCGGCGTCATAAACACGTCCAGCATAAACCGTCTTTCTGCAAAGGCCTTGTTGATGATGAGATCGACTCCCTTGTCCGTGGCTGTTCTGTACGTGTAAATGGCCTTTCGGATGCCGCTCATGACGGAATCAAAGACCGAGACAGAACCGCAAACATAGAGATAGCCACCGAGCCCGCCCTGCTTCTTGGACATTACGAGATCGCAAACCGCCACGCCTTGTTCGACGATCAACGTGTCGATGTAGCGAGGTGGGATGTGTTTATCAACAAGGTCGCGGCCCTCGTATGCGAGACCTCGAGAGTCCCTGGAGAAAGCAACATGTACCTCCATGAACTCTGCGTTGACGTACTGCCGCAGCTCCTCCTCGAAGCAGAACTTCTCCCGCGACTGGACGCCGAGATACAGCAGGTTCTTGCCTCCAGACAGGCCGCTTTGAGCGAGGCGGGCTTGCCAGAAACTACGGAACGGGGCGATGCCGCTTCCACCAGCAAAGAAGGCGCATGGTGCCATTGGGTCGAGAGGGAGGTGGAAAGCCGCAGGTCGCGAGACGCCGATGATGATTTCGTCGTCGGAGTCGATCTCCGCCATCTCCACGGACGGGTTGAGAAATCCGCTGGAGACGCCGGCGCGTGATACATCCTTGCCCCTGGAGAAGGTAGAACACAGCTTGTACTCTGATCTCGACACGGCGAGGTCGACGGTCTCCGGCAGAAGCTCTTCGGTGTAGCTTGCGATGGAGTATGTGCGGGGGACTTCGAGGGGAACCAGCTCGGCCAACCACGCCAGGTTGTCGAGGTTGAAGACCCTGTCCCAGATCTGAGGCGGCGTATCGGTGACGGCGTCCTGCAACATGTCGCCCAAGGAGCCTCTGACAGGCCACTCGTCCGTGCTGAGAACTTGCAAGACGGTGTTGGAGGAAGCATGCAACATGCTGTGGATCTTGAGTGCCATGTCCTTGGTGATGGGTGCCAGGTGGCCCCGTCGCAGGATGTCGCCGACGGTCAACTTGGGCGTCGCTGTTCTTCTGACAGACCCGAGATGCATCTCGAAACGCGCCCAGGTGCCGCCAACTTCTACCGGGGTATCCATCTGCTGCTCCAGGCCAAGGGCAGCCATAACTTTGGCACACTCCTCCCAGCTGTTGAGGGGCATCACCGCCAGGCGGTCCCCGGGTGCAAAAGTGATTCCCGTCTCGCGGATATCAAGAGTCACCATCGCGATCGAGCGTGTAGGGTCAGAGTCCACAAAGGACCTGCTCACAACGCGGGTGATGTAGCGACACTCTTCGAATGTGCCTCGCATCTGATGGGGTTCGACAGGCAGAGCGCCCCGATAAGGCTCGAGCCGCTCCTTCATGGCCTCGGAAAACTGGCGATGAGTCTCTTCCCAAGGACGTTCGCCGTCTGCTGCGCCAGAAGCGCCGTTGGTCTCAGTGCGGCCAGTCTTGGCTGCGACCTCGAGGATGCCGAAGACCTTGTAGCGATGCACCCCCATAAAGCCGCGTTCCCCGGTGTATGCCTCGACAATACCGTCGAGAACACCCATCAGGCGTGGGTCACCCGACTGTTGGACGAATTCGGGAATGCGGTAGTGATACTCAATGGCTGCAATAAAAGCACGCAAGTTGGATGGGAGCCAGGCTCGGAGGTGGACGCCCTCAGCTCCAAGGAAGGATGTGTACCTAGGAGTGATGGTCAGTAGGATGAACCGTTGAGGGGTTTCTTTAAAAAGAAAGACTTCAAGGTAGCGCTGCTAGAGAGAAAACGGCATACTTCTTCCTGCCCAAGAATGCATCCATCACGAGGTACGGGGGGAATTGCAGGCCTGACGACGCAGGGCACCGCTTCGAAAGAGGTGCGGAGAACTTGGCCCAGCGAACCCATTGTTGGACGGGCACATAGTTCTCGCCCGCATTGGGATTCGTCGAAATGGAATGGAAGGCGTTGGGCATACGTTCGAGGATCTCCTTCAGCCGAATCATTTCGTGAAGGAGGCCTTCGACGTTGCGGTTCATGACGTGCTCTTGGCAGGCCGCGATGGCGTCGGGCCCATGTTGAAAGGAAGCTGTCGCAACAAGTCAGTAAAGGGCGATACTTGGTCGAGGGGTCACATGCAGGGGTGCGGCTGCGGATGGCACTGACCGGAAGTCTCTGCAACTCCCTTCAGGAAGGCTACTTCGGCACGCTCGCCAAACATGGGCCATCTAAGCTCCATGTTGTCGAAGCGAGCGACGTAGGGGTAGCTCGACGTTGCGTCCTTGATCTTCAAGTTGTATGAAGACTGGTCGACGAAGGTGAGGTGTGGAAGGGTTCTGCCCATGCGGCGAGAAACCTGGTAGTATGGAAGAGCGATACTGAGAGGGATTCCGACGAGCTCTTCCCCCAAGTGATCGCCCATCTTGCAGTTCAGCTTCAACTTTATCCGGTTTGTTGTGGCGTTCACCCCATCGTGGCCGTCGTATTTCTGCTCGAAGCGGTAGATGGAGCAGAGCATGCCCAGGGCGACAAGGGCTGCCCAGAGTGCTTGGTCAGGGATGACATATTCGGTGCCCTCGATAACGGGTGCGGCGGCGATGGATTCTCTCACCCGGCCGCGCGAAACACATCCTGGCATTCTTTCGCAGAGGTCGGACCACACACGGCCTGGCGATCGGGCCAAGGCACCCGCAGCCTCGTCGTAGTCGGGTGGGCAGAAGCCATGCTCTGTGCTGAGGTAGCCGTCTCTCCAGCCGGTTTGTGGCCCTATCTCCTGGGCCCTGAGCATGACTTGTCTGGCTGGTGCACCGAGGGCGACAGCGAGCACATCTTGTTCGCTGACGTTGAAGGCATCCATCTCGGCCTGGCTCTTGACGGTGTCAATCTCTTGCGTGGAGGGGTATTTGGAGTAGAGGACATGGTTGATTGATTTCCGTTCTCTGCCGAGACGCGGTTAACATGCTGTGTTGAGCATGGGCATGAGAATCAGTTGCGACGTACCTCATCCGGAGCCATTCCTCTGCGTCGACTCCCCGGGGGATCTGGACTGTCATCAGCGTGTCTGAGATGGAGAGAACTGGGTATGAATCTAGACTTACATCGAAAGCTGTGTGGATATCACCAGGCTGAGTAAAGCCGGAGAAGGAGCATCCTCGAGGGCCGGTACGGCTGCTCGATCTGCTTTGCCTGCCCGAGTTGTTTGCGCCGACCGGGCATACGGCTCCCATGGTGCCGGAAACGGGACAAGATCTTTCTGAGAAGGCCATTCTGAAGGCGATATACGGCTGCAGATTTGGTTGAAGAAATCAAAGAGGCCCGATGTAGACGACAAGAATTAAGTATGAGGATGAATATGGCCGCCAGGGCAGTGGAAGGTTACAACCGCCAGGGTAAGGAAGGAAAATGGCCTCAAGCCTACGAACACAAGAAACGAAGAACGATGTCGGTTGAGAAACAGAGAGGGAGAAGAACGTTTCCGTGGGAATGATAGCGTACCTAAAAGGGAGTCGTCGAGGACTAAGACCATCGAGGACGTCGATGTCGTTGTAGAGCCCAGGCACAAGCAGGAGGAGAGGGAATACCCCCGGTCCCGACCCCGGCCCCGGCCCCGGCCCCTGTGCACCGCACCGTCCGTCTGATGGGTAAACAAAATGATTGCCGTAGACAGGGGTCGCCCGACGGGACGTCTCCGCGGTGGTTTGAACACTGATTCACAGCCGTCAGGAACTCGTGGGCCAGTGGCCGAAAGCGGTGTCTTCCCGAGAGCCTAGGAAGACGAAGTAGAGAGACAAGGGCGTGTGTGATGGGCAGCGGCTCAACCCCATGAGGCCCAAACACGCTAACAGGGCTGGGATTGGGATGAGTTGACGCCATCCCAAGTTGGGGCCTGGCCATGTATGCCTTGAGTCCGGACGGCTTGGTACCATGAGCGCCAAGATGACTGACATGCAGTGTGAAGACGCGGGTTTTCCGGGACTGTCATGCATCTTGGGGGCAATCGCTGATCTTATGCGGCAGTCGAGGTTGAGCAGAGAGTAACGGGAGATCCGTCATCGAGCCCGGTAGGCCGAATCCGAGCCCACTTGGGTGCTTATGGGTAATTGACCGGGGCTAAATCCCGTAAGCTTATAGTGTGTGTATGTTGAGCCAGACGTGGCCAGGATGCATTGCAAGCTGGAAGACAGAGAGAGGGACGGATATGATGTGATACGGGAGGTTGAACGGAAAATAAGGTAGCTTCCGCAGCAAGAACCGGTACAACGGTACCTGCCTGTGTAGGTAGGTAGGTACGTTAAGGTAAGCACCTCGTCCATATGGGGGCTTCCCGGAGACACTTGGCCAATAGCGGAGCATTACACATGGTTCCCGAAACTCTCCCCGATCTGGCAGGCCCACAACTAGGTACTTTCCCAGGTATTAGTAGTCCGCCCCCACATGCAGACATGTTCTTTCTTTTTCTGAATCCGCGGGAAGGTGGGGTGGTTTGAGGGCTTGGCGTGGTGTGGCATCGCATGGCATGGAAGCCAGGGCAGTCAGGGCAGTCAGGGCAGTCAGGACAACTGTAAACACATCCCCAACTCCATCGCACCAACAACTGCCAACTGAGAGTCGAGTCGAACCAGCTCTCAAGAAATAGCAGAGCGGACTGTGTAAGTTCTCCCACCCCCACACGGCTCCGTCCACGGACCCCCGTCCCGTACAAGTGACAGCATGGAGCAGCCTGGTCCATCCCACATCTGCCCTGGTTGCATCTGACGCCGCTCTTTCTTCGGGACATCTGCTCAAGGAGGTACCGTCTTTTCGTCTCCATCGCCTCTCCACCACCACCACCTCCTCGTCGTCGTCACTGGTCAAGGCTCCTTACTCCCCACCGTCCACAAAGTCGCTGATGAGCTACATACATACTACTCCCCAGGGACGCAACACTGACGCGCGTTCCAGAACCTCACCATGTCGTCGATACTCCTTGGCGGTCCGGGCATGGCATGAGATGGCCCGCTTTCGACCCAGCCACGCGTTTCCACCATTGGAAGGGGAGGGAGGGAAGAGAAGGGCTTGTGTCTGCGACTTTGCCTCACATGAGGCTCCCTCCCGCTGGTATACCGTCTCGCAGCTTGAATATCACACTCTGCGACGCTTTCGTCGCGGATGGCGCTGTGGTACTACTGGGCATCTTGCAACAACTGCCCCAACTTTCGTCAGTCCACCTTTTGCCTCCCCCTTTGGCTGGGATGTCTCGGCCATCGATGAAGAAGCTCTTCATGACCAAGGTTATCTGTTACCCAAGTCCTTGTTGCCTGCGTCTTCCTTGCCTGCGTACTTGCTCGCCGTATTCCCGCCGCACTCATCTTGTTGGATCTTGTCGACGCCTATTTGGAGTTCGCCGTCAGCCTAAAAAACAGAGAGGCATTCCCGTCTAGCTTCAAGCGGCAAAAGAATGGGCCCTAACCAGGGATCGAACCTGGGACCTCTCCCAGGACGGGGTGAAGCTATTCGCAACCCTAAGGGAGAATCATACCGCTAGACCATCAGGGCAATGATCAAGACATGTCTCGATCTGACATCCACGACACCAGGCTGGCCTATTTGCCTAGCTTGGCAGCCAGCAACCAACAGAATCAACTTGCATACTTACAGAAAGCAGCAAGACAGCAGTCAGACGGCTTCTGATCCGTCCGACCTACCTCCAAAAGCCGCTGCGTTACGAACCAGGCCGTCGGTTCTGGCCGCCCCTTAAAGGCCTTGTGCTATCACACTAGGTACGCTGAGCATGAGATGACACCGCATTACAATGCATTGCGTCGTCTCCGCCGACTCCCCGCCGACAACAGTTCATGGCACCTTGGCATACAAGCTTATTTGACGTCTAAGCTTAGCTACTACTAGTAACACAGCCATTTTGGCATTCTCCTGTCTCGTCCTTTGACTAACGTAAAGGTCCCTGCCAGGCTTGGGAATGGGGGGAGGGGTATCACGTTTATCTCCCCGTCTTGCTTCACCTGCCAAAAAGAAAGGGGGGTCCAGTCTCATACAGCAGTACCCCCTCGAAAATGGACTTTTCTTTCTCCGTCATCGGGCTCCACCGTCTAGGCGTCTACGGTTCACAGTCGTTTCACGTTGCTCTCGCCACACCAGCCCGCTCCGCCCTTCGAGAATCGTGCCCCCTACGTCTCTGTCTTCCTACCAAAATACCCACAGGGTATTTTTGAGGGATGTTTCGACATCCAGCGACGGGATGAGCGGTGGGAAGAGTCTGACGAGAAAGACACGGGACGAAGAAGAGAGATTATCAGATCGTCCCCCCCCCCCCCCCCCCCCCCCCTGCTTGTCGCACATCACTGCACGTTTCTTTTCTCCGGGTTTTCTACCGTCGTTCCCCCAAGATTTGTGACAAGTCGAGTGCCATAGCCCTGTGTCATATAAATAGCGATCAGACGCAAAACAACAGTGGTACGGCCGAGCCATCGTAGACGTGGACTTGCGGGGGGACCTTGATCGGTGATGTTCAGCTGTTCCGGATGGGCGAAGTGAGTCGACGCTGGAAGAGTGAAGGCAGCCGCGAAATCTAAAGCAATGCTCACACCGGGATGTTTCGCAAGTCGGACGCTGCGACACACTCTTACAATGTGGGACTTTTTTCAGGACTTTGCTGTGCAGATTCAAGCATGCCTTGTGCCTTGCTTTGGAGGAACGTTTCTTCTTTGGATATAGGACGTCTTGTCAACTTGACGCACCTCATCCACATCATGTGAGTGGATGACAGCTGGACAGCACCAGACCGCATCTCCACGACCTCGAAGGCTTGGTTGAAGACGTCGTAAAGCTGGCCTCGAACGGGGGAACCAACAGAAAATAGTCATCCCTTCTAACCGGCGTCTGCTCTTCGTCCGTTGCATTGGATGCCAGCCACAACCCCACTCCAAACGGAGTTTGTACTCATTCCGTCTGTTTCTCATTTAATCAGCTACAACCAGCTGCGTTGGAGTGCAGATGGCCCTCGGTCAACCACAGTGAAGCCGAACGCGATCTAGTCACCATGTCGGGTTTTATGAGGGCGGGACCCCAGATATCTCCTGTGAAGAATCGTCCCATCGAATCGTTCAGCTGCAAGACAATCATCTTGACTACGTGCTCCAGACGAAAGAACCAAATCATGTACCCGCTTGCTAACGCCCGCCGTTTCCGTAAGAAAACTCCCCTTGAGAAAGAAAGCCGCATCCAGTATAACCGAGAGCCCCCCCCGTCAAAGATTCGGGGCACCACCATACATACAAATCTACTACTACTGCCTTGCATAGTCCTTGATGGCCGGCTCGCGGTTCACCTTGTTGGGGTACACCAGCACGTTCCTCGCCGCGTCCGCCAGCACGGCCTCGGTCGCCTGGATCTCCAGCGCGTCCAGCTTCCCCGCCGCCGGGTCCGCGCACACCGTCTTCCTGTCGACCCTCTCCAGCCGGCCCGGCCCCTCGTTCACAAGGGCGTCCCGCAGCAGCGCGAACGCCAGCGCGTTGTACAGCATGCCCTCGTGCGTCACCGCGCCGCCCGCCGGCGTGCCGGGGCACGCCTTCTGCACCTCGACGTTGGACGCCACGGCGCCGTCCTTGCCGTCCTTGAGGAAGGCCGAGGCGCCCGGCCCGGACTGCGGCTGCACGATCTCGTCCGTCGCGCTGAATATCGACGTCGTCGGCACTGCGGAAACCCGTCTCGTGTCAGCTTCAGTGCTCTCTCTCTTTTACACCCCTCTCACCCCTTTTTTATTTATTTTTTCAGAAAACCAAAAAAAAATGCGACATTGGAGATCTTACCATAGGCGCTATCGCCCCCGTTCGCGCGGAGGGTGCGCACAAACTGCGCGTCGTACGCCTGCTGGTACACGCTCGGCGTGCACCCGATGGCGGCGGCGGCGGCGGTCCCGCAGGCGAGGAACGCCTCCGTCGTGCCGTGGAAGTCCGGGCTCATGGCCACGAGATCCGTGACGGCCTCCCGCGTGCTCGGCCAGTACTTGAGCGCCCACTGCGTGTTCAGGTTGCCCTGGCTCCAGGCGACCACGGCGGGCTTCTTGCCCGTCGCGCTGCGGACGTAGTTGATGGCGTAGGCGACGTACTCGGCGTTCCCCTGGGCGTCGCCGAGGGACGCGCCGGGGATGTTGACCCACAGCGGGTCGGCGAAGTCGGATTTCGCCAGGAGGGGCCCGAGGTTCGCGCGGTACGTCGAGCCGGCCATGGCGGCCGTGCCGGGAACGAGGATCACGGGCTGCTTCTTGGACGACGCGGAGAAGGTCTTGGGGATGAAGATCTTGCTCCTGAGCTCCTGCTCCGAAAGGGAGTACGGCGCGTCCTTATCGGAGCGCTTGGGGTAGATCCGGTCCTTTGGGTCCGGGTTGACGTTGTTGATGGAGTTCACGTCGTCTCCGAGAAACGCGTTCAGAGCCTGGCTGTCGGCTTCCAGGGGATGTGATTCCACCGCCGCCGTTTGGTTGCCCCCGGCGGCGATGCTTGAAGTTGCCGCGTTTTGCTGCTCAGAGACTGGCCGGGCGGCGACGTTCGTCCACCCGAGGGCGAGCGAGAGCGTAGTGGCGTACGTGATTCTCATGATAGATTGTTGGCTAAGATGGAATAGTTATGGTTTTGTTTTCCCATGCGGGATGGCAGCTCAGGAGCAACAGTAGCAGCGACTGCAAGAGTATTAATACTTTTTTCTTGGTTGTCGTTTTCCCATCGCCACCGACGGTGAAACGGACTTTGGGAACCCCCCGCATCGTGTGGTGAGTTTTCTAAACTTACGTCCTTGTCTCCCTTGATTCGTCTTCCTGACTTGACGACGCCGGTGTCACGTCGTAACAGGATAGGCTATCTATGCCCGACGGTCCGGTGTGTGCGGCATAGGGAAGAAACGGCGGGCGACAACGACGACGACACGATCTGCTCTACGTCAGCGGTAGACTGACGTTGTCTGTTCGTAAGTTATCGAATGAGAGGGAGGCCGCCGCGTTCCAGGCGTCTATGTCGTCCAAAGCCACCAGGGGTCCTGCTTCGTCGTACGCCGCGCCGCATCTGGAAGACTCTCGAAAGGCTAAAACCGAGAATGTCCAATTGGGGTCGGCGGGAGATACGATCGGCTCGGTACTCGGGCGGTTGACGAAAGGCGGCATCTTCCAGACGATGTCTGTTTGGCTGGCAAAAGTCTTGTCAGTGCGCGATATGTCCTCCCCCCCTCCAGGCCGTTTCCATCCGTGCCCACAAGCCCTGCAGCCCCCAGTCCTGCCAAGCGATTGCTGTCCCGAATTGTTCGTACGGCGTCGTATTCAGTGGCCAACGCAGCCCAGGTGGTTCTCGGGACATTGTCCAGAACAGGTCATGGTGGGTGGCCAGTTCATCGATCGTCTGAAGAAATGAGATCGATTAGTAGGCTACCGCTGTAATGCGAGCTTCCAGTTGTCCGTCTGCTGTTGTCGAAACGTTACGCTGAAGCACTGCCCTCCTTCTCCCTCCCCCTCCGCCCCGGGCCATCCGAGAACACGTTTCTTCCGGCGAGATAGACTCAAGAATGACAGTATCCAGACAGAGAGGCTCCTTAGAGAAGATGCCCGCTGCGCTCCCAAGAACCTGAGGTTCATGAGCCTACTGGCTTTTAAGCTTCAGATCTACATCGTAGTGTTGACATGTTGTTTCGGCATCACATAGATTCTTCTTGTTGGGAAGGGCAATATGACAGGCATATGCCTGCAGTCGTCTGCGAGTCCTTGGCCGGCCGGAGAACGCACACGGTATAGTCATCACCCGCCCACTCTCGATTCAGAGACGACGAAGCCACACGATGGCGAAAGCCAGGTCGATGCCGACCGAACCTGCACCTCGTCATCGTCCCTGAACGCTCGGCCGCTGCGGTGTCGTCCCAAGTTCACGGACTTTGATGCCTCGATTCTTTCTGGAGGGAACGATCGTACAGAAGTGTCCGAATGTCCGGATGTCCGAAACTCTTGGACTGTCGTACCTGTTCAGTGACGCTGATCTATGGCGTCAGGAAGCAGGAGGAGTCACCTCTGATCACCTCTTGACGGTATGAGGAAAGAACATAACGTTGCCGCCAGACGGACGAAACTCTGCCCAGACACAATCTTAAAAATCTACGCTGGCAGGCAATGTAGAAGTCAGTGTGGCCGTCAGCTGCTGAGTGGCTGTCAGCGGTCGGGTTGATCGGTGAACACAGAGGCGCTTAAACATGAGACGAATGAGTGTTACCGCAATGGGCGGCTGTGGGCATGAACAATACAGAGATCCGTCATTCTTCAGTTCATATAAAGGAGGAAGACTATGATCAATGGGTGACGCCATTCCTTTCCAGGTGTGCAAATAGTTGTGTGGTATAAGTAAACACTTCAACACCAAAAGGAGTAGCTGGTATCGTTGGCTGTAAAAGCAGTGCTTGCCTAACGTTGAGCATCGCCGCAGAAAAGCATCGGTCTCGTTGGTAAGGGAATTCGAGTGGAGCTTTTCATTTCTCTAGGATGTTTTAAAGGGAATCAACGTCATAATATTCCAAAGGAGTTATTTCTCAAGAAAGAAAGAAAGTGTTGGTTTGGTGTTAGTGACATGATGGAAGAGTAGTGGATTCAGTAGCACCGAGACCGATGACATAAGCAGAACCCCAACCCCCCCACTTGCGGCGACCACCACCCCCCAATCCGGACAGGGATGCGGACAGGGATTCACCAACAGCGCCAGGAATGAGGTCAGCGCCGCTGCCAGCGCTTGGCAGCTCGCAGTTATTAGCGAAAACGCCAGCGAGTCTCAAAAGCTTCCCCCGAATTGACCCTCGACTTCACCTCACATCCGCCGTCTGTCGTCCGATCTTCTCCCCCCTCCGCAGAAGCACTGCAGCGTTGCAGCACCGCTTTCTTTTACCTCCTCGCGTATATCTCCAGAAGTGATGCGCAGCGTCCCATCATGTCCAACGTCCTCTCCCTCATAGGCTGGGCCTTCTTGCCCAACGTAAGCGCACCCTTCTTCCATGATTACCACCACCACCACCACCACTGCCACTGCCACTGCCACAGCTCATGAGAACACGATACTGACTTCCCCCTGTCCCTCATAGCTCATCACAGGCTGGGTGCAGTCCATCTACTACGGCCTCGTCATCCGCGCCGGCGACCCCAAGCCGCAGCCCGGCTCCGCCAAGTACGCAACCCACCGCCGCCGCATCCACATCCTCGTCGTCTCCTTCTACCTCGCCTACACCCTCATCGAGGCCGACCGCACCCTCCGCCTGCAGGGCACCTACTACACCGACCTTGACGTCGCCGTCAACGCCCCCGTGCGCATCATCAAGTCCCGCTTCCGCCGCCTCGCCGCCGTCCACCACCCGGACAAGGCCGGCCTCGCCGGCGCCGACACGAGCGTCGCCACCGCCCGCTTCATGCACCTCAAGACCGCCTCCGAGACCCTCGCCGACGCGGCCCGCCGCTTCGCCTACGAGCGCTTCGGGCCCGAGGTCGCCACCTGGCAGAACTGCAAGACCGTCCACGACTACGTCTCGCGCGGCGTCCTCCAGGGCACCGTCCCCTACTACGGCATCGCCGTCGTCGGCACCTACACCCTCGGCCTGCTGGGCTACATCAACTGGGGCCGCTACTGGCGCTGGCTCATCATCGTCACCTTCTTCTTCGCCGAGCTCATCGTCGTCACCCGCCCCGAGATGCCGCCCCTGCTCGCCGCCGCCAACACCGCCCTCGCCACTGCCCTGCGCCGCACCCCCTACCTGCAGTTCCAGCTCATCTCGCTCGCCCGCCAGGCCGCCTTCACCATCTACATCGCCTTCGGCCAGATCGGGCCCCTGCTCGACCAGAACGCCCAGGCCGCCCAGAGGGCCGCCGAGAGCTCCGCCGCCGCCGTCGACGAGGGCCTGCAGCGCCTCGAGGCCCTTACCCGCGGCCTCGACGGCGAGATGGGCCGGCTGCTGGACATGGAGATGACCCCCTTCAAGGGCGACAGGGAGGCCATCGGCAGCGTGCGCTCCAAGATCAAGGACTGGCTCGTGCAGAACACCATCCGCGCCGATCCCATGGTGAGGGACGCCATCGGCAAGTCCATCCAGAAGCGGAGGGTCGACGCGCCGGCAGGTGCCCGAGGCAACAGATAGGCAGTGACGAAGACTGGGACGTCGTGAGACCGGTTAGAGGATTTCCGTGTGTAAACTAGACAATGTAACACAAAATAAGTCAGTTGGAACTTAAACTTGCCTTGGTGGTGACGAAACTTCAGACATCGAATGTCAGCATCGAATGTCAACATGGCATGTCAACATCGTGAAAGCGGAAAGTGTGGCGTTTGTGGCTGAAAAGTGTGTGGCTTTCGACTCGGGCCCCAAAAATCTCTCAACGAAGTGTGGCCGCCGATCGAGGACATCAACAATTGGCGACGTTAAATAAGAAGACAGAAGAAGAAGAAGAAGAAGAAAAAAGACACGGAACAAATTTCACAAGAAAATAAACCCAAAGGAATAAGAAGCAACACAAATCATTCACAACTTTTGACTCGTCTCATTTCTCATCCACCTTTATCCCCGAGGAAAGATAGAGTCTTACACACACAAAGAATCCCTCACAAAATGGCTACCTCGTCGCCGTCATGGCACCTCCTCCCGCCCGACCTCGTCGAGCACCAAATCGGCCAGATCGACCTGCTGATGGCGATGTACCCGGCCGAGGAGGAGGCCACAATCGAAAAAGAGTCTGAAAAGATCCTCGCCCTCCTCAAATCTCACCTCGAGGACCCATCATCATCATCATCATCACCATCACCACTCACCTCCACCAGACCCCCGCAGGTCTCGGTGCTGCTCACCCTCACCATCGCCGAGCAAGAGGAACAGGGCGGAAAGGACCCGCCGGCCACCAAGACGCTGCAGCTCGACATCGCCGTGCCCTTCTCCCACCCGCCCGGCCCCGCGCCGGATGAGGCCCCGCGTGTCGCCGTACGCATCCGCCAGCCGGCCTGGCTAAGCCGCGCCGCGACGGCGCAGCTCAACGCGCGCGTCCCCGAGGACGAGGACCTCTTCAGCACCATCGAGGTCGTCCGGGACGCCGCCGCGGAGCACCTCGAGCGCGCCAAGCTCGCGGAGGCCGAGGCCCTCGCCGCTGGCGACAACCGTCTCGACGCAGACGACGACGAGGACGGCGACTCGGGTGAGCCACCACACCTCGTCCGGGTGTGGTTTTACTTCCCCTCCATCTCGACCCGCTCCAAGCGCGACGACTTCATCATCCACGCGCCGGCGTATGGTCTCACGGGCTTCCTCTACGCCGGGAAGCCGGGCCTGCTCTGCCTCGAGGGCGCCTCGCGCCGCGTCGACGCCTATATGCGCTTCATCAAGACGGAGAGCTGGGGCGACATCCCCGCGCACCACAAGAAGGTCAGCGAGCGGCACCGCGAGACGGGCGTCGCGTCCCGCGTCTTTGGCGACATGAGCGAGATCACCGACTCGGTCGGCGAGCGGCGGGGCCAGAGGGCGAACCGGGGGGACATGAAGGCCGTCGAGGGCTGGCTGGTCGAGCGTGGTCTGGGGGATGCCTTTGCCAAGGTGCTGATGTAGGTTGGGAGCGAGGGGGGTCAGGCCTTTTTTTTTTTTTTTTTTTACATTCACCAGAGATTATGGAGGGGGGAAAGAGGACAGGGAATGAAAAGGAGCATGGCGAAAAAGAAAAGGAAAAAGGAGCAAGACTCTATTTCTCTACATCGTTGGACGCTCCCCCCAATACATATAACGCATCTCTATGCCTCAACACAACATCAACAACCTCCCACCGCACCAAAAAAAAAAACCCCCAACCAAAAAGAACTCCCGCTTACAACCTCTGCCGCCCCCTCGTCTCGATGGGGATCAGACACATGCCCACAAACGCCGCGAGGATCAGCGCCCCCGACAGGTAGATGGGCGCCGTCGTCCCGTCGCCCGGCACGTTGGCCGCCAGCACGGGGGCCAGGAGCCCCATGGCGCGGTTCAGGAAGCTCGCGACGCCCGTCCCGGCCCCGCGGACGGGCGCCGGGAAGATCTCGGGCGTGAAGGCGTAGAGCACGCCGTACATGATGTTCTGCGAGAAGGCCTCGACGCACGAGAAGAAGAGCTGCGACGCCGGGCTCGTGCCGAACCGCACGAACAGGAACAGGAACACGGCCGAGACCAGCGACGAGCTCGCCAGCGTGCCGCGCCGGCCGAGCCAGGGGGACGGGTGCCCGACGAGGTAGGCCGCCAGGAGGCTGCCCGGCACGCCGACGGCCGAGGTGATGGCGTAGGTGCGGTAGGTGTCCGGGGTGATGGGCGTCGCGCCGGCGTCCGAGTCCGGCGGGGGCGCCGCGCCGCCGTGGGAGAGGTACTGCGGCAGGAAGGCGTTAAAGAGCGGGTAGCCCATGCCGATGGTGGCCCAGACGAACCAGATGATGACGGTCGCGAGGCCGAGCGTGCGCGTCTTGAAGAGCGGCCGGAGGCGGTCGCCGGAGAAGGCCGCCATCCTCTCGCGGAGGACGTTTGTGGTCCCGGGCCGATGACGACGCTCCGGCTCCTCGTTGTCGTCGTCTCGGTCGTCCGCCGCGCCGTCAACAACGGCGTCGAGGACCTCCTCGGTGAGCCAGGTCCGGGCGCCGTTGCGGGCGGCGATGCCGTGGACGACGGCGACGGCCTCGGCCTGGCGGCCCCGCGAGAGCAGGAACTTGGGCGACTCGAACAGGCGGAAAACGAAGAAGCGCACGACGAACATGAAGAAGGTCACGAGTCCGATGGCCAGCACGAAGCGGCGCCATCCCGTGTTGCCGTCATCGGCGGGGCGGCCGCCGCCGGCGATGAAGTACCAGGCCGCCAGCGACGAGCACAGCTGGCCGACAGGCCACCACACGGACAGCAGCGTCAGCAGGCTGCTCGAGGCGTCCGGCAGGAACTCGAGGAACAGAGCGCCGTCGACGGGCAGGTTGCCGCCGACGCCGAAGCCGAGGGCCGCGAACAGCACGTTGACCCAGCCCCAGGTCGGCGCGGCGGCCAGCAGCACGCCAAAGACGCCCGTGATGAGCAGCGTCAGGTTGAAGGCGGCGCGGCGGCCGAGCACGTCGGACCCGATGCCCCAGACGAAGGAGCCGAAGCAGAGGCCCAGGAAGATGGAAGACGTCGTGTACCGCACGCGCTGCTCCGAGATGCCGAACTCGGCCGAGAGGGAGGGGAGCGTGAGGGCGACGCCCTGGGACGGTTGTTAGTGTTTTTTTGTCGCTAAGGGGTTGTCTCATATATATATATCTGTGTGTGTGTATATATATAAAGGGTCAACTTACGTGCATCCAGAGACTGGCCAGCGTCGGTTAGTGACTCCGCTCTCGTCAAGGAGGGAAAAAGGGGACAGACGTACTTATCCGCGAACCAGCCGAAGCCGCACAGGACGAAGAGCTGCCAGTTGTACCGCCCCATGCCGATATCCTGAATCGCCTTGTTGACGAGCTTCGACTTGACTGCCCCCAATCTCATCAGCATCCGTCTCACTAAACAAATTACACACACTCTCTCCCCCCTTTCTCAACTCGGGGATGAAAACTCACGCTCGTACTCAGTCCACCGCCCCCTCCGGCCCCTCCTCACCTCCTTCCTCAGCCCCTCGATCGTGTACTCGGCGGCGCTCATCTCCAACATGCCCGCGCTCTCGCCCTGGTCCTTGCCATCATCGTCCTCGTCCTCGTTCTCGACCACGTGCCCGTCGCTGTCGTCCTGGCTCGGGCGCTCCTCAAACTCGCATTTCCCCGTCCGGGCCGAGTGGCTGTGCAGGTGCGCCTCCTCGAGCGGCACCACGACGCCGACATAGTTGTCGACGGACTCGGGCCGGTCCGAGACCAGGCGCCGGAAGACGGAGCGCAGCATGGCGTGCGGGCGATCGAGCTGAGAGGGTGGGTAAGAGATCCGGGGTCGTGACGGATGAGCACTGGCGGGGCGACGTGTGCGTGTGGTGCCGATGAGGCGTGAGACCGAAGTGTATAGATTGTATTCGCCGATGAACCTGCCGTCTTTCGTTCGCCTCGCCTCGTCTCGTCTCACTTTCAACGCGGTTCTTCAGATGATCAACACTGAGCTGTCCCAAAGCTTGTCCCCCTTCTACATCTTCCAACGGGGACACGGGTGAGAAAGAATGAGGTTAACGGTTGGCAGCGTAGGTACTCATGAGATGTAACGAAATGATGCAACGACATAAAAGTACAAGGTGTGAGCGGATGAGATTGAGTATGGACGGAACACAGTATTTCCTCCTCATGGATCCTAGAAGGATGCTGGCGTGTCGTACTGGAATGCGACACCTGACTAAGAGGAATGCACGCTACGTCTCTAGCGTACTTAGGTAATCCCTTGCGGCGCCTGGGTGTGCTGAAGCGGACTGAGAGAGATGTAGCGCTGCTAACAGCCGCTCACCTATGGCTGTGTCAGATCTGTTAGAGGGAACGTGAAACCGATGCTCGGTCATAAGGGCAAGCTATACTCCCGGTACAGTGCAGAATTAGTGTGGGGAACCCTGTCATCTGCAGTTCGGCCCGGGCCCTGGAATGTCATCATCGTCAAGGCCCATGGTTCCCTGATTGCCCGCTATGCACATTCCATCGAGATCGATGTCACTCGGGATGAGAGGAAGCCATGACGCAGGGTAGAGAAAGATTCAAGTGACTGCCATCATGGCTAAACCCTGACGCAGAAAAGAAGAAAAACAATTGCGTGTCTCTTTCGCCAGCCTCGTAACCAAATGCCGATCTCGTAGGGTGCTGTAAACTCATAACCAGATAGATACCAGCAATAATACCTGTACCACAACGCCTCAAAGGTCATCTACCTAGATTTCCAACGCCTCGTCTATTCCACCGTGAATAACTCGCCCGTTCCCAAGACATAGGAAAAAGACTTTCAAATCAGCTCTCCATCTCCTTCGTCTGCGCCATCCTCCTCGTCCTCCCAGTCCATCGACGCCGCCCGCCTCTCGGCCTCGCGCTGCACATCCGCAAGCCCGGACAGCTCGGCAACGTAGTCCTTCTCCAAAAGCGCCTTCTTGACGAACTTCCAACCATCGGTCCGATACGCCTCCAGAATCGGAGGACCGCAAGCGCTGCAGCACGGGTACGACTCTCCCCGGATGACCTTGTTGTTGAAGTTGTGCAGGTAGCCGCGGACCGTATGGGGGACCAGTCCCAGAGCATGGTCGTGCGGGTCCTTCTCGTCGTTCGACGTCTGGGGTGCCGGCGCATGTTGCTTGAGAGGGTGCTGGAGGAGACTTGCAAAGAGCTCGACGAGCAGTGCCGAAGCGATCGCCGCCACGCCCGGTCGAGTGACGGTGCATTGCTGGTCCAAAGTCTGGTCCTTTTGCGACTACACAAATCAAGTCAGTCGAAGCTCGCTATCACGCGTCAACAATACTCACGTCGGCCGGGGCCACGACATCGTTGCAGAAGTAGCAGCCCAGCGTCTTGCGTTCCGTGTCCTCCGGCTGAGTATCGGCAGGCTCGGCACCATGTCGCATCACCACGAACGAGTCGAATCCGAGGGCGGCGTTGAGAACGATCTTGCCGGCCGCCTTGCCCACGACGCTGGGGAGCCATCTCGACTCGCGACTGTCCATCAGAAGGAAAATGGCGTCGTGGTCGTCAATCAGCTGTTTCAACTTGTCGTAGTCCGCCTTGCTTCTGGCCTCGTCCGTGAAAGGATGGCCGAGCATGGGTACGGACAAGACGTGGCCCTCGCTCTCGACACCGGGGTAGATCCTCTTCAGCGCCTGGGCCGCCCGCGTCGCCTTGTGTTTGCCGCCTTCCAAGCAGTCTTCGAACTCGAACAGCGGCTGCCGTACGGGATTCGAGTATGACACGCGCCCGTAGTCCACAAAGGTGATCTTTCGAACGCCCCATCCCATGAGATTCCTGGACACGTAGCTGCCGAGCGTACCGGCTCCCAGCAGTAGACACTTGGTAGACTTGATCGTGTCGAGGTCCAGATTCGGCGAAATGCGCCATTTCATGAGTTTCAGGTTCAGGTCCACAGATTGGTCGGCCAGCCGCGCGGGGTCCATGTACTCGCCGAGGTTCGCGATCCTGGCCCGCAGCTTGCCCTCGCCATCCCGTTCCCAACCGGTGACCTTGGGCATCTCCGTGACCGCGAGAGGCTCTACCGGGTCCATCTCCAACGGCAGGATGATGCTCCTAGCAGCGTGCCTGCTCGATCTGATGTCCCGATAGCACAGGATCTGCACCTTTGTCAGGCGGAACCGCTGTCGGATGAGCCACAGGAGGTTGCGCAGCGGCCACGAGGGGTTTTCGGGGTACGTCGACGGGTCGACAAAGGCGACGTATCGGTCCTCCTCGGCAACATCGTCAAAGAAGCCGTTCTCAAAGTCGCCGAGGTTGGCCACCTCCCATACGTAGCCGAACGTGTCGTTGAGGTCGTGGAGATCGCTGTTTGCGTCCTTGTCCAGATCGCTCACGTCCACGCCCCGGGCCTTCTTGGCGAGGAAGAAGCCGTTCTGCCTTTTGTCGCGGTTCGCCTGCCAGGTGCCCACCCGGTCGACCAGCGCCGTGCTCTCCTTAGGATCGAGGCGGCCGATGGGAGCGGTGCGCTTCCACTGGGGGTCGGAGTGCAGTGCGGGAAAGGCGAACCAGTATGTGAACTTGTACTTCTTCAAGTCGGCGTACGAGAGGATCGTGAAGGACGAGAGGAGGGAGGGAATGGAGTAGATGGTGCCGTCGTTGATGGCGTCCCAGACCTGGAGGGCAGACGTCAGCCACGCGCGCGTGTTTCCTGCCGAAGTTGCGGGCCAAGCTTACGTGTCTTGCGGCAAGCTTCAGCATGGCCTGCTTGTCGGTGTTCTTGAAGTCCTCGATGGTGTTGACGTTCTTGATCCAGCCCTCGGCGCGGACATGCTCGTCGTTGGGCCTGCACTCTTGGTCAGTTTCCGACGCGGGCCAAGATGACGCTGTAGACCTCCGAGCTCTCGACGAGCACCTTACTGGTCACTGGTGAGGGCGTTGCCCAGGATGGACATCTTGCAGCTCTGGGCCGGGTCGACGGGCAGGGTGGTGTACTGGCCCAGTACGCGGCGAGCCGAGTCGTCGAGCTTGTCATGTTCGAGCTTGGAGGAAAAGAGGGCGGCGTAAAAGGGAAGCTCGATCTCGGAGGAGAAGGGAGCATATTGGATGGCTGCCATGGCGGGCGAGCTCTGGCAGGAGGCGGGCGCGCACTTTTTGGCGCCCAGTTGGTTAAGTGATCAGATCAGGGCACTGTTGGGCTGTGCGATGCGATGCGATGCGATGCGCCGGATGTGGGTTCAGATTCTCGTGGTGCGCGATGTGGTGGTTTGACACTTGGGCAAACTTCCAGGTTTTCTGGAATGCTTCGAAGGAATGAGTTTGTAGGAGCAAAGATCCGGATCAAGCGCTGCTCTGGGGGTGAGGCCGAAATGACTCAAAAAAAGGGTTCAAGGCCCTCGCGATGTGACGGAACAGGCAGGTCGCACTTCCAGATGGGCTCCGGACAAAGCGGAGGGGGTCCGGGCAATGGAAGTGCCTGGCAACTCGAGGAAGAATGCTTGGAAATGTTGGCTGGCGTCGGAGTTGGGAAAAGAGTCACCTGCACAGACAGTGAAACCAGATGTTGCTTAGTTGGACCAACGAGTCACGAGAACGAGGCTGGTGAGAGCTTCTTGGGAAGTGAGAGATGTTTGGTTTGTCTGACAGATGAGGGAGGGCAGCTGTTCCACCCTCCGCTTCCCCTCGGGGCTGACGGCTACAGGCGACAGCTGCCCAGCTGGGCAGCTGGACTTCCCAAGGTGGGGTGAGAGCTTGGTGCCCAGTGCACGGGGTTATTGTGTCATGCCCTGCCAGACCTGCCAGGTCCCGCCGGCTAAACACCGGACACTGATAGTCCGATTAGCACGCGGGGTTCGCCCGATCGGATCCGAAGCGGGAAAACTCTCCCTGGTCTCCCTCGCTAGGTAGGTAAGTAGGTACGGTACCGACCTATATTACTCGAATCTAAGCTGCGTTCTTGGTTTCTGAAGTTGAGGCCTTGTAAACGCCAAAGATGTCTTGAGTACTAGAACGCCAGCTATTGGATAGAAGGCATAGTACATAAGTTTCGAGCAGTTTCAAGCTCTCTCGAGTGGTTCCATCATTTGCCTCGATTCGGAATTGTCGTCCTGCGGTTGCTGCGCGGTTGTGGCTTGTTTGCTGTCCTCTTAACCATGGTATTTACGGCTTGTATTTGACTGACAAGCCGAGGTGCATCTGACATCAATACTATCTTTATGCCAAGCAACCCACACCTCTGAGAATGTCGAGTTGCCGAGAATAGATGTAAGCGCTATTGGGCATACTGAACTATTGCTATTTAACCGTAAGGTAAGCAGCTGCAGCGCTTAATTAAATGATGAAATTAAAGCCTGCATCGTTTAAAGCCCGCATCGTTACATCATGGCCAAGAAAACAACCTTGACTGCGCACTCTTGCCCGCGTCAATCTCCCCACAAACAACACTTCCACGTCTCACTTGTTGATCCGGTTCGCCATCCTTTTTCACTTGCAACAGGACTACTGAATGCCTGTCGTCATGGTGGTCTCGGACGCCGACCGCGATGAGATTGCGCAGAGCTTGGCGGCATATTATTCTGTTCTCGCCAGAGCTTGCTATTTCTCTCCTGAAGACATCCAGTCGCCGCCGACGGAAGGCTGGAGCGATCTAGAGCTGGACGTTGACGCGCTTCGAGCCCTGCGCCGCTCCGACAAAGTAATCGACCTTTTGCGCCACATCCCGTACATCAAGGCCTGCAAAAGTGGCGATAGACCCGTGCAATGGCCGATACTTGTCCGCTCAAGGGCCATTCGATACTTGCGCGACGATGGCGACTTCTCGGCCTGGTCTGCCCGTGGCGGTGACGGCCTCGCCGAGTTGGCAAACGCTCCGTTCGACGAAACCCCGGCAGGGCCCATGGATCTGCCCTCTGATGTCGTGGCTCTCAGTCGCGGATACGGTTCTAGTGATTTCGGCTCGCCGTGGTGTATCATCGACTGTGAGACTGGTATCTTGACGCCGTACACCTCCGGCACGGGACCAACGGACAAGCCGTGGCAGACTTCACGGTGCAGCGCTAGGGTGTTTTTCGACGAAATGACCTCTTTTCTGAAGAGCAAGACCATCATCGCTCTTCCTCCAGTCGGGGATCTTGAGCCCGAGATTATGGGTTCCGAGAGCGATCAGAAAGTTGACGTCAGACAGAAGTTTCAATGGATCTATCAGGCGCGCGGATGGGCAACATTCGAGGAGGACCCTTCGTCTTGGCGCCGCGAGGAATGCATCGAGGTGCTTAAACGGTTTCGTATCGAACTCTGGGAAGCAGAGAAAAAGAGGCTGGCGCACGAGGCCGACTTTGACGACCCGGAAGACGCGGATTTCGAGGATCCTGACTCCGATGCCGGGAGCGAAGCGAGCCAGTTCGAGACCGCAACTGAAGATGTAGTAGATACAGCACTGGAAGATGAAGACATCTCGGTGGATGTTTCAAAGGAGGAACTTGCCGAGGTCTGGGCAGATCTCGACGAGACCGAGTACATGATGATTGACGAAGAGTTGAAGGGGGAAGGCATCCAGCATGCTTTTCACCCATCGAAACCGCCACAACGTCTGGCCAGAGCCCCGTCATCCGAGGAGGATAATGGACCCGGGGCTTCCCAAGTGCTTGATCAAGCAACGCGCTGCAACGACAGCATCGAGATGATGGCCGGCGCCATCAAGAGTCACTACCTCACCCTATCTCGCGCGGCCTACTTCACGCCGTCTATGGTAGAGACCGCGCCTGACAGCGGTTGGAGCGACGATGTCTTCCCTGCGGAGGAGTTGGAGATGCTTGGGTACTCGGACAAGGCAGTCAGTTTACTCCGGCATCTTCCGTATCTAGGCTTCGACGAGCACTTCTGGGAGGTGCTCCCCGGCAGCCAGCCGATTCGGTATCTGCGTGATGCTGAACTATTCGAGGATGTACCCAGGGACAAGCTGAGACGAGACTCTCTGCGAAAGCTCGGGCTTTCGCCGTATGACGAGGCCATGCCAGCGGATGTAGTGGCGCTCTCGTCTCCAAACCAGGACAGCTGGCGAGGAACTTGGTGGATGATTGATGCTGGCAGAGGTCAGTTGCTGTGTCCTCCTCCTCAATACAAAAGGTTCATGAGGATTGACTCGCTCACACTTGGCTTAAACTAGGGGTCATCTTCTGCGAAAGCGGGCCGAAAACCCAGGTGGAAGCTCCTGCAAATTCTTACGAGCCTGAGTCCATCGTGACGTATTTTGAGAAGTTGGTCTCAAAGCTCAGGGGACTCGAGATAGTTCCCATCCCAGGCCTGGGCCCAGATGAGAATCAAGACCCAGTCATTTGGGCCGAACCCAACTGGGAACGCGGGGCAGATGCTTTGGCAGAGATGTCGGAAGCAGACAGGCGGATCGTCCTACCAGCCAAGTCTGGTATAGGGCTTGAGGTCCGTTGCGTACCTCTTTCTCTTGAAACTATTTGATACGAGTTGAACGCTGACAAATAGGCGTGAATTGTTTAGGGCGCTCGCAAGGTCTACCGTGACTATGGATGGCCCGATGAAAATAGCTTTCGACGGGATGAATGCCGAGAGGCGCTGGTCCGGCTGCGACAGACGACAATCTATGGCGAAGGGTTTGCAGACGATTCGGTAGACGAGGATACCGATGTGGCGATGGACGCTGCTTGACGGCAGAGGGAGGGGAGTGATATTCACGTTGTACATGCCACCTTGCGAAGGGAACAAGTTTTGAGCGGCTATTGACTTTCCGTTCTTCTTCAATACAACTACGGATTGGATTCAATAGTACATGCTCTGAAACAACTACTCGTCTATGCTACGCTCACACAGTAGAAATAACCTGGCCAGATCATGGTGCCGCAATTCTCCCCGTTGGTGCCAAGCGAGGGGTTGAGCTGGTAGAACCGGCTCAGCTCGATGCCGTTATCGGTCGCCAACTGCCAACAAGACGCGCCTTGCGCGGGCGCCTCGGCAAACTTGCTGCAGTTTGCCGGGATGCCTGCGTGAGTGGCAGTCGGTTTTGCGGGACCGGCGGACGTCGTCGTAGGAGGAGGCGCCGAAGTGGTGGTGGCGCTGCCCGAAGAGAAGACGCCAATGCAGTAGTAGTAGTCGGGCCATATCATGGTGCCGCAGTTCTCGCCTCCGGATCCGAGGACGGTGTTCCACTGGTAGAACAGGGCCGTGTCGATGCCGGCGTCGTTGGCCAGTTTCCAACAGTAGTCGCCGGCCACGGCCTGCACCCACTTGTTGCAGTTGCCCACGATGCCTTCCTGAGTCGGAGACGGTGGCTTTGGAGCGCTCGTAGAAGACGCTGTTGGGGAGATTGTGGGCGACGTCGTCCTTGTCACCGTCGTGGTCGGCGAGCCCAGGCTCTCGGTGCCGACGCAGTAGTAGTAGTTGAGCCAGAGCATGGTTTCGCAGTTCTCTCCATTGGTGCCCAAAACCGGGTTCAGCTCGAATAGTCTCTTTTGGGTAATGCCGCCATCGTTTGATATTTTCCAGCACGAAGCGCCCTTGTCCGCAAACACGTAGCGCTTGCAGACCGAGGAGATGCCTTCTTGGACCGGCTCCGGTGGCGTATCGGGGTTGTCAATGATGGGAAGCGTGGGTGTGGTACCAGGACCGCCGCGCACAGGACCATCGCTGTCGTCTGGGATCTCGCTGGCAGGCGGGCCCGTCCAGGAGCCACCTGGGCGACTGGAGGAGGAGGAGGAGGCGGTCAGCTTCGAGTATACTCGGCTTGGGCAGTAGTACTCTATCTGGGGGTTGCTTACTCTATGCAGACGTACTGATCTTTGACCAGATGATCACAAGCACCGAGAATATGCGGGTTCCAGGTGGCTATCTGAACCGCGTTGACGATGTGGGTTGCGTTGGATGCGGATTCCGCAATCGATGCGCTGATGGTTTATGTTAGCTTATGATCCTTGGGTTTGACTATTACGCAAAACGTCATAATACCAGGTAGAGCTCTCGCTGACTCGGAGCAACTGACAAGTCGGGGAGACGCAAGACCAGCCATCTAAAACAGCGCACCCGGGGGTGTTTGTCGTATACATCAAATCGCCCGTCGCGACGCCATAGATTTCGGCAATCTCGTTGCAGAACTCAAGCTCCGTCTCCGCAATGGTGGATTCTTCCATGACGAGGACGTCAACCCATTGCCAGCCCACCGATTCGCAGCCCTCTTCCGTGTCCGGCACCGGGGCCTTGGTCGGGACGGGCTCCGAGGTGGTTGTCGGCGCCGGGGCGTCTGTCTCGGTAGACGTGACCTCTGTCCTGATGGGAGTGACGTCCGCGTCCGTCGTATGGGGGTAGTTGGGCAGCACCCTGGTGGCCAGCTCGCCGACGGTGGTCTGGCAGACCTCCTGGATGTCTTGGAACTCCCCGACCAGGTAGTCCGAGTAGTCGACGTCGGGGAGGAACGCGGACGTGACGCGGGCGTACAAGAGCTTGAGGAAGCACTCGGAGCACAGCAGGTCGTTGTCGTAGAGGGACGATATACGGCGGTTCTCGGCGCTCACGTTCCCTGGGTTCGTGCAAAAGGGATCGGCCGGGTTCGCGGCGCAGTCTGGTGTGACCATGTCGGACCCCGTCCACTCCTGCTGCTCGATGAAGCACCATTCGTTGGATGCCGAGCGAGTGCAGGCGAGTTCGAGACCCTCGAGGAAACGGCCAGAAAGAGTGTCCGCCTCGACAAGACGATCACCTTGGATCATCAGGTCATAGGCACAGCTGCTTTCGACATTGGCGTGCCAATCGCGTGCCGAGGTGAGGCACCCGGTTTCGCACAGCGTCGTGACATCTTGCTCTTGCCACCAGAGCCCGTCAACGTTGATGGTTCGCTGGAAGAGGTCTTGATCGCAGGCAACGGTAGAATTTCTTTCGATATCAGTCAGTCAAGTGTCCTCATGGTCTGTCTACTCAAACATCCGTCCTTCTCTCTTTCGGCCTGGGTAATTACACTTACAATGCCACAACACAAGCAGGTGCAATCTGTAGGATATCTGCCAATGCTTCCGTTTCAACCAAGGGCCAGAGGTTGAAGCTTAAAGCTAGGGGCAAGAATGCCAGAGCCGTCAAAGACTTGATGTGAGGCGACATTTTCTCGACTGCAGCGCGCTGAGCAAGTCGCCGAAGGGTTGGTGAATCAGACCTGGCAGAGCAACGGTCGATATACAGCAACCCGGGCAGGGCGACTTTCTCTCCAAGCTTTGAACGCCCATGAAAAGCTGGAGCCTTACGGGAAAGCAATAGTTTATCTCGACAAGGGTTGCCAGACCGAAATGAGGGCATGCAACCGACACCGATTCCCGCCTTTCTAGGCCTAGACGGCGTGATAGAGGTTGCAGATAGTTATCACGCGACCCTAAACGTCCACATGCCCCATGTAACAGTTCGTTCTTCATCTATTTTTGGGAATCTTTACTCTGCAACGTTACTCTGTAAACTTCTAAGCTTACTTTCTTTTTGTCTTGGACCGGAACAAGTCTCTTTCGGGGCAGTAGTTGACAGACTGCGAGAGCTGATGAGATTACCGCCAAGCCGGCGTCAGCAACCTAATTGGCCTTGGAGCGGTCGTTGCCGTAGGTTTTTCTCATTTACCCCTGCATGAGTCAATTTTCTCTCTTTCCGTGATTGCAACAGTAGGTAGTCTGGCCGCCCAATGAGGCAAATACTTCTGCACGGGAACGGCTCTCGCCACGCGGGAATACATTGAGGCACAGCGGCTCCGAAATTGCTAAGAACTTGAGAGGATTAGGAAGGAGGTAGACTTCTCATACCTAGGTAGCTTGGCTACTCGGATAAGGCTGTCCACGAATAGACGAGGTGGCTTGTAAGACATGCCTCTAAATGAGGACTTTGCGAGGGTCACCATTCCGCGTAGTCCATCCGTCCTGTTGACCCTTCATCAGGCATCCACGTTGCATTGCATTGAATGAACCACTTGACCTGGTCAAAAGCTCACGGGAGAATCGGGCGAAATCTTACGCCAAGACGGTCGAGGTGGTGGTCTACGAGACTAAGCGAGGATGCGAATGTAATCTGACGTTATCCGCTAGGCGCAGGTCGGTGGTGTTCGGACGGGATTTCGGGAAGCCCACGAAGCTTCTCTTGTTTGGAAATGATATGAACGCGTTGAAGACGCCGGCCTTTCCAGACTTTTCAAAAGTTCGCATCAGATCTGACCATCTGCCTCGTCTGCTTTCGAGTGGCACGCCGCAACTATTTGCATACTTGTCCCAGCAACCTCTGGCTCTCCCTTCTTGTTAAAATGCATTTCCACTCAAGACTGTCCGCTCTTTTGGGGCTTTTCTATCTCATTCCTCCGCTGTTAGCTGCGGAGAACTCTTCATACTTTAATCTGAATTCTGCTTTCGGTCTACTTGGCTCTGATCTGCCTGCCCAGCTCCTCGACCTTCCTGTCGGTACCTGCAATGCCGAGACTCCTTGCGTCAATGGCGCTTGTTGCAGTGGTGTAAGTAATATCGTCCGGATCCTAATCCAACGGGGCCGCGTTTTTCTGTTGCTGTGGGGGAAGACATCTGACTTTGGATTCTCTCTGACAATGTGTCTTGTAGATTACTGGCCTTTGCGGTTATTCTCCTGCAGAATGTGGTGCTGGCAACTGCACCTCCAACTGCAATGCCAAAGCCGAATGCGGCCAATATGGTGTCCCCGGAAGGCAGACCTGTCCGTTGGGTGTCTGTTGCTCGCAGTTTGGGTATTATGTATATCCTCTGGGTGCGTAGACGTGGTGGCTAACTCTTTGCAAAGCTTCTGCGGCTCGGTCGATGACTTTTGCAACGTCGACAAGGGGTGCCAGAGTGATTTCGGAGGCTGCGGCCCAGTAAAGCGGCCTTCGTGCAGCAAGACTGGAAACAGCGTCCAAGGTCGGTCAATCGGCTACTATGAGTCCTGGGCCAACACTCGTCCCTGCGGCAAGGTGTCCCCTGAGGACTTGAACCTAGACGGACTGACACATATCAACTTTGCTTTCGTCTTCTTCGACCCGGTCAAGTTCAGTATCGTCCCCATGGATAAGAACGCTGGATCACTCCTGAGTCGGTTTACTGCGCTCAAGGAGAGGAAGCCCGGCCTTCAGACCTGGGTCAGTGTCGGCGGGTGGTCGTTCAACGACCGTGAGTTTGATCGTTCCATTGGCCATGACTTGAAGATATGCTTATCCGTTCTTTAACCAGCCGGCCCCTATCAACAAGCCTTTAGTACAATGTCGAGCACCGCCGAGAATCGCGGCATCTTCATTGCCGAGCTGATGTATTTTATGGAGGTAAATGACTCCCTTCTGAGTGTCTCTTTCTCTCGAATACTGACAAAGGCGCCAGACATATGGATTCGACGGCATGGATCTAGATTGGGAGTACCCCACCGCTGGTAGGCAGAATTTCTTATTTACATACCTTTCCCCAGACATCTTCCTGTCAACTGGTCACTCATTCATGTTGATAAAAACTTTGGTTGCTTCCCGTACTTCAGTTTCGCTGATATTTGTCGCAGACGATCGTGGCGGAAAAGCCGAGGACAAAGCCAACTTTGTTCTTCTTTCCAAGGAAATCAAGGAAGCCTTCGGCAAGCGATACGGCTACTCCATCACGCTTCCAGCATCTTACTGGTATCTTCAACATTTCGATCTGAAAAATCTCCAGCCACATGTTGACTGGTTTAACTTGATGTCTTATGACCTGCACGGAACATGGGACGCTGCTTCAAAGTTCGTCGGCCCATACGTCGCCACGCACACCAACATCACAGAAATCGATCTCGGTCTTGATCTCTTATGGCGCGCTGGGGTCAAGCCTAAGAATGTTGTCTTGGGCCAAGGATGTGCGTTTCTTTCCCTGCTTGTGCTCATGTTATTTTGATGGCATGGCTCTGAATATAGGCTAATTCTGTGCACTGTAGTCTACGGTCGTTCTTTTACCCTTGAAGATTCCAAGTGCAATAAGCCCAATGGAGTCTGTCGATTCAGTGGTGGCGCAAAAGAGGGCCCTTGTTCCAAAGCCTCGGGTATCCTGAATCTCCAGGAGATCATGGATATCATCAAGGACAAGAAGCTCGAGCCCGTCCATGACGAGAAGTCAGGCACCAAGTGGATTCACTGGGACAATGACCAATGGGTTTCGTACGATGACGGCGAGACATTGGGTCAGAAGGCCGAGTTCGCCAACTCGCGATGTCTGGGTGGCCTCATGGTCTGGGCCCTGGACCAAGTCGCCCAGGATGCCGCCAGTCTCTTGAACCCTGACGACATGGATGAAGAGGCTCTGCTCGAGGCTGAAGTCATCTACCAGGATGAAGCGGCCAAGGGCGTCTGTTACACTACCAAATGCGGCGAAAAGTGCCGAAACGGTGACCACGAGGCCACCCAGACCAACGGTCAACCTGGGACGTTGTCAACCATGGACCGCTGTCCCAAAGACGAGTTCCGGAGCGTCTGCTGCAGCAAGGGCTCCATCATGGGCACCTGCCGGTGGAGAGGATACCGTGGGCTGGCTATGTCTTGCATGGGCGGCTGTGCGGAGGGGGAGGTGTCCATCACAGAAAACAGCAACAGCCGGACGGACAAGGAGGACCAGAGCTGCACGGGCGGCACGCAGACCTACTGCTGCAACGGGTTCAAGCCTCCAATCTCCAAGGAGCAAATCACCGAGACCATCAAGGACGAGGCAACCGACGCAGCGATTGCGGCAGCGGAAGCGTTGGCGCTGGAGGTTGCGGCGAAAGCTTTCTGCCGCATCGCCATCATGGCAGCGACTGCGCCACTGCGGTTCATCCCTTTTGTTGGCAAGTCAAGCTCAAAGTAACATCTCCTTTGTAACCCGTCCGCTAACTTGGCGCCCAGGAATCATCATCTCAATCGCTCTCCAAGCAGCTATGCCGGCCTTAGTTGCCGTCTGCTCCAAAGGTGTCGCCAAGGCGGGCAAGTCAGTTTTCAAGTTCCAGGGCAAAGACTACGACGTCAAACTCGACAAACCGTTGGAGACCAAGGTCGATCGAGGCCCGTCCAAGCCCACGAGCAAAGCACCCGATAAGCCCGCAAGCTGTAAGGGCAAGCGACTCGAGGCTCGCGTCAACCTCCGCAACAAGGACATCACACGCGTCATCACTCAGGGACCTGCGAGACAGGAAATTGTGCGGAGGACCTGCTACGGAGACACCCACGGCCAGGCCTGCTACCACTACAAGTCCGTCATCGATCGCGACAATAAGCTCAGCAGGCTCACGTGCCCGGGCCAAAAGATTGGGGAGGCGTTGCGTCCGGTCGTCGGCTCCTACAACAAGCAGCACAACACAGACTGGAGCAGCGGCTGGCTACAGCAGGACAATCTCGTTTGCCAACGCGACGAGTACCCTCCCGCCGACATCTGGCGCAGCCGCGACGACAAGGCGGTGTGGATCCGACTGCTGCCCCAAGCCAGCAACGGAGGCGCGGGACAGCTGTTCGGCGGGTGCCCGGAGAAGCAGGACGAGGAGCTCATCCACGAGGGCTTCCACACCACGGAGAACGTCGGGTGCCGCGTCGTTACCATCACCACGCGCCGCGTCCGGGCCGTGGAGAAGGTCATTGAGCTCAAATTTGACCGCATGGGCGGTATGCCGGCCGACTACGGCATCGAGGAGAACCCGTGCTGGCCCAAGACACTCAACAACAACGACCCCGGCTTCGCGCTGCTCAACAACGACGACTGGTACAAGGGCGCGGGCCGCGCGCAGCAGCGCGGGTACCGGCAGTATTACTCCAAGGAGCCGACGGACATGTTCACCCTGGACGCGAACGGGGTGGCCAAGGTGAACATCCACAAACGCGGGTGGACGCCACCCCGGAAGCGCAAGGCGGACGAGGTCAAGAGGCGGGAGGTGGACCCGCTGGACATTGTCGTCAGCGAGGGCAACACCACGCGCCAGCCGACGGAGGAGGAGCTGCTGGAGGACTTTGGGCTGGTCCGGTGTAGGGACGGGTCCTGCGAGAAGGAGATGCACGACCTCGGGTACGCGTCTCTGCCGGTGTCGGGCATGAAGCCGACGTCGCCGCCGGAGACGGAGGCGTCGACGACGATGGCGATGGCCCTGCCGACGTCCCTGTCCGGGGTGCTGGCGACGGCGGCCGACGTTGCGAAGGCGGCTGCTGCGGTCATCACCGCGGCCCCGGAGTAGGATGCGGAGTGGGTGTGAGACGGGTCAGATGTCGCATGTTGCTAGTTCTAATGGCAATTTTCCTCTGCGCTGGCAAGTGAGATAGGCAGAGCATGTCTGTTATATCACTATAGAAAAGTTTGGCGGCAAGAAACTGGGCATTCCATTTCAACTGGTCTTACTGACATGGAGAAAGGGGTCTTGACGAATATATCTCCCAGCAAGTGAGGGCTCTGTGGAGATTAATGGGCAGACCGGGTCAGTACAATGGATGAGACAGTTTTTGTTATCGGTTGCTGTCAGATATCGCATCAGAGGCAGGCGGGTAAAATTATCCAAGTGCATTTAGGTACCGCTGCGGCCTCAGGTTTGGTGCACGACTACCTAGGTAGTCGCCCACGAAACTTTTAAGGTGGGACATCCATACTTGGTTAGTAAGCATTGCTGCTCTAGCTCAGGCTCGCGTCACCCATGCTCCGTGATGCTCAGGATTTAAATCACCTCAACCACCCCCTTCGACAGGATACAAGTCAACCGTCCACTCACGACCAGCAGTCTCGTTGGACGTGTGCCATATCACTGTATTCTACCTGGCTCTTCGAGTGACAATTCAGTCGAATAGAAAAGCGGTCGGTTACACCACCCTGAGGTATTGGGCTTCACTTTGCTAGATTATCCTCGTTTCCAACACCATTTACACCCTTTGACACCACGTCATACACCAACATGATGCCCCTTATCGTTCCCAGGGCCAGCCCCGGTGGGAAACATTAGATGAACCCTAAACGGCTTTTTTTGTTCGTCGAATTTCGCCGTCTCTTCATTGCATTTGCCCTTGGCTGGCGCGGTTCCGGGAAAGCTCACACTCAACTGCACCCTTGCCGGAGCCTCCCCCGCAGCGTTCTCCAAGGGCCATCCAAGCGCGAACCACGACTGACATGAATAGGTGACAGCAACATACATGGCCGAGCTTTCTCTACGTCGACATTTTACCGGCCATTCTCTGGAGGACCCCCAGCCCGTCCTGGCTCAAACTTCAGAGACACCAGACCATTCTCATCAACTGTGAGAGGAAAGTAGTAGTTGCTAAGCGAACCTGGGTTGCTGGACAGGCTGGCCTCCACATCTCGCCGCGACGGCACACTCAGTCGAGCAACTTCATCTCTTCTCTCACCAGTCCTTCCGTATCCGCATGCCATGCCGCCGGCCTCCTGGGCTTCCTCCGATACCTCAGACCCCTCACCTTCACTCAACTCAGAACCAGACACGTCGCTGTTGTCCTGCCTGTCCGTGCTGTCATACGACAACGAGGGCGGGATATCGAGGTTGAAGAAATCGATGTAGTAGTCTTGGACGTCATCCGGGGCTCCTGGGATATGCAGTGGCCCTTTAGGATGCCAAAATTCCTCTATCCAGCGAACGAACCCTGGAAACAACGGGTGACAGAGGTTCTGGTAGTATCGACTGTCTCGTTCGTCGAGCCATCGTCTGGCGCGATGGTGGTGTATCGTCCAAGATTGAGCCGCGTAAGAGAGAAACTCCTTAACCTCCGGGCTCGTCTCTCCCGGCTGTGAGCTTTTCGACGGCTTGGCCAGACAGTAGAGAAAGGCAACGCATATTTCGAGGAGGATCGCATTTGCGCCAGCGAGGGAGAAGGTATGTTGGAATGTTTCTGGCTGGAACTCGAGCGAGTACGTGCAGAGTCCTTCATCGGCAGCCTCTGTATTCTCTTGGGATGCGGCTGCATGTCGTGGCTTGTTCTCGGCCAGGAGGAACTCGCGCGCTGTCTCGTGCACCAGATACACCTTGTTCCTGATGATTCGCACGAAGTGGCCGCACAAATGCTTGATATGGTTCTCGTAGGGATACACGAGCTCGTACTCAACGTCGTCGAAACTCAGCCGTCCGGGAAGTTTAGGCCTTTTCTCGGCCGGCGTATCTCTCAAGTTGTCCTCCTCGGGAACTACAGCAAGTGCAATGCTAGTTTCTTCGACAGTAAGCGGCCTAGTGGCTGCCAGGACGAGGTTGAGCATCTTTCGGGCTTTAGGTAAGTCCGGACGTGAAGCAAGTAATGCTGCGTAGACGCTGTATATGCTTCTCGTCCTGACGATATCATCGAGCTCCCGCCGCGATGCACCATTTTCTACTTTCTCCTCCAGCAAACTAATCACCAGCGATACCCAGAGAAACGTACGATCGGCACGCTTGACAAGCTCGTCTTGGAGGTTCTGAAGCAGGCCGACGGGAAGACCGCGATCAATCAGATCCTCAATCTTGGCTGCGACGACCTTTGAGATGTCGCTGCTGATGGCCCCTGTTTCGTCTTCCGCTCGCAGGCGGATCATGCTGTACGGCTTGGACGTTTTTCGCGAGGCCAGATTATTCGTGGACTTGCGGGGCTTATCGAGTGCGACTTTGATTTGGTTCTCGTAACGGCTCGATATGAATAACCTAAGTTGAGGTTTTTGCCCGACCTTGTTAGACGCCCCTTCCTGCGCTTCGAAGTAGTTGGTTATGCATCGCAACAATACCCCTCTCGACTGAGGTTCGCACTCGTCGAGGCCATCCAAGATGCAAATGGTGGGATTTGCATCTTTGTGTTCGATTGAAGAAATGAAAGCCTTCCACAACGTCTCCACGGCTTCAAGGTTCCCACCTCGAAGCTGGCTCGCTGCATAACTGGCGAGGTTCTGCTGTTGGCCGTATAGCTGGTGCAGGATGGCCCGAATGCCAGTGGCAACCTCTGACTGCTCCAGGTTGTCGGACTTGAAAAAGAAGTAGCAAACGTTGGTTTTGTCGCCACGAGACGTTTTCATGATGTGGTCGATCAAGAATGAAGCGAGAACCGATTTTCCGCAACCGGGATCGGCTGACATCCACAACAGAAACGAGCTTGCCGATTCCAACCAGGCCTTATACGCAGGCTTTTCCAGAATCCAAGTGCACGTTCCCTCTACCGGGGACGGATTTCTACTCTTGTGAGCTTCATAGTTGGACGTGTCCAGCGCCCTCATCAGGCTGTCCATTTCCAGAAACGTCGACGTTCGCGCCGTCCGAGCCATGGCGTCCAATCTCGATTTGACGACCTTGAATCTCTTTTCGTTGAAATCGCCGAATCTGCAGATCCCCCTATGGTCGCTTTCAATCGGTATTTTAATTTCTGCCTCGAGTCCGAGGATGGCAGATTCGCGCTCTACGACCTGTGACGACCGCCATGAGCATGTCTCGAGCACCCGAAGCCGCGCGACGAGCAAAACTCACCAAGGCGTTGAGGAAATCCATCTTGCGCGTCTCGTAGCAAGAGACAATATGCAGGCCAGAGCAGCGGTCCAAGAACGACCTCGATATCTGAGTGAGCCTGGAATTCGGCTCCAGATCTATCGAGAGTTGCGCGTTCGTGCTCGTTCCCAGAGACGCCATCCTGAGAAGTCGCGCCGTCTTGGTGCTCCAGTTTGCCAGCGAGGAGCCCTTGTGTGGCGTGCCGAAGAAGAAGACGCCGTTGATGTACTTGGCCAGGAACATGTACTTTTCGCTATCAAGCGCTCTCAGGTAGGCCTGTCATCACAAGACAGTCGTCAGCTGCACTTCAAGAACCGACGGGGGCTACTTACCTGCTTGAACACGAGCCCTCCGAGAGAGTGACATATGAAAATCAACGGGCGCTGGCTCTCCTCGACTGTCTCTCTCTCGGCAAGCAGACACTCCAGCAGCTGGTCTCCGAAGTCCAGAACATCGGATGTCGACTTGCTGAATTGGAGCTTCGAGTTGTACGAAAACGACATAACCCGCGACGCGGGTACAATTCGGGTCACATGGTCCTTGAGCCAGTTCGTCCCGGTTGCCTCATCGGTCCATGTCCGCAGGTAGTCTCCGTTCAACCCGTGGATAGCGATAATGTCGATAGCCTCGGTTGCCGCTGAATCTCTGTCCACAATAGTGTGCAAGCCATAGTCTGGTTTTTTTGATGATGATGCCGTCGACTTGCCGGACTGGCTCTTCGACCTGGAGAGGAAGTTCCACTCCATAGTTATGGCTATCAAGGGGAGTTAGGGCAGGAACAGCACGGTCATAGTCAGGATAGATCCCTCTTTCCTTCGTTCTTGCGATCTGCGGGGTTCAAGTCTTATCACGTGGGTACTTATGCACAACGGGCAGGCAGCTGCACCTTCGTTGTTGGTTGCATTCCCACCCGATGGTGATTGGCTAAGGACTTACACGTTTCAACACACGATAACTGCCGCCGATTGAGCAGCAAACCCAGTACCTTTTCCTCGTAGTTCGACGACCATCCTTTTTAGTACTATCTCAGCGGTGACCATCAGTATCGCGAACAATGAGCGCTGAAGAGTTCCGCGCAGAAACCGATAGCGGGAAGGTGTCGGTCGACAACCACCACGAGGTGCTGCGGGTAGCTTTCGAATATACCATCGAGGGGCTGCGGGACGGCACTGGGATATTCAACGTTATTGATTGGCTCCACGCCGCCAAGATGTCATTCGGGAAGGGTATCAATCAGATGTTCAACCGGTACGATACACAGAACAGGAGAATTGGAGCAAGAGAATAACACGATGATAGAGGCTAACAGAAGAAAGCACACTGGATTTGTTCTACCTGGCGCAGATAGCAGCCGGCATCTACCTCATCTTCGATCAAGTGAGCGTATTCAAACTCTCCTCAAAATACTTTGACTGGTTCTACGATAATAGTCTATTAGTTACCTAGTAATTAGTCATATAGTTAATAGTTTAATAGGTAGCTCATATAGCTTAACGAACTAGTTATCTTGTCTATATAAATGCTGTGCTGCCTGCACCTTGCCTTGACTGTTAGTAGGGCGCTACTGCTTGTAACTTGTTAGGTCTTAACATCCTGCCGTCAGCCTGCAGCACCTTGGGCTAGGGGACTGCTACCAGCGACCTCACACTAGGGGCTCTGCCTGGAAACAAGTCTTGAACGAGACGTGGCCTCCAGGTTACTGGTCTTCGTCAACTGGTCCTCCGCCCGGTACCAGTACCAACAACCGGCTCTTTTCCAGGCATGGCATTCGCCATTGCACAGGTGCTTGAGTGCTGGGTTCTGGTGCTGGCCACCGGAATCAGGGACAGTAAAGCCACCACGTTTAAGGTATCGGGCACCAGCCAGTGTGCTGCGGCGCAGTAAGCATTGGGGCGGCGCTTGGAGCCTGGAAGTGGGCGCTGACCCGTGGCAAGTATACCCGAGGCATGAAACGATGCCAAGTGCTACGCTCAGGGTTGATCACCCAGCCTCACCCGCCCTCACCCTCAGCTCAGGTTAAAGTGGCCAGAGCTTTGGCCCCGCACCTAATTCAAATTCGTGGCGGCATTAGTTATCGAGGGTGACAATTTAGGTGTAGCTAAGGTACCTAGCTAGTTCACTTCTCCCCTTTACGCGTGAGGGGTCCCGTCCCGCGTCAATTAAAGGAGCTTCCCATCGCGACTTTTCCATTGGACATTCACCCACTGGTTGCCGGGTTGACTGGCAAAGCTTGCTCGAAGGGACGCAGCCAGCCAGCACTCTGGGGGTCCGGTCGCAATTCTATATGCACACTCACCAAGAGAAACCGCTTGAGCATCAACTCTAAATTTCTCAGTAGAAAAATCAAGTTTGTTTAGAGTCTCAGTCACGATGCTCATTGGAATCTGTGGCGGTGAGTTGCAAACTCACTCATCTTGGTGCAAATTCGTTTCTAACACCCAACAGGCATCTGCTCCGGCAAAAAGACCGTGGCTCAGTACTTGGTCGAGCATCACGGCTTCAAGCTGCTCCGTCTGGAGGACCCTTCGTCGCCTCCGCCACGGAACGAGTCTCCCGCAAATACCGCATATAGCGAGACTCCGGCGTACAACGAGCCACCGGTGTCGCAGCCGCAGTCGACGCCCAGGAGCCCGGCCCCGGAACCCGCGCCGTCCACCGCGGGTCACGACGATTGGGACTCCCAGCCCCAGCCTTCCAAGAAGAAGGGCAAGAAGAAGAAGACGGCGGGCCTCCAATGCTTCGTCTGCAAGCAGGAGGGCCACATCAAGACCGAATGCCCCCTCCGCGCCCAGGACACGACCGCCGTCGCTGTCAACGGCAACGGCAACAGCAATGGCGACGTCACCACCAGGGACGACGAAAGCCCTGCCAGGGACTATACCCCGCCCATGATCGTCAGCGCCTACGCCTTGGTCACGAGGCCTTCTCAACCCCCCCAGCCGCCGCATGCCAACAATAGCTTCCACGCACCGGCCCCTGGCGGCCAGGCCCCTGCCTCGAGCCGGCAGCAGCAGCAGCAGCAGCAGCAGCACCAGCTCACCTTCTCCTCCGCCGACGCCCTCGTCGACTTCGTCACGACCCGGTGGCAGTCCCGCTTCGTCACGACCGACGTGCACAACGAGGCCGTCCTCGACACCCTCTCGCGCCGGCCCTTCTTCATGCTCATCTCGGTCGACGGGCCCCTGACGGTCCGCCACGCGCGCTTCCGCGCCCTGCACAACCCCCACTGCACTCTCGAGTCCTTCGCCCGCGCCTCGGACAACCACCTCTACGACCCGGACCACGGCATGCAGCCCCTCATCTCCCGCGCCACCGTCCGCCTGCTCAACACCTCGTCCTCCCTCGCCCATCTGTACGCCACCCTCGGCAAGCTCCAGCTCGCCGACCCCGTCCGCCTGCGGCCCAGCTGGGACGCCTACTTCATGTCCCTCGCCGAGCTCGCCTCCCTGCGCTCCAACTGCATGAAGCGCCGCGTCGGCGCCGTCCTCGTCGGCCGCGAGAAGCGCGTCATCTCCACCGGCTACAACGGCACGCCGCGCGGCTTGCGCAACTGCTCCGACGGCGGCTGCGCCCGCTGCAACTCGGGCAACTCGTCCGGCGTTGGCCTCGCCACCTGCCTGTGCATCCACGCCGAGGAGAACGCCCTGCTCGAGGCCGGCCGCGAGCGCATCCGCGAGGGCGCCATCATCTACTGCGACACGTGCCCGTGCCTGACCTGCAGCATCAAGATCTGCCAGGTCGGCATCGAGGAGGTCGTCTATGCCCACGGATACAGCATGGACTCCGAGACCGCCGCCGTCTTCGCGCAGGCGGGGGTGAAGCTGAGGCAATACATTCCGGTAAGTTTTGTTCCCTTTCTCTTCGTCCCGAAAAGAGGACTTCTTGGCAACCGGAGCAGCTGCTCACAAAAGAACAGGCCCCCAACGGATTGATCCACCTAGAGAATCTGGAAAACCTGGAGCTCTACTGAGGTGGTCTTATATCCAGGCGTATGAACTGAGAACCTTGATGGCCCGCGATCGGGGTGGGGTGGGCGGGCATTATGCCCTCCAAAGATATGAACGATAATGACATCAAAATACAAACGCAACATCTTACACGTGAAGATGTTTGTCTTTCTACATGCGCGATAAGAGTTTCTGCATCTCTTGGGTGTCTCCATTGCGTACTCTCACACCAGCCTGGTATCAACTAGCCTTTGAGGCTTGGTAGTGAGAACGAGCCTTCAGACTTCACCCCATCGCACACCGTTGTGACAGTCAGTTTACGTGTCGCAAACGAGTTCTCGTTTCACCAAAGTGTTCGTACAGCAGTCAACGACACAACAAAAACCCGCCCTGGAAACGTCGGATTGCCTAGGCGGTTTCGGGAGTGCCCGACTTTCGCAACCTTGTCTGAACCTCCAAGTGCAGGCCCTCCGTACGTTTGGCTATTTAGGATTTCGAAAACCTGCCAACTTTGAGACAACTTTCCGATAACTAGGGTTCATTGAAGGCTTAGCATTTTGGGCTGACTGGCCTGTCTGCGAGCTGCTTAGAGGCCAATGTCTCAAGAAGTTGCCTACATCCCCAAGGTTCTCTGTCAGAATCAAGTCCTATTATCCTCGATGAAACCAGACATGCAGTTGAGCCTCCATGCTGTGTAAAAAAAAAAGTTCTCATGGTTGTATTGTGATGCTTGTAAGAAACAGTCGACTGGTAGACGAAGAACACGTCCCGTAGCAGCAAACCCCCCATAACGCCGACCAGACTGCAGGACATCCACCCCATGCGGCATGCGTCAAGTCCAAACAGCTAATTCCTCGTCCCCTTTCCCGCGGGGGAAAACAAGGTCCCCGTCCTCGCGCAAGCAGCATACTTTACTCCCAAAGCGGCCTCCTCCAACCTCGAGAAGAGGCAGAGCAGGAGGTGCCAGTCGGTTGATCCCCGCGATTGCCAGAAGGACAAGCGAGAGGAGCTCGACGCGGCCCGTCTCGAAGACGAAGAGGAGGACGAGGAGTGAGCGCCTTGGCCACGATTGCAGATGGCGATTGTGGGGTGCGTCTGCATCGGCTTCACACGCGTGTAGATGTTGTAGTCTGGCTTTAGAAGGGGGTCCAGCTTGTTCGGGCTTACGGCATGCGAAGTTGTAAAATGGAAGAGAGGAAGTGCACATTGAACAACCCCTCCGGAGAGCCAAATCCCAGCAATCAATGCTTCTGGCCGCTGCTCTTCAAGACGGACACCGTGACGGGGTCATCGAGCCCCGTGACCGGACCCAAAGCCCCCATTAACACCGGCTCTCAGCCCCACCCAAGCACCGAATTCGACCGCCCGACCTCTCCAGACCCGCACATCATGCGGCCCGGCATCCCGAGCCTCCCTAATGTCACCACGGTCGTCCCGTAGCTCCACTCAGCCAACGCACCTCCTGCACTACGAACTCAGGGCGTCCTTCAGAGCCCACCCCTGCCCGAGTGACAATCTCACCTCATCAACACCTGATCCAGTAAAGCAGACACTCACAACCCCCTACACACCACCACAGAAAAACCCGAAGCTGACATGCCTTTAGCTGCCCGAAGGACAGACACACACACACACACACACACACACACAGATACACACACAGATATACACACAGATATACCTACGGTTCCAAGTCCCCGGGGCGGGAGATACATAACAAGGGTGGCTTACAAGGTCACACCACCGTCACGCACCTCCCTTCTCTTCCCCCTCCTACCCTCTGGATGTTGACATTACTCCGGCCCAGCGCTGCGGGTCTCGGCACTGTCGGTCGCTGCGTGCTGCATGCAGCCTTGGGCCCCCGAAGAGTCTCCTCAGCCCGTCGCATGCGACGGGCCTCACGCTCCCTCCCACTTCCCGCTGACGCACTACCACGCTGGTTCAGGATCGCTTGCTGGAAAAACCGGGCTGTGGACATCCCCCTCTAACCTGTTTGTTTCTTTTTTTTTCGACGAGAAAAGCAGAGATTTTGCATTGATATACTAAGGAGCTTGAACGTAGACGCATTTTCTGAATAAATCAAGCTTCTTCAAAGACGCAGTAAACCCGCCCCCACGACTCGACATTTCGTGTAAATAGAACCCACGATTACATCTGCCGATCGTAACGGAGACGCAGTCCGACTGGAAAAAAAGCAGGAAAAAAAAAAGGAGGTATCGACTCCCGGAACAAAATCCCAACCCCCAAGCCATGGACCACAAAACTCCGAACCAATGCCTCCTCCTGTACTGGTAACACGTTTCTTTCCCCGAATCATCGTTGCGCAAACCGGTCGATTAGTATTAGTGTGTGTGTGTGTGTGTGTGTGTGTGTGTGTGTGTGTGTGCGTGCCCGGAACTCCGTCCTTGCTCCAAGATGGGGTGCGGTCGTCGTGCCATACGAGCGGCGCGATTCTGCTGCGCAACGCCGCAAGCGTCGGCGGTCATCCGGGAGATGCGTGACGGCTCGAATAGTAGAGTAAACTCCCCTCGAGAAGCCCCAATGAACTGTGAAAAAACAACGACTCTGGAGGGGCGCGGCGCTCCGCTCGGCTTTGGGGTGCGTTCGTGTAGACAGGCGCCACGCTGCATGCAGTCCGCCCGCCCGCCCGCCACCTCGAGATCCCCATCCATCCAGCGTGTCAACCTTCACAGCCCGGAGTCGTGCTTCGGCCACTGCGCCGTCGGGTAGTACTTCCTCCAGGCGTCGCAGGTGGGCGCGATGGAGGCCAGGTCCATCGACCCCGCGATCTCGGCCCCGCGCTCGAGGAACTGCACGCTGAGCCCCATGCTGACGTGCCAGGCGATGTGGCAGTGCATGAGCCACGCGCCCGGGTTGTCCGTCCGGAACGCGATGACCATCCACCCGGACCCCGGCAGCTGCGCGACGTCCCGGCGGACGGGGTTTTCAAAGTTCAGCGGGGCCCCGGCCCCCGCGAACGACCCCGCGCCCGTGCCGAGCAGCAGGAAGTCGTGGCCGTGGAGGTGGATGGGGTGCGGCACGGGGCTGGCGTTCTCGATGATCCACCACGTCCACGCGTCGGCCTCGGGGATCTCGATGATGTTGGCGCGCCGCGGCCACGACGTGTTGCCCTCGGCGATGTACTCGAGCGTCGGCTTGTCCCACTGCACGTCCATGTCGCTGCCGTTGACCGTCCACCGGAAGACCTTGTTGCCGTTGATCTCGGGCTGGCCCAGCGCGACGTCGAGGACCTGCTTCTTGGCGTCGAACTCGGCCTTGGGCGCGGTCCTGGCGAGGACCGGGGTGAAGCCTGTCGAGTCGGCGCAGCCCAGGCCGGCGGGAGGCGTGCCCTGGTCGACAGGGAGCCTGTCGGGGGCCCCATCGTAGAAGAAGACGGCCGCCGGGTGCGGGTTCCTGGACACGCCGCAGAGGCCGCCTCCACCGAGGGTGGCGTTGAACCAGTAGTTCTCGGTCTTCTTGTCGGCCTCGATGATGACGTCGTACCGCTGGCCGACGGTCATGAAGAGGCTGTCCTTGACGACGGGCTTGACGGGGACGAGGTCCGTGGCGATGACGGTGAAGTTGTGGCCGACCAGGGACACAGTGAAGGTGTTGTCGACCGAGGTGTTGATGAGCCGCAGGCGGTGCTTCTTGCCCGGCGTCAGCCTGGTCTTCTGGTACTGTCCGCCGCCGCCGCCGCGCGGGTTGATGTTCTTGCCGTTGAAGAGGATGTTGTCGCTGGGCGGCGGGGGACCGCCGTTGGACACGAGCTCGGCCTGGCGCTCGAGCCGGTCCGCCGTCTCGTAGTACCAGTCGCTGATGACGTACGGGCCGAGGTCGATGTCGTAATCTGCAGACGCCGGGCCGTTGATCTGGATGGCGCCTGCGACGCCGTTGCCGTACTGCGCGGAGAAGTGGCTGTGATACCTGAAGCCGTCGTGTTAGTCTTGTGGGACACATACACACATGCGCACACACACATATATACACCCAAGAACTTTCCAACAACGAGAAAATGTCATGACGTACCAAGATGTACCATACTGTGTAAGCTGGAAAGAATACGTCTTGCTCTGTCCGGGAGGGATGGGGCACTCCGTGACACCGTTGGCGCCGTCCTGGTCGTTGTGACCGCGCAGATGCATGCCGTGCCAGTGGAACGAAGTGCCGTTGTGCTGGAGCTGGTTGTGCACGTGGATCTGCACAAAGTCGCCCCAGTCGGCCTCGATCGTCGGCCCGGGGAACTGGTTGTTGATCAGCATGGCCGGCTTGTGGACGCCGTCCGGCGCGACGTCGGACAGGTTGCTGAGGGTGAAGTCGAACTACAACACGAGCTTTCTGTTAGCGCAGTGACACGCCGCCGATCACATGATGGAAAAGAGAAGTCCTCACTGTTCTCAGCTTTCCCTGGGGCGGCGTGAGGATCTCAAAGTCCGAGTCCAAGTTGAAGTCTCCATTCCAGCAGGCTCTGTTGCCGGGGCCGTGAGAACCGCAACCCGCCTGCCTCGGCTCGACCGAACGAATGGGGTTGGCGTGAGTGAGAGAAGCGAGGAGAGCAGCCCCGAGGCTAAAGCTCATCGAGATGGACAACATGATGAATGGAAACGAACAAGACAAGTGAAAGGGATAAGCGAGACTGACTTGGTGATCTGAACTCTCGTTGAGATATCCGACGGATACAGGACGTTATATACACCTTGTGTAGCGACACGATTCCTCAGATCAGACTTTAACCTCTTTTGGGGAGGGCGGTATCAATAGTCTTGGTGCACTTGCATGTGCAATAAGACGGAGGAAAGACATACGGTCTCCCAGCTATGCCATGATGCGAGTAAGAGCAAGACGTGTGAGTACGGGTGAGGTGCATCTACCCCTGCTACTAGAGGCAGCGGCCATGTCTCGTTCTGACATGGAGGGAACAATAAGCCAGGTGCTCGTCCTGTGTCTGGTGGGGACGATCGTGCGGTATGGAGACGACGGTGCGTCCGGTGCGCCATGCGGAGGTAGGTAGATGCGACATGCTTCAGGTCGACGTCGAGCCATAACAAGACGGCAGGTACATGAGCAGTGTGTAGGAGACAGAAAACAAGCGTGGACGGTGGTGGATGAGGCTGAGCGCCATCTTACCAAGGGGGAGTAGCCAGGCAGGCGGGAAAACCTAACATGACAGGTTAGGGTAGGGTGGGCGGGATCATGTCAGATACCCAAATTGGACCCAAGATCTGCCCTGGTCAGAATGGTCTCTTTGACTTGTAATTGTGAACCACTGCAGACATTTGACTGGCCCGCGCGTGGCAGAGGCTGAGGACGTGAAGGATGAGGCTGACGGGCCACTTGGAGGCAAGCCATCCGTCATGACATGCCTCGGTCCTCGCGGATGGGCCCACCATGCGCCGATAGGTTTGCAGTGCATCTGAGGGCGGTTGATTTGTATTTTTCGAGATGCAGACCGTCAGCATGATTCCCACGCCGTTGCTGCTGGCTTTCAGCGATACTCTGAAGGTTCCGAGGTAATCTTGAGAGTGCGTGCTTGTACCGGCCGAAAGAGGTGTGACTGCAGCCTGGCAGAGCGGCGTGTGACTTGTTGGAACCCGTGACAGATGGGTAGCTCGGCCCAGCATGAGGTACATGTTTAGGAAGAGCCGTAACTGCGGCAGAAATGGTAGACTGTAGCAGCTTGGCCCGAGGCACTCACGACTCGGCACGAGAACTCGCCCAGCGGCCCAGGAACGAGTTGCGTCAAGGAGACTCATGCAACATCCAAACTGTAGCACGGGCTCAGCAAGACGAGAGATGGGCGAGCACCGACGCGAACTGCACAAGGTCAGCATGCCGTTGTTGAGAAACACTCGGGTCCGGCGGTGAGGTTGATCAGGTCAGGCAGCAGGAAGCGGATACGAGTGCAGAAGGGTACAAAAAGCAAAAACTGGCATTCGATGGCCGTACGTATCGGTTGGTTGGCGAGATGACCCTCAAGGAGCTGAGGGGGGAAGAGTCGAGCCAGCGGCGGAGGCGGAGACGGAGACGGAGACGCCGGGATGGACCAAGGGGAGGGACTGAACGGAGTGGCTATTGAAGCTGTGTGGTTCATCGACGAATCGAATCGATTTAGTGTTGAAGTTGGTCCTCTTTAGGGTCATGGGCCCAACAACACGACCAGTGTCTCGCTCAGATCGACCACTTTCCGCTCCGTTGGCTTCGCAGTAAGAGCCGCGAGCTTCATGAAGCTAGACACACGGCATCTAGAGGGCTATTTTTAGGGGTCAGTCATCGAGGGAGAGGAAGTTCGAGATTTTCCACGAGGTTGCTATAATTTGGGTTGCCGTGCAGTAGTAACCTGGCTAACAGTCTCTCAGGAGTCGGGACGAACGAGGACGGGGCCAGGTGATGGTCTGATGAAAAGAGGAGGCCAGCGGCATCTCGGCCAGGGACACACCTTGGACCGGATTTCCAAGGACATGGGAGACGGGCGAGAGGGCTGCAGGAAGCGCTACCGCCGCTGGACGAATAGCATAGCAAAGACATGACAAGAAGAGGGAAATGGATCCAGGTCGACCGGTGTGTTGTTGGGGGAATGAGACATGCGGGATGGATGGTGGGATGCTGGCACAGCGGCCGGGGGGGGGGGGGGGGGGGGGGATAATCTTACATGAAGGAGCTGACCTGCAGCAGCGTGCATCTACCTACGACCTACCTACAGTCCACAGTCTGTACTACATCGCTCACTGTGAGATGGCCCCGTCCAAATACATGTGACGGTAGTTCCCGTCTGTGGGTCATGACACTGTGTCGGCACATGCTTCGGACAATATTTTAGGTAACGTCGTATGAAGGTGTTGGTGTGGCCAAGTGTCTGTCAAGCTAGGCATGTATCCTCCGAACAGGCTTACACAGAGTTCTATTCATGTACACACACACACGCACGCAAGGAAAATCACACTTACGCCACGGACGCAACTCATAGTGAGCATATCTCACTCGGAGGCCAGGACGCTTACCTCACCGCTCGAGTGTCGGCCGCTGGGAACAGGGAACAAGGACCAGGGGCTCCGAATCTCTCTCTGTTGCCCACGGGATGTTCTGTCAGTGTCGACATCGTATTTGATTTGGCATCGAATTGCTACTGGAACTGGCGCGTCTGCCTGTCGGGCGAAATCCTCCGATTCACCTCCACCGAAGAAAGAGTCTAGGTGAGGCTCACCAACAGCAACGCCATGCCACCACCACCAACAACAACACAATGCCAACACACCATGGCATTCGCCCTCCATGACCTGGATGAGATCGGATGCCGGTTGTATCGCCGCGGTCCCTTCCCGCTGCCCTGTCTCGACCAACCCACCGCTCTTCTCACACTTTTCTCTCACGAGCCAGCTATCCTCTCATGGCATATGCATGTCTCAGGACCGGAAGAAAAGAACGAGACAAGAAAAAGAAAAAAAAGAATGAAAACCCCCAATCCAACGGGCACGAGGGTAAACAAGACCCTCGCACGTAGTTGTACTGACAACGCATCACGCAGAATTCAATAGATCCAAGTACGCAGCAACATCCCCGCTCCCTGTGAAGCCCGGCCGAATCTTACAGAGCATGGCAAACCCAACGCTCATAGGGCAGCATGTTCATGATGATGACGGGCAGATTGGCATATAGACCTGACATGTATGCTGACGGCGACATGCTCCCGCGCCGGCTTCGAGTTCCCCCTCCTTTCCTCCCCCCACATCACGGCCGCGCCGGCTCACCTCACCCGCCACTTCACTTGGTCCTCTGACTGGTTGACCGCCACAGACCTCGCTCTCCTGCGCGTTGGTTGATGGACCGTACGAGTGATTATCCTCTTGGCCCGCTCACCTCTTCCAACTACTCAACATCTCCATTTCTGTAATCATGAACCCCCCTTCCCTTTCGATCACTCCAGCTAAAATAAACAACCAAAAAAATGGAATCCCCCCCCCGGGAAACCCCCGTTGGAGCTCCGAGACGAAGTCCGAACCCTCTCTCGCATCGCCGCCAATCTCCAGACCCGACGTGTAGATGTGACGCGCCTGGTGCCGTTGACGGCGTGTTGTAAGGGACATGCACTATTCCATGCCTGCCCAACCCAACTTGTAAGGTGATTTCTTTCCGCGGCACTTCCGCGGCGTGGGCCACGTTTCGTCTCGTTCTTCCAAGACGCTTCGGCCGCCCAAGTGCAGTTCGTATCGCCGTCGATACGGCCCACACGACTTGTGGCGTCAGCGCCGGCGCAATCCCGTCCGCCTCTCTCTCTCCCACCCCCTCCAGCTAGGTACTGGGACCAACCAACGACTGGGAAAATCGGGACAGAGAAATCCCATTGCCAACTGGGACCGACGAACGGGAAGCCCTGCTTCCCATCTCTGCCATTCCTGGGCCAGCAGGCAACGGCGCGCGCTCCACGCCCGACTTTGGATCGGGCGCCGCTCTTTCTGCCCTGGACGGATCATCTGCCCTGCGTGGAGTTCCCCAGGATCTTCGTAAAACGTATCGCGCTGTATCTCTTGGCATCTGTCGACCTTTCCGAGTGGGCTCACCGTCGACTGTCGCCGTTACCGTCGCCCCGCTTTCCGCTCGAGGTGCGATACGAGCTTCAGCTCTGGCACCGGGCTTCCATTCCCTCCCCCCCCCCTCTTCGCCAGATATGTCCAACCTCGGACACAAAAGTGTCTCGCGGGCTCGACGTTGTGTGGGTGGGTGGATGGGTGTTGTCTCGCTTGGCCTGCCTAGCTGCTGCTGCCGGTAGGGCTGTTGCCGGCATTCACCCCCCCCCCCCCCCCCCCCCCCCCCCCCCACCGAGTCGGCCAGCATGCCACCACCACCCCGGTGCTTATTTAGCCATGCTAAGAGCTTTTACGAGACCCGGCGCGCCAGCGCGTCAGGTCTTAGCGGTGGGAACCTCGACGGTGAGGCAGACTCTCGATTCAAAAGTCCTGGGTAGACCTCTACCGCCCAGTGACATCACGGGGCGTAGCTACGGATGCGAGTGCACTGCTGGTCGGCCGATGGGACACGGTCCGACGCATCGCATCCGGCTTCGAAGATTTGCGCCATGCCTGCCCCTCTTCGGGCTTCTCGTATGCAAGGACCCGGACGCCGGCATGTAAAGGGTCGCAGAGTCGCCGGTTGCACTGCTAATACAAGCTTTTGGGGGGGGTTGCACACAACGGCTGTCGTCTGAGTGAGGTGTCAGCCATCGCCAACTTGCCCATCAACAATGCATTCCAAGGCACCGTCAATGTCACACTGCTCCCCACCCCACACTCCCAACGCTGTCAAATTCCCCTTCTCCGAGCAATAGTACCCCTTCGCGCGCTCGTCTTCGCCAATTGTCAGCAAACATTACAATAACAACAACAGCAACAACAAAGAACAAGCCGCGTAGAAACCCCGTGCCCTTCCTTCATCCGCTCCGCCGAAGGCGCCGGCTTCCGGGGTCCCGTGCGTGCGCATCGGCCCCACCCTCTTCCTCCGGCCGGTGCCACCTTCCGTTTTCGGTTTCGCCCACGTTTATCTGAACGACCCCTCGACCCTCGACCCTCTGTCCATCCCGACGCAACTGGCGGCTGCTCGTCCCCCGTAACGAAGTGCCCAAGGCTCGTTGCGGGCCATGGATGCCGGCTCCATCGGGTGTTTCCCTACTTATGATCCGGCACTCTGTGGCCATTCGCTCCGGTGGAAACTATTCCTCTCACCCGCCTCAGAAGCAGTCACCACAAATACGGACAAAGGAACTCGCCTACGTTGACCGATAATTCCATTGAAATTACTTGGAACTAAACCATCCCGCGTCTCACTTCCGTGCTCTGCGCACGAGAACACTCGTCATCCCCCCCATACACCCCCTTCAGGGACGACCGGCTACCCATCTTACTTGGAAGGAGGAAGAGGCATCGGCGGAGGCGGGAAGTTGGGCCTGGGCTTCGGTTTGGGCCAGAAAGGGGCCGTCGTTGTGGGATTGCCCGACATTTCTCTTCTGTTTTTCCCGATTGTTTTCTTTTCTTTCCGATTTTTTTGGTTTACTTTGGGGAGTAGGCCGGAATAACCCTCTTTCTGTGGTTGGATTCTTGTTTCTTGTATTACAGCTTTTCTTTTGCTCACTGGGGCTTAGTCGCTTGCTGTTGTTGTCTTCGATGCGCTTTGTTTGGCAGAAGGCGAGGAAAATCTTGAGAATGGAGGCGGCGAAAAGGGGGGGCCTCTTTTATACTCTTCCGTCAAGTGTGACATGACAACTTTACTGAATCACGACGCAGGCAGGGTGGTTCAACCCAGTGAATAGCCAACCCTGCGACTACGTTATCCGTGCTCTATATACCCTCATTCCGCAGGGCCAGGCGGTGCATCACTCTACCTTGCGATTGCCAGAAAGTGATTGTCAGTGTCTATACATCTTGGCCTTAGCGTGCTGGGTCTTCGTGTTGGCACAATCCTTAGGGCTACATTATACTGTCAATGCATAACCCCACGAGACAGTCGACGAGGGAGCTTAATCAGACATGGAGGACAGCTTTTACAAGTCCTCGAGTCACAGACCCTGCTTCAATATCGATATCGAGCTTGATTCCTTGTGTCAAATGGTTCGCAAGATGAGACTCGGGTTGGGAAAGTTGAACCAAGGAGTGGGATGCCTTGGCTTAGGACACCCCGACAGAGGTCATAGACGGGGGTTATCGGAACGCTGCACGCCTAAACATCATGCGCATCAAAACCGTCTCGCCAGAGAGACATGCGTAACCAGCACCATATCTCAGCAAGGTTTTCCATCGGTTAAGAAGACAATTTATCAATTTGACTATAATCGAACAACATTTCGGCATTAACATAAACGTATCTCGTGAGAGGCAAAGGAGAGATGTCCGGAATATGCCCCCCCCCCCCCAATGCTGAGAAGTAGACAAGGACATTGGCAGTTGGAGCACTAGTAATCGACAATAGATGAGGAAGACCCGGACGAGATGGATGAGGCGTCGTCGTACGACGGGATGCCGCCCGAGTCGGTGGTGAAGTCAGTGTCCGTGGCGTTCGTCCACAGAGCGACCCACCGCCCGAGGTCCTTCCGGCCCTCGCCAATATCATCTTCGCGGGTCAAGGGAGGACCGAAGTCGAGCTCGAAACCGAGCTCCTCACCATCGGCAATGCGCGGCTTTACGGTGAAAATGGGCGGCCGGGGTGGCGGCGGAGGCCCTGCCCTGCCACCAGGCCGAGCTCCGGGAAAACATGCCGGTCCCAGCGGCATTCCCTGCGGCCGGTTACATCTCCAGCCCGGTCCCCTCTCGGCCCAGGTGAGAATCTCAGGTGCCCCGAGGGCCGTGTACATGGGACCAGGCATGCCGCCGTCGTTGAAGGCCGACATGCGCATTCGAATTACGGCGCCTGGCTTGATGGTTGACGCCCAAGCCTCTGGTGTGACGACGGTGTCGTCCTCGGCGACCACCTCGAATGCCCCGTCCCTGATAATAGGCCACAGTCTATTGGCACTCCTGAAACGCTGGTGGATGGACACCCGCGCACCCTGATGGAATTGTAGCGCGTTAGCATTTGCATAGTGGATGCCTGCAATCAGGGTGAAGCAATACTTACTTGCACAGTTCGGCCCTGTTCATACGGTATATCGTACTTGCGGCCAACAATGTCCGTCATGTGGATAGGCTCCAGGGCGGGCTCGACGGACATGAAGACAATAGCGACGTCGGGTTTGGTCGAGAGATCGACAGTCACCAGCTGCCTTACCCTTCCATCCTTCTTTTGAGCACGGAGGAGAGCATTGGAGACGGCAGCGCGAAGCTCCGTGTCTTGGGTGAGGAACGCGTCTGCAGAGGCGTTCGTGCGATGCTTCAGGATGCGCTTCAACTCCAGGCGCAGCATCTTCGGCTCAAAGGCCAAGAAGGCCTCCGGGAATGGTCCGTTTCTCAGGACGGTTGCCTCCAGCTCCAGGTCGTTGAGGCAGAGGATGTCGTGGCGACCAAAGAGGCCCCTGAACCATTTACCCATGCTCTTGAATGCTTTGACCGGGAATCGGTGCTCTGGGGCCAGCAGTTTGATTTCAACGGGGCCGGCATCAGGGGCCCCATCCCACGGCTGGTGCCAGAAGCTTGTTGGGGCCGCGAGTGAAGGGAGGGCAGCAGGCTCTACGGCAGTATGAGCACCGGGCTTCTTGACGGCCTTCCCGCCGCACATCCATGAAGTCTTGGAGTCATTGGCTGTTTTGCCAGACGTCCAGGACGCTGAATCGTCGTCAGATTTGTTACCATCCGAAGATGAAGCGCCAGAAGCAATGCTCGCGGTGTCGGATTTGTCCGCCATTGCCATTCTGTCCTTCCGCTCAAGATCTTCGACAATCGTCTTGGCGGCCTTGACCTTGCATGCCAACATACGCATGGCAAGCGCCCTCGAGGCCAACTCCTCGTCGAAACTTCCAGGCGCTCTCGACCTGTTTGGGAGTGTCAACAGCGGGTTGCTGAATATGGGGCAAGAGGACTAACGCATTTTGAAGTCGTGCAATGTCGGCCACTTGCAGGTGCAGCAAGAGACCGGCCTTGAGCCACCGCAAATGAGTTTTGCTGGTATTAAAGGCATCGGAGACCAGCTTCCAATTCATGTTGCCGCTGATGGCGCGGATTCTGGATGCCTTCAGATCCTCCGGTCCGAGGGCCTGGAAGTCGACGTTCTCGACGATCTTGACATCGAGGCTTGCGCGGTAGACGCTACGGATGATGGTGGTGTACACCGCGCCGCACCTCGTTGCGAGGTCCTCGATGGCTTCGCGGCCGGCCTGCTTGTAGACGGGCAAATCCGCGCAGGCGTCAGCGGCAAGAAACTTTCGAAGCTCGCCGATTGCCGCCGCCGTAGCGAGGATGTCCTCGATTAGACTGTGAATATCACGGTCCGAATCGGAAGTGCCGATCTCGTAGGCCACCAGCTTCGTGGCGAGCTGGCAGCCCAAATTGGCGATGCCGGCAATGTCTGGAGAAGGAGACATCTTGTGAAAAGACCGATCACCTTGATGATCTCGGAGGTATAGGATGATCGAGACGGTCGATGTTCAAGATGGTCCGAATATCGCGCGCTTTTGAAGCACAACCAGGAGCGGGGTCGTGGTATCGAACCCGTCAGCGCCTGCATTCTAGCAAGCCTCATTCTTTTCCCACATCTTGTCTTATTGGATCGAACAGACTATGACCATCGAATCTCGTTGGCCAATCGGGAGAGTAACCAACGGGCCGCCTGCGATGTGCGTGCGACTAAGGCTCCCGGGGTTGGTTTCTTGTTCGTGGAGGTTGAGCTGCAAGGCATGATAAGGGCCAATGGCCAGGAACGGATACTGCTATCGCTAGACAGTCCGTCTCCTCGCGAATGAATTCAGTTGCCTCGCGCATAAGTGAAGCGAACATAAACTGAGGCCTTCGTCGTGAGCCGGCATTGCATGGATGCGTTGGCGACTTTGAGCCTGACTGAGCAGTTGCAGGCTGAATGTCTCTCGACCCCGGGCTGCAATGCTTGCTCTTTGCCTTTCTGGGGGGGGGGGGGGGGGGCGTTGAGCAAGTGAGCATGGCGATGCAAGAAAGTACGATGCAGCTGGGCCTGCCAAACGGCACTGATTGCATATGCCGCCACGTGATCTGCTCGCAGCTTACAGGTCGGTAAATCGCGACATGCCCTACATGACATGCATGGTGTTTCCACTCAAGGCAGATTAGGCAGATTAGGCAGATAGGGCATAAAGGGCAGAAGGACAGGCGTATTTTCTGTTGGTCACGAAGTCTCAACTGGCGCCTCCATCCGACACCAGGCAAGCCACATTCGTCGATATCGCCTTGAATATGCCCTTGCGTGCCGAAATAGACCGAGAGCGGCCGAGTATCATCGACAAGTCGAAGTTGCGGCCCGATATGCTTCCCTTAGGATTCTCTATTAGCACCGCAAAACATATCCCGCCTCTTTTGAGGCGGCGTCGAGATCGTGTTTGAAAGTGGGTGTCGTCCAAGTGTTCCTAGAACCACGTCACGACGTCGGTCACAAGTGGCGGCGAGGTATTACGGCCTTGTCCTTGTACACCAGCGGAAGCCCACATCACTCGACACAGGCGGGGGTCTGATAGAGATCTCCAGTTTCTTGATCGACTGGTCAAACTCATTTACCCAGCTGCGTAGTTGCCCTCAAGATGCTGAACTCCAATGCCCACCTGCAAAGGACGAGTATGAGCATCACCTCTCTTATGGGATCGCGGCGTTTCTACGCAGTCCTCTCATCCCACGTCAGACACGTTATATGTGACGGCGACTAGATGAGCTCCAGGCTGTGCCGAGTTCAGTGTGTCAGAGACCCGTTATCGCGTTCTGATGACTGGCTGCTAATGAGTCGATTGGCCGACCAGACGAGAGGCGCGTCTCAACGTCATCATCTCCGTCACGTTCGTTTAGACACATCAAGCAAACACAGGAGAAGGCGAGGGCGACGCCTTTCGTGGAGATATATCATTGTCATGGAAACACGTTCTCCTAGCCGCAGTAGCAAGCACAGAAGGAAAAGCATTCACAAGCACGGCTATAGACACGGGACGAAGCCTTCACTCACATGACAAGAGAAGAGCCGCAACATGCCAGCGGGCAGCTAGCGAGGATACATTTTGGGGTTTCTCCTTTATGGAGTACGGCGAGGTGGGAGCAAAAGAGGCCGTTTTAAGAATTCGCAAAAGGTTCGAACCAACCCTCTTGCCCAGAAACCAGTCATCTAGAGCTTCGCCGTGAGAAAGAACGAACAGCATTGGAAGATCCATCGCCAGTCCTGATTTCTCAACACCGCGAGAGGCACTCGATACTCGAGAACAAGTTCCACGGCCCCGGTGGCAACCACACGCCGCCCGCCTCAACGGCTGTTCGTCTCTTTCGAGCCTGCTCGAGACACACGCGACCTCCCACCCACGTGGGGCGCAACCGAACCCCCTTCAACGTTCCAAAGGGAAAGCTTTTCATGAAAAGAACTGCCCGACGGAGTATCTCGTAAAAGTAGGTTCAAAGTGGAGGAGTCCAACCAATGCCGTCCTCTAGATCTCGAGCACTGTTCTCCAGCCCGTCTGAATCGGTTTGCGTAACTTTCGACTCACTTTTGGGCGGAAACAACTTAAAAAAAAGGCGCCAGCTGCAAGAACAAAGGATAAAGAGAAACGGCAATACAAACCACCTCATGACGAAACGGGAAAAAGTGAGAGAAAAAGCAAAGAGGGATCAAGCTCATGCTCAAACACGGTCTCAACGCCATTCAGACGAATCTTGCTCTGGAAGTTGTCTGTCGGTCCGAGATCCAGTTGCCGATGAAAGTGTGAATCGACCAGTTTGGTGCACACTGCTTGTATGGTAAGTTGCCAACGATTGTCATCCAATGACTCACGGCGTTGTGGCAGAGTGGTCTAATGCGCAAGACTAGAAATCTTGTTCCTTCGGGAGCGTCTGTTCGAATCAGGCCAACGTCGATACTTTTGTAACAATTACCACATGTGTAATTCTTTATTTTTATTTTCTCCGAACAATAAAGTTCGTCGGCTTCGGAAAACACGTTCTGGCTCTCTAGTCTTTTTGCTTGCTTTCACCATTGTTCCATCCTTTTCTTTTCTTTTTTTTCTTTCTATTTTTCTTCTTCATTCCTTTCGCACAGTTACTCACCGTCACGGCCACCCACCGCACCGAGTCAGTCGCGATGGGCCCCACAGCACGGGCAGCGGCGCAACGGCGGCACAGGAAGAAGATCGGGCTGTCACGGCCGCAGGTTGGAAGATCCGAAGCTCCTTTCCGCGGGACGGTGTCCCAGGGGTGATGCCAGTGCGCGCGGCCGAGCAGAAACGCGTGCACGGCGTGGTCTTGAACTGAGCGAGAGGCGAGACGGCGTCAGGTTGTGTCCAGCTTCCGACGTCTCGAGTCTCGAGGACCAGACCAGCAGCGCTCGGCGAACGAAGGGGCGGGTCAGCCGTCCTCCCCCCCCCCCCCCCCGAGCCGCCTGACTCGATTTTCATCTCGACATCCATTTCGGGGGGGCGCTTTGCCATGTACGCCAAGGCAAATACTCAATGCGAGTGTTTCTCGTTGGGGATGGCATGCTGCTGGCCTGCATTTCTTTCGGGCAGGTGCGGCAGCAGAAAACAGAAAAAACAGGGGGTGGGCAAATGGACGAGTGACCGATTGTCGGGTTGATTGGAGATCCTCATCAGCGAGCCAGACAGGCTGATGAGACGAGTGGTTAGGTGGTATTACCGTATTAGCCAGGCTGCGCCGCTGACAGCATCCCTCGGTGCCATGACCCGTAAGCCGCAATCCCCAAGAAAGGATACCGCATACGGCGCGCTGCAGTCAATAGGGGGTCCAGGTCGAATCGAGCGAGAGGTCACGCGGGCTCTGCGACATTGCCAGAAAACGCCGCCATGGTGAAAGGCCTCAGATCGTGTTTGTGTCGCGCGCCTCGAGTACCTAAGGGAAAGCAGATGGTGCTGGAATTAGCAGCCCAGTGTTGGCGCTACGCCATGTCATGGTACGAGGCCGCTGCCACTCGAAGCTGCGGCCTTCTTCCAAGACTGGCGGTTCCGATCTTGTATGACACCAATCGAGCCCATCTCGGAGTTATTGGGTGAAGCGACACCACCACCCACTTGGCCAGATCTGAGACGATCCAAATGACGAGTAGTGGATGAACGGGCCCGCTGACGAGCGGCCAGGACGTTGTCATCTCACGCACGGCGTCTAACGAGGCCCCGCGATTCCATGAGGGGCAGAAATCGTGAGCGTCAGCGTGGTCACTATCACTGGTGTAATGGTCCCTAGGTCTCATCTGCCGCCGAGCATCAGTCAGACGATCATGAGGGGCCCCATGAGAGACTGAGATGAACCTCCACCATGGCCTGCGGCGGTCTCGATGGCCAAGGTCCCGTGCGTCTTGGTTCGACGCTGGGGAAGGTCGAGAATCTCGAGTCTACCAAAGATAAATGGCAACTGAGGTTGACGATCAGCCAGTCAGCAGACAGGGTGCCTCTTTTGGGACTTTTAGGCGGAACCAGGTCAGGGGGGGTCATTAGAAAGAGTGGGGGGTGGTCAGAGCAGAGTCCAGACCAGCAAAGCCGTTGGACGAGGAGCAGAGAGAGAGAGAGAGAGAGAGAGAGAGAGAGAGAGAGAGAGAGAGAGAGAAGAGGCGCTGATGTGCCCGCTGCTCGGACTGAATGGAATGCCGCCTGCAACCGCGTTGTCCAGCACACAGATAGTGCCCGAGTTAACATTCGCTTGGGACCCAGAGGCCGCAGAAACTGGGCGTGGCGCTGGACCATTGTATCGCTAAGGGGCGGCGGGGAAATTTCGTCCGATGGTGCGGACTGGCCATAGGGCAGAGAGCATAGAGCAGAGGGCGAGGGCGTGCGAGAGCCGAGAGCTGTGCAGGGCGGGCGGGCGGGCTCGGGGGCCGGAAGCACGCTGCGTGAGTTGCAGCGCACTGCGCAGACTTGTGCGCTGTGCGGCCAGGAGCTGCAGGTAAATTGCGGTGTGGGGGGTGATTCCCTGGGGAGGATCAAGGAAAAGGCCTGACGGGGTGAATGAAGGAAGCCTTGGCCCAAGGAGGGTTTTCCGAAGACTCCATCTGACGACCAATATTGGCCCCGTTGTGAACCCCGGGCATCATAAGGACACTGCGTTTTCTGGAGTCTGGACCTGGGAGCAGCGGAGGAGGGTTCCCACTTCACCCACTCGATGCCGCTTGGCGGTTGGTTCGGGTGCATTCATATTGAAGTCGACGTCGCATTCTTGAAGGGGGGGAGATGGATATTGGCAAGTTTGTTCAAGGCCGATGGCTCTCGATAGTCGATACATCACAATGCGGCCACATTCCATGTGACGCAGTGTCTTGTATGGAAGCCGCCATTGTCTTGTCTCTCGGGCATCCTGTATTCGTCCAGGGTTGTTTGTTGGTTAGCAGAGATGATGTGAACCGGGTTTTGTGCATCGGAGGTCGGCCCTGCCCACTCGGGGTTTAACCAAGGCCGGTCGTCCCCACGACGGCTGAGACGTTTAACAGAGGGTGCTATAACCCACAGCAGCGTAGCAAAAACAAAAAGAATCATTGCGAGCGACAAGACGGGCGGCCATTGCAAAAGGCCCGTGAATGATGCGTGACAGCTTGGCGATGGACGAGCGGTGACAAGTTTTGACGGAGGCGAGGGACGTGATGTGGTGTGATGTGATGGACGAAAGAACGCGCGCTATCGATAGTTGACGGAGATGACAATGACGATGACGGCCGGTCGGACTCGTGGAGCCTAGACTCTGGCTGGGGAGAGAGGGACGAGCTCAACCGCAGCCCCTGAAGTAGCGCCGCTTGTCAACGACCGACTGACAATCTGGGCTGTGGTACTGGTGGTGATTGTTCACGTCTTGAAGATTGGCCACTGGTGTCACGGACCAATTACGAATAGTGCTTCCCTACAGCCTACAAGCCACCTAGGTATCTAGCTAGCCAGGAAGCGAGGCCGCTAGCAGCGATAGGCTACTGGAGGCCACGAGGCCCCGCACTCGTGTGCTGCAAGGTACCCGGCCCTCCAGCTCAACTCGACACGACCCGGTCCTTATTCAATGGGCAACGCTGCTGCAGCGAGCATTAATCATGCCGAGAAGGGGGATAGGTAGGAGGATGCTTAGGCAAGTTAGTAGGTACCCTAGGTACAAGAGGTCGACAGGCAGCGCGCGCCTGAGGCCCACGGCCCGGAGCAACGGTCGGTTGCATTCCGCATTTCTGCAATGCGACTGGTCACTATCGACAAAAAACGACGCCGAAAGGGGGGAAGAGGATGCAGAAGAAAAAAAAGGAGAGGCCGCAAAGAGCGAGCGAGCAAGAGAGAGAGAGAGAACGTGTGTGTATGATTTCAAGGCCTGGTGCAGCAGGCGGCGTGAGGGCCACCCGGCGGCGACGAACCGTTTTGGGCGACGCCGTTCGTGTCGAGTAAGATTTGGTAGAGACCAGAGAGGAGGGCCATTATCCATAATCGGCTGAGGTCGTATCCGTGGCCCATTCGAGCCGCGGGACGAATCCGCAACGGCTTCTATTCTTTGCTTTTTCCTTTCTTTCTTTCGTTTCTCCCCTTGTTCCGAGTTCTTCAGCCTCCTCGCCTGCGTCTTCGCCCGTTGGACCGTTTCTTCGTTGATCCCGCCCGCTGCCACCTTGCTAATTGCTAACCACGTCCTGCCCTCTTCCCGGCCGATGCCACTATACCCCGAACGCTTGTGTTCATATTTAGAATCACACAGTACTGGTCGGTCCTCCGCCGGACCCGGAAAACTATATCGAGTGATACCTAAATATGGACGGCATGCATAGGATATATGGATATAGATGGAGTCCAGTGCCCGTACCTGTGTATTCATTCGTATGGATGCCATGTGTCTGGTGGTATCCGGTGCCTGGCGCAAGAAGGGGGAACCTGGGAGCAACCTCGACTTGAGTAGGAATCACGTTTCCCGGTGATTGCGGCCTCACCTGAAGTATGCCGCGCATTCAATCTATCAAGAATTCTCCGGTCCTCAGCTTGAGTGCGAAAACGAGGGATGAGGCATGTGCTGGCCGCAGGCGAGGACAGGAATAGAGAGGGCGCATGCAAGCCCTTCATAAGTCCAGTGTGTTGCTTGTAAATTGCTGGGAAGAGGACCTGAAACATGCGAACACTTGTCGCTGGGGACGAGAAAGGCAGTTCGCCGCCCCATTGTGGGCTGCAGAATGCAGAATGCAGGTGCGACGCCGCGCACGCGAATCACGATAGACTCCGAGTCTGGAGACGAGGAAGGAAGGATAGGGAGAATGTCTTTCCAAGGCAAGAGCGCCGGAGCTTGCTGATCCACCCCGCCGCCCGCCAACGTTCCTTCACTTTACTGCAGTCCGAGTCTAGGTTAGGTAAGGTAGGTAGTCTGTGTATCCATTCATCCAGATAGGATAGGATAGTGTGTCTACCTTTCTTGTGTACCTCCTGGCGCGGCTCTACAGTCCGTCCACAGGTTCCCGACCGATACTACCTTGGCTATTCATCTCTCAACTTTCCATGCATCCCGCTTCAAAGCCTCGACCCCTTCATCAAATTCATGTAAGTGCAGCCCGCCGTCGTTGGACCCTCCGCCATCCATCTGTCGCAGGTCAACAGGTCTGCTCCTTGCCCAGTCCCACGCGCGCATGTCGCCATTCATCGGTGATCATCAACATGGTCCGGTCATCTGACAGACTGTCTAAAGCCTAAACAACAACGACAACGACAGCGACTGCGGCAGCGGCAGTCGCCGACCGCATATCATCGCCCTTAGTCCTCCCGCTTTGGTCGACGAGTATCTGTAGGTAGTGTACCGCCGCAGTCTGTCCGTCCATCTGTGACCTCTCTCTCTGTACAGGATACGATCATCTCCTCCCCCCCCGTCCCGACCTACACTACACTACTAGCTCATATCCATTGCGCACAGAATGATGCGCCATGCAACCACCCCGGCTCCCTGCTTCATGCTTGTCAATCGCCAGGCCTAACCTGGCATGGCCCGGACAAGCACGCCAGGGGTTCTCGACAGCCACTGTCTGTGCTTCCCTCTGACCACCCACACCGCCGACCAGGGTCTCGCTTCTTGAGAGTCTTGACTGCCACTGAGTTCCTTTGCTATGCTTGCTTGACTCTCCCGTTGCTCCCCAAAATCCACCAAACGTCCCGACACCCTCTTCCTCAACTTCGAGACGCAAGACGCAACATCTCTCCTCCAACCGACTCATCTTCAGACCAGCCTATCCTGTCTCGTTTCCGTCTGTTGCCCTCCAGCGCCCGTGTTTCCGAACATCTTTGCTGCTCCCAAAACACGCTCCAACACCGCTTCTTTGATAGCAACCAAGATCCCGGGACTCGTGCGACTCTGCACCCACCGCTCCGCCTCCCGAAAAGAAAGGATCTCCAGACAACGCTTGGTCACACGCTTCATTTTCACCCTTCGCGCTCGCTCTCTCTCGACGCTCACGCCTACAACTGCACCTGCACCTGCGCCTGCACCTATTATTACCACTTCGCCTGCCCACCGCAACAGGGGGGGATCCCCAACTGTCCAAGACCCCGTCACTTTGCAATCCTCGTGGTCTAGTTTCCGATCTGAACCTGGAAACAAGGCACGATATCCTGCGTCCCACTAGCCTTGGACCTACAGGGACAACGGCAGTTCACGTCACTGCCGTCTTTTCTAGAAACAGTCAAGAACCGCCCCGTCCCCCCATTGCTCCGTGACCACACCTCGAGTCTTCCGTCACTTCCGCTTCTGGACCGCTCACCGCGTCGCCCACGAATTCCACCTTGATGCGGCCTCAAATGTGCCTGGAATTACGAACGACTCGCCTTCAGTAGAACACGACGAGAGATTGGGCGCCTCGCCGAGAGGCCTAAAGGAACCCTAGCCGAAATGGCCTTCCCACGGGAGTCGAGCTTCATGCCGGCCATCAAATGCTCGTCATGTGGCCTGCAAGTCGAAATCTCCATGATGGGCGAGCATATCTGCAGCGGCCCGGGTGCAGAGCGTATGTCATCACACGCCCGACTGTGTGAGAGAATGGCCAAGACTAATACGACAGTACAGCATCACCACCCCCGCCTCGCTCAGACAGCATAGGTTCATACGGCCAACCGCCCCCTCTTGACAACAAGCACGGCCGAATGGCACCTCCTACGCTGGATACCAGTGCCGCAAGTACGTTTGGACTCCCACGGGGAGACCCTTTTGCGCCATCGGCTAACCAGACACAGACCTGCCATATTCGCGGCAAGACCAGCTCACCCCTATAAGCACCTCGACGGGATCAATCAGCATCTCACCCAAAACTCCCAACAGTCAGGCCCATGGCCGCTCGGATGACTACTTCCAACCTCAAATAGCAAACGACTACAACTCGAACCAGCAATCTCGACGCCCTGGGGGCTATGGGGGATTCGACGATGGGGACGACTTCGGGTCGGATCAGATGTACCCGAACGAGCAGAGGAAACAAGCACCGAGCCTCCTTCAACGTATGAACACCATCGCCCCCGGACCTTTCGAGATGGGCAAGCGACCCGGGGCGCGCGCGGCTGCAAAGAACGCATTCGCCCCGACTAGGCAGGACTCGTTGACGCCCGAAGACAACATGGCTGGCGACCGACCACTAACCTCAGCATCGAACAACTCTTCCATATCTTCTGGGAGCAGCAACGCCGGCGGTATCGCGCCTCCAAGACTGCCGAGGAAGAACGGCTATGGAGGATTCGGGCCGCCGGGAACGACGCCGGATGAAATAGAGCCCGAGGCCTTCGTCACCCGAGCGGGGACCTTCCCGCGCCGAAACGAGTCTGCTGAGCCACATGTGCGGACGCCCTCAGCGCCCGGCACACGCTCGGACAGGTTGAGGGGGTCCCCGGGACCCGGCGAACACGAGAGGAAGCCGTCGATGGGACCAGATACCTCGAGGCCGCCGCCCCCGAGGAAGAGCTTGCTGCGTCCGACGACAGCTGGGAGGGACGGAGCGCCGCCAGTCGATTTGGCCAACGAGTTTGGTGCTGCGAACCCGTACCACACGCCGTCGGCCTCGACGTCGTCTGGTGCCTCCTTGTTCAGTCATGGCCGCCAGGCCAGCTCCCAGAGCAGCTCCCAATCAAGCCCTGCGAACCCGCGCTCACGACGGAACCCCTCCGACGTGAACAACCTGGACAACTTGATGAACGATATCGAGTCGTCGATGGCCGCCATGCACTCCCCCAAAGATGAGATGCCGCCGCCCCCTCCCCCGAAACCCGCGGCGCAGCCGCAACCCAGTCGGCGTGCGCCGCCTTCGGTGGATCTTCGAAACGATCCCGCGATCCAGAGCAGTCGACCGCGGGCGAGGTCACCACTAGCGACGCCAGACTACGATCCCCGCAACCCGATGGATCGCTACAACCAACATGAGCGTCAGCCCAGTGATGTGCGTAGTGTTTCATCACCGCCCCGCAACCGCCCCTCGCGAGGAAACTGCAAGTCTTGCGGCGAAGCCATCAAGGGTAAGAGCATCTCTTCGGCCGATGGCCGTCTGACCGGACGCTACCACAAGACCTGCTTCGTCTGCACGACCTGCCGCGAGCCCTTTTCATCGGCCGAATTTTACGTCCACAACGACAGGCCCTACTGCGAGCTTCACTACCACAAGCTCAATGGCAGTCTGTGCGGTACGTGCGGACGCGGCATCGAGGGCCAGTACTTGGAGGACGAGGAGCGCGTCAAGTACCACGTCGGTTGCTTCCGATGCGGCGACTGCGGCATGTCCTTGTCAAACGGGTACTTTGAGGTCAAGGGCAAGGCGTACTGCGAACGGGACGCCTGGCGCCGCATGCAACCCGCCCCGCGGATGGGCAACGGCGAGCAGCGAGGACGTTCGCCGGGTGGTCTCGCTCCCGGCGGCCCCGGGCAGGGTGGTCGCCGCCCGAGCAACGGCCAGTCCGGCATGAGGCCGCCCATGGGCCTCCCGCGTGGGCAGAGGATGGCTCCCGGTGCCGGACTCGCTCCGCCGATGCCTCGCATGAACAAGCGCATGACGAGACTCGGCATGATGTAAGCCACTGGGGCCCATCGGAGCCTCTGAAGGCTGACGAACTCCACACATTCTCTTCGTCGTATATGAATGGCTACTTACATTGCATCTTAATACCCTACGACACATTTCACGACCACGACATACCTGCACCATCATCTCGCCACATACATCCCTTTTCTTTTCTGTTGTCTAGAGTTTTATATACCCAGTCCTGAATGGACTCTGTTGATACCTGCATAAGACGATGCTTAAGGCTCGTCCTTGTTTTGAGCGTTGGTTGGAGGAAGGTTCCGACCGAGACGGTATGGGCATACTTGCATTGGACTTGATTCCATGCATGACATGGCCAAGGGGGGGGCTTTGCAGGCAACAGGGTGCACATGGGTGCTTTAGAAGTCGATGCCATCGACGGCGGATTGTCGGGCCATGAGACGGCAGTCCATAGCATAAGCCAAACAAGAAGAAATACTTTGACGAAGTTCCCTTGTCTCCCAAGTGCGGATGTAGTGAAACGTTGGCTCGCCGACTGCGATAATTCCACAGTGCCATGCTCAACGCACGAGTTGGTTCAACGGTCTCGTCGTGAGGCTAATGACTGTTACTCGATGAGCGTGAATGTCTCGGGTACTGGCTACGCTGGACGGCTCTCGGGTGAGTTCTCCCCCTACATAGACGGTCGGAACGGGAAGATGCACGACGACGTCGTACGGCCGAGCTGGAGACGCAAGGCGGTTTGCCGACCGGAGGACGGAGGAAGCTCGCATGCGGGGAATGGTGAGCGGACCGGTCACAGTGGAGGATTTTGTCCGGGCGCGCGGCGACGCCCGGGGGGGGGGGGCATATTCTAGGGGGCCAAGTAACATCTTCCAATTTTCTTATTCGGGCTACCTAGCCAAAAGGGTACAGACATGCTTACGTGTTATCACGGGTGAGAGAATCTCTTCGGCGGTGAGTGGGGGTAACCTTTGTGAGTGATGATGAGCAGGATTGATTTCCGAGTCGGGGGGGAAGCGGCGAGTGTTCTCCACCGGAGGAGAACGTTTCGGAAAGAGTGTGCTTTGCGGTTTGAGGTGACGGGGGGGACGGAGACAGGGAGACGCTAGTGTCGGGTGTTGATTGACGAGGTCGAGCTGGCAAAAGGTTTGTTGTATCATCGGCCAGGGTTTCACTCGCGGGCTCCCCCCCCCCTCCGTTCTGTGGATGGAAATAGAATACCGACGAGACTCTTTTTTTTTTCTGGACGCGGGAGAAGGACGCGCGGGACGGAACCGGACAAAAGTCGCAGAAAGGGGGGGCGGGGGGAAGGGTTCGTCAATTGGAGTTGGGATGATGTATTTGTCGTGAGCTTGGTTGAGGCTGCAATAGGTACAGGTACAGGTAGTTTGTGACGAGATCACCCATTCTGCGGACGCGTGCTCTCGCCCTCCCCAGACGCAGGTTCGAGCACATGTCGACGGCGGGTATCTGTCTGTGTGGAGGGAGGGTTTTTTGTTCATGTGTACGTTAATTGTTGTATGTTGTTATGACGCTCCTGCGCCGTAGCATCCATTGCCACCTTCTCGAATCGGCGGAGGCGCCCCCTTCCCCCCCCTTTCCCCAAGTCGCTGCGATGTTCCGCATCGTCACTTTGTTCAGAGTTGATGAGCCTCCCGGATAGAACAAGTACATCAAGTGGGATCCCGTGACGGATATAAGCGGTCAGCGAGACCGGCACGTGTCAAGTGTCTTTCTTCAAAGGACGGTTGGAAAACATGGCTATCTGGGTCTCTTTCACCATCTGAGTGTCTCGGTACTTCGGGAGAGAAGCGAGACGGTTTTTTTTTGTTTTTTTTTGGCTTGGCTTTGGATCGGCAAGGGGGACGCTACAGGGGCGGGGACCCAGGTACCTTATTAGCGCCCCTCTGCTCTGCAGTGTGTGGAAATGCTGCTAAGGAGATTCTACTCAGGGGGAGAGAGGAGAAGGGTACCGCGCGGCCAAGTTTAAGTTGCTTTTTGGGGGGAGGGGATGGTCAGAATTTCAGGGAACTACCCTCTTGTTCTTTTTTCTTCTTTTTCTGCCCTCATCCCATTTCCCCCCCCAACGCGTCTCCTTTTTGTTAGGTAGGTTTCGGGCGTCTCTTTGTCGTCTGGCAGGTTTGTTTCATCGGCTCAACGGCGCGGGAGTTACGGTTGTACCGCATGAACCAGCGCGGGAATGGCGTGTCTGATGTCGAAATTGTCTCGGGAGCCGGGGATACTTTTTCTTTCTTTTTCTCATACTTCTCTCTCTTTCTGCCTTCTTTGTTCCTCTCTTTCTCGGCGTTGACTCGTCCGACGTTGGCTGGAAACCACACAATGCAATCACGCCTTCGAAATTGAGGCATCCACTGATCGCTGGCCCGGCAGCGAAGGACAAGCTACTCGCGGCGGGCTGGCGATTAACGGCCGTTTCTTACGGCTCCAGTCCGGACTTGGCTTCAGCTCCATCTCCCTTCATTTTTTGTCGTGCGTTCTCTGTCCATTCTCCGACCTCGTTTTCGTTTCTTCGAGAAGCATTTAGCGCTCTCGGCTGCGAGGTGTCACAGAAGAGTGAGGGATGGACGCGCCACCGTCGCACGGCAGATGCCACCCACCTGTTTGCCTGTAGCTCCAGCTATCCATTACGCACGACCGCAGTGTTGCGTGATGGATTGATTGCCGGCTGCCGGGCTCTCACAGAATCAAGAGTCAGGGGAGGAGGAGGGAGGGGAGAGAGGCGGTGGGCCAAACCCGGGCCCCTCTTTTATTAGAGATTAGTTGGCGGGTGGCGGCCAATCCCTCATCAACTGACGGAACTGTGATCTACGCACAACGGCCACAACCCAACCTCACCAGACGGCCCTGGCTCATCAGTTTGCGACCTGGTGCTTGGTGCTTGCTGTTTGATTGGCCAGTACCGTTCGGCAGTGCGCGTATTCCGTCTCCATCTGCGGGTGTCCGTGGGAAGGGGCTCTGGGAGATATACAAAAGGTACTGTAGATAGGCATGTAAATGTACTGTGTCGTCTCCGTGGGTGTGGGATACATGGCGTTGCTTCAAAATCCAGTTTTAACCCACCGCCATCTGCGTGCGAACGAATCGAATGGCACCCTGAGTACCTGCAGTCTGCAAACTGGGAGACAGAAGGTGTGATAGAGTAGGTAGGTGCCACCCTAATATAGGTGGTACTGTAGGTAGGTGTGGTTGTGAGGTACCCGGTGCCGGTGCCGGTGCCTGTGGCGTGGATGAGGAGGCGATAGGATTGGTGGTGATCCTTACCCCCTTTCATGGAAGGTGAAGATGCTCTTGCCTGTTGCCGCGTGTGGCTTCCCTCCTCCTATCCTTGACTCCTCGGTTCCTTGGTTCCTTTGATTCCTGCCTCGTGGTCTCCATCTGCGTCGTCACCATCGTTTTGTCGTCGTCGTCGTCGTCGTCGCCGCCGCCGCCATTGATTTTCCTCTCCTTCCACAACCTGCGACACGCACTTCTATTCTTTTGCTCGTTTCGTCAACGTTGTCATCGTTTCACCTCCAATCTCACCTTGAATTTTGCGGAGGCGTATCGTCGTCCCCCACGCGCCGTTCGATCGCACCACCCACCCCGATAAAGGACATCCAGGGGGGGGGAAAACCATCCCAACCGGACCGACCTTCTTTGACAGGAGCTGTGCCACTCTTTTAATCAACCAGTCTTATCCAATTTCGCCAAGGCCCCCTCAACTAGTCCCGCTTGCACTGCACCCGCTGTTGTTTGGGTCAGGTCTGTCGTTTGTCGTCCGTCGATTAGCTCTGCGACCACCGCGAGAAACCACAATCCATCAATCTCGACCTCGACCAGCTCTCTGCGCTTCGGGTCTGTCATTCCTTTGGTGTTGTGTGTTTTCCGCCTCCGCAGCATGCCTCTATAGCGCTGAGGCCAACACTTTTCAACCCTTCAACCCAATCGTTCGTCCGATCAGCGACTGCATACGCTTCGTTCAAGCCCGCAGATACTTTAAATTAAACTATCGCCGCCGCCGCCGCCGTTGTTGCTGCCGGGCCGGCAATGTTGACCATGCTCAAGCAACAGTCCCCTAGAGGCTTCATCGTCCCGAGGGCACGCCCCAAGACGCTGCTCTTCCTGGCCCTCGCCGTCATCTCCGTCTACTTCCTCGCAACACGCGGCGCTCCTGCCGGATACCGCGTCGTCCCGTGGGACCACCAAGGCGCTGCTCCGTCCTCCGAGACGGTCGCCGAGCCCCCCAAGTCGGAAGAAGAGAGGAAGCAGGAGGAGGAGAGGCAGAAGCAGGAGAGAGAAAAGCACGAACAGGACCTCCGGGACGAGTTCGCGCGCGAGTACGATGCCGCCAAAAAGTAGGCGCCTTCCCTTATCCATTGCTGACGCGCGAAGAACCACGTCAATTGATGCAGAAGACTGACCATTTTACTCTGTGCAGGCTGCCCGGCAACGATGCCATCTACGGAAACACGCTCAATTCTTTGAGAGACAAGGAGAACAGGACCGCCGAACATGCCGCCAACCTCCGAGAGGCCGGCACTCAGGAGGAGGCCTACACCAACCAGCGTCCCGTCTACTTCAACCCCTATCCCGACTACAACAGCGAGGAGTGGAACAAGACGCATCGCGCGCCTCACATCCCGTGCATTGGCGCTACTGGCGAGGCAGTTGAGGATCTGTTGGTCTTCAAGGGCCACCCTGAGAAGTTTCCCGACCCGGGATTCGGCGGCTTCGATATCCTCAACATGGACGGCAACGTCTGCTACGAGCGCGAGACCAGGCTCGGCCCCTATGGCCTTCTGCCCCAGCTCAGCAAGGCCGGTCTCCGAATCGACTGGGACAACATCAACTGGGGCGATCTCCAGGAGAAGTGCATTGAGAGAAACACCGCTCGATTCGACGAGGGCGAGCCGAACCCATACATCAAGACCGCTTACCCCGACATTGCAGAGAAGTATGGCAAGGAGATCGATGAGGCAGAGAAGCAAAACGAGAAGCGCGGTCTCGGTAAGTTCAGGGGCGGATCCAAGGCTGCCAAGGTGACGACACCCGACACCCGCACCGCCGTCCTGTTGCGAACCTATACCGGCAAGAAATACACCGAGAACGACAAGCAGGTCATCCGCTCCCTCATTTCCGAGCTCTCCCTCCGATCCGGCGGCGAGTATCAGATCTTCCTATTGCTGCACGTTCGCGACCAGGCCCTCGACATCTGGAACGACGAGGCGACCTACCAGTACGTGCTCAACGAGCATGTTCCCCTCGAGTTCCACGGCATCACCAAGCTCTGGAACGACCAGGCCGTCTGGAACATCTACACAGCTTTAACGGACGAGAACGAGAAGAGCGTGCACTCGGCCCAGTGGCTGTCGGTGCAGAAGTTCAGCCAGGACCACCCCGAGTTCGACTTTATCTGGAACTGGGAAATGGACGCCAGGATCATCGGCCATAACTACGATTTTCTGCAGCGCCTTAGCGACTTCGCCAAGAAGCAGCCTCGCAGAGGCCTGTGGGAGCGCAACGAGCGTTACTACATCCCAGACTACCACGGGGACTACGACACCGACTTCCGCAAGGACGTCGAGCAGCGCACCCGCGGCCACCAAATCTGGGGCCCGCCCAAGTTGCCCTTCATCAACCCGGTCGGCCCCAAGCCTCCCGTCGAAAATCCTGAAAAGGACCCTTACAAGTGGGGAGTTGGCGAGGAGGCCGACATGATCACCGTCGGCCCCATCTTCAATCCCATTAACAGCAGCTGGATCATCTCGGACCACATCTGGGGCTACAGAGACGAGCAGTTCCCCGATCCCGCCAAGACGCTCCCCCGCCGAACCACCATCGTCACCCAGTCCCGCGTCTCAAAGCGTCTCTTAGACATCATGCACGTCGAGAACCTCCGCGGCAACCACATCGCTTCCGAGATGACTCCTCAGACTGTCGCGCTGCTCCACGGGTTCAAGACCGTGTTTGCGCCTCACCCCACCTGGTTTGACCGCCCCTGGAATGGAACTTTCCTTGCCAAGTGGTTCAACCCTGGACCCCGCGGCGAGAGTGGTGGCGAGGGCAGCCCTATGGGCTGGGGAAGAGAGCGCAGATACCAGGGTATGACCTGGTACTACCGTGCCGAGCCTCCCCCAAGGCTGTACAACAACTGGATCGGTTATGTCGACACTAAGATTGGAGGCAAGAACTGGGAGAGAGCGCACGGCCGTCCTTGCTTGCCGCCCATGATCCTCCACCCCATCAAGGAGGTCAAGCCGACGGAACCCGGCTTCGCGACCCAGTTTGAGCTCTTCTACGGCTGAACTCGCACACGCGGTACGATGGTGTATGATCTACGAACAAGACTTGCTTCAAACTGGTCTTCATGGGTTTCGCTGGTGTGACATTGGTCATGTATGCAACGGAACACACTGGCGGTCGAAGCAACGGGATATGAGGTGCTTCAACCAAGGCCAGGCCAGATCTTCCGGAGACCAACCACGCCTTCTGCGACATCAGACCTGCCGGCTACGAAGAAATGAGCCCCAAGTAGGCGTGAAATCAACACGACACGACCCCTTCATCAACCCAATCTGTCCATACTCTTTAGGCTCTCCCATGGCAAATGGGGACACTGGCGCAATGCCACCATCAGAGCGAGGCGTTTTTCATTTTCTTTTCCTTAGCTGCTTTTGTTCCACCGTGGAAACAAACCTTTCTATTGCCATTCGGGTGTTGCATCTCATAAAGACATACCACATTTGTTCTTGTTATTGTGTCTGATCATGAAAACCCATTTTGATCTTCATTATCCTCATTTCTTTTTCGCCTAGAGCATTTCATAGGTTTTAGACCTACATATCAAATCAGAGCATCAGCGGCCGGCCCCTATAACGGCGGGTTCTGGTTCTCAATTGTACAAAAGGACTGTGTCTATGGGCCGAGTATTTAGGGGAGGAAAGATAGATAGAGTGGCAGGGGAGCATGGCGGGTTGACAGAAGGCCAAGATTACATAGAGTCTGCTCTATATTGCTAGGTGCTGGGATGGCCTGTCAATAGTAATTTGCCATGGTGTTCGAGCTTGTTTCTTGTGGTATCGGTGATTTTTGGTGACGTACTGTGTTCTTGTGCCTGATTGCTGGACCTCGGCTTCTCGTCTTTGGGGGTTTGGGGGGCTAACTTTTTAGAAGCGGCGTGTTCTCAAGCAGACAGCTCCGACAGGAATTCGATGCTGCTGATATGTGCAAGAGCCAAGTAAGCATCTCACTCACCTCCTTGCTCCATGACGGAAAAAATGAATACAGAAATCACAAAAGGGGATGAAAAAAATAAGGGTGACCAGGCGGGGGGGTCGAACTCGGCGAGCCAAGGACGGGCCAGCGAGAATCTAGCCGGCGGGAACGAGAGCTTCAGCGCCATTCGACCACCCTGCCCGGTCTGATGATTGTTGTTGGACGGATTCAGATTGATTACTCTCATAAAGGAGAGGGTTGGAAGGTGAAGGGCACTCACTGTCCTGGGCAGAAGTAACGGGAGCAGGTCACGGAAGGAAGGTGCGGGAGGAAGGTGCGAGGGGAAGGCACCACAGAAAGACACGGAAGAATAGGAAACGCCTAGACAAAAGGATAACATAGCAGCAATGCCCGAGGCAGAAACCGCTTGTCGATTAAACTCCCCTCCTGCCCCGTAGAGAACATACAAAAGCAAACCGATCGCCAAGCGGGCCATGACGACTGTGGCTGCTTGGGAGCATCATCATCCATCACAGTCGTTTTGAGAACAAATTCTAGCCCATGCGTGACGTATTTCCCGTGAAAAATGTTGGTGATCACCTTCTCCTGCGTAACTCTTGTGCTCCTCTACCCTCTTGATATCAACTGGGCACACCCTGCATCGCCGACAGACCACCTAGGGACCCTGCGTCGGCCAAGGACAGTATCGGCACTCGCTTACTTCCAGGGAGGGCAAGGCCTCCCTTTCTCCTCCTTGAAAAAGAAGTCTACTCTGGTGGTAGCTTGTCATCTAAAAAGCTGTGTCTGGGCGATGCTGCTCCCAATAGGTAGTTAGTCCCGCGGCGTGCAGTGACTGTCATGAAAAGGGGTGCTTGAGACAGTAAAGAATGATGAGGATAAGTTGGAGCTGATAGAAGAGAACAAATCGTTTCGGTTTGTAGTTCCCCCTTTATGGATGGAAGGTTACAGACGCTGTGTCAGGGCTCGAAATGGGCATGACGGGCCAGCAAAAGTCGAATCAGCAGGATGAAGGCATTAACATCTCTCGACTATTCGTACTAACGATTGTTGTTGAACGGATCATGGTGAAACTTGATTCCTGACTGCTTTTACCTACATATAAGGGCAGGGAGGGAATGTGAAGAGCAGTGCACAAAAGAGATGTCACGGGGACATATCACTGGGACATGGACGGGGGGGAGGGCTAGGAGAAAGGCATGCAATAGGGAGAGTTGTTACATGACAACATCTAGACAAAAGTCAAGGGGTGTCCATATGCAACGCTGGAGCCACGGTAAGGCAGACCCTGACGCACGGCTATGAACGTTAGGTGCAAATACGAAAAAAATCTAGGACCAGATGGAGGATCGAACAGTACGAGCCAAGGACGGGCCTGCGAGAGTCGAGCCGGCGGGAACGAGAGCTTCAGTACCTCTCGACCATCTGGTCCGTTGAGAAACGAGAAGGAATGGTTGCATGGAAAGGGTACTCCTGTACGGGTGCCTCTTTCCCTGGGTCCTGGGTACCTCTTTCCCCGGGTATCCCCTTCGACGCCCCCCCCCCCCTGATACTGAGAGGAAACAACATTTGATTTCTAGCATGAGATTTCCAGCATGAAAAACCTGCAAGACATATCGGATTTATCAGAATACATGGAACCAAACGACTATCACCTTACACATAACATCAGACCGTCTCGAACACTACCTATCTCACTTTCTTACCCCCCCCCCGTCTGGCTCATCACAAGGTCACCTCGACGAAACCCTGGCCAATAACGTCGAAGTCGAGAGCGTGTCCCTCGAGACCCTTCCACTCCTCCAACATGGCGCAGCAACTCTGCGGCAGGCCCTCCACGACTACCTTCACCCTTTCATCCTTCTCGCCGCCGCTGCCGTCCTCCTTCTTCTCGCGGACCGTGACCTTGTCCTTATCCGCCTCGCGGACGCACGTCTCGATGACAGCCCTGCCGCCCTTGTCGACTCCCGAATCTCCGTGCGCCACGCTCCACTCGTACGCGGCGTTGTCCAGAACGAGGTCGAACAGCTCGTGGCCCTCGGCCGCCCCCGCCTCCGCCGACCTCGCCTTGATGGCGACGGGCTGCAGGTCGTCGGTGCCCTGCTCTATCTTGCGATCGAGCACGTACTTGTCCCAGGCATCGTATATCCCGTTGAAGATTTCTTTCTGCAAGTTGGTATATGCTGGCGCCATATAGTTCTGGCGGCGCGAGAGGACGGCGACGGGCTGAAGGTCGTCGGTGCCCTGCGCCATCTTGCTCTCGAGCAGCCACCGGGACCAGGCCTCCTTCCTCGCATTGGCTATATCGTGTTCCAACCAGTATGAGTTTTTAAATTGGCGAGGGAGGATGGCGACGGGCTGCAGGTCGTCGGAACCCTGGCCCATCCTGCGCTCGTTCTCGGCTCGAAGCACGTCCTCGGGCGTGCCACTCCTTATGACGAAGGCCTCGAGCACGTCGGCGACGAAGGGCGGGAGGCCGTTGCCAAAGCCGCTCTTGGGCGGCTTGCGCGGTTCATCCTCCTGGCGGGCCGTAAGGGTGGGCGCGGCGTAGCTCAGGGTGGCGACGGCGCCGGCGAGGAGGAGTTGGATCCGCATTGTTGTGGTGAGATTGATGGGGTGGAGCGGTTCTGGAACGATAGAGTGATTTGTAGACTGGTGTTGATGAGTTGGTTGACTTGTGCAGATGAACTAGTCCTCGTAGTGTTTGCTGGAGAGCGACACCCAGAAAGGAGGGGGGGTTATATTCTTCGCTTCGAGGACCGGGCCTACAAGGTCATCGGTGACCTTTTTGCTCTCGCATCACAAGTATGACAGGCTTCTTGAGGGCTTTACGACCTCGATGTTGCCTTCTTGACACTTTCGCTCACCGGGCTTGCTGCATGGCTTTCTCACCCGTGCAACCTTTGTCGTTGCTGCTCATAACTTTGTCTACACGTTGTCGTCGGCCGGGCACGCAAAGGCGAAGGAGGCTGGTATCAGAGTTTCAATGGCGTCCTTATCGAAACCCTTCTGTCCATCAACATGCAACTCGCAGGAGAAGAACACAAGGTGAGGTCCTAGACAAGCGGCGGGTAGGGAAGCCGTCAGCCACAGCGTCATATATCGCAAGACACTCACAGTCTGTCCATTAAGAGATGTTTCCCCACAACATTCGTATTCACGAACCGACTGCGATGTTGAACCGCAGCATTAAACGCAACTTCGCGACTCAACCCCCAAAGGGTCTGGATGGCCTATGGCATCCTTCGCAGCTTCCAAGAACATATCGTCCGCGTTGTGTTCGGGGTGGAACCGTCGCTCTAGGCACCCGTTGTGAAGATAAGCACTAGAGAGAGAGAGCTCCCCTTATCCGCATCGGCGAGCCCGCCATGCCGAGACATGTTCCATTACGGCACAGCTCGGCGGACGTCATACAAATAGCCCAGGCGACGGCGCGCACTCACTCACCTCACCCGGATGATTCACACAGACTCCACCACAGGCACGGGAAAACTTACACAAAGACAACCACCACAGGCTAACAAGTGATGGCTTCACACGAGGCCGATCGCGGCAACACGACCCCGGGTCCGGATCTCGCAGGGTTCCTTGATGATGCCCGTTTCAGCCAAACTTTCACCTTGCCCTCCGGTCCCGGTCGACCGCACCCATTCCGTGTCACGTACAGCGACTACGGCCACCGGGACCCGGAGGACCCATCACGAGAACACGTCCTCCTCTTCTGCGGCCCGCTCATGGGCAGGTAAGACAACACCCCCCCCTCTCCCCATCACGCACCTCGCCGGTCTCTCCCACACCTCAATCACCTTCTGACGCCAACGTCCCAGCCGCTTCCTCCACGTCGCCAAGGACGCCCTCGCGAAGAAACACGGCGTCAGGGTCATCCACCCGGACAGGCCCGGGTTCGGCGGCACCACACCGGTGTCCGTCGCAGACCGCGTCCGCGTCTGGCTCGAGATCGTGCCGGCCCTCCTGCGCCACCTTGGCATCCGCCACGTGTCTGTTGCCTCGCACAGCGCCGGCGCCATCTACGCGCTCAACACCCTGCTCCACCTCCGCCACATCCTTTCGCCCGCCCGCCCGTACGCAGCGCTCATCACGCCGTGGGTCCACCCGTCCCGCTCGGGCGTCCTGCTCATGACTGCCGCGAGCGGATTGCCGGAGGCCGTGCTGGGCAAGTTCCACGCGCTCGCCCTCTTCTCCCAGCGCAACATCGCGCCCGTGGCCGGGTTCAGCAGCGGCATTTTGAGCGGCTTGACGCCTGGTCTCGAAGCCGTGAGCAAGTTGTTACCGTCGCTGCAAACGAGTCCGGCGGTCGTCGAGGAGAGCGAGAGGCCGCCCGTCGCCGTTGTGAGCGAGAATGCACGCATGGCCGCTTTCGAAGAGGCAGTCTGGAAGCAGCTCATCGGGAAGGTGTTCGCGGAGAGCGTGCAGGGTCTCAGCGAGGACCTCATCCTGCTGCTGAAGCGGGCGGCGCATCCGGAGTACTGGGGCTCGTGGAAGGACTACGACGAGTTCGTCGCCCTCCTGGCCGAGGGGGAACGGAACCTGGGCGCCGGCGTGGTGTCGGACGGCGCGAGGCTGGAGGTCGAGGTGTTTTGGGCGGCGGAGGACAACCTGATCGGCACCGGAGACGGGCCGAAGTGGTTCATCGACTGCTGGGGGGCTGAACGACGTGGTGACAGGATCGACTTTGCGAGCCACATCGTTCCCGGGGCCGACCACGACGGCATTGTAGAGTTGGGCTTTGATGTCATGGAGCGGATATTCCGCCATGTGGCCGGGACTGGTGGAGATGCGCACTCGGATTCGTCAAACGTAGCAGTGAGTTCTTCTCAAGGGGAGGAGGCCGCTGTCTGAGGCGCATCATGTCCGAACCCAAGTTAGGTATTCAGAGGTCGAGCACCTCCTCCAGTGGAGAATGAGAGAGGGAGAGGCGGCCCCGTCAGAAACTGGGCCCTGCAGCTCATGATTCTGATTATTTGCCGGTATTGGTTCCACAGCCTAGTCAAGGATTGTGAAGAGGAAACTAGCAGATTTGAGTATCCCCATCCATCAGCAGCCGAGCCAAACTTTACCTAGCAGCAGCAATCTTGAATCTTAAACCTTGGCTTACCGAGCTCTACGAAGCGCTACTATCATGAGCTACGTCCCCAACACATCGGCCAGTTCAACGCGCTGGTCACCAAACACGTCTGCGGAACATCAGACGACATAGAGTTTCGTGGCAGAAGTCCAGAAGGCTTCCCATCTCTTCCTCCCTCCCCTCCCCTCCTAAAAGAAACTCAAACGACCCCGCGCCCCGGGTTCTCATGCACGCAAACGGTCAAACCTCGGCAGAGGACGAAGGCCTCCTGCGGAGGAAACTTGATGAGCTTGGCGGAGATGAATAGGACTGCAGTACAGAAACCAAGTCCTGGGCTCATCGTCACGCGGCAGCGTCTCATGATCCGCAGACTCCACGGACGAGGTTATCTCGTCGCACAGTCGCTCCAAATGCGATTGTACTTGCGACGGAACTTTGGGCTAGGGACAATAAAAACCGGATCAATGTCCCAGGAACATCCCCGAGAGCCCAGGCTGTTGACAGGGGGGAGAAAGTAGCCGCTTGGCCTCCTAAGGAATTTGTAGTCGCAGCCGGAAGTTCGGGGTCACGGTCCAGGAAAAGACGAGCGGAATAAACTCATTGGAAAATATGTCTGGGGTCTGGGAGAATATGTGCTCGCGGGAGGGCGGCCGAGGAACGGACATACGTCCATGTTTCAGCGCGCTGCTCAACGGACACTTCCAACCGGACAAAGAAAAAATGAAGGGGGATGCTCAGTTGTTTCCTGGAGGCTGACGTTGGGGAGTCCGAGACAATGCGTTCCGGCCCCGGGGGAGGGGGAGGGGGGTTCCCACTTCCGCCGACGCTCAACACAGATGACATCTGTTAATGACCCCACGCTTTCATCCCCCACATCCTTATCACGATCCATCAGACCCCAATCCCATGCGCCGAGGTTCGGGGGGGGGAGGGGGAAGGAGGCACAGGCCATCCATCCCCTAACGCTTGAAGCTCTCCCCATTTGGGATGGAAGCTCCCCTCACCGAAAGCTCGAAAGCTTACTCCGACCTCAACCACACACCCATCCACAACTCTCCCTCAGTCTCATCCCGCCGCCCTCTCATCCCACCTCTGGCAAGCCACACTGGTCATAACCTCTCACACTTACTCTCACTCCAGACTCGTCCACCTCACAACAAGTCTCACAAAACCCCAAGATCTCGAATCGCAAACACACACACACACACACACACAAGAGGGAGAGATCCGAAAGAAGAAGAAAAGACCAAACCGCCCCCAATGCCGCCGCCGACAAAGCTCACCTCCCCCCTCTCCCTCGTCGTCACCGCTGAGCCCCTCGCCCGCGGCCCCTTCGCCCCCTTCGGCGACGTGATCGAGAACCCCCACCCGGACGTCCTCCCCTCCGCCACACTCCCCCCGGCCGTCTCGGCCTCCTTCTCCGCCGTCCCCGCCAACCAGGGCACCGCCATCAAGTACCAGAACGTCTCCTTTCCGCTCGACCTCTACCCCCAGGCCCCGAGCGCCGCCCCCGGCACCGGCTCGGCCGCCAAGCCCATCGTGAGCATCTTCTCCTGCGCCGCCCGCGCCCTCGACCCCCCCTCCCCGGCACCGGCCCCGCCCATCTCCACCCTCCTCCCCTACACCTACGCCGGCGGGCCCTCCCGCGCCGGCCTCTTCCACGTCCGCATCCTCGAGCGCCACCCCTTCACAACCCAGACCTTCACCCCCCTCGCCGCCTCCGCCTCCGCCTCCGCCACGCCCTCCGCCGCCTATCTCGTCATCGTCGCGCCCACCCTCCCCGCCTCCGCCGCGGACTCCTCCCTGCCCGCCCCCGCCACGGGCGGTAAGGGCCGCGGCCTCCCGGACCTTAGGCGCCTCAGGGCCTTCGTCGCGTCCCCCGGCCAGGCCGTCACCTACGGCGCCGGCACGTGGCACGCGCCCATGGTCGCCCTGGGCCCCCCGGGCTCCGCTGTCGACTTCGTCGTGACCCAGTTCGCGAGCGGCGTCGCCGTCGAGGATTGCCAGGAGGTCGAGCTCGCGCCGGAAGGCGAGGGCGAGGGCGTCGTGGTCCAGGTTCCCGAGAGGACGCCTGTCGCTGCCAAGTTGTAAGAGCGGATGGGTGGCTTTTATCTCATGTAAAAGAACTTTAGAAAAAAGAAGACGTGGAAGAAAAAAAAACCTCCCCGAAAAAAAGAAAAAGAAAAGAAAAGAAACCGGTAACAGGGAGGGAGTACGTATGGTAGCAGTTGGCGAAATTGACATGATTGACAAGGCGTACTCTCGCACGAGTCTCTCTACAATGATTGGGGGGAAAGAGACGACGGCCTACTGCTTTGCATTTCAGAGGTTGCGGTGGAGATGGCTGGCACCTTACCTACCTAGCTACGGGAACCGGCGTTGCTGAGCCTTGGTAGATTGGGTACCGTCGAAAAACATCGCGAGTTTGATCAACATGTCGACCAGGCCCGGAGCTATACAGTCGTCGATCGGACGCTGGGAATGTAAACACCAACCACATCATGGAGCTCGGCATTTGGTGACCAATAGATCTTTTTTTTATAACCACTTTTCCTGGGCTGTCCCGAACCATAATAACCCTTGACAAACAAACCAAACTTTTCACACTTGTGCAATCTCTGAGGGCTCTCAATCCATTCCCCCCTCTGCACTCATGTAATGTACTCAAACAACATCAAGAAACCCCGTCCCGGGAACGCAATCCTCCGAAAATTCCTCCCATCAACCTCCGAAACGAGCAAATTCCTCGCCCTTCATCTCTCTCTCAGCTCATCATCACTCCCTCGTGTGCCGCCTCTCCATCTCGGCTGTGTCTCCCTTCCAATCGTAGCTTGTGCAAGTGAAAGAAAATCATCTCTGCGTAATGGTCCTGGTGTCGATGCCTTTCGTTCAGCCCTCGAACTCGACGAACTCGACGGATCGGACAAGCTTCTCGACTGCCGAGCTCTCTAGATAGGAGCGATACCGAAGCGGGTAGGCCGGGTCAACCGTGGCTTTTTCGCTGACTGGAAGGCGGGTGCGACCATCGAGATCGCCCGAGCCGCGGATGCGGCCGCGCTGTCTCTGATTGAATATGTCGAACTCCAAGGTGGCGGGCGACACGAGGTGGTAGATCGTCACCTTGCGAGTCTGGCCTTGTCGGATGACACGGCCCTTGGCCTGGTCCATGTACATTGTGTAGTTGTCAGAGTCCGTGAACAAGACGCCGGCGAAAATGACGTGGTTGGCCTCGGTTAGGTTCGTGCCCGCCGATTCGGAAGACATGAGGTTCTGCACCAGCACAGCCTTTCCTGGGAAGCTCTTGAAATCCTCAATGATCTCAGAGTCCATTTCACCGCCAGTTGTCACGTAGACCGCGACGTCATCCCCGATGCTTCCAAACAAATGAACGCGTATCGCCTCTTTGACCCGGGAATAAGGCGCAAAAACGATGGCCTTCTCGTCATCCTCGACGTCCTGGAGAATGATTTTCTCGATTTCGAGCATCTTCGACCCAGACAGGCCCGACACGGCTGCGTCGAACTTTTCGACCCCGTCGGCATCATCCTCCTTGAAGAATGAGTCCCAAGGCATAAAAGACCCCTGGCTCGTTGCCTGGCATCCTTTGGTTGGGCACGTACGATGTTGGCTCTCGGTAAAAGCAAGATGGCAATCGTAACAGAGCGTGTGACCACATGCGATCGACTGAAGACCCCGGTCGGTCGTCTTATGGCACTGGGAGCACCGGATCGGGAGGCTGTTGTGGGCGTCGAAATTGTGGTTCTGCAGGCAGTCCGCCTTAAGGATAAACATTTGGTTCCGCCAGGCTGTTGCCGCGGTCTTGATGCCGGCTTGAATGCTCTGGATGACCAGCATGAAGCAGTTCAGGACCTCGTCGATCGGTTGTCCTCTGGGTCTGATCATTCGTCCTTTGCGGGGTCGGTCCTTCGGCAGCTGGATCCCGAATTCGAAGTCATCCTTTGTCAGTTTCCCAGCGACGTGCTTGTCGAACCGATCCGCAAAGAAAAAGTCGTCTTGGAGGTGGGTATGATGCTTTAGTCCCATAGTGTGTGGCAGCGAATCGTGGAGCGCATGCACGGGGTTAAGTTGCTTAGCTCGAATCATATGGATGATTTCCTCCCTGGTGTCGGCTGGTCCGTCGATGTCGGGTCGATGCCAGCGCGCCTTCACCATAGAAAGCTCCTCATCTGAAATTTCCATGCCTTCATCAAAAATCCACCAATTGGCAGCAGTAAACGATCCAGGACCACCGCCGTGATCCATTGACCAGGTCTTGATGTCCCAAAGGTCACGTCCCTCCAGTCTTTCATATGGCTTCCTGCCCGAGACGCACGTCTTGTTGATGATTGCCTCCCTGAGGAAAATGATGAGCTGCCGGTCGCCGGCGATTTCCGCCTTTTCGTGCTTGAAAATATCAATGATGTCGTGCATGTGGCCCATGTATGCCGCTTTCTTGGCCTTCAAAGTGCTGCTGCGTGGACTATCATCGTTCTCAAGAACGTTGGCGAGGTACATCATCTGGTCAAAGAGCGATGAAATCGCGTACGAGCAGTGTTCCAAGAACATGGCAGATCCATAAGCCAAATATCGCATGATTGAGCGGAAAGATAGTTCTTCTCCATTCTTCATCCAACTCATGTTGATGAATCCCTGGCGATTGCTCCAGGAGGGAACAGACGCAAGCAGAAGCAGGGCGTCGATGGCTTCAGCCCACACGGACTTCCCCGAAGCCTTGACCTTTGATCCGGAACTGGCCAACTTCTCATCGGTCACAAGGGCCTGTACCAGCAGCGAAAGTTGGCTTGGTATACCGTGTATGTCGAACTTGGCGTCGTAGAGACCCTGCTGTACCAGGTTGTAGATGGTGGCCTCCAGAGGCTCCATCGGGGCAAAGCACAACAACTCTTCGACTTGCACATTTTCCACGTCCGTCTTGTTCTTGCGAAAGTGGTGCAAGATAAAACTCTTTGCCTGCTCGTGACGCTCGACAGCCAGCTTCGCAGATAAGGGCTCAGCATAGCTGCGGTACTTCTCGGCATCGGTCTGCTCCGAGATTCTTGGCCCCATTGTGACGTTTGGGAAATATCCCGGCATTGAGGGTGCAGCACGAGCAACGTGGACATTCAGCAACGTCCCAATGTCGCAAATCCGGCCAAGATCGACCGTAGGGGGCGTTCCGGAAAGAATCCACTTGGCGGAGGCAACGACCTTTTCCAGGAACACGGCGACGGGCGTGTTTTCGTACGAGAACTCGTCCAAGACAGCCCGCTGGAAGGTATACATCTCCAGGAGCTGACCCTTCTTGAACGCTTCCAGCACGTCGATGGCAGTAGCAACCTTGGCCTTAGAACTGGGTTTCGAGGCTCCTGCTCTCTTCTTGGCGCTTGTAGTCTGAGTCTTCCGGTCGCTGGGGCCCACGTTGTTGTCCTCGACCATCTGAATCCAGTCGTTTGTAACATTGCGTCGGTTCTGCAAAACGGTATCAAGCTGCGTGATGTTCATGCTGTCTGGGTTGAGAAAGTCGAAACCCGACTGACGAATGGTCTCGGTGGCTTCGGAGTACCAATCGCGGTGGTCCTGTCCCTTCAACGCGGACTTTCTGTGGTGAATAGGCGGAAGCTTAGACACCGCTGCAAGCTTCTCCAAGTTCTTGTCTGAAGAGACGAAGGTAGTGCTGACAATTATGATGTCTGCCACTATCATCTTCTCCCGCACGATATCGGTGGGCTTAGTGATGACGTGTACGGTGAGCAAGCCGTTTCCGTGGCCTCCCGAATCACGCCCGACGAATCTGGCAGCCTCGTTGGCCCACTGACCCACGATGTGAGGCGGAACGATGACCAAGGTAGCCTTGAGGTGGATAAGGCAGTTGGCACCCAAGTGAGCAGCACGCTCATCGATGGATTTGGCCTCGTTGGCTGCATTGGCGGTGGAGAAATCAACAAGGCCGAGCGTGACGACTGTCTTGCCATAGCCGATGTCATGCGCTAGAACGCCACAATGGGAGAGATTTTCCAGTGTTGTCGTGCCCCATAGACGCACATTGACCGACGGTAGAAGACACTCTTCGAACTCCTTCTCCAGGAATGGATCGACGGCGTGTTCCCGCTTCAACATCCACTGGACAGCCTCCCACTGGTCACGTCGCAAGTTCATTTGGTTGCGAACAAAGTTGGGGGGCTGTCTCGGATTATCCGAAGGGAAATCGCCTCTTTTGACCGGTTGCATGCTCTCCTTCAATGGCCGCAGCTCCTTCAAGCTCGGATCCACAAACTCAAACTGGACATCAAAGGTGCCGGATCCTCGAGGCGAGCGTACAAGAGCGGACATGGCATCGTTTCTTGGGGGGAAGTGTGCAAGGCCTCGGTGCGCAAGTACCTTCGGACTCAGAAGGAGTCTGAAATTGAGGATACTCAGTCGGCCGGAGCCGCCCACGTCTGGGTTCATGTAAGCTTGGATCTTGTAGGGGGTCGGCCGCTGCTGTAAGTCTCGGTCTGTCCGCGCAGCAGTCTGCTGGTCTTCGATACGTTCGATGTTGCCATTCTCGTCCCAACGGTGGAGAACCTTGGCGGGCTCGGGCAAGCAATCGCAACGCGCTGCTTCTACGTCGAGAGGGATGTTGTTCGCGGCGAGGCAACGGGCCTGGTGAAAAACCTGGGAGGTGTCCTTGATCTTGTTCAGGGCGGGAGAGAACAACGCCAGGGCGTCCTTGGCTTCGTGAGGCGCGACCGACACCCAGGGTTCGTGGTTGGCATCGATGGGATCTGCGGGAGCGGCCCATTGCACGGGAAGCGATTTGATAGGATAGTGCATGTGGGTATTTTCCATTCTGACCAAAATGGACGGCAGCGTAGATTGGCAGTTGTCGGAGTCGGCAGCCTGCTCCATCGGGTTGCAGAATCGGACCGTAAGTGCTGAGTGACGCTCTGCGACGGTGAGGCGGTATTCAGGCTGCAAAAACTTCCACACGCCAGGGACCGTGGCTGATACTCGTCGGGGCGAGTCGGGGTTCTCACCACCCAGGAGGTGGACGTAGTCTTGCGCGAAGTTGCAAATGATGTCTCGCGACTGATCTGGTTCAAGCTTTCGGGGGTTCTTGGTCAACACCCATCGGTCGTCTTCGGCAGGTGTATTGCGGTTGGTGTGCAACATATGGTAGACACGGCTGCGGCCGCCGTCCTTGCGAGTGTACAGAAGGCCGAAGGGGGTGCCGCACGATTTAGTGTGGCGAAAGTCTCCATCGATGTCGTCGGCAATCTGATATTGCAGCTGAGGGTAATCGGGCACGTCGAGCATCTGCTGGCGCATACCGTCCGAGGGACCAGAGTCCGAGCCGAATCGCATGGGCGTCTGGAGGATCTGGAAGCCGATCTCTTGTTGAATGTACAACTCCTAGTTGTTCATCGTAGGCAGAAAACTGACGTCGGGGTCCGAAATGACGGCCCTCAGGAGAGGCTTGCTGACGTCGTATCCCAGCGAGTTGAGCAGGAGAGCTGCGTTCTTGGTCGCCTCGTTGGGGTCCATGGAGAGATGGCCAATGTCGAGGTAGGTTTGTCTCAGGTGAACGTTCCAAGTGAGGCCCTTCTCGGTGACAACCACGGTGATGTAGGAAAACTCGGACTCGTAAGTCACGGTGAGATCGTCTCTGAACTTGAGGCTGGTCTGGTAGTAGTTCTTGGAGCTGCAACAGGCTCTGATGGCAACTTGCAGAGCAGCGCGGTGCCGACCGAAGATTTCGTCGCTAAGGCCGTCGAGGACATCGATGTTGGGATCAAACCAATCAACAACCAGATGACCTGGGAGGGCGGCAGCCGCAAGCTCGTAAGCGGCGCTCTTGTCGATTGCGCAGGTGACGTCGACGGGGCGATCCTTGTCAAAGTTGTGATCGGGGTTGCCGGCGCAGGACTCGCAGCGGACCTCGTCGCAATCGTCGCAGCGCCAGTGGGTTCCGGTGTGCTGGTGCTTGCGAAAGTCGTCGCAGAGACAGTTGCGACGACCCTTGCGATAAAGGTCCGTGAAAGATCCCACGGCCTGCGCGCCCGGGATGGCCTCGGGCTCGACGTCCTGCCAACTCATCTTTGCCTCGTTGACGGGATTATCGATGGGATTGTCGACGGGAGGCGAGACGAAAGATGAGGTGGCAGGAGGAAGAAGGTGCGCAGAGCCCGCAGAACCCGCTGAGCCCACAGTGGCCACAGTGCCGCCCGCCTCCTCGGCCACGTGACGCAGGCCGAAAAGGAAGGAGGCAGGGCCAGCGATTGGGGCTGCCGTGGGGAGGCCGGCAATGTACACCGACGACGACTCGAGGGCCTCGAGGACGTACTTCCTCTCGCAGGCGATGGCGCACAGGATTGCCGCCCCCGCCACCGTCGTCGTCATCGCATTGCCGGCCAGGTCCTTCAGCTGGGCCTCCTTCTCCACCGAGATGGACACCCGATCGATCGGGATGCCTTGAAGGGCAAGGCACTCGATCCCCAAGATGGGACGACCGTGGTACGTCGAGAAGGATTCGTTGGTTGGGATGATGCAAGGGATGGTACCGATTTTGATGCTCTGACGGTCCACGTTCTGTCCCAGGTCGAGTATGACTAGCTTGTAGGTAAAGTCGAAATTCTTCTCGGAGGCCCTCAGAGAACTGATGTCCAGGAGGTCCTGCATCCGTCCCGTAGTCGAGCGAATGAAGTTACCCCACGACTCTTCGCGAGGCTGTACGTTACCACGATCGTCGAGTCGCGTGTAAGGCTGGCCGTTGCCGAGCCCCTCCTTCCGCCGCGCAAGGCGGTGATCGTTCTGGCACACGACGGCTTCGACGTCCTTCTTGGGCTTGGAAAGCATAGTCCTCTCCAGCTGGAACCTGCTGTTCAGCGTGCGCTTATCGGACGGCGGGAGCAGGAACCCTTCCAGGTCCGGCGGGTTCTTGAACCAATGCGACGGTTTCATGAGCTCGGCCCATGACTCGACAATATCCGAGGCGTTCTGTCCGTATCGTCTGGCGTCGACGGCCATCAGGTACTTTCGCTGTCTCGTTTGCGGCACGAGGAAACTCTTGGAGTCCACTTGGGCCACGGCGGCACTGTATCCGATGGCGGGAAGCCAGAACCCCTTGAACTGGTCCCAAGGGGCCTTGGTGACGTTCTCTAGAATAAGAATCTTGGGACGGTGCTGGAGGGCGTAGAGCAGGATCGACAGGAACGTCTTAGTCGACTCTCCTTTTTCCTCTTCAATCTTGTCAAATAGCGCCTCGAGGCCCTCGACAACTTCTTCAGCGATAGGATCGTCTTGTCTGAGAACATCGCTGACGCCTCTTTTCTGGAATTGGTCGAAGAGCTTCTGGAGACCAGATGCCTTCTTCCTGTCCTCACGCCGAATGTTAAGACTTGAAAAGTCTACGCAGGAACTGCCGGCGATCAGGATGTCGACTTCCTTCGGGATCTTTTCCATGGCACCGGTTATCGACATACTACAACAAGAACAACAACAACAGAGTCAGTGACTGCCAAAGAGGGGAACATGGATAAGGGTGTCGTCAACTAACGCTTCATATGCGCCAGGCTTTCCGAGATCGGCGACGTTTCGAAAGATATGTCCGGAGGGGTGAACATTTCTTGCAATCCATCCCTGCTTCACGGGATCGATCTCGACACTGAAGACATGGTCGTACTTAAGAGCACCCGGGTGCCCATCGCCAGTGGCCGCTTCGGCCAATTCGCGCAGAGCCAAGATTGGACCGTCTGTGCCAGAGCACATCGTTGCAATCCTGAAAGAGACGCCGCCCTGCTCGACGACCTGTGCAAACCCAAGCTTTCTTGCGTTGTGATATATAATCGGAAAGGCATCCCGCGGCTTGTGAACAGCTCGCTCATCCAGGATAGCACCCTCGCGGCGGTTTGCATGGAGAACAAACTGTGACGGCACTGAGCCTTGAGTTGGCATCTGAATGTTCTCCATCACGAAAGCATCGATGATAACATCCAGGAGCTTTTCGGGCGTTGAGAAAATTGCCAGCATGTTGATGTCTTTTCCGGGCTGGGCATGGGCTCCGAGCAGGCTCTGAACGTCAGCTACTCGGCTGAGATGGTTGGCGATCGTGCGGTCATGGTCAGTTTGATAATGAACGACGAACAGGTCTTGATCATTCTGGGGTCGAGGCGGTGAGCCGGCTTGCTCGGCGCTGGGTGCCTCTTGGCGTCTGCGACGCGCTCGAGCTTTGGCACGAGGAGCCGAGCGAGCTGGCTGGGGATTCTGAAGCTGATGGGGTACGGCGGCAGGAGGAGACTTGACAGCTCTCTCGCCGATGGGTTGGCCAGGAAAATGATTGTTCTGTGCAGCTGGGGGGTCGCCTGGCATCTGCGCGTAGCCAAGGTGCGGTACTGGACCTGGGTGATGCTGGTCATAATGCTGCGGGTTACCGAATCCTGTATTGCCATGAGGATCAATGATCCGGACATTCTGAGGAGGGTTCTGAGGAGAATTCTGAAGCTCTGGATTAGAGACTGGATTGCCACCAAAGCGTTGAGACAATGAGTAGAAAATGAGCGGGCGCTGATGTTGATGGCTGCCGAAAGGTTGCTGCTGTGTAGAGAACATGTTGTTTCCACCACCCCTTTGGGCAATTGGAGTCACAATCCCAGATGAACCAGCCTCGTCATTCTGAGAGGGGTTCTCACCACCGAGCGCAGGGTCCAGTATCAGTTGGTTCGAGTGCGAGATATTGCTCGGGTCTTGAGCGAAGAAGGCGTTTTCTGCAGGTTGGGGTTGATAGCTGCCGGAGGATTGTTGCTCTGGAGGAAACGGGTTGGATTCGTATCTCATTTGAGCCATCGGAGCCAAGCCCCCGTAGAGGCTAGACTGGCTGAGTTGTGTGATGTTGTCCCAGTCAAAGCCCGCGTCCATATCAGCCTCGGGCGCCATACCTTGAGCGGATTCTGTCTGGTTGGTGTTCGACGAACCGTAGCTCTGACCTGCTCCCGAACTATGCTGTTGAGACGGGAAGCCTGGGAAAGGCGCAGGAGAGTCGTTCAGGCTCTGGCTTTCGGCGACGCGATCGAGGCCAGAAACATTCTGCTCGACCCAGTTTTCCGCGTCTCCGAAGTTGTAGGCCGGCGGCGTGCCGTAGGTATGGTGTTCATGCAAGGAATCTGGTTCTGCAGGGTACTGGCCATCCGCTGGGTCATTTTGGAGATACGCCTCTTCGTGAGACGATTGATCGCCCGCGAGGCCCTGGCCAGCATTCGGATCATACAGTCTGAGTTGCTCCAGGCGGTCCAACTCCTCCTGGTCCGCCATCTTGGCGCGAGGTACGGGTGAGAGAGCCTCGAAAAGGATCGAGCGAGGTGAGCAAAATGGGAATTTTTGAGGTTATGATGGAACGCAAAGGGGGGAGAGGGTAAGGGGAAAGATATTTCTGGGGGTACTTCAGGGCAAAGAACCCAAAAACCTGATGAAAGCTGATTGTTCTTGATGTTTGGCGATGATCAGCAAAGGGTTGAGTTGGGTTTTTCAAGTATTGGAAGAGGGTGGAAGAAGGCGAGAACTGGTGAGAAGGGGAGAGAAAGGTGGGAGAGGTTTTCTCTTTGACAGGTAAAAGAAAACAAAAACAAAAGGGCAAAAGAATTTCTTGTGGGAGAAGGGGGCACACGTCAAGCCAGAGCCTCGTCCTCAAGCCCTCATACCCTCAAGCCCTAGGGGACTAGACCAAAGAAGGCGGGAGCTCTCACAGACAAGGCGAGAGCAGCCGCCCCTAGACGTTCTCAAGAGGCGGGTGCTCCTGTTGTGAAAGGCGAGAGCCACCCTCAGGGGCTTGAGGAGGCGGGTCCAGGGTTCACGAGTGGCCTCCTCATAGATGGCGAGGTCTGACATGGCTGTCTCTGGACAGGCAAGATGAGAGCTGCCCTTGAAATCTTCAAGAGGCGGGTGCTCCTGTTGTGAATGGCGGGAACTACTCCTAGGGCTTTAGAAAGCTGGTCAACAGATGGCCTTCTATTAACTGTAAAGAATCTCCCTTGAGAGTTTCAAATAGATGATGGGTGGTCTCATTCGAATGGGAGAGTTCCTCTTGGGGTCTTGGTAAGTTGATTTATAACATATAGACAACAAGAAACATCTGCAAGACTTCAAGGAGGCGAATGATCTGACGATGAATAGCATAGCGAGAGCAAAGTTCCAAGCTACCAAGGCATGTTTCCATGTGAGACTACCACACTTCCAGTTTGGCGCTCTATCATTTTAGAACTGCCCTTTTCTTTGGGAAGAGCAACTACTCAAGGAGCTTTGCCACCCCATTCAGGGGTCATTGAAAACATAAGAGAAGAGTAGAGAAAATTGATGGGCTGGCTTCCGCTTGGGTTGCTTGAACACCCTCCACGCAATGAGGACTTCATTGAAGTGGCAGGAATGGATAGGCAGGCAGACAGCCCAAAGCCCTCTATTCTTTGGTTGAGGTGAGAAGACCATGGGAGCACAAAGGCGGCTGGCTCTTCTGGCATGGCATACTTGCTTGTCTTTAGGCAGCCGCATTTCTGAAGATACTGTGGACTGATACCAAGTGAGATAGGCAAATGGTGTCCATCTATTTGCGGCGAGGGTGCTTTTGACTTCCATTGCTGAAGCACCCAAGCCAGTCTGGTAATGAAAGGCTCCGTAAAAGTAATGCAGAGTGGCACTCAGCTGTGTATTTTGTGTATTGCAATGCCCGCACAAGTTTCTGGTAGACTTTTACCTGGAAAGCTGACAATATCTCAAATCACCATGCTGTATGTGAGCATTTGCTCTGTTTTTGCAGTATGGGTTTGCACCCAAAAGGCGCCAGTCAAAGAGAGAGATACTTCTCTCCTGCACACAAGCTGGATGATTGGTGCAGTATCACATTCATCCATCATAGTGAAATGATCAACCACTGAGATACAGAAGGAGAAGGTATTGGTAGTTTGGAAGTAGGCGTTTTGAAGAAAGAGAGACACTTGTCTCATGAGATCTTGACATGTTTTAATGGTGGTAAGCAATATGCATAGAATATAAATCAGTAGTGTCTTGACTGAGGACGGAAGCAATCCAGTATATTTTGCTGGATGATGCTCTCAGATCCCCATCGAGCCTTGCAGAGGGAGGAGGTAGTCCGGCTGTATCAAAAGTCCTTGGATAGAGTTTTGCTGGGGGAAACAAAAAGGCGAGCGCTGTCGAAAGCTCATCTCGAGATATGCAAATAGTAAAAACATATACGCGCGCACTGAAGTCCGGCCATTGCCCAAACAAGAGCTACCGAAGGTGCGGCTTACGTCGCCAACCGAGAATTGTATTGCTGCAACGCTGCAGTCCCTAAAGCTGTGTCTTGGTTCAGCCCGGAGAAGTGTGCCGTCTTGCAGGTATCTCAATCCGGTTCAGTAGTCGCCCAAGCTGCAAGAGTTGAAGTCAAAACAAGAGCGGCTCACCCCGACCCTCAAACGACCCCATTGGCCGGACCTGGATCCCGCATCATGTGACTGGCCCACGTCTTGATGATTAGTCATTGGGTGCTTTCCTCCTCCCTCTGCCGGGTCCGGGCATGATTGGCCCACTAAACATGTGTTGCGAAGGGCGGGTTGATTGGCGGTGACCGGTGGCTACCGACGCTCCCTGGACTTCAGCTTTCCAGGCCTGCCTGCGACTCTAGTCCAGATCCATCTCGCCGTGAGTCGATACGAACTTTGCAAATAGAAACAGAGGGCTTGGCTATTTGTCAGTCCCCAGTTTGTGCCCCAGGTCCGTCTTCGGGGCTCGGCGTTTTTGGTTCATGCCGCGTTTGCTGAAGAATCAAAAAGGCGGGCTGTTGTCGTCCTTTTCGTTCTTGAGATCTGTAACTGACTGACTGACTCCCTGGAGTGACGATAACCTCAGACCGACCCTGCAAACCCCACACCAATACACCGTCACCATGGGGTCTCAACTAGTCTCGACCGACGCCAAGAACAAGTTGGAAGACTTGTCGGGCATCACCATCCTGCCGGGCCAGAACCCATACGATGCCTTCATCAAGGCCTGCAATGATAATCCCGTAACGTCAACTCTTCGATGCTGATGAGGAGAACCTGTGTCTGATGAATGTGACCTCCACCCCCCCCTCTTATAGGCAGAGATTCAAGCTCTCTACCAGGCTCATAGAACGAAGAGGAACGAGCAGCAGAAACAAAAATTCATCGCCCCGGACTACAAGGAGCTCGTCATTGACCCCTTCCTCCTGAGGCTCGAGAACCCCGAGATGGAGCCGGGCTTCCAGGACCCCCGTAACTGCTTCGTCTTCTGGGCCCGCCCGCCTGACCACATCGTGAGGCTCGCAGCCTACGTGCAGGCCCTGCTCAAGAAGGCCGCGCCGAGTAAGAAGATGCCTGGACCCCCCGCGACGATGAAGCATTTACACACGCACATATACTAACACGGAGCTCTTCCCCCCCGGCCCAAAGACGCTTGGCTCATGCCTCAGCACCGCATGCACCTCACAGCCCTAGAGGTAACCCACTCCAAGACCCCCGAAGAGATCACCGCCCTCACCGACACCTTGCGCCCCGCGATTCCCTACATCACGGACTACACCTACGCCCACCGCTCGCGGCTTGTGAAGCCTATGGTCTCCTACGACCTCTCGGCCTTCGCCCTCTCCTTCCTCCCAGCGGCGGGCGAACCCGCCAGCGGCCCCGCGCCCGCGCCCACCGCAGCGCAGACGGCCGTCGTCGAGGGCGACGGCTACACGTACCACCACCTCCGCCGGGACGTCTTCGACCTGGCGCGGTCGACAGGTCTGCCGATCGAGTCGCGGTACCAGGTGCCGAGCGCGCACATCACGCTGGGACGGTACCTCTCCGAGGAGGACCACGAGACGCCCGAGGCGAGGGCCAGGTGGGTCGAGACCATCGACGAGATCAACGCTTGGCTCGAGAAGGAGGTTTGGGCCCTGAAGGACGGGGCCGGCGGCTGGGTCGGCGAGTGGCTCGTCGGGCAGGAGAGGGGCCTGGAAGCGCGGAACGGGCAGCTGTGGTACGGAGGGGGGAGGACGATCAGGGTCGGGGAGGGGTTCTGAGACGGGGGATCCAGGCTCGGCGGCTGGGCAACGTTGCAGACACATACGTTCATTCTAAGAACGTTACAAATGACGCATGACGGGTGCACGGCAACCAAGGACTGAAAATGATAGACAGGAAGCTTGATACACTGGGCATACGCGCACGCGCACACACAAATACACACATAGACGTCGGAGAACCCAAATGAACAATGGTAAAACGTTTCTTCGTGACTCAGTTGTATGATTGACCGGCTGAGCCTTTAGGGAAAGGCATCTATCTTCTAGAGACCACAAGCTTCAGGAGCGTGGACAAGGTTTTCTCCCCCCGAAAGGGACTAGGTCATCCCACCTCGAGCGCGATGAACGCCCTCAGGACAACCCATTTGTCGAGTTCCCCACGCATCCCGCATCTTTCTTCTTGTCACTTTTCGGTCTCTCTCTCTCTCTGCAGGCGCGCTTGGAGCGCTAACAGATGGCAGGGTTCGAGGTTGAGGGAAGGGAAAGGCTTTTGATGTATGCGTTTTTTTGGTATCCGTTCGCAAATCAGGGCTTTTATTTGTTCCCTATGTAGTGTTCCGCAAATGAGAACTGGTAACCCTCTTCGCCGCCATTGTTCCAGCCTGATGATGATCCGTCGTATGCCGTGAAAGGAGCCATAAAAGTCGGTCGACCGAAAACACAACGCGTTTAGAAAACGAGGGCAGCACCCTTGGTCTTCTTGTCACCACTGTAGAGGTTGTCAGCAATCTGGACCCGGGGGACTCAGGCAGAGCAGGAGCGGTGTCAGCGTACCCCAACTCGAAGTGCTTGCAGCGCTTCAGGGCGAGCTGAAGCTTGGTCTTGCACTTGACGCACTCCAACCGCAGGACAACCTTCTTGGTGGTCTTAGCCTTCTTGTGGAAGACAGGCTTGCTGTGGTACTGTCAGCCTTGATCTGAGCACACGTTTGTCCCGGTGAAGAGGAGGGGTTGACCACGTAGCGTGGTAACATTGGATCCCCCCCTCCTCCTCAACCGGGCGCCCGTCTTGCAACAGACGACAAGTGTGTAAACGTACGTCTGACCACCGTAACCGGACTGCTTTCGGTCGTAACGTCTCTTTCCCTGCGCGAACAGCGAGGCCTATGCAAACAACCATTTAGTAAATATGTTCGTTATGTTGGTCTCGGAGGGGGGCGGTGCGTCGCTCGTTTCGTCCGTTGCGTTTGTTGCTGGGAACGTACCTTGCCGGCCTTGTACTGGGTGACCTTGTGCTGGGTGTGCTTGCGGCACTCCTTGCCCTTGCAGTAGGTCATACGCGTCTTGGGAATGTTCACTGAAAACCCCGAGTCAGCTCTTGGTATTTCCTTCATCAAAACTGAGCCATCTCGTAAGGTAGAGTCTCTCGTGGTTGCAGCCGGATCGATTGTCCCTCAAGTCTCAGTCGTCCATTTGATGACCGGCGCCATGGTGTTGTGCGCGGGTTGGTTGTGTGTCGTATCGAATATCGTTGATTTCCCCCCTCCCTCGTGCCCCAAGTTTTGTCGATTGCGCATCGGTGGGCATCGCAACGTTGGCGAAGACAGTAATTCCTCTTGTTTTTCCCATATCGAATCCGGCTGGTGGCCACGCAGAGACTCAAAATGCAAAAGGCTCATTTCAAAAAGGACCTACCCATCTTGGCGGCTGTTTGGTCGATGTCGCTTGCCGGAGTGTCGTGATGATGGAGTGGAAGATTTGGCTGGGGGCGTATCAAATTTCAAAAAACAAAATTCTGTGGGAGGGCAGGTGCAACGAGGCGATGTGGCTGAGAGAGGCGGGGCACAGCCACATCTCCCACCATTCGGGCTATTTCACGTGACTTAGGTCGGCCCTGTCTATCAGTGTGCCGCTGGTTTCGCTTGGTCCCACCCTACTGCCAGCTGTGTGCCAGCTGGTCAATAGTAGTCTCTCTACAGGACGCCATCGCAAGGCCAATTATCGACAGCTTGATTCCTTCTTTTTCCCAATCCCTCATGTTCACTCTCTTATGCGGTTGGTGCTTGGCATTCTCAGCTCCGTCCAGGTCCGTTCGGCACCACGCGCCGTCTTTAACCTTATGGCCAAGAGTCAATCGTGCATCTAAACATCGAGACAGTCAGACAGTCCAGATCTAGGGCAAGCATGATGATCGCGGGAAAGCACCGCGCGTCAGAGGACCGTTTCCCATTGTAGAACACGCAATCCTCTGTTTCGACGTTCGCCCTATCTGGAAAGTCCCAACTCGCTGCTTGCGACTCGGACGAGTTATGGCCGGCGCGCAAAGACAGAAGGCGACAATAGACTTCTCGTCCAACGGTGCAAGGGCCTGGCCGATGCCCTCCCTCCCGTCCGCCCTGACACCATCTTTCTTCTTCAACCCTTCACGACTCGTCCCCCGGCCGCCCGGCCGCCTTCCCGAGTGTTCTCTAAACCATTTCAGCTGACAGAAGATGCCATTACACCATGGCACAAGCATACTGCTGTCAATGGCTGAATGGCAAATGCCACCCCCCAGCCGGGACTGACGTCAGCGATAGTTCAACCTCTGTTATCCTATGGTTTCCAGCTTTGACCTTGTACGGCATTCTATTCGAAGCCCAGGGGACTCGGTTTCGGAAAAAAACTCTAGAATCAAAACGGTGACGCGATGCCGCAATTACGGCTCACGCGGGCGCCGGAAAGGCCTGGCTAGCATGACGCATATTGATTACCCTCTATTAGACTCTCGTCGGAATCACCATCGTCGTCTTCCACCAAGCAAGGCTGACATTCTTTCCTACGCTGGCTTCCTGGTGGGAGGCCGTTAGGTTGGCTGCTCACCTCGCGACGAACACCTCGCTTGGGAGGCGCTCGGCCGAAGAGCCGAAATGCCACGATGGCTTCCGTCGATGGTGGCGTGCTCCTAGTGGGACGACTAGCCCCTTGATAGAAGATGCTGTTTGGTTTTCCCGCAACCACAGGACACGGCCTTGAAGCCGAAAAGAATGATTAATCAACTTGACGTACGGTAGGCTGATGACTTCAACCCACACACTGGTCAGCCCGCCAACCATGGACCTCTGACAATGTTGCGCCGACTTGTCGAGCAACGGCTCTCATGCCATTACCTGGGGCAAATATGATGGCTCAGATCCTAACAAGTGATTCAGCGCCTGCCCTGCCGGGACACCCCCACGTCTGTGCTGAGTGCTCTTCCATCCGTGAAGAAGCGGAGCGCATAGACCTCGAGATGACAATACTACGCCTGCAAATAGCATTACAGGGTCTAGCAAAATCCTCGACAGCGTGACGGCCGGAGTGCATACGGATGAAACCTCCACGGTGGTGACGGGGGAGCGAGTGCCCTCTGGGTACAGGCGGTACTGGCGGTACTGGATTGCAGGGCAGCAGCCGGCAGGTCACCCACGCCTTCACCATTCCAGTCAAATGCGCAATACGCAGTACAGTACTTCCATGTTGTGGACCGGACGATTCAAGGAACAAATTGTAGCAAGACCCGACAGAAAGGACGTCCGCCCTGCTTGAGGCCAAAGCTAATTGTGCCGGGACAAAGGCGCTGAGTGGACGAGGCTGCGTTCGGCTCACCGTCAGATGGCTTTCCGGGTGGCGTTCATTACGACGACGACGTAGTCTCAGACCAGCAAAAGATGGATGGGGATTCGTCCAGAGGAGACAACAACGCGACACGCCAACACACACGAGACACAGCGGCACAGATGACGGACCATGGCCTTCCAGATCCGGTCCTCCATGCCTGCGGCGTATAACACCAACAAAACCCGAGCCGCATCATGGACGCGGGGGTGGAGGGAGGGCAGAACGGGGTTGCCGGCACTGGGACTCCGGAAGTAAGTGAGAGCCGCAGTCGAGGAAATGGAAGCACTGCGAGACAACAGAGCAACCACGCGGAATGTAATGGAATGAACTGGGGCTGGAGCGACGAACCGCGACAACGCCGTTCCAGTGCCGGTTTTCCCCTCTCTTTTCTCCCCCAGGACCGCGCCCATCATTTTTCCTTTATTCCCCCCTGTACCCCCTTTTCCCCTTCCCCATTCTTAAAAGAGTCCTTGACAAATCGCACCGCCAGACTCGCAACGTGGGTTGAGCTTGGCTTGAAACGTCGCCCAACGCCGCAACGTCGACGGTTTCAGATGCACCAGCTACCGTGCGCTTGAACCACGTTCCTTGCATGTCGACACCTTAATCGACCCCCCCCCCCCCCCCCCCCTACAATTCACCTCCCGTTGCTTTCTTTAGCATCGGCCTACAACCACCCTCCCTGTTGATGACCAGCGTGTCGCGGGCAGAGTATTGTATTGTACTCTGTACAGGTAGGGGAAAGGGAGGGGGGAGACGGTTGTAGTTCCTGGCCTTACACGTACACATACGACGTACACCGGACGGAACTGCGCATAAGCCAGGGCCCCACAGGGGACGCGCAACCCTTTCTCAACTTCGAGTCTCTCTTCCTCTTGTTCCGACTCCCTACTCGCAAGGCACCGGTCCCGTGCGCTCTGATACAGGTCCGCGAAGCCTTTCTTGGCTTGCGCTACACATTCGTCCGTCCAACCCGCGTCCAGCTTACGTTTACGTCCCCGGCTGTAGCGGCCATCCGAGTATCCTCACCAAGATCTTTCTTTGTCTCTCTCTCTCTCTCTCTCTATCTCTGTACCTCGGATTTGGGGACGAAACGGCTTGGAATTTCCCCCAAATTCCTCGTATAGCCTCAGTAAGGCTATATACTGGCGTATTAAGACGCGCATTCGGACTTTCGAGAGGAGGCTGGTCCCCGAATCATGAATACGGGACCTGCCAAGCTGCGTTCAATCCAAACGATACGATGATGGGCTTGGAAGTTGGGGAAGGGATGGAAGAAGCACTTGGTCGTCTGCAACGCTTGAGGCTCATTGGTCCCCCTGTACTTGGCTTGGCGGCTCATGGCCCATCCTTGTTCTCGCTCCCCGCGACGTTGGGAGCTGAGACAGGTTGGCGTGGGAATGGTGGACAGTCAAGTCAGAGCCAAAGAGGCAATGAGACCCGGCGGCCCCCGAACCCTGGACGTCCCAACTAACAGTCTTGCTAACACCGACTTCTCTCTAGCCCTCTCCTCTCTTCCCGCAGATCAGCCCGGCCAGCGAGACCCCACACACCCCCCCTCCCCTGGCTGCCGACTGTTCGGTCCCATCTGCTCGCTCTGTTGCATAATGTGCAAGTGGCTTGTGTCTTCTTTACGTCCAACATTCTGTGCAGGGAGATTGCTTGTTTGAAGACCAGAAGAGAGAGGTCTGAGCCGGCATCTGGACATGGAAGCCGGAAAAAACGTCACTTGCACAAAGTTGTGTTCATTATCTTAACAGTATTAACATTCACCCATCCCCTCCTCGTTCTTCTCAATATATCCTCTTTGCATTCGAACTTTTACTTTTCCTTCTCTTTCACTAGGCCCAAGTTCCATCACCAAATGTTTTTGTGATACCCCAGATACCCACTCCCAACCCTCTCACTCTCACTCCGGCAACCATGGAGCGAGCGCATTCTCTTCTCACCAGCACCACCCGATCCATTAGCAGCTCGCGGTCCAGTACTCGCTCGTCCCGCTCAAACTCATTACTCAACACAACACCCAGCCCGGAGAAGGGGGAGTTCTTCCTCCCCGCGCCAGCCACCACGATCTCACAGCCGAAAATCAGGGTGCGGGCGATACTAGGCCACTGCCTGTATCGTAGGGTCGTGATATGGACCGTGACGATATCCATGCTTATCGCGCTGGCGTACCTCAACACGCCCTTATACACACGAGATGGCAAGATCTTGGGAGATGACTACAGGATAGGCGGCATCGGGGACTCCCCGAAGAAGCATGGCAAGCCAGCACCGCCCGAGGAAGACCTCATCATCGACAGTGACATGCCGCCATGGCTCAAGTTCAAACAGTGAGTTCCCGCGCAGAACATGTATACACAGGAAGTGTCCAGCTCCGCCGAGTCGGTTTCACTAACACCGCACGAAAAGCCTCAACGGCTACTTCAACGGCCTCAAGTCCATCGTCCCCATCGCCAACCACACTCCCGAATACCCCAACAATTCTTTCCCGGCACCGGTCACAGCCGTGCCCATTTACCATGATACCCCTCCCGCCCCCACCCCCTACGCAGCTCACCCGGATTACGCATCTACAGAGTATCGGAGAGAATACCACCCCGTCCGCGAATGTTTTATCGACGAAAACGACAAGGTTGCCGTCCCGGACATCTACGCCTTCGACGGCGTGCCTCAGAATCAGCCTGACCCGGCCATCGGCTCGCACACTGTGCTCGGCCTTCGCAATGACGTTTGCTTCGATCGTTTCGGACGCTATGGCCCCTACGGTCTCGGGTACAGCATCAGCGAGGGCGGCACGTCTCAGGGCCTGGATACCGAGCAGGAGGGCGCCGAAGCCGTCTGGGCCAAGACTGGCAAGATCGACTACAGCCGCGTCGACTGGGGCGACGCTCAGGAGCGGTGCGTCGAACGCAACAGCGCCCGCTTCAGCAACGGCACGGGGGATAGCAGCTACGGTTCCAGCCACAGCGAGCCCGAAAGCACGGAGAGCGGCGGCCTCAAGAAGACGGACCGTATCGCCGTCGTCGTCCGCACCTACGTCGGGTTCGAATGGACCCAGCTCGCCATTGTTAACTTCCGCGCCATGGTCTCGGAGCTCTCGCTCAAGTCCGGCGGCGAGTACACCGTCCACTTCCTCCTCCACGTCAAGGACAACGAGGCGCCCATCTGGTCGGATCCGTCCGTCATCCAGAGCATCCTCGACGCCAACGTGCCCACCGAGTTCCACTCCATGTGCACTCTCTGGTCCGAGGCGGAGATGAAGCTGTACTACCCCGGCCACTTCGCCGACGCCATCGAGAACCCGTCCAATGGCGACATCCACGGCGTCTACCGGAGCGCGCAGATGCCCCTCCAGGTCTTTGCCCTCCAGCACCCCGAGTACGCCCACTTCTGGAACTGGGAGATGGACATGCGCTATATCGGCTCTTACTACGAACTTCTCGACCGCCTCGGGTCCTGGGCCAAGGCTCAGACCCGGACCCTTCTCTGGGAGCGGTCGGCCAAGTACTACATCCCCGCTGAGCACGGGTCTTGGGACGAATTCGCCAACATCGTCGAGAAGGAGCTCAACGCTTCCGGCCGCCGCGCCGTCCTCGGCCCCCAGATCTTCCCCGGCCGCATGTCGCTCAAGAGCGAGGAAGCCGGCGCTTCGATCCTACCCCCCTCGTGCTCCCGCGGTGGCGATCCGTCCGAGTGCGGCGTCGGCGAGGAAGCCGACCTTATCACGCTCAACCCCCTCTTCGATGCGGACGAGTCCGGCTGGGTGTTCGCCAAGGACGTCACCGGCTACGAGATGGTTTTCGCTCCACCGCCGCGCCGATGCGCCATCGTCACGGCCTCGCGGATCTCCCGCCGGCTCCTCGCCGCGATGCACGAGGAGATGTGGCGGATGCACCACAGCATGTTCTCCGAGATGTTCCCAGCCAGCATGGCGCTGCACCACGGCTTCAAGGCGGCCTATGCGCCGCACCCCGTCTTCTTGGATCGGGCGTGGTATCCCTACAGCACTATCGAGAAGGCCTTCAACGGCGGCCGCGACGGCACCACGGGTGGCCACGGCAGCCCCTTTGATCTCAAGAACGAGCACAACCACAAAGGCACGAGCTGGTACTACAACTCCGAGTTCGCCGGCCTCCTGTGGCGCCGGTGGCTCGGGTACGCCCAGATGGACGGTCGCGGCAACAACGGCGGCCGCGCCGGCGAGGGCTCCCTCCGCGGAGGACAGGACGAGGAGTCTCACAGGGACGGCTCGGGTCGGCTGTGCATGCGCAGCATGTTGTTGCACCCGATCAAGTGGGAGAACCCGGGCGAGAGGAACTGAAGCGCGTGTTTTCTCATTTTTATATTTTCTTGCGGCCAAGGCATTAACAGCCAGGACCATAGTGTCCTGTCTAGTAACCTCCCGTCATCGATATCAGGAGCCGTGGGAGAAGCGTGTTCAAGGGTTTTGTTTCCCTTTTTGAGCAAACATTGATTCCATCTGCTTGTACGGCCCAACTTTCTAGCATTTACAAAAACCTCCCCCCCCCCCCTTCCCTTTTTCATAGAGTGTACATATCGAGGGCAAAAAAACGGGGTTTTTGGGGCGGAGGCCATACCAATCGTGGGAGCAAGCGGGATCTACGGTTGAAACATAGCATTTTCCATTTCCTCTTCAAGGGATGAGAGACAGGAATCATCCATTCCGTTGATACATCACACACGCACGAACAGCCGGCAGTCGAGAGCCATGTTTCTGTTTGTTTTTCTTTGTACATAGGAGCGCGACAACCCACCGTCGCTCCTTCTTTTTTGCAGGTTGCAAGTGGGCACACACACACACACACACACTCACACACTCACACACTCGTACTCAAATCACACGACATACACAAAGAGATGATGAGGGGGAGTATTGCGCGGCGTTTGGGGTAAATTGGATGGGAAATCGGGGTGTGAAACTAGTTCTGTTTTTAGCTTTTTTGGGGTGATTGTTAGCGAATGAGCCAGCCAGAAACTTGGTGGCGAAGAGAAGACACTCTATTCCTCACAAGCAGATGGATGCGTTTACCAACCTCGGATGTGACCCCATCTCAGTCCGATGATGCCATGTTTCTCGTGTATGAGAGAGAGAGAAGCCTTGCCGGCTCGTCCGTTCTTTGGCCTCAGTCATCCAGCATTGAGGACTCGGAATACTGCCCCTCTCGGATTGACGAGGTGGTTGTTGCAACGACTGACGAATGACGTTGTGTCCTTTGTTTTTTTGATAATTTTTGATCCCGGATTCATCCTCATGTCCGGTTAGACTTTATCTCCCATTCATCCGTTTCCCCCATGCCTCAACCGGCACTTTACCATCTCCATGCCCACCGGCCCCGGCGAGGCTTCCCCATTTCACGTGGCAGACAAGGGTCCGTCAGCCCATCACCGATGCCCTCCTCGCTCCTCAAATTGACGGTGCCCGGGGGTCCTTGTGTTTAGCTTTGAGCGAGCTTTTCGCCGGGAGGGATACGCTTGGGGGAAGGGGGGGTGAAGGGAGGGGGGGGAGAAGATTAACAGGGAGACTCCGGACATCTCAAGAGGGCGAGGGTACACGGCAGGGATGGCCCGGAACGTCTGTTTTCCTTCGGCGTTCTGGGTCGGCAGTTCCCTGGCCTCCTGTCCCAGACGGGGCCGAAGGTCGCACACGGAGTCCGCGCGGACCGGGTAACAATCATACAGGTAGGTGGGTGTATGCCCCGTACGAAGCTTCCTGTATGGCGTACCCACCTCCCCCCTCGTACAAGAGCCATCTTGGGGCCTCCGGATGAACTGACGTCGTCCCTATTTCGGATTCGGGGATGAGGTAAGCCACTCTCCCCTGGCTTGTTGTGTTCCAGACAGATGAAGGCGATCGGTATATGTGGCGACAGGTATACGCGGCAAGTGGCCAGCCTCCCTCGTCTTCCTTCGAGCGATTTCCCCATAGGCGCTGTGATATAGTTATGCTCAATCGTAAACGCGAGGGTATGTGGTTTTTCTACCGACGTCTCTGATTGGCGCGAGTAGTGCTATTTGACTTTGTCGTGTCTTTGAGTATCTGCAAAATATCGGATTCCTCGCCACGCCCAAACGCTTTCGGGGTCTACATCGTACTTTGAGGGCAGGGTCTCTGTTCCCCGCTTGGTGGTTATCGGATTAGCCCAGGTTGACTCACGGGTTTTCAATGCTCGTTCCAAGTTGGGCCATCAAAGTTGGTCCGACCCAGGGGGGAGGGAGGGTCGACGAAGACGAGCTGAGATAGTAGGTTTATGTAGCGTGTCTATGATTTGAATGTCATGAGAGATGCAGAATACAGAGGGCAACTGGAAGATAGGTCTAAATTGGTGACTAAATTCATCTCTGGCCTTCCGTCCCCTCTAATTGGGGAGAAGGAGACCATCAGATAGACCCCAGGGCCCCTCTGGCAGAGCTCCGAGGGGCCATTATGTGCCACAAATGTTGGGGATGAAGCGACCAGACGCTCAGCGAGACGTGGCTACAGGCACATGCCATCCGCAAAGATTCACTGCAAAAAAGACCAGGCCGCAAGTCGTGGCGTTGACTTGGCACGGCCGGCAGAGTTCCTGATACCACAACCTTGCGGTCCCTTTTGGCGGGAGGATTGAAGTTGCGAGACTAATGCTGGTCCAAAAGGCCGGGCATCACGCAGTGTTTGAGCTTGTTGGCGAGGCGGTCACTGCTGGTCGGCATAAGAAGGGAAGCATCATGTGTGAATGACTTGTGTGATTGGACTTGGAGTTGATTAACGCCTTGGACGGGTCATACAAATGGTCTTACGCCTGATACATATAACCAACGCGTTATTCTCCTCTGTAAGGCCTTACATTACTACTACTACTACTACTACTACTACTACTACTACTACTACTACTGCTGCTATCCAACCACTCCCCATCGAATCATGACCCAATACCGACAGCACAAGAACCAACCGGGGGTTGGTGAAAGGCCGCCAGTTCTATCATACCCACGGTCTCTTGACCATCGTGCGGCACATGGTCAGCTGCGACGGCAGGTGAAGAAGATGGATGAAGAAGAGGAGGAGATATCCGGGGGGGGGGGTAGGGGGGGGGGGGGGGGGGTAGGCAGACATATATGTCCTTCCTGGGTAGTCCCGAATCAGCCACAACATGGAGAGCGAGTCCAAGACAAGAATCAGAGCGATGTTTCCACGACGAACCAAACAAGGCAGCACTAATGTCATGTCAGGAAGCCGTAATCAACTACGGGAGACGGTGTCAGGGCCAAAGGCATGGCATAGCAAGAATGGCGCGCATCGTCAGTCCCCCGACGGCAGGATGGATAAAGGAAGGAACAGTTATCAGTTGGCCGGCTTGCAGATGGTGATCTGGAACCCTGCCCATTCGTAATGATGTAGGCAGGAAGCAGGCAAGCAACCGACGGTTAGTCTTCCAGGCGTAAGGCCCCCCTCCCAACATATCCTATATCGATCATGTCCCTATCAAGACGTCCAAAGTGTCTGGTATCACGCCCATCAAATGGTAATACCAATGCTGTAGGAAGATGGATTGAGCAACGTCTCAGAGGTGGGAATGCCTAGGGAGGGGATAAGTTAAGCATGATTAGTGGCACCAGTGATAGGGGGTAGACACAGAGACCTAGGCAAGGCGTAGGGTTCTTGAAGCCATCTCGGCTCTTTACGGGTTTAGGAGGGCATCGGAGAATAAAAGATACCGTACGCTGCTGCTAGGGGGAAACAAGCATTTTTTTCGGCCAGGCTGGTCTAGCAGCCAGGTGACAGCAGCGTTAGTTGAGGCCCAAAAGTCAAGCGTGACAACAGCGTGATGTTTCTTCACTCAAAATTTAATTAGCGCCCTCCATCCCAACAAAGGGACAAAAAAACATACAACACCAGGTATTCGCTGGTCGTCACCGACCCAACTACTAATCCGGCCCTCATTGGCTTATCTATGGGAGAGCGGACGGGATCCCGAGTTTTCCAATGGGTATGGTCGTATGTGGGAGATCATGCACTGCAAGTGGAATATCAAGGCAACGCTGAAAACCACATCCTCGCTAATTCAGGCCTGCGATCGAGGACCCCAGAAGCCACTGTAAAATTCAAGGTACACACACACACACACACACACGTACGTCTTCTCACAGACTACGCCAGTCGTGTCTCTGCGGGACTGAGGAGCCGTATCACCGTCTTGAGGCTACAAAATTGGCCGGCAAGGCTTAACGACAGCAAGTGATACCAAACTGCTCACATTCCACATCACACAGATGCCCGACTTTCTCCCTACGATGAACATGTCGTGAACCAGATAGAGGTTTCCCGATTTCACAATTGAATTGACGAGAAGACATGCCGTATGGAAACCCAGGGGTAAGTCCCCGCGGTTACTGATTCAAGAATTCAGTAGAAAGATATACACACGTAAAAGTATACACGAAGAACCACCATCATCGCATGCCTTCCGCGGCCGTCTAGGCCTGGAAGGCTCACCGATGTCCTCACACTATACCCTTAAGAAGATGGCGACCGGGGCAGACTGGAAAACCTAGCAGGTCTCGGACAGGCCCGAGACGGAGCAGAACTCGGCGTCGGGGCCGGAGCCGATCTTCTTCGGCTCGGCGCCCGAGTCGTTGCCCTCGTAGCGGTCGCAGGTCTTGCCGGCGTTCTGGCACGTGTCCTTGACGGTGCACGTGTCGCCGTAGTTGGTGTTGATGCCGCACAGCACACCGCCGTCGACGGCGACGACGTTCTCGATGATGACGTTGCGGGGCCCGCCGTTCTGCTTGCAGTTGCCGCAGTTGCGCACGAGCTTGCCGTAGTCCTCGACGTAGAAGTCGCGGATCGTGACGGTGCCGCGGCCGTTGAACTGGACGACCTTGTCCGAGGCCTTGAAGGCGCCGCCGCCGATGATGGTCGAGCTGCCGGAGTCCTGTTTGAGGGTGATGGCGTCTTCGCAGACGTCCGAGTGCCAGACGTTGATCAGGGTGCAGGTGCCCTTGCAGTGGACGCCCTCGGCCTGGCCGGGGCCGATGATGACGTTGGAGAGGGTGGCGCCGTCCTCGAGAACGAACATGGCGTCCTTCTCACCGGTCTCGGACTGGTCCTTGCAAACTGCGGCTGTTGAGAGAGGAAGAAGAAGGCATCAGCACCTCTTGCTTTTCAAGAAACATTGCTTCGGGGGGAGGGGCCTGAGGCTTGAAGGACTTACGGGATCGGTCGTAGAGCTTCATACCACCGTCGAAGTCGCCGGTGACGGCAATGGGCTCGTCCGTGGCGACGGCGCCGGAGGACTGCGGCAGGGTCTTGGTCACGCCGGAGGGAACGGCGATGACGGTTGTGGGGCCCTGTGTGGCGGTGACGAGGGTGGTGGCCGGCGCGGAGGTGGGGACGGGGTCCTCCTCCTCCTCGGCAGCAGACGAAGTCGCGGTGGCGGCAGCGGTCTCGGAGACGACGGGCTCGGTCTCGGCCGCGGAGGTGGTGGCGGGGGCCTCGGCGACGGGGGTCGAGGAGGGAACGGCGGTGGGCTCGACGGTGGAGATCTGGGGCGCCGAGGGCGTCGCGCCAACATCACAGTCACCCCCGCTGTTGTTGTCGTCGTCGTCGTCGTCGTTGCCACTCACGGGAGGCTCCTCTTCCTCCTCCACGGGTACATCCTCGTCGGCGCCGGTGACGCACTGGCTGTACCAGTCGTTGTAGGAGACGCAGCGGGCGCCGGAGACGCAGGTGGTCGGGCCGGTCCAGCCTTGCCTGGTCATGAAGGAGCCATGTCAGCCATGTTGGTCCAGTGTTCAAAAAAAGGGGAACCGGTGCTTGAGAAAGGGGACCCGAAGCATATCGTGTAGGATGGCAATACTTACCCGCCACACTGGCCGTAGAGAGTCGCCTGGGAGACGGCAACGGCGCTCAGCGCCGAGAGGGAGAGAAACACGGAAGTCTTCATGGTGATGCCGGGTTCAAAAGGAACGACGAAAGATGGAATGAACGAATGATACGATGCTTTTTATTTTGCAAAGAAAAGAGTGAAGGAACTGAAAGGAAGGACTATCGAGGAATCAAATCTCCAAGCTCACCACCCAGGGAGAGAACCGGACCAGAGATACCTTTTTATCTCTCAGCATCGCATCTCCCTCATCCAACTAACACGAGCATCAAGCCAAGAAGCCCATCAGCATGCCAAGACCGCGAGATTGGCGCGGCTGGATACCTGAACTGGAACTGGAGCCTCACCTGAGAAGGACTCCTATACACCGCCGCGAGGGAAATCTCTTGTGCTGTGGGCGAGTCGTTTCTTTCCAGTGATATCATGCGGGTACCTGCATGGGGAAGCCCACACACACTTAGACATCATTCACCAAGCGGCCAAGACTAGTTTCTCGTCGGGTGGACTCACTATACCGTATAGGCGAGAGTGAGATAGGTAGCCAAGGCGGTCCCTCTCGAGGTCGCACCGATGCACAATTTGAAAGAAAACACGGTATAAAAAATTCAATGTTTTGAGTGTCATGCCCAACACACTGGACACGTCACGAGGTTTTCGCAGAAATGCAGTATGATAGAGGTCTCCAAGCCGATAATCATCCCATTAACTAAACTTGCATCCTCTCGACTTGGACAATGAGGGCTGGATATAAGTCAGAAATGAGGGGGGAGTTTAGGAAAATCTGGGGGCGCCAATTGAGACAGGGTGAAAGAGTATACAAGTAGCCCCCCCCCCCCCCCCCCCCTGCAGCGAGATTGGGCGATCCGCTTGACGCCGAGCAAATGAGCAAAAAGAGGGGGGAAGAAAGCGACAAAGGTGCGAAAATGAGTCCAAGAAAAATGCTCATCACCCAAGAAAGAAGGAAACAAACCCCTCCCCGGACCCGAGGAGACGCTGGACTTGTGTGGGGGGCGGTGCGGCGGGCGGCTCAATTTCCCAAAAGCCGTCACCCGCTTCTCGTGTCGAGAAAAGGGGAAAGCGCTCCGTTTCATGCCATGCGCCAAGGCGGCGGCGGTGGGCGAGCGACGGTGGTGGAGGAGAAGGAGGAGGAGGAGGAGGAGGAGGAGAAGCAAGAGGAGCCGGAGAGAGGAGGATGGATGGATCTCAGGATTCCCACCAAGGAATAAATTGTGGATGACGGGGTGAGAAGAAAATTTCTAAGAACCCCAAGCATCTCCGTCGTGTTCGTGTGTGTGTCTCAGGGGCTCATGACGTCCGTTCTCTGGATATAAGACTGACCTCCCCCCGTAGATTGAATCTCGTTCCCAAAACACGGGTCTTAGAAACACGCGGTGGCGATTCGATTCGTTGGGCGCGCGCAACATCCCTTGGCTTTTTTTTTGAACCCGACGAATCGGATGGCGAGGCGGAGCTGGATCTCCCGATCCGGGGGGGGATGCACAGGTCATCCACACTCCAGCCCGGCGCATGTCCCCGTCCTTCATTTCAACATGCGCCGGACGGTGCGCGCCCCACTCTTTCGGACATGCGGGTGATCCCGTCGGTTTGCGCAGAGAGCGCTGGTTGTCTCGTGGTGTTGTGGGAGAGACATAGTAATCTGACAAGACGTCTGTCGTAAAGCGATCTGGGGGACACGAGAGACATGGGCTTCGGACCATGCTTGGAATACCTAACCACCTAAGCAATAACAACATACGCTCGTAAAAAATATTAAAAAAAATAAACTTAAACTTGGATTCGTTCATCTCTTCATCGGGGAGACTCTCTCGCTCAACAGTCTTCCCCCCCCGCCGCCACTAGGCTGTCGAACCGGTTCCCCCTGCCCGTCACAAACCTCATCTCCTCGTTCATCTCGGGATCGTCCAACGAGTCGCCCGTCCGCTCCGGCAGCAGATCCTCGATCGCCCACGCGACCCTCTCGGCACCCGCTCGCGCCCCCGCGAGGTTGGCCGCGCCGGGACCCAACCTGAGAGCAGCCATGCGGCCCGTGACGAACAGCGGGACGTCCTGCGACCACATCAGGTCGTCCGTGATGCACGGTATGCCCCCGTGCCCGTGGATCGGGTGCTCCCTCAGCATCGTCTGCAGGTACGGCAGCTTCGCGTAGTCCGTCTGCACCCCCGTCGCGAAGTAGATGTAGTCCATCCCCGGCATCCCCTCCACCGCCGGCTCCGTCCTGACATCCCAGACCTTTTTGCCCGCGTCGTAGTGCGCCTCGACGAGCCTCGTGTTAGTGTGAAGCCCGAGCGTCCCACGCGCCATGTGCTGCTTCAGCCGCTTCTGGTACGGCGGCGTGATGCTGCCGCCGCCCCGCGCGCTCTGGATCTGCTTCAGCCGCTCCTCGTCCGAGTCCGCCGACCAAAAGTACGCCTGCTCGACGTTGCGGAACTTGCCCATCCACGAGAGATCGATGTCAAACGGCTTCACCTTGCAAGGGCCCCGCATGAGGTGCCAGACTTTGGTCACGCCCCGGCGGATGGCGAGGTCCGAAAGCTGCGCCGACGTGAGGCCGCCGCCCACGACGAGCACGTTTGTCGTCTTGCGCGCGGCGATCTTGGCCTGTACCACCGGGTCCGGGAACGTCTGGATCTGCATGCTGTGGCAGACCTGCGGGGGCGTCGCCGACGAGCAGGCCTCGCTGTCGAGGCCCAGGACGGGCGGAATTGTGGGCGCGTTGGCCGGGCCGACGGCGAGGACGACTGCTCTCGCGTAGTGGGTGCCCTTGTTCGTGCGGACCGCGAAGAGCTTCGTGTCCGGGGACACTTCTTTCATGATGCGGTACTCAATATCCTCAACCTTCTCGTTCTGGATGAGACCCTCGCGGAGGCCGTAGCGGTCGACGATGCATTCGCAGTGGTTGGCAAAGAGGGTCGTGGGTGGTGTGAAGTAGTCCTTTCGGTCTCGCTCGTCCACCTCTACCACGGCATGCTGTCTGGTTACACGTTAGATCGAGGATGAACCGGCAGTCCGGGGGTGGGACTTACTTTGGGTTCCGCGACTTAAGCCTCGCCTTGCGCAGGTGCTTGCTTATTTCTTTGCCGACACAGGCCCTCAGCTCTTGGAGCTCATGCTCTTGGTTCCGCTCATGGGCCCTGGCGAGCAAGGCATCGCGATCGCTCGGGTCGACGTGGAAGAACATGGGACTGCGGAGGTGAGTGATGTCGAAGGTCTTGAAGAGACGGTTCCAGCGGCTCAGCCACTCGTCCCCCGTGGCGTCCAGCACAAGCGTCGAGTAACGCTGCCCCTGGCTCGGCGTCCTCTTCTCGATGATGCTGCCGTTCCTTCTGTTTTTCAGGGGCATACGACGGCCGTACTTGCGGATCCAGTGATACCGCTGATGCTCCTCGTCCGTGAAGAGGGCCGAGGGCGAGTGCTCGCACAGCCGGGAGGCCACGGCTAGGCCACAAGGGCCGGCGCCGATGATGACGACGTCGTGGATGAATTTTTCAGTCATAGCAGACTATCCAAGAAACATACGAATGAGCACTTCTCGCGGGGTAACGAAGAGCAAAGAGGGGTAGGTAGCGAGGCAGGTCGTCTCCTGCGCCGGGAGACGAGGGGGGGGTTTTGATGCCCATTGTGCCATCTCTCAGCCCACCGAGGGAGTCTGTCATCAGCTGGAACCGTGATACCTTGATGGCCAGCCGTTCATTGCTCTCAAGGCCAATGAGAGGCGAAGGTGGTTGTGGTGATCCCTGTCTTGGGTGTTTTTGATAGCCCCGATATGGGTTGAGGACCTTGATGGGCAGATGTATGGGGAAGGACGAGGCAATGACACTTGGGCTTGAATCATTCCAAACAAACTGCCGGATCTGAAGAAGCCCATGAAAAGGTTGGCTGAGAAGACTAATGTCTTGGAAAGGAAGTTCCGTGCAATATGCCTGCATCGCCTCTGATTGATAATTATTCGGCAACAGGACGGGTATCGTCAACTGAACCAGGCCTGAGATCATTGTGTGATGTGGTGGATAGGCTAGATAAAAGTTAATAAATAACAGAAAGAATGCAACAAGGTGCATTACTACTAGACCGTCCCTCAACAGCAAGGGACTTTGGCGTATCTATCTGTCTGTGTCTTGACGCGGCAAGTGGCCGGGTTTTGGGCTCCATTCAGGGGACCACGCCGGTGGTTAACCGGAGACCCACCACTTCCGGCATCCGGGCCGCTCGGCCACGCCCCAATTCCCCGCACCCGGACTCCCGTCCCGGGTCGACGGACTTCACCGGCCGAACCGAACGTTTCTCTCCGCGGCTGGCGCGCGGCCGTTCGAAGTTACCCGATCTCGTTGCAAACAATCGATTCATGCATCCGTTACATCCCGGCGGGGACACCGCTTCGAAGTGGGTCGCAACGAGAGGACGCATAAATCGGCCAAATTGGTTCGATGGAGCTCGCATTGTTCAAGGTTTCCGAAGCTGAGAATGGAAAGTCGAAGAAGAAAGCACCGTAAAAAGCCGCAGTTTCGATGCGTTTCGCTCTAGCCCTACAGGTAAGATACCGACCGTACTTACCTACCTAAGGCGAACAGATGCTCAGACAGTGACAAAGCCATTACTGGTCACCTGACATGCTTCTTATCTCCGAATCCGTATCCGAGGTTCACCCGGGTCCAAGACATCTCCCAGCTGGCAGGCCTGTCAGTCTGTCACTGGCGGCGTCCATCATGGTAGGTACGAACACGTACCCCGTCTCTTCCAAGCGATGGCTCCCTTCCTTCCTCCACATGAAAAAAACCCACATCCTCCCCAACAGAAATCTCGTCATCCCTGCCGGGCAGAAATGACCCGCAAAGGGTTTTCGTGCCTTTGGCCGATTGAACCATTGGTCGGACGCTAGACCAAGCCACGGCCGGGCCTCGAGGACCTTCGCGACGTAATTGTGCGTGCATTGCTGCATTTGCGCATTGCGCGTGTACGGATACCGCTCAAGCCACAGCAGGATGACGCCACTTCCTTGCACAACGCTGCCAATGCCAATTACGACATAATTCCTTGTTTGTCCTTTCTCTCTCTCAAGCACAAGCACGAGCGTAGGTACAGGCGCAGGCATGCACAAGCTTGGGACAGCAATTCGAGCACAAGCTGTGAATTGCCCTTGCCTTCGGGTCGGGGTCTTCATGCTCCCCCCCTTTCAGTCAAGCTACCCCCCCGGAACCCGAACAATGGGGACTTGAGACAAGGGGGAGGCGCAAACACGGGCCCGGAATTCTCTTGTTTGTCTCTCTGAGCGTTGAAAATAGGAGAGGAAAGACAAGGTTGCTTGCTGTCCCTGCTGCCACTGCTGCTGTGGCATACTCGCGTTGAAATTGGAACCGTGGTCTTTTTTTTTTTTTTATCGTTATGATTTTAATTATTTTTATGTATGCGGATGGACATGGTGGCGGCGTTTGTCCAGTCGTGCGTGACACGCGACTGTGCCTACTTGCTACTAAAGTAAAGCAGGAAGGAGCGTCATCCATGGGTGAAAAGCTCTGGTCTAGGAACCTCTCTCTGTCTGTCTCTCCCGCGGGCACGCAAGCATTCTTTCTGCCAACGCCAGCCTCCATTTTCACGCGCGCTTGAAGAGTCTGCAACGCATCTCCGATAGTTCACTCTGTAGTCATAAGTCCAGCCTCTTTGGCTTTGGTTCGAACCACAAGTCCACAACCCGTCATCTACACTGCCAAAACCAGCCTTTAAAGTTTTAACCCGTGGTCCGTCCGGAGTAGACTCTCCCCCCACCACCGCTAGCTGCAGGTCTGGTTCCGTGTCATATGCGTATCTGGTCTGCTCGTCTCCGATCAAGCTTGCAATCTCTCACTCACCCGAGCACTTCCTACTGGGCTGGCCTTCCCGTAACCGCTCAAGTCGTACGTTTCTATTCTCTTCCACCGCCTGCGTTGGTCTGCAGCAGCTTTGCTTCGCTGGCATTGGACACCAAACACACATCCAACACAGCCCAGCCCTCTTGCCCCCCTGCACCGTCCTGTCTGTCCTCTCGCCCTCTCTCGTCCTCTCTCTCCTTCGCTCGCTCTCCAGATCCGTGTCTCGGTCCGTTCATACGCCCACGACATACATCATCATCATCATTACCTCCACCCACCCTTGTTAACATCCTGAACCAAGGCACGACACCCACACACCCGCGAGGAAGGGGAAAAAAAAGAGACACCAGGTCCCAATCCAAGCAACCTACCTCTTGCAAGCCAATTTTTGACTACCCTACCAGCCTACGACATAGTCCGTCGATCTCCTGGGAACGCCTCCAATTCGACCCATAGCCCCCTTCCTTACCTAATTCGCCAATAGTAACTCCACGTGCGAGCGAGAGGGACTTGGTCAAACGACAATTACCTCCACCGCTAAATAACTACCATCGACCTCCCAGTCCCACGCAACACACACAAGCATCACAATGTCCTCCCCCTCAGGTTCCTCAGCAGCAGGCAAGCGGAAACGGACGACGGCCACAACGAACCCTACAAGCATGCCTGACGCCGCCCACACCGCCGACGCCGCCCTCCAGGCCTCGTCGCGCGACGCTTCCGGAGAGGAGGGCGACAGCACCGCCCCGGAATCCGGTCGCCTCGCCGGCCACCGCAAGTCCGACTCCACCTCCGCCGGCCACCCGTCTAAGCGTCAGCGTGCCAACTCGGAGCGCTCCCACGAGACGACGAGCAACACCAACAACCAGACCGCCACTTCTGCCGCCGCGGCGCAAGACCACTCCCTCGACCCGGGCGAGCCCAGCGATACCACCGAGGCCAGCGTCGACATCGCTGAGCGCGTCGGCCGCAAGAACAGTCGCAAGCAGGTCTCGATAAAGGAGGATGAGGACAAGGACGAGGCGATGCCGCCCCCGCCTACGGGCAAGCTCACACACCCTGTGGGCTTCCGGACCAACGACCCTCCCGCCGGCAGGCCCGTTAGGGTATATGCTGACGGCGTCTTTGACCTCTTCCATCTCGGGTACGTCGGCAGCTCTTCTCCTGCACTCTGTCTCCCCTCCTTTTTTTCCCCGTACAAGTACAATGTGTAAGCTAACCCGTCCCGTCATCCAGTCACATGCGCCAGCTCGAGCAAGCAAAGAAGGCCTTCCCCGATGTGTACCTTATCGTGGGCGTCACGGGCGACGCCGAGACACACAAGCGCAAGGGCCTAACAGTCCTCTCTGGCGCCGAGCGCGCCGAGACGGTCCGCCACTGTAAATGGGTGGACGAGGTCATTGAGAACTGCCCGTGGATCGTCACCCCCGAGTTCCTCGACCAGCACAAGATCGACTACGTTGCCCATGACGACCTGCCTTATGGTGCCGACGAAGGCGACGACATTTACCGCCCCATCAAGGAGGCCGGCAAGTTCCTCGTCACTCAGCGCACCGAGGGCGTCAGCACGACGGGAATCATCACCAAGTATGTTTGGTCCCCGGCTCTTTCTTGTCCCCCATTCCCCTCCGCTCTGCGATTCGAAGAAACCCCAATGGCTAACATTCCGTCCCCCCAATCAGGATCGTCCGCGACTACGAAAAGTACATTGCCCGGCAGTTCAAGCGTGGCACCTCGCGCCAGGAGCTCAACGTCAGCTGGATCAAGAAGAACGAGCTGGACCTCAAGCGCCACGTCCAGGAGCTGCGCGATAATATCCGCACGAACTGGTCCACCACCGGCCAAGAACTTTCTCGCGAGCTCCGTCAATTCTGGCCCGCATCGCGTCCCCAGTCTCCCGCCCCGGCCGCCCGTACCTCGTACATCCAGAACGGCGACCTCCTTGCCGCCGCCAACGCCAACGCAAGCAAGTCGCGCTTGAGCGTCGAGATCCCCACTACCCCCGGCGGCACACCCGCCGCGACCCAGTCCAACGATTTTATCACGGGTTACGCCCTTGGCCTCGTCGGCGGTGTTCGTTCATGGGTAAGTTTCTTCAACCTCAATTTTTTTTCTTTTGTCACGTCCGTCACACTTGATCCACTGGGGCGAGATTTGCTAACGTGTGTCCGCTCCGCAGATGACCAAGAGCAAGAGGAGCGACCAGGACAGCCCGAGCCGCCGCAACAGCGACGACGACTCCGAAAGCGACGGCAAGAGCCCCCGCGGACGCGTCGTCCCGCAACAGTCGGCCGCCGCCACGGCCAGCGCCTCATAATACGTGGCTCTACAAGTTGGCTGGCTTATCATCACCGCCAGAACTATCGACGGCACGCTGTGCCCAGCGTGAGCCAGCGCGACATTGCCCTCCCAACCTACCTTACCCAGTAACCTAATTACGGCTGTATGGGAATGGAGATCTCATTGTCCATGTGCGAAAGACTGACTGATGGGGCGAAGTGGGAAGAAGAACAAAGACTGAACGGCTATACACATCGGAAAACGAAACATGATGCCGGAAATCCATCTTGGGCTACTGCTGTATTTATTATTGTTATGTTTCTCATCGATGACGGGGTAAGAGGGTCAGAGACAGAGTGACAAAGGCGTTTCGACTGTTATTTTTTCATCCTTGTTTACCGTTGTTCGTTCCTCCATGGGGGGAGTGAAGTATCCACGAGAAGGAATCGCCCGCCTCACTTCCCCAATAGAGATCCGCCACTATTACATATGTTATCTATCTAGGTATGAAGAGAAGAGAGAGAGAGAAAAGCCAATTTAAATTGCCAAAGGGGTTCGAATGCAAGTAAACATTTGTGATATGGACATGTCGTGTTGACGAACGGACGCACTTGCTGCGCGCCCGCGGGCGAGAGAGCTCTCCCCAATGTCCTACACGCAGGGCGGGCCGATGGATGTCGTCTGAAGAGCGGTTTCTTTTGCAGCAGGAGGTTGCGACGCCGTCGGCGAGGGCGAGCTGATGGTACCCGTCCATCACAGGGACACGGCCGAATAACGACGACGGTCGAGCAGCGAATAGGTGTGGACGGGCGTCGGAGTGAATGATACCCGTCCGGCAACGGACAACCCCAAAGAACAACAACAACAACGATCTCTCATCTCTTGACGGTTGGGGGCGCCGCCCGCCACCCGTTGGTTTGTCGAGCGCGGCTTTCCCTTTACGGCCGTACCCGCGATAACAATCTCTCCCCCCATCGGACTCGGGACCTACATTGGCAAGAGGGGGAAGGGGAAGGGGGGGCATCACCATCGCCTCATCGCATCACAAGACCGGATAGAGCGAGAACAGAGGACTCCAGGGATAGACCCGGCTCAAAGAAGCCGTCGCGGTCGTTGGCTGCCCCTTGCTTCATCCCGCATCCTTCCCACCCCGCGCCCCACGAGTCTGGCGCAACAGGCAGGAACCGCTCCGTGCTGGCCCCCCCAGAAGCTTTATCTCGATTCCTTCGTTCGCCTTGATCACGCGGGTCAGATCTCGTCATTGCCGTACCGCGGCCCAATTCTGGTGTTGGAGCCGTCTGCCTGCCTTGAGGGGGGTCCACTTCCAGGGCTGGACCTGCTTCCATCAAGGAGGGGGGCGTGTGTACGATGTATGTGTGTTTGTGTGTGGCGTGAAGGAGCTCGACCTTTGAAGAAAGCCTAACAAGTCTCGTTGGTGTAGGGTCTCATCAACCTGACCAAGGTCCCACTTGATCCAGTCGGTTTCCTGGCTTCCCTGGGGGTCAGCAACTTGTTTCATGTTGGCATTGGCAGCTTCATTCCTCGACGAGCGGGCCCGTCCAGGCCTCTCGGGCGCGGCGAGAGGCTGAAATCTTGCACCGATGGGCCGTGGGGTCGGCTTGACAGAAGACATGACCCCATCGAGGACGGCTGTGGTTTGGTGGCGATGTCTGTAAGAGCTCGCAGCAACTCCCGGAAGACGGTTGCCTGGAGACTAAGCGCATCGGCTCCGCCTGTCGGTACTGTACACTGTACGGCACGGGTTGCAGTCCGGGCCTAGGTCAAGAATCGGGTCTCGCGGAGTGGCGTCGAGTTGAAGAGACTTGGAGGTTGTTGTATGGCTGTTCCAAGGAAGCTATGCGGGTAAAGGTTGGAGGATTCCGAGACCTTGCTTCCCGGGGCGGGGTGGGGTGTATGCGGCCACAACCTAGCCCCTCTCTGTTGGAAGCTGTAGTGACTATCATCTTGGCAAGAGATTAGGCAACACCCGTTGCTATCTCCACCATGTTCGATCATGACAGTGTCATTCCAGGTCACCTCCGCTCGAACTCGGGGTTGTCAACTGATTCGAATGGCGAAGAAACGGTACATCACCTTACGGCCGTGGACGATTGAGGCACAGCACTTGTTGCCTTCTCGGGGCCATCCGTTGTCGCCCGTTATTTTGGAACACGAGATTCGACGTTGCTACTACCGTTCAGCTCACGGTTTGGGGTCTGAGTCTCGAGGTTGCAGCACGGCTGAGCTAAGACGGTCACAAGTTCCTCAAGCAAGGCATGCCGGCCTGGTCGGTCGCTTAGCACATGGGCGAGGCTCGCCGCAGCCCGAGTTCAGGTATGGTACCTGCATATCTACAGCCATCCGTGATTTAGGAACAGCTATGCAGATGACATGATGTCACAGGTCGTCGGGGGGGTGGTTACTGATGCCTGGGCGTAAGCGACATCGTGGGGGGGTTCGATGCCGTCAAGCAGGTGTACACTCAGCCGAAGCTTGAACACGAGGCGCGGCGCATATGTTCGCGCGAGGCAAGGAGAAAACCTGTGCAGAATGCGAGGAGCTGGGCTTCCGGAAAGGGAAACTGCGTGTATGTCTTGGAGCAGGTTGTCGGCTGCGCTAATTTTGGCGCCTGGCGCGTCGCTCGATAAGGATCAACCTTGAGTTCGGGGAGCGTGAATGGTCTCTTGGTCTTGGCCGGTAGTCGAGAAATGGGACCTGTCCGGGGCTGGAGACCGACTTCTTTCTAGTGTAGCCGCCCGTGGTGGGTACTGGGGGCTGAGTCTGGCGATTGTGATGGGATGTGCGTGACGGGAAGGCTGAGCCACGAATCCTGCGGGTGAATTGGACTGGACGGGAGTGCGGATATCCAGAGCCGCGTCGCGTGGGTGTTGCGGTTACCCCACGCGCAGAGGCGGCTTGAATACTCTGTAACCCGTGTAATCGCACAAACTGCGCTGCCACCCTCAAGTGTTGGGTGGAGTGCACACCAAAAGATCCGTGTCTCTGCAATCTCGGATTGCAGAAATGTCATCGAAACACGACATGTTGGGTCGTGGTCGTGGTCAGAGCCCACTCGTCGGCTGAAGTAAGGCCCCGGTCCATCAACCACCTCGATGCGCCATTGGTGGAAAGTCGTTGACGGGAGTGATCCCACGCCACGCCATGTGCTGAACATGCCCGACATGCTTTAGTTCGCAGGAACCGCGATGAATCCCACACGCCACGGGCCGCTTCCCTGGGATCCAACAAGCAGCTGAGAAGCTTTGACATGATGAACCTGTCAAAGCACCGACCTGGATTCGGCCGTTGCCTTGCAATGAATGGCTAGTCCAAAGGCGGACCATGTTCCACCCAGCCATGCCGGGAAGTCAACAACGATCAAATCGATTACATGAAGTCGTCGCCGATGACTTGCAGCGAGGCTGTGAGGATGCAGAGCACCATTGATAGCCCGGACTGGTATAGTACGATCAGTGTCGGTGGCTGGCAGTTGCCCGGCTGGTGTCGATCCTGGAGGAGATCTGGCCCTAGGTAAGGTAACGAGCAGGTAGCACTGGTACTTACTTACCTACCTACTAACCTTAGGCAGGGGACCAGAAACGTGGTTGCCACCAGCGCGGGCAGTGTAGGCATTGCGGAAGGTGGGCATCCAACCGAGAAGGAGCTGCGTGGTTCGCGGCTCGAGGAGCAGCACTGTGGCAGCTCGAACTTCAGATGACACTGACATGACCAACTGGTTGGACCCGGCTGCAGACGAGTCTGGGTGGCAGTGGCAAGGTACCGGGTGGTTGAATACCAGTTGCCGAATTATTCTGTAGCTCGCCCGGTCGCCCTTGCGCTGAGTGGCTGGTACCTGTGTACAAGGAAGTAGTCATCCCATACCTTTGCACCATGCACTACCTATCTTTAGAGCACTCTTCGGTATCTGTGTAAACTCGGCATTTCTTCGCTAAGCAACATTCGTCGATTGTTCCTCAACTGCTCGCCGCACGCAGATATGCGTCGTTCAGTCTTTTGTACTGTCCGACTATTTGCTCGGGGGGCCCTGTTCAACCCTTGCAAGCATGAACCCCAACGTCGGGTCTTCGATCTCCACCATGCCGACCCACCACTGCCCTCTGTAAAAGCAGATCGACGAAGTCGAAATCCTCGCCCGGATTTCCGCGCTTGAGAATGGGGGATTTGGTAGCAACCTGATCCCTTCGGTGCTGGATCGCTTCCAAACCGACGGACCAAATGGGACACACCTCGTGTGCCGTCACTACAGCCAATCGCGTCACCAAGTGCCCCTCCACACGTTTGCTCTCCCATCTGGCTTGGGAAACCTAGCGACATGAGTTTTACTCCCTGAAGCCAATATCCTTCTCACTGATTTTGGGACGGCCTTCTGTCCTGCAACGGAGTCGAGATTGAATTCTAGATGCCTCTTCATATACAACCACCTAAAGTGAGATTTGAACCGACAGAGCCCTTGTCGTACGCATATGGTATCTGGAGTCCGGGTGTATGATCTGAACGATTCTGGGAGACAAGTGATTGTTCGGGCCGGTCGACACTACAGGGAGATTTGGACTTTCGATCAACGATTCGAAGATGCAATTCAGACGCCAAAACGGAGAAGGGGAATGAAGGGGTCGATATGGACGGGACGGATGCTCTTTGTGATGTCAAGAGCTATGTTTATCTTCAGACCGGGTGGTCGTCTGAGTGCAAGTCAAGTATTGCAGATGGAGTGGATGGGGAAGTGGGCAAATCCAAAGGCTGAAAAAATTTGGATTCATTGCCAGCTTTTTTGACCGCTTCTCCGCAGCAGCCACGCATTTGAAAAGTCTATTCTGCTACATGTTGCCTATTAACGTACTCCGAAGAGACTGTACGCAAATCCCCATTAAACCCAGGACGTGATGATATGGGGTTGATTCTTTTCCAAACTGTCTCCCATCAGGGGCTTTGCCGAGGTGGGGCGCATAATGTAGCACAGTACTGAAGGTAATTTTCAGTTCCTACCTTCCTAGGCAGCCGTTAATTGACATCGAGATGCAAATTTTTCCCTTGGTCACGGTTGTGGCGCACATCGACTGCCAGATGCGATGTAGTAGTGCACAGCTCGTGGGCCTGAATGGCATGGCAGACGTCAGTCGGTTCCTCTCCGCGTTCGTGCTTGTAGCCTAGACAGGCCAAACAAGACTTGAACAAATGGGGATGCCGCGGCCGTTGACAGATTGTTGAATTTTATTTTTTTTCCCTCATGGGGGGGGGGGGGCATGGGTCGGCATCCCTGTCTCAATGTCGCCGGTGTGGGTGGGCAGTCAGCCAACAGCATCAGGCTTGGGGGACGACGAGCTAAAAATACCTCGAATGGTCTTTGGGTTAAGCGCTGACCCTTGTCCCCCTTCCCTTACCCTCCCTTCCGTTGCTGGATAATGTCATTATGTCACCCCATTGTCAAAAGACTGGATGGTGGGCAGCAGGCCATTTCAGCCCGGTGGAGTTCAACTCAATTTGCATTGTCGTCGGCTCGCCATTGGTCCGTTTGGTCAGTAACGACCGGTCAAGCAAGCGCATTTGCCTTAGACAAGCCATACACTATGTTGGTGCCTGGTACCAGCCGAGTTCGAGCAGTCGCAGTGCTGATGCCGCACTGCGCTCGCGTCGTGGCGATGCGTTGTGATCGATGGAGGCTCGAGTCGGTGGCCATAGTACGCCGCGTCGCTAGAAGTGCGGTGTAAGAATGGGCTCCATGGCGTCAATGAGCGGTGTCGGGTCAACGCCGGCAAAAAGCCACACTGGTGTAGCCGTCCAGGTGCAGTGCGGCACAGAAGATGTCGAAGCCGAGGAGTCAAGACTGGTTGGGGTCTGGTTAGAGTCTACTAGGTACCTGGAGTGAGAGTGAGGCGACGATGGCAAGGCATCATCATCCACTACCCTGAGATGGTGGAACCTATGCAAGAAGGCACTCGACTACCTACTGTCTGTCTACCTACCTACCTAAGGTAAGCAAGGTACCGATGTACGGTACAGATATTACATGAGGTATACACGGCTCTACTCCGTCAGGTATCCATTGTTGCTGCCACAGCACGGAGAATCTGCGGCTCGTGTCAAGGTGTGTGGACGTAGTGAAGTCGGAATAATGGATCAGAGTAACAACGGCTCGGTCGATCCTTCCTTGACGCGTGTTCGGGAGGCCCCTCCGCCTTCCAACTCTCAAACCTCCGACTTCCAACTTCCAAACCCGATCAAGAGTTCAATTCCCCAACTGACTGTGCCGGTTGGGGGTTGCGGCACTTTTCTTTGCTAGGAACTTCGGCTCCAAGCCAAGTTTTGTTCGTGTTGCCGGCTGGAGCTGAAGCTGAGCTGACGCGAACGGAACCCCCCCCCCCCCCCCCCCCCGATCCGCCGAACTCGGTATCGACGATGACCGCAGCGATTGTCAACACTACACAACACTTCCGCTATCATCAACTGCCAATCTACTTCCCGTCCTACGGATGTCGGCCCACTTCAATGCCTCAGCTCCGAGATATCCATACCATTTCGGCCGGTCTCTCTCTCTCATTCCGGCACCAAGACACGAACAACCCGACTCGACTCTGCAGACAGCATACATCACACATCGATATCTGAAACGGACCCCATCGACGCAACATGCCCCCCTTCCTCGACATCCGCCTGCCCGCCCTGTCGCCCCGAGACTTAGAGTTTTGGATAATATATCGCTCACTAATCATCATCGGTCGGTCCGGCCCCCAAGACACGGCAGGGCGGATCAGCTCCCTATCTGCCCCTGGTTTTGTCCCCCCCTCCCCGAATTTTGATCTGCCCGATATCCGTGGTTCGCTGCAAGGGCAGTCGACTCCGTTGCGCGTGCCGAGGCGCTTCCGGCCGCTTCATGCCATGTGTCCGGGTCCGACCCCAACACTTGCGGGCTTTCCACGGCGCATTGTTTGGCTACCTACCTAGGTAGGCACAGTGTATTCGTGCCGACCTTAGGTACGGAGCAACAGCAATAGCAACTGAAACACTGAAGAACCCCTCTCGCCGAGGTCGTATCTCGCCCTGTCCGTTGTCTATCCCTCTATTGGCGGTGCTGCACTGCTGCCGAGGTACCCGCATCCTGCCATCGGGGCCCATTCGTCCCTGCAGTCGGCCCAGGCCGTCGGTGTGGCATCATTCCGGAATTCTCCACCATCCACGTCCACGTCGAGTCGTCGACCAAAATGCCATTTTGTCGACGCCTAAGCTACATCACCTTAGGCAGAGGCGTCGTTTAGTGCGGTTAGTCATCAAAGGTCATCTGAGATTTCGAGCACCCAGTAGCTAATGCACACCGACCGTCCTTGCTACCACTCCGCCCATCCGCTTCATCCACTGCCAGATGACGGTCTGCCATCGTTTCAGACTGATTGCGACAAACGACACAGCTGGAAACGAGAAACTCGATGACACAAAAATAGGTCGCCAAATCCAGGGCATTTCGTCGCTTTGCGCGCCGCGCCAATGAAGCGCTGGCCTGCATCTAAGCCCCCTGCCATCCCCGCCGATTCGGGGCTACCCCTGTCGCGACCTCGTCCTTCCCGTGTTTCTCAGCGGGCCGGACACTGCATGGGGGGGGGGGGGGGGGTTATCTTGGTATTCCTGTGGAAAGCGACAGTAACCTGGGCTAACGGCGGCTCGGTCGCTCGCCGTCATCACCTTTAGCGACCGTAGTTGATTCTCTATCCCCACGACCATCGGCGAACCTTCCGATTCCCGTTGGCTGTTGGCCGGATCGCTGTTCCGCGCCCGCGACGCAGAGTTTTTTTTCCCCCTTCGCTTTTTGCCAATCTACGGATATCGAACAAGGGACAAGGGCGTCGAAAGTCCATGAATCGTGGACAGCTTGATCAACACCGACCAATTTATTTCATTCAGGATCCTCGGTGCTCGACCAGACTGACATCATGCGTTGCCGTAACAAAAAAGTTCAATGGGCTTACAAGTTCCCTGTGACCGCACGAGCCAGACGCAAAATTCAAAATAGACAGCTACAGCCGGGGTCATAAGCGCGCACACTGTCCATTACAATACAAACCTGCTTATAGCCTAGGGTTACACTCACAAAAGCCTGCGCCGCGTCTGTTACAGTGTACCGCGGTGAGCAGAAGCGACCTTGTCACGCAGTCAGACGCCGCAATGGCCAGCAAAGGGAGCAAAGGGGTGGTTCGCGGCGGCACCTCTCCAGATGGACGGCGGAATGCACGCCCGTGGTGGTTTGTTGCTGCCTTCACTGCTCTCGTTTAATGCTGCAAAAGTCAAAATCCCAAAAGGGCAAGCCAGTCTAGCAGGGGTTGATGACAGGGCAGACGACTCATGCACGCACAGCAGTGACAATGGTTTACTCGGACGGTGGGACTGCGCCTCATTTCGTCTGACATTTTCTCGCAGAATTCTCAATGTGGTCTTTACAGCAATTCATTCCCCCAGAAACGACGCAGCTCACAGCCAGCTGTCATCCCACCTCGGACGCTAGCGGCCGCTAACACTGTGGGAAACGGAATGGCCGCGCTCCATTTGGCGCCGCTCTTTCTCTCGTATCTACCTAGGTACGCAGTGACGCCATTACCGCATGTTGCTATTCCCTGTTGAGACCTCTGGCTCCCTTTCGGAGCGAAATGATGGCCTTGTTTTGCAGTGCAGACCATCACCATCGGCAATGCTCCCACGTCAGCGACCTACAGAGACAATAGAGAGACGCGCACACAGAAAGGGAGGGGGGCAGAGAGAGAGAGAGAGAGAGAGAGAGAGAGAGAGAGAGAGAGAGAGAGAGAGAGAGAGAGAGAGAGAGAGAGAGATCTCCCACAATGGGTTGCGCGAAATGAGGCAGGCGCCTGTCGGCCAGTCGAACCTGTCGAACCCGTCTGTGGGGTTGGGGTCTCGCCGACGCATGCGATGCGGCCGATCTGGTTCAGATCTCAGACAAGAGTAGAGAGACACGATACGGAGAGACATTGTCAAAATGGCAGCATCATCGTCACGCCCGTCACCGTCTCTCGGGGAGCATGAAACGCGCCTACCTCATCCTACCGCGGCTTTTCCGTAGCGTGGCCGTGGCAGACATCCCAGACGCGCTCATTCCGTGATATCGCGCGGCAATTTCACACACCAAAGCTTGGGGAGAGACACACTCCCGTGGAACCCATGGGCCATGGGACAGGGACCCCATCTACCAGCCTGAGAGGGCTGAGTCGTATGACAGGCATCTGGCCGCTCTACCAATCAACCCGAGGCCAAAGACAGTGGTGGGTGACTGAACCCCAGCTCGGTCGATACCCTTCGAAGGAGTGCTTCGCATTTTTCTCAGCAACCTCCGTGTCCAACACCCTTTTACACCCATGCTCACAGGCGACAGGGGGAGCGAGGCCTCTGAGGACAGCCTCCTTGAAGAGCCGTCATCTTCCCCTTCTTCTGCCGCTCACGCGAACTTGCATCTACCTCTTCTCAATATAGCAATGTCTCCAACGAGCAGCAGCGGCAGCAGCACCACTATCTTTGTCTCTTCTCTTCGTCCAGCTCCAATGCATACCGTCCCCGCTTAGAACCAACAGCTCTGCATCTCACCTCGACCACCACACACCCCCATCCCCTCTTGCCCCCCCCCCCCCGCCTGTTCGTTGTAGGCTGACACAGTTGAGCTGGAGCAGCAACAGCCCCCAGATCTTTTCTCTCTGCCCTGCCTTTGCCCTGCCTTGCCCGTACCGTACCTTACCTTGACTGTCTTTACACCCACACCGGTTGACCTAGCCTTCTTTTCTACGTCGACACCCCCTTCTCGAACCCCGACTGCCCCCCATTTTCACACTGCATCCTCACCTTGGTGTTGATGTTGGTGTTGGTGTTGGGGGTTACGTCCGACTACAGTCATTCGACTCTCTGGCCTACTCCAACGCAATCCTTCAGCCGGGGCTGTGTAGTACTAACTTTGGCCCCGTTGCTCCTCCCACTGCAGCAGTTGCAGTTCCCTCTCTGAGCGCAACCACTCTGCATCTCTCTGTCTTCCTCGCTTCCCTTTTGGGAATCTCCAGCCATGGCCAGCCTCCAAGACATCATGAACGCGGACGAGGACCAACTCGAATCCCACACTATTAAGAACAGCCCGATCCCAATCCAACCAGGCATCCATCATCAACCCTATTTGACACCCAACACAGTCTACAACTCAGGTTACAAAATAGGCAGAGAACAACTAGACAGAACAAGCACTCAACAAGACAGGGCGAAGCGGAGCTCATCCTCACACACCACACAGTCCACTCCTCCCGGCTCGTCGTCGTCGTCTAGTCGGCCACCAAACACCCGTCGTCGAAGCAACGTCAGCACCGACTCTATGGATCCGTCAAACTATGGATATGGCCACGCAGGGCCGTCTTCTGGAGGGCTTGATCCCGCTGGCCAACCCATGCGACCTTTTGGCCATGCATCGACTGGAGGAGACGTGCCCATCAAGTTGACTCCCATCACCGGTCGAGTTAGCCGCGCAAAGAAGGGCATGAAAGTTCATACTTGCGATATTTGCCGTCCTCCCAAAGTAGGTTCAATCTTTGGAAAAGTGAAAGACATCCACTGACCTTCCGTAGACGTTCACACGAGCAGAGCATCTGAGGTATGTATGGGTGTGGTACTATACCGTGGCGACTGGGCGTGTTGCCGCGTTGGTGTACTGACAACTCCGGCTGCAGACGACACCAGCTTAGTCACGAGACGCCCCAGTATGCGTGCTCCCTTCCCGGTTGCGACAGGGCCTTCCATCGTAAAGATTTACTGGAGCGTCATCAGCAACGACAGTATGCCTGACTCTCCAAGGAGAACCCCGAACGAACTTGAACCATGACTGACCCGTGCTCAGTGAGCTTGAGGGAGACAAGTTGTCGACAAGTAGAGGGGCGAGCCAAAGCCGCAGGACCTCGGCTGGATCCTTAGAAGGAGGAGTTCGAGGGTTGGGATTGCAACTCCCCATGCTCGGATACCCGCCGAACTCGACGACTCCGAATCAGAGCCTTCCGATGACACCGAACATGTCACATGCCGGCGCATATCCGTCCATGAGCGTACCAAATGTCAGCAAGTCCATGTCGCCTCACGTGGGGAACGACAGCTACCGCCCGTCATCGGGTGGTCCTGGGTACGGCGGGAGTTACTCTCTTTCCGCAGCTCAGTCCTCGCAGCAGTCCCTGTTGCAACAGCCCAGCAGCGGCTTCAACACTGCTCCTCCGTTTGGCTCCATCGAGTATCAACCTCGTACGACACCCGATTTCCCCTCTTTGTTTCTCCAGACTGAGGGACTTGGGTTGCAGATACCATCAGATGGACCGCCTGAGCTTTCGCACGCTCAGGACAACGGAGGCTGGCCGTCCTCGGCTTCTGACAGCACGTACTCCACACCTTCCGATCACCCACGACGCGCATTCTGGCCGGCGGCAAGAGCTTCTTCTTCTTCTTCTTCTACTGTCGACTGGCCAACCGGGCTTCTCTCACCTTGCCCGGGCACCGGATTTGATCCCATGGCAACAGCCAACCCTATGCTCTACCAATACTCGACTTCGCCCCAGCTGAGCGACCCCCAGACGTACCAGATGCTCGATATCACCTCCATGTCCACATACCCGGACGAGCAGACGCTTTTTGACCCTCACCAACAACAACCCCGGTTCTCCCATACTGTTCGTAGCCTGTCCCCGCCGGTGACGTCGGCATCGGCTCAATCTTCTGAAACTCTAGTCACCCCGTCGACGGCACTACCGTCGGACCGGATGATGAACTCACTTGCCTGTATGGGCCGTCAGAAGGAGGTGGCGTTGGGCCTCCTGGCGGCCCCGGCTCTGATGCAGGGCTCCTTGCCTTTGCCTCCTGCAAATGTCTGCCAAGCCATTCCCGCCTACCTCGATGTCTATTGGGAAAAGTGCCACCACGCCTTCCCCATCATCCACAGGAGGACCTTTGAGGCTGCAGCGGAGCATGTCGATGTACTCCGCTGCGCCATGGCTGCATTGGCTACTCAGCATTTGAGCACCAAGGAGGACCGCATCAGGGGGAATCAGTTGCATGAATATGCCTGGCAACAGTCAAGACGCGTAAGTCAAAAATCATTCTTCTAAAAAAAAAATCGGTATCATCGTGGAATAGTGGCCCGCTAACAGTACATTGGTTGCAGTTCCTCCAGTGGGATGTGCCTGTCATGCAAGCGATTCTGCTCTGTGAGCTTTTCTCCCGGTTCCGCGGCCGACGTGCGGCCATCAGGCCATCGAAAGAATTCGAGTCAATCTACTCTCGGGTGAGTCCTCTTCCTTGTTGAATACAATGACACTCTTTTCTACTTCGCTTCTTCTAGCTTCAAAGTGCTCCTTTTTTTTTTTTTTTGAGATTCTTTCCCGCCTCCTCCTCCTCCCCCTCCTGTTCTTCTTACTCTACCACCACCACCACCACTACCTAGTCTGGATCAAGTCACAGCAACAAAGCTCTAAATCATGGTTCCAGGTCTATGACAATGCCGTCATCTTCGGGGAAATCCCTCAGACAGGGCCCAACAGCGTCAGGTGGCATACATGGCTCGATACCGAGGCTCGCCGTCGCCTTCTCTCGGCTTGCTTTATTTTGGACGTTCACAGCTCCTTCTATCTGGAGCAGCAATGTATTCGTAATTTTGATATTGCCAGCGACAGCATGCCACCAAACATCCCTCTCATCGGGCCGACCCAGGATCTCTGGGACGCACCAAGCGCAAACGCATGGGCAGCAATGGTCTCAGCCAAGGGGGGTTCCTTGGATGCAAAGTCACTCCTCTCCTTAATCAAACCTGACAAACTGTCGGAGACGAGCATCAACGCCCAGGCCCCCTTCGACCGCTCAGTAATCCTGGCATTTGAGGCACTTCTGTTGTCTTCTCGCGATGACCCGGTGCGAATAACACCATCGACAGGAAAACCGGAGCCGGAGACTTTCCGCATGGCTAGCATCTTCCCAGACTGCCCCGTGGCAAATACGTATCTCGCTCTGCACCACACGCCGCTCCACGACCTGCTCGCCGTCTCCGGAGACAGTTGGGTCTTCAGCCAGAAGGTCCTACAACCCAAGTCCTTCGCCGAGCATCAGAAGCGACTCAAGCAGTGGGGTCAGTCAGGCGACGCCGCCGCGGCCGTGGTTTTCGCTTGCCGCGCCCTCCGCGCCTTCACGGAGCACGGAAATGCCGATGAGAGCCCGGAGGACTCGGACGATGATATGGACGCATGGGAGACGGAGCGGCCTCGTATGTGGAAGGATGACGTCTCAGACTACTGGGGAATGTACGCCTGCGCGCTCATATGTTGGGCCTACGGGCATCAAGGGAATCGCGGGGATGGCGCCAAGTGCACCGAGTTGGGCGACGATGATAGCGCGGCGCTCCAGTGGGTCCGGGCTGTTGCAAGCACGCGGGTCAAAGACGTCGTCAGGCTACGCTCCAAGAAGAACGCGATGTCTGTTGTTTCCCTTGTTAAGAGATGGCTGGATCTGGACTGTCTCGGCGGGCGCAGTAGGTTATACGTCGACGCGGTGGGTGTGTTGAGGAAGTTGGAGGAAGGCATCAACTGCAAGTGGTTTTGAAATGGTAATAGGGGGGGCCTTTGGGCGCATTTCATCTCGCGTCTGCATCAGCATCGCGATCCGTTTCTTCCCTTCTTTTTTCTTTTTTACTCTTTTGTCGTCGGCATGGATCACAGCACACACACTCACTCATCCACACACACAAAAAGCACCTGGCCAGAAGGATACAATACCTATTTGCATTGTACAGTTGACGATATTACGACGAGGCAGAAGAAGGCAGGGGTGGTGTGCATGGAAGGAACAAGAGATTCGCAGAAAGCGAGAGGGGCAATGGCCGAGGGAAGGATGGCGTTCAGGCGTTCAACGATTTGGAATCAACACACATACACATATACATATATATTTACACGCATGCAGGGGCAAGAGGCGCATATACATCGATACAGAATACACAAGAATCTCGTAATACACAGCAGGGTTTCAAATGCACAATGTCCGGGGAATAGAGATGGATGGCAAGGATGCGAGGGAAGGGAGAGGGGGGCGGACAGTGTACGGAGTTGATTATGTTAGAGAGACAAACGAGGCAGGAGGGGAGGCGAAAGTGCTCGAATGTCCTTCCTGACTGGGCGTTCTCGTGTGGTTATGGGCTATGGTGAAATAAATAGTCAGGCCACTTGGTGGTTATCCTCGCCGCGGCTGGCTCCTTGTCGTGTCCCGCGGGGACGACTCGACCTCTGCCAGTTACTATCAGGGGGGACGAGAAAGACAGTTCCCAAGCCTCCTGGCATCCTCTAATCCACCATCGCCATGTACCGCTGGCTGCTTTTCGTCGTTGGGTTTCGTCGTCGTCAAGGAGGTGCCACCACATACTGGTGATGGCAAGATGCGAGGCTATATGAACGAACAGGGGGCGGGGGGGGGGGGGGGGTTCGTCTCTTTGGTCTATCTGTTGATTAGGTCTTCGTTATACGTATGTATATATGTATCTGCTTCCCTCAGGAAAGGGTCGCCCTCTCTGTCACGGGGTTAGAACGCAGCAGAGTAGACTCGACTCGACTCGACTCGCCCCCTTGGAGGCGTTCGTCCCATGGTATCAAAGCCGGTCCGTCCGGCGACGCCCGTGCAACTCCGCGGCCTGTATAACCCACGTCGGCCCAATGCTACTACACACCCCTTACGCAGCCGAAGAGCTGGTTGTATGGTGAGGGGCATTCACTCTCCTCCACTTGGGCCAAGTCCAACTTTGGTCTTATTCTCGTCGTCGACAATGAGGCCATGCGACCAGCATTGTTGTCGGTCCCGGGCGGGATGGCTCCATGGCTCCGGCGACGGTCCAGGCCGTCAGGCCAGTCCCGATTTCCAACCAAACGCAATGCCCTCCCGCACCCCGTGTCGTATTGCAGGAAGGGCGGGAAGCGTGATATCTCGTCACTCATGGGGATTGAGAAAATCACCGTACTCGCTTCCAGCCGCGAAGATCTCAGCACACACATCTCACAGTATTCCGCCCTTGTGGGAAGAGATACGGATGGGCCGCCTGTCTTGGCCCAGCCTTTGACGGTGGAGGGGGGGGGGTTGGGGGAGACTCGACAAAAGGACCAGAGGCATAAGCACATCTGCGAGAGATCACGCCCCGGCCGCCTTTCGCCCATCAAGACGCTATTACATCCACAAGAAATACCCTCGTGGCAAGCCAGGATCGTTACGACGAGCCTTACAGAGATTTCCACGCGACAGAAGACCTCCGACGTCTCCGGAGAAAGGAATGTCACACCATCCTTCCTGCTTCTGGGAGCGCCTTGGTCCAAGCCGGGAAAGATCCCCACCGACCCGGCTTCCTAGACAGGTCCCCCGGTGAATCCCCTCGAGGTGCTGTCATTCAGGAGTGTCTCAATGACTATTGACCGCGAATTGGCCAGAAAGGATTTGGGTGTTTCTGGAATTGAAGTGGAGGACGCAATCCCCTCTCCGCGAAATACTGGCATACGTGTCTTCCGTTCCCCCCTCTCCACGTCTCGGCTCAGACCTCGCCGATACAGTCCTGTTGACTCCTGGTACGGGCAATAGCACCAGAGAGCAATCTGCCAGATGACTTCCGCCTATATCCGAAAATTTGCTCTCCCGCAACGAAGCAAGTCGAGCCTGGCAAGGCTGGTTAATACCAGCGTGTTAGCGATGCGTTGTGTGTAACGGTGTACAGCTATGCGTTCCTTGCACGGGCATGGTCGTTGCGCAGATGACCTGGAAACCGCAAGAGCTTGAATTACGGCCAACCCAACCGCGAGTGAGGGATGACATGGACACTAATGTTTAAAACCAGGTACGAGAGCCGTCAGGCATATCAGTGCTGAAAAGCGCACAGGAATCGAGAATATACGGCAGACAAGGCGGCTACAAACGGGAGACGCTTGAGCTCCAGCATGGAAGCTAGCACCGACATTCCAGAGGTTCGTCTCTCTGGCAGGCAAACAAGATGCAACGAGAGACGCCTCGAAACGAAACGAAGTTGCATCTGATGTTTGACACGTGTGGGACGTGTGACGTCGACTCTGCGTTTAAACTCTGGGGAAGAGGTGGTCTGTTCGCCAAAACCCCTGAGAGCGAAATCGTCGCAAGGAAGCGAAATCCTACGGGGGGCGAAACTTTGGGGTAGCTACAGCCGCCTTATGGTTGGACAAGACGAACGTCCACCAGTTTCGATAAGTTAGAGCTCAGTGAATGTATTGATGTCGAAGACCGTTTCGGATACAGGGGGGGGGGGGCAAAGCATTGTTGGGACATACGGAAGTGCCAAAGGCACGCGCTCATCAGAGCAGTCAAGTGTGTTTGGGTTTGTGCATTGCGACATCGGTTGAACACCCGAGCTGGCAAGAGCGGGAAACTGGCAGGGATGTGCTGGGTGAGCCGAATGCCATCAAATCAAGGAGACTCGACGGGGCCTTGAATGCAGCCTCTGCTACGGTGTCCTGCCGTATGTCCTGCGGTGGAATTGCCGAAGCTCGCGTTTGGATGTTTTCTTACATCAGTGACGGTCTATGGAGCAACTCCCATACAGGAAAGAAAAAGCATGACACGAGTGGGGGCGAAGCGCAGGTCATCGTCACAGGAGGTTGGGACCGTTGGGTGCGTGATCTGGTCGAGAGTAAATGGCAAGGGCCATGGTTGTCTCAGTTCGGGAGACCGTCCCTGTCTGAGTTCGGAGCTTCCGCCCCTTCTTCCCCGCAATTCTCTTGGTGCGGTAAGACCGTAAGATCTTGGGAGATGAGATCCGTGGACAGTTCACGAATCCGGTCGACGACGGGAAATAGCAGTGCCACTTGTAGGGTTATTTGCAATCTTGCAACGGGGCCAAGTCATGGGTCATGTGGCCAGAGCTTCCCAGTGCGCTCCCTCAACGTAGCGTCGGAAGCGCAAAGGAAACGACGTACTGTAGGGCGACACAAACCGATTTTAGTGCTGGTGAGCTTCGGCTTGACGGTGTAGCAAGTCAGGCATTTGTGGATGCGTCTGCTGTGTCAGCAGTTGCAGGGCTCTTTGTGTGTTCGGACCGTCTTGTCAGAGAGAGAGTTGCAGCGGTTGATGGCAGCAGCAAATTGAGGTTGGCGCTGGCGCTGGCGTTGGTGTGTGGTGGCTTGGCCTGGCGTCAGGGGCACGCGGGATGTGTCATGAGGATGGCTCTCCAAGTCAAGATAGCAGGATAACCGGCTTTCTGGAGGTGGCTGGGAGGCCAGAAAGCTCAGGGGAAGGGGAACGACGACAAACCGTGGCGACCCGATCGTGTGTGGTGGAATTTGGCGCAGTCACGGCCGAATAAAGTGCTCTGGGGCGCCTTGTTGTGGGATAACCGCTGCAGATGGCAATCCAGAAGATAAGGCAAGGAGCACACTTGACGGGGGCTCAAAGGTGAACCAAGACCCAAAGGGGCTGACCGGATCTGACGGGCTGTCCTGGTAAGCAAGGATCTCGGCCCTGGAGGCCCGATGGGACTTTCAACGTGGTGACGGCGAGTTTCGATTGACCGACTAAGTGAATCGGTCGGTCTGCGGTAGCGCCGGGAGGGAAACGGTTGCAACAAAAGGCCAACAAGGAAAGACACGACTAGGCGTAGGAAACCAACCCCTGGACAAGCGTGGTTGAAATGCAGAAGTCGGGTTGGGCAACGATTTCAAGACTTGCCGACTCCACCGACACGGCGAGAACGAGACTGGCGCGGCTTGTATGCAGTTGTCTGCTGCGGTCGTGCCTGAATGCTTGAAGCGAACGAAAGATTTGAGAGATTAGCTGCAGTCTAGCTTCATCCCACGTCTGAAGCACACACCAGACGGAGTATTCCTGGTCTCGTCTGGCCCTGGTGCAGGGGATAGCGCAGGTGCTGCGGCAAGGTGAGGCAAGGCAGGCAAGAAACGGTGAGAAGGAAGCGGGCGACCGGCGAGAAGAGGTAGGGCAAATGTCTTCAAGGAGGCTGGGCGTGATGGTGTTGGTTTGGTGGTGCAAGGGGGTAGGAGGTGGTTGTGGTGAAGATTGGTGTGGTGTTGGTGTTGGTTTGCTGGCGTGAAAGTGGACATCAGACCTCAGACAGACGGATGCGACCTTGGTGCGCGTGTCCATTGTTTGGGTGTCGATACATGAGGTGCTGCAACGGCGTGGGTTCCTCAGGCCGACCTACCTTTGTCTTTCTCTTTCTGTGTGTGTTTCTGTCTTCTGCCTTGGGCATCATTGTCTGTGTCAACCCGGATTCGTCATCCGCGCAAGAAAGAGCGTGGAAGGCAACAGAGGAGTTCGTTCCTTCCGAAGGAATTCCTCACTTCGTTTCCAGTGTCTACGATGTACTCGCGCAAGGTACGTATCTACCCAAGTAAGTGCAGTAAGGATGTCTGATGTCTGATTTCAGAGTTTCGCCGAGGACTGTAGCTGCTGCTGCGCTTGTCCCATTCTGTAACACTGCGACGCTGTGACGGCGGCGACTCTTCGTCCTGTCGACCTCTTCCCGATACTACCTAGTGATGCCCACGGAGTTTTGTGATTATTTTTGGACGTGCCATTGAAGCGAAGCCACACCGACCTGCTGAGACTCGAAGAGTTGCTTTATAGCCCTTTGTATTGTGCTAGTGAGGCCATTGGTGTGGCATATGGCGCCCTGCCAGAGTCTGAGAGGAGTTCATCTGGGGATGCAATAACCATTGAAGAGACAGCATTGCAGCGCAGCCGCTGAAGAAGAGAAGTCATGAATAAACTCCTTCACCGAAAGAACCGAAGCGAAGGTGAGACGGGTATCCAAGGCAAGGCAAGGGAACCTTGGACCAGGTCCAACTTGTAGCTTGTAAGCGCCCAAGCCGGTAGGTTGTCGTCATATCCCAAAGACACGCACACACCGCTGATGAGAGCTGGCACAACGAAGGCGGTGGATCCAGACCTAAAGCCAGTACCTGTAGGTACCGCTGTAAGCAGACTCGATCGAGACCAGACCGCCGCCCACGGTCCGTCCAGCGCAACGACGACCGCCTGCGCCCACGCCTACGCCTGCAACTTTCAGCCAGTTCAGACCATGCACGACGGACAAGCACACCCACCTTTCTTTCATTGTCTCCTTTGGACTTGGACCTGGATTTGCGATTGGGGAGGGCAGGGGGGGACTTGCACGCCGAGTTTCCAGTTCCCACCCCCCCTGGCCCCAGCGATTATTTCTCTGCCACGCGCGCAATTTTTGGGGGTTCTCGCCGCTCAGTTCTAATCCTTCGACTTTTCCTTCTTCTTTTTTTCTCCTTCTTTGCATTCCTCGAGCATTCATTCTCAACTGCCCTTCCTTTCATACAGTTCCTGCCGACGACGAAAACCCCCCTTCGCCCCGATCCGAGTAATTCTAATTACATCACCTTCGAAGAAAAGAAGAAACCCTCCAAACCGATCAGAATGGGCACTTACAAGTTCACCTGGTATGCTTTTCGCCTGCTCCGCCCGCATTCCCCTTCCCCGCCACTGCCGCTCTCCCTACTTCATTCCTGGAATGCGAAGAGAGACAATGCACGCCCTCCTTGCGTCGCCTCACTCCCCGATGTCCTGCTGGAAGGGCCGGTTGACTCGCACGTTTTCGTCAATGGACATGTGGCATGCGTACCTTCGCACAATGAATGCTCCAATGCTGGCCGCGGGGAATCCACTCGCGCCATCGCATCGTCCCCCTCCCAAGGAGAGATGGAGGGCGAACAAAAGAAAATTAATAGAAGCAAGCCATATGATATGGCTAGACTGAAAATCTTGCTAACCACGTTTTCAATAGGGCCCACCCGGCCGAGGAGGTCTACGTTACCGGCACTTTCGACAACTGGACCAAGAGCGAGAAGTTGGACAAGGTCGGCAACTCGTTCGAAAAGACCGTCACCCTGCCAAATGCTTCAGAGAAGATTTACTACAAGGTTCGTGGCTGTCAATTCAGGCGATTTCCTTTCCCTTCCGTACCCATTGCCATTGGATCATCCCACCCGGACTCGGACTACCAAACACTACGGCACCTTCGGATCCCCTTATCGCGGCGCAATTGCGTTGTTGGGAGAGGGCACGACGGCATGGAGGGGCAAATGTGGTGGGCAGCGCCAAATGCGTGGGAGTGCAACATGAGGGTCCCGATCGAAAGCAGCGACGCCTCGCCCAGCCCGCGACAGCATCCGTGCGCCATCCAGAGGTCCCTTGCTCACTCGCTGTCCTCCCGACCTCCCCCCCCCCCCCCCCCCCTCCCCGTCTTTGAGAGAGGGGAGCAATGCTGCTAGGCCACCTGGTGGTGTAAGCTCCCTCCTCCCCCTCTCTCTTCCGCCCCTCCCAGGCAGCTCCAGCCTCCAGGCCCAGGTCCAGGTCCAGGTCCAGGCTCCCCTGCTCCCCTCGTCAGCTGCGCTACGGATACACACGAGCGCGCACATTACAGCCCGGCTCGCTGGCGGTTCGTCATAATAGCATCGGGCTTTTTCTACCATCACCAGCTCGCAACCTATGGCCTGTCCAGACCCCCGGCGCTCACGCAATCGTCCTACGCGCTGCGTCGAGCCACAACAGTTCCAGTTCCTGCTATGGAAAGGTCTGTTGGCCTTACTGCCTTGCGCTCTTGCTCTTGGGATTTTCCTTTCCTTCTTTCCTCTACCCTTCCTCATTTCCCACTCAGCGCAATTCGGTGTTGAATGGCCTGTTTGTCCTGGGTTGGTCCTGCATATCGCTGGGATGGGGTAACTTGGAGATGAGGAAGGCAAGGGGGGGAAAAAGAAGAGGAAAAAAAAAAAAAACCAGAGTCATACGCGGGCCTCGAGCTGCGTATTGGTAGCCGAATCTCCCGGCCCCTCGTATGACGCAACCCAGCAGCTCTTGCAGCCCAGAAGCACAGCGGCGGCGTGTTTGCCTTGGAGGCGGGCGGGCGCATTGCATTGGATCATCCATTGGCAGCATTGGCGGCATTGGCTGGTGGGAGGCCGGCGAGCAGACGAACCACGCACGACTGGGACGGTGTGGGCCGCTGGACAGCGGATTCCGGCTCCGCTTTTCGCCATTTCAGAAAACAGCAGTGAACAAGGTTTCCCTTCCTAGGCTCACCTGCTCTATTCTGTTCTGAATTGTGGGGAACGAAAACAGCGGCACTCGACTGGGATCCCCCCATGCAGCCCACGTCGCGTTCGCGGCCGTGTTTGGCTTTTTGGCAAATTGCGGCACCAGAGGACACCGGAGAGCGGCAGGAACCAGCAGCAAGCCACCAGGCCAAACCCGCCCATCATCTCACAGAGATGTGCCAGAATGTCTAGCACCTGCTGGTCTAGCCCTCCTGGCCACCATAGCTGAGATGCCACCAAACAACACGGCACGGCGTACCAGGCAGGGCACACACGCACACGCGCACAACGCGCACACACAAGAGAGAGAGAAAGAACAAGAAAGAGACCAAGAGACCAAGAGGTTATGCCATCCATCCACAGGAGGCACCGCCGCCAGGAAAGCCAGGAACCGCCCGCACTCTCCGCCTGCTAATTTGCCTGGCTGGCCTAGCCGGTACGGACACCCGCACCTTACGCTACCGCTCACCCGCTTTCCTACCAACCTACCTGCTGCCTTTATAACCATCGGCATACCCAGATCTCGCCGCCCCCTCCCAGCTGATCTGCCAAATTTGGTTCGCCGCGCGTCGTCATATCTGCCCAGGGACCCCATCCACCGCTGGCCACCGGATCTTCGTATTGCCCACCGTTTTTCGCTTAAAACATCGTCATCGTGCTCATTTTGTTGGCAAACTTTTTTTTTACTGACTTGCTTACTCTTCCCACCTACTAGTTCGTCGTCGACAACAATTGGATCACAGATCACACTGCTCCTCAAGAACCTGATCACGAGGGCAACGTAAACAACTTCCTCACCCCCGAGCAGATTGTCAAGGAGGACATTTCTGCCGCAACCATGAGCACCGTCACCCCCGAATCTACCACCGCCGCCCTGGCCAAGGACGTGCCCCTCGAGAAGAAGGATGACCTTCCCCAGGCCACCCCCTCCGACATTCCCGGCGGCTTCCCCATCACCCCCGCCGCCAACGAGCTCGACAAGTCTTTTGGCGTCAACCCGCTCCCCGCACAAGACGTCACTGCTGAGCCCGTGACCGTCGCTCCTGGCGAACCCATTCCTCCGTCTGCGAAGGCCGGCGACATCAACGACCAGGTTAAGCTCGATAAGGAGGCCTACGAGGACTCTAGCGCCCTCCCAGGCCTGTCCAAGGAGGAGACCACCCTTCCTGCCGTCACCAGCAGCACCATTCCCGAGTCCAGCTTGCCCATCGCTACCACGGATGTCACCATCAACAGCGCTGCTCCTACTTCCACTACTGCTGCCCTCGCCGCCGAGGTTCCTGTCGAGACCAAGAAGTCCGAGGTTGACGCCCCCGAGTCCAGCTTGCCCGCTACGGCCACAGATGTCACCATCAACAGCGCCGCTCCTGCTTCCTCCACTGCCGCTTTGGCCGCCGAGATTCCTCTCGAGTCTAAGAAAGCCGAGGTCCCCGAGGTTGTCAAGGAGAGCCAGGAGAAGGCTCACGCCGAGCCCGAGGCTAGCGCGAACCCTGAGGCCGTTCAGGAGAAGGCCGTTGTCGAGGATGAGCTCCTTGACAAGGTCCCCACTGCTCCCTCCACATCCGAGGGTACCTCCGGCTTTGGCACCCAAAAGACCGAGCTCGCCGGTACCGTCATTGCTACCGCCGCCACCGCCGGTGGCATTGCCGCCGCCGCCGTCATCAACGCCAAGGACAGTGCCGTCGAGGCCGCTGCTCCTACCGTCAACCAGGTCTCCGTTGCCGCTTCCGACGCCGCCGCCCAGGCTTCTGTCGCTGCTACTGACGCCGCTGCTCAGCTTCCCGAGCCCGTTAAGGAGAGTCTACCTGTGAGCGTTCAGGAGGCCATTGGCGGTCAGGTCAAGGAGGAGACTCGTGAGGAGGTGGCCCCCGAGGTCCCCGCCGTTGTCAAGGAGGCCATTGTTGAGTCCGGCAAGAGCCCCGAGGCTGCTGCTAACACCGAGGCTGTCGTCGAGAAGAAGGAGGTCGAGGCCGAGCTCCTCAAGGAGGTCAAGGCCGCTCCCGCCGTTGGCGAGGAAGCCGAGAAGCCCAAGGTCGAGGCCGCTAAGGAGGAGGTTAAGGAGACCAAGGAAGAGGTCAAAGAGGGCGACAAGTCCAAGACCGAAGCTGTCAAGGAGGAGGCCAAGCTTGCCAAGGAGGAGGTCAAGGACGCTGTCACGGATGACTCCAAGAAGGAGACCAACGGCGTCAACGGTGCTCACCCCGCGACGACTGCCAACGGCACCAACGGCGCTACCCTCGCCACCATCAAGGAGCCGGAGGCTCCCACAACCCCCGCCAAGGCGCCATCTTCCGTTCCCGAGTCAACGACACCAAGCCACAGCAAGGCTGCCGAGAGCCCGTCGGGCACCGAAAAGAAGAAGAAGAACCGCCTGAGCGCCTTCATCGGCAAGCTCAAGAGCAAGGTGCACAGCAAGTGAGCGGCTTAATGATGTTGACGTTCGCCGTCAGGATGCGCGTGGATGGGAGGCTCTGTCTTTCACCTCGGTTCTTGTGGTTTTTCCTGTCGGGTGCTGCGTATTTGGGTTGTTTGTCGTTTCTATGATTCCCCTGGTCCACTTTGCATGTGCAAGAGCTCAAGAGGTAGAATGAGGCATGGCAGCTGCGTGTTGACGATGTTGGAAGTACGGCCGTTCCTCTTGGGCCTCTCTAAAAATTAATTGAGGATGACGTAGGCTATTGCCTCTCCTTCGGGTTTTGCGCTGCTTTTTTCATGTTGGTACTTTCACGGCTCATCTGCATCGGACTATCTTGTACCATAATACCTCGGTCGAGCCTAATCTGCATATGATGATTTGAGTCACTACGATGAATGAAGTGACGTTGTTGGCATTTCGGCCGGAGTGTTATGTCAGTCAATTGCAGTGCTGCAGAAAACCCCGAGTCTACGAGCTCAGGTCAATCTATTGATCAATCACTTCGGATTCCAATAGTCGCAGGTGAAGCCGCGGGGTGGCGTGGTAGCTGGCAACCAGCTGGCGTCAGGTCAGGCACGCTGCACATCTCGAAACGGCGGTATCATCACGTGACACGCTCAATGCATGGCCTCGCCTGGTACGTACCCCGGATGCCGAGCTTTCCCTCACACGGGAGTTCATCGCAGCAACTTCGATTTGCCCCACCGCCAATGACTCTGCATAGGGTATGTCAGTGCTGCTGGTGCTGCTGCTGCATCCTCTCAACGTCCGGTTACCTGATCGCCCCCCACCCATCACTCATGGGGTCCGTCCGCTTTGGACCCCGTCTGGTTCTACAAACAGCATCTTCAATCATCTATTCTCAACACCTCGGCCGAGGAGCATAGCTCTCGGTTGTCTCTAACACTACCTATTCCTCCTTTTGCGTCCCGAGCACCGGATCAAGCGGCTCGGCGTGCTACTGATTAACTCGTTGCTGCCCTCTGCCTCACGCGGATTGCATCACGACATCGACCCTCGGAGGCGACCAAACGACCACAGCTTCCACCAGCGGGAAGACCATCGCACCCACGCTCTATCCTCACCTCCGGGTAACCGAACATGAGCTCGACACCGTCCAATCTGGGCAAGTCCCTTTCAGCATCGACTTCCCATTCGCCTTCAGTCCAACCCGGCCCCGTCACTACGAGCTTCGAATCCAACCGTCGACCTTCTCAAGCGAGTCCCTCGTTTCCTCACGCTACCCCACGGAAGAGCCAGGGCTCCCGAAAACAACACAAGATGCAGCGGCGACCGGGGCTGGGAGATATCAGACAACACTCGAATCCGGACGACGACGACGCCATGGCCGAGGCCAGGGCTCTGCGAAACGCCTCCAGCCGACGAGGTCAAACCTCCATCACACACCTGCTCAACTACAGCTTGCCACCGCGAGCCTACGCCGACCATAGCTCGTACGCCAGAAACTACAGGCGAAATCCGACGTGGGGCCCTGGTTCAGGCCACCACGCTGTGGACAAGGCGAGATACGTGCATGCGAATTACAGATTCGTTGTGTCGCCGGAAGGCAATTACGCCAGCCAGGCGGCCGATGCCGATGTGCACATCGACTGGAACAACGTTTTGCAGATTATAGCTTCGTCGGAATCGCAGGGCGCTAGCTGTCCGATCTGCCTATCGGAGCCGGTGGCGCCGAGGATGGCAAAGTGCGGACACATCTTTTGTCTGCCCTGTCTGATCCGGTTCATGAACTCGACAGATGACGACTCGAAGCCTGGAAAGGGCGCCAGATGGAAGAAATGCCCCCTCTGCGAAGACAGCGTCTACCTACACGAGACACGACCCGTGCGGTTCTATGCGGGACAGGAGAGCCCCTTGCCGCGTGTTGGAGACGACGTGGTGCTCCGATTGATGGCCCGAACAGCCAAGTCGACCCTCGCGCTGCCATGGGAGAACGGCTCGGATGCGCTCAATGTGGCGGATGATGTACCGTGGCATTTCGCAGCCAATGTTTTGGACTATGCCAGGATCATGAAGGGAACCGGAGATTACATGGCGGAACAGTACAACGAAGAGATCGAGGCGCTGCAGAAGCAGGGGACTGAGGACCAGCTGCTGTACCACGAGGATGACGAATGGACCCAGAAGGCCATACGGGCCATCAACGCGGCCAAGGAGAAGGTCCAAGATCTCGGCAAGACCGACTCGATGCTGCCGAACAAGAAGCCGGGCCAGAGCAAAACTGTTCAGCCCGACTTTTACTTCTACTCGTCACAGCCACATCTGTACCTGTCGGCGCTCGACATCAGGATCCTCAAGACCAAGTACGGCGACTTTTCAGCGTTCCCAACGACGTTGCTGCCCCGGGTTGAGCACATATCGACCGGCCATGTATTGGACGAAGTGCAGCGGAAGCGAGCCAAGTACTTGGGACATCTTCCCTACGGATGCCGCATCAGCTTCCTTGAATGTGACTGGACGGACATCGTACCGGCTGATGTTCTCAACAAATTCGCCGACGAGATTGACCGGCGCAGGAAGCGGAATCGCGATAAGGCCGTACAGGAGGAACGCGAGAGGCTTCAGTCCGAAAGGATTGAGGCTGCCCAATTCAAGAGCACCGCTGCCATGAGACGCGAGTACGGACCCATCGAGGAGGAGCAGGTCCCTGCTTTGAACCTGGAGGAATTCCAGCCACTTGCAAGCCATGCCGGCGCTACGCCGCCAGACCCCCGTCCAGGCTTCGAGCACTTAGCCTCCATCTCGACCAGTCCTTCCACGCAGAAGACTGTGTGGGGCACGCATGTCGTACATGGATCGCCAGAGCTTGCTCCAGCCTCGCTCCGTCAAGTTGACGATGGGTGGTTAAAGGAGGAGGATTTCCTCGATGCCGCCGAGCTGTCTTTCCAGATGGAGGCGCTTGGCGTGATTGAGCCAGGACCTTCGAGCAGTAGCACTCCTGTGGCAGCAGGGGCTGGCGGCGGCGGCAGCGGTATTGGTGGAGGCGGCAAGGGGAAGAAGAAGAAGCAGAAGATCACGCTCATGAGCACCGGCGGACGTAGACAGGGCTAGACAACTCATGGCTTCTAGACGTGATGGCGCGAGGACGATGCGGTAGCGGGTTTTGCTTTTGGGTTGTTGTTGCTGCAAAGCTTTTTGGCGGAAGGAAGAGAAAGACGCTGATTTCCAGCGAGGCAGAGTCCGAGACTAGCGAGACGAGGGGAAGGTGGCTGAAGAAGTTTGTCACATCTGCTCCAGACCAAATCAAAGAATTCGAATATCAGGCTGTTTCACGTCTAGTCATGTTTCCCAGGAAGGGAGGGAGGGGATGGGTGTTTGGCAAAAGGATGTTTGCTATTATGTTGTTTGTTTTCTTTCACACTGCTATTAAACCAGAGGTAACTGCAAGAGGCAGACAGACAGAATTGAGACGGTCAGCCAGTTAACAAGTCACGTTGAGTCCGGCCTGGCTCGTCTGCGGTCCGGCCGTGCAGTGATACCGGGAGTACCGTGCCTGCCTGCTCCCCTTTGACACGACCAGGACGAAGGGGCCAAGGTTGCGGCTCGTCGACGTCATCCGGGGGAGAAGCGGTCACTCCCCCCTTCGGCCCTTCGGGTTCCTTCTGGTGGTGAACATCGCCACAAGAGCTTTCTTCTCAACAACCTACCTCCCCCCCACGACCACTCACGGCTCTCAGGCCGCTCGCACACGACGAACACTACACGTTGCGACGCGACGAAGTGCCCCCCCCCCATCTCCCGGAAGCGATTCTTGTTGGGTAAACCGTCCTCTCTCTTTCTTTCATACACACACATACATATAGACAGACACACATGCGAGCTCCAGAGAGTCACCGCCATCACTCAACATACGTATCCATGAAACACAAACGAAAGAAAAGGTGCGAAGAAAAAATATCTGCAATAAAAAACTGAACATTACCAATTCAAAGAGTTATGGTTATGGTGACGGTGTAGGGGGGGCGAGTCGGGAGCGCCGCTCGCATAAGCAGCAGCAACAGCCGCGAAGCCAGGTATCTCGGGTGGGCGTCTTTCTGTTTTACTCCAACAACACTCGACATCCAACAAGAAAACAGTATCCTGCCCACACAAGCCAGGCCGGTCCAGGCCGGTTTTGATCGAATAACCCCCAGCAAGCTACGCAAAATCAATAGTAAAATAACGCCACACCTCTCGAGTCGCCTCCCCCCGTCTCTCTCCCTCGCCCTACCCTCCTTCATACCGGCCACAGACGTCGTACAGAGTAAGCCAGCCAGCTATGATCCATCATCAAGGACCAGAGCAAAAACAGCCCAGAAAACAGGGAGATCCGTGGACGCCAGTTCATTACGTCAATGCATCTTTCCTTCCTCCTCCCTCTCACCTTCTCTCTCTCTCTCTCCCCCTCTGCAATGCTTTGTCCGTTCATCGTTGGGTTTCGTTCGCTTCGTCGTAGTTTGTGAAATAAGGAAAAAAGGAAGAAATAAGTCAATGTTCAATGTCGTGATGGGGGTAGTTCTAATCTCCTCGTCCACGGTAGTTGCCCATCTTCTCGATCGAGCTCATGATGCCGCTTCGTGGGCCGAACTCGCTCATCGGTCTGGGCCTCGGCAGGGCCTTGGTCGCGGGCCCGTTGCTGCCCGTGCGCTCGTGTACCGACCCGCGCGCGGCGATGGACCCGGGCGCCTTCAGGCCTGAGCCGCGGCCGATGCTACTGCGCAAGTTGCTTTCCGTGTAACTCCTCGCTGGGTGTCCCGGTGTTCGCGCGGCAACAGGGGTCGGTGCGGGCTTGGGCGGCTCCGGCGGCGCGAGCGTCTGGATCGACATCATCTCCTCGGCGAGCTGTACCAGCTCGCCCTTCTCGACGCGCTCCTGCGCGAGCAGGTCGCGAAGCTCCGAGTTGTCTCTCTTGACCGACATGACGACGGCCTCGAGCCTTTCGACATCGGCGCTGAGTTCCTTGATGTGGGCCGAGTCGCGGACGGCCTGGGCTCGGAACTCCTGCTCGGCGGCGGCCTGCGCGGGGTCGACGCGGGTTATGGTGCTATCGCGGCGGAGCTTATCGTTCTCGTCGGCGAGCTCCTCGATCTTGACCTCCAGATCGCGCACCTTCTTCTCCCAGCGGTTCTCGTAGCTCTTCTTGAGCGCGGCGACCTTGCTCTCGTGCTTGCCCTTGTAGAGTGCATGCAGCTCACGGGCCACACGCTCGACGGCGATCTCGACCTCCTTGGAAGTCGCGGCCGTGCCTCCCTTGGGGGACGAGGGCTTGTCGTCGACGGACTTGCCGGCGCGGAAGCTGGCCAGCTTACTCTCGGCCTCTTGAGCCATAGTCTCGGCGGCCTCGCGTCGTCCCTCACATTCGGCAAGCTTAGACTCGAGCTCCTCGCGCTCGCGCTGGGTGTGGGTGATCTCCTCCTTGACGCTGCGGAGGACCTTCTCCATCTCGCGGCTGCTCTTCTCCCACATCTCCTTCTCCTCGGCGACCTGCTCTCGCAGAGTCCGCTCTTCACGGGCCTGCTCCAAGCTCTCGCCGACCCGCTTTTCCGCATCGCCAACGGCCGTCTTGAGGGAGAGGACCTCGGCCTCCTTGCCGCTCAGCGACGCCTTCAAGCTGCTAATCTCTGACAGGAAATTCGACTTGAGGCTCTCGAGCTCTCTGGGTGTAATGGTGGGGATGCTGCGGGGGGTGGGCAGAGGCGGGATGTCAAAATCGAGCAGGTTTGACATCTGGCGGGCGGGGGTAGCGTTAGGGTTTGATCTCGAGGGCGATGTTGTGCCCCGCCGGGACGGCGATTTGTGCGGGAACCGTTGGCTGGCGGTGAAATCCAACAAATTGGTCGTGTTTCCCTCAGAATCGGAATGCTGCCGCGGAGCCTGGTCTTGCGTGGTCTCTGACCTCCCCCGCGGCGTTGTGCCGCCCATGCTCGAATACTTTGTTGGGGTCTGGCCAAGCTTCGCAAACATGGTCATGTTGGGCACGGCGGAGAAGGTGCTGAAGGCGCTCATCATGGACTCGTCGGGGTGGGCCAGGCTGCTCTGGTCCTCGTAGGCGTCGGCCATGTCTTGATGGTGCAGCTCGGCATCGCCCGTGGTCATTGTGCTCGCGTCGCCGATGGTCTCATCGTTCTCCAGCTCGGTGTCGTCGTCCTCGAAGATCTGGATCGCGTGCTTAAGGCCCTCGTTGTCGTGCATCACGTCGTCAAGGCTCACGGTGCGCTCGCGAGGGGGGGAGGGAGAGACGGTCCGGGGCGGGTCGACGGATGGGTTGCTAACCCTGACGGGGAACCGCTTGACCTTGTCGGGGGAAATGACCGTCTTGCGCAGCGGGCTTCGCGACTGCTTTTCTGATGTCTCGGAGCCGGCAAGTATTTTGAGCGGTGAGGGTGCGGTGCCAGACATGACGCGAGAGTGGCGCTGGGGCTTGAATGCCGTCGCGGGCGCAGAAGGCGGCGGCGACGGCGAAGAATCCGAGGGGGGGGAGGGTGGCATGTTCTCCTGGTCTCGGATGCGGCTGTCGTCTACGGAAAGAGAAGAGGCAGTAGTGGTGGTTGTGGTTGTGGAGGAGGAGGAGGAGCCGTCGCTGCCGCTCTCATTACCGCCGCTCGCGGTTGTTGTCTCAGTGCGGGTGTGGTGGACCTCGTAGTGCTCAAAGGACCCGCGGCTCGTTGCTTCTTCAGTTAGGGTCGTCTCAATGTTCAGTCTTGATTCGTTTGTTGGTGACAAGGGCGTCATTGTGCGCAGGCTCGCCAAAACTAGAGGAAGCTAAGATGGACGAGTATTGGGATCGAAGGCAAGCGTTCGTTTGGAGCGCGGGAGACTAAAAGACGAATCGTCGTCAATGGATTGATATTTCGATGGGATGCCGAGCAAAATCCATTTTGGGCTCGCTTGTGAGATGAAGGGGGTGGGAAGGGGGGCCCACGCTTGTTTGTTGTTGACAGAGCAACGACTACCGAGAGGCATGCACAGACAAAGGGGCAATACCGGTGGGGCTCACCTGGTTCGCCGTCGCTACGGCAAAAATCATACACCGATTCACCGAGGTCACCGAACTGATGGCTCGGTGAGGTATAGATGCCTGTCATCAAGGCTTGTGGTTATTGAGGGAAACTCGTATTGCAAGCCATTCGACACCTCCGTCATGAGCCATTACAATGGGAAAGCAAGATAGACACCCCCCCCTTAAAGCTCTTTCCCAACCGAGCTCTGACAATTTAATATTAACCTTTCTGAGCTTGGAGGATGCATTGACTCCGCCCTGCAGGATGAGTTTGATCAGACGAGAGCGCGCATGTGAAGACGCGGCAACGAGAGATGCGACGGAATGCAATGCAATACAGCATGTTACAACGCAATACTGAGGGCGCTCAATTGCATCCGCATGTCCATTGTAATTGTGCCACATATCCGTCGCTTTCTAGTCATCTCATTCAAACACCAAGCAGTCCCGTCGACGAGACAACGACGAAATAAAATCCGATACGGATACTTGACCTCCCGATTGGGTCTTCCTACATGTACTACCTATCCATACGACCTTCTCGCCTGTCATCGGTACCACGCAACACCACACCGCCGACCATGATAAAGTCAAAGTAACGGGTGCGTGGGGGCATTAATTTCCGTCGCAGCCTGCTAGCGCGACCGGCGAGAAGAAGAGAAGAAGAAAAAAAGTTAACATAGCCCGGCACCGACTCCCGGCGAGTCAGCCTATCTTTGGTCCCTGCATGATCCTACCGACACCTCCGGGTTGCCGGCAGCGAAGTACACAAATATCGCATCAATCACGGGCACGACCCAATCGAAGAAGAGCAATTCTTGAAAAAATCACTTTGGGACAGCAGCGATGTGGTAATGTTTTGTTGTGTTTGTTCATGGACAGCAAAAGAAATGGTATTTGAAGGATCCCAAAAGTCAAGATGCAAACTTTTGAACCAGGTCCAGATCCCCTCGAATCCGGTCGTTATAGAGTACAAAAGTTAAACCCCCCCAATCCCCCGGAAGCGTTGGTTAGAAAAAAATGGCCAATTCCGAGGAGATGTTTTTTTTTCCCCGTCATCTTCTCCCAAAGCAAAGAAACACCGGACCGTTTACTTCTGGTTCTCGGGACGCAGAGAGCTGTGGAAACGATTACGTTAGCTAAGGTGGTCTCGAATGTGTGTGTGCGCGTATGAGTGTGGGGGTGGGTCGGCGAGGGTAAACGTACCGGACGGCTCTGCCGGCTCTCCAGATCTCCAGGTTGCGGATCTCCTCCATCTCAGCCTCGAACTTCTGGCGGTAGTCCTTCTGGCCGTTGTACTCGAGGGAGCGCTTGGTCTCGGAGCCATCCTTGACGGCGTCGTAGAGACTGTTGAAGACGGGCTTCAGGGCGTCCTTGAACTTGGGGGTCCAGTCGATGGCACCGCGGCGGGCGGTGGTGGAGCAGGCCTCGTACATCCAGTCCATGCCGTTGGCACCGATCAAGGGGTACAGAGACTGAGTGGCCTCCTCGACGGTCTCGTTGAAGGCCTCGCTGGGGGAGTGGCCGCGCTCACGGAGGACCTCGTACTGAGCGAGGAACATGCCGTGGATACCGCCCATGAGGCAGCCACGCTCACCGTAGAGGTCAGAGTAGACCTCCTTCTCAAAGGTGGTCTCGTAGAGGTAGCCGGAGCCGATGGCGACACCGAGGGCCTGGGCCTTCTCCTTGGCCTTGCCGGTGACGTCCTGGAAGACGGCGAAGGAAGAGTTGATACCACGACCCTCACGGAAGAGGGAGCGGACGGTGCGGCCAGAGCCCTTGGGAGCGACGAGGATGACGTCGATGTCCGTGGGGACGTCGACCTTGGTGACGTCCTTGAAGACGGGAGAGAAGCCATGGGAGAAGTAAAGGGTCTTTAATTGTGAGATGGGAGAGTCAGCTTGAGTCAATTGACCTCGTCAATCGCGAGGGAAATCACGCACCTTGCCCTTAACGAGCTGGGGCTTGATGGCGGGCCAGGTCTCGCTCTGAGCGGCGTCGGAGAGGAGGTTCATGACGATGGTGCCGCGGGAGATGGCCTCATCAACGTCGAAGAGGTTCTTGCCCTCGACCCAGCCGTCCTGCTGGGCGTCCTTCCAGGACTGGCCGTTCTTGCGGACACCAACGATGACGTTGAGGCCGTTGTCACGGAGGTTGAGACCCTGGCCGTGACCCTGAGAGCCGTAGCCGATGAGGGCAAGGGTGTCGTCCTTGAAGTACTCCTGCAGACGGTTGTCAGCTCCAATTGCTCCCTCTCCACCGGAGTTTGGTGATTGTGACTCACCAAGAGCTTCTCCTGAGGCCAGTCGGCACGCTCTGTGCGCAAATGAAAGTCAGCATATTGCCATTGGTCACAGACTCTCCTCTCTTCCTCTCGCGAGTCATTCGGGAGAGCGGAGACCTCTCAGCTTGTCGTGTTCTTACCGTAGACGTCCTCCTTGTGACCGGCAAAGTCCATTGTCTTAACACCACGGGCCTGCTGCTGGGCAGGGGCGGCGAAGGCCTTGGTGACCTGGGCAGAGGCGCGGACGAGGCTGCGGGCAGCAACGAAGGTGCGCTGCTGGGTGGCAGGCTTGGCCGCCAATTGGCGGGCCATTGGCGAACGAAGCGCCTTGGAGAAGCTGCGGGAGGCCATCTTGACTGTGTGGTTTGTTGGGAGGGGAGGGGGAAGAGGGGAGAGGGTATCCGTACAAGTCAATTGTAAGGAAGAAGAAGAAGGAGGAAGGAGATGATGAAGGAGAACAGAGTTTCAGCGACGAGGAAAAGGCGTTTGGAATTGGGAAATTTTTTACTGGCGTAGACACGGGCAGCTCGCCCCCGACTTCGGCCCAGCTTGCTTTCGTCGGTGGGTTGGCCTGCGTGCGTCTGTCGGCCTGGCCTGTGCCAATGGTGGGGAAACCCTCTCGAAGCGTCCGGGGTTCGGTAGGGGGCCCCCCTTCTCGGTTCCCAACTGCTTCCTGCTGCTCCAGGTGGGAGATGGCGGGAGAGCGGGTACTGGGGACTTTGGAGACACCTGGGTCTTTGCTGGGCGGAAGGGGTCACCTCTACTTGCTGAGGTTCCTATTTGACAGCGAACTTACCTAAGAACCTCGGGGGAGCAATCAACGTTATTGCCGGCACCAGTCGCGCAACGTATCCGTACCTGGTGTGGAGCGACGAGGACCCACCCGGGCCGACATCGTAGTCCAATCCAAATCTCTCCCCAGGAGTCATACCAGAATGGGTCACGGGCAGAATCTCACCGACAACTGGGCTGCCGGCTGCGGCCGTTGACGCATACCGGTCACCGGCGCTGCTAGTAACGTATGACTCCTTTCTCGGGGAGCTGTGACTCCCTTGCAGCATTGCTTGCTCTCTCACTCCGCGGCTTGCTAATGTACGCCCCGTTGATTGGCTTTCGTTGCCATGTCGCTTCGCTTGTTCCTTCGACGCCGTAACGCAGCAACGCTCTTTGCATTCCGTAAATCATCTTCTACTTGTCCCTGTCTCGTCCAAGCGGCGCCACGTGTAGCTTACCCTACCTACTTTCCTTCCGCATGTCTGAACCCCTGGACCGAGTCCATACGCCTCTCCCAGACATCCTGCTCTCTAACTACCTGGACTGCATGTCTCGCCCGATAGTTGTCCTCTCTGTAACTTGATATTCCTTTCCCCTTGAACGCCGGACGATGATGTCTTGCTTTTGTGCTTATGCCCACCGACCTTCCAAATGCGCATTTCCACTGCACTCGTCGCCCAAACTGCTCTGCCTGCCTGCCCGTCTGTGGTATCAAAGCGGCTTGCCGTCTCCTGTCTCGTCCAGGAGGGTTATATCGACCGCAAGCCCGCAGAGGTAGCAGACACTCAAAGGCCGTCGTTGGCCTTATTTCAGCACACGATCGTAGCCCTGGCCCTTGACGGTACCACCGCCCATCGCGGTCCGGACGTTTCGCTTGAACCCTTCCCGGTTGAGTCGGAGGTCCTCAGCGGCCTCCTTGTTCAGGGGATCGGAAGCATTAGGCTCGAGGAAGAGAAACTGTGTGGGAGATAGGTCAGCCGTTTGTCCTGCCCTACAGAGACGCTCGTTGGGGGCGAATCATACCTGGAGTCCGACGATGACCGCATTTAAATTGAGAACAGGCTTCCAGTCCTCACGCAGGATGTTAAGGCAAACCTTGCCTTCGAGATCAATGTTAGGGTGGTAGATCTTCTCCTTGCACCGGACTTTTGGCGGCTCGTGAGGGAAGTTTTGGTTGATGTCGAACGTAAACGTGAACCGCCCGGTCCGGTACATGCCCTCGTCGGGCTCGATCGTCAGCGTGAAGTGAAGAATATCGTCGGGGTCCGGGAAGTCCGTCTTCATTGTCGAACCGAGGGATAGCTCCGACAGATCTGGTATGCAAACGGTCAGCGACAGAGCCACAACGTGCTGGGCTTACTGGGGGGTCCTACCTTTCTGCACCCGCAGTTGCGCAGCCGTCACCTTCTTCTTCTTACCTCCCGCAGTGTCGGCATTTTCAGCCTTCTGCTGCTCCTTCTTCTACAAAGACGTCAGCACCGCGCTTAAGCGGGTCGGGCCGGCGGGCTACATACCATAGACCAGATCTTTAACATCTTGACCGATCTTTGGAGGGGTTGTCCGCGGAGGTGGTGTTTCTTGGTGGGGCGCTTGGTAAGGTGGGTGGACGAGTCCTCTTGGTGTGGCTTGGGTGAAAAAGAAAAGGAAGCGTGCAACCTGAACGAGTAGTGCAGGTCTCCTTAGAGGATGTCGCTTGCGCTTGAACAAACCAGTCAAGAAAAAGGTGTTCCCGGTCGGAGTCTTGCGATCTTGCCACGGCGAAGGGCAGCCTGAAGGAGCGGACCAACTGGGCACCAGTCAATGCGGTCACTTTCTGGTTGCGATAAGATAGGGTCGGCGTTCGTATTTTCCGATGATCTGCCGGATGAGGGCGGGCTGTCGGACTTTGGGGAGTGACGATGGAGCAAGGGCCGCAGGGCTCGGAAGACGACGAAAAATCCACGGAGAAGATGCAAATCGACGGTGTTGGGCAACATTTATGGCAGTATTTGGCTGTTGACCTTTCTTGCGGTGACGAAACATACGATGCTCCTCGGTCACCTGGCCCAGCGTTGTTTGTCGTCTTCAGTAATTATCCGCGGCATCATGGGAAGCCGCTTAGCAATGGGCTGCTAGGCTCCTTGAAACATGCACTTTACGGAGAGTAGCACCCTAAGACATGGGCATCTTGTGTTTGAATAATCATTGTCTGGTAAAATAAGCGCAAGGTATTGTACTCGTGTAAAAACGCCATGAATGCTGCTTAATCGAAACTACTTTTTTACTGAGCTTCCGCCCACTTCATCAAGAATCCGTCGAGTCCCGTGTCCTGTATTACTAAACACATACCCTGAATGTAAACACCGGCGGATTCGTTGCATTGAGCCAAAGTTGGCAAGAGTACAGTCTTCCCTCTGATACACCCCCGGCCGGCGTTGAAAAGCGTGTCGCTCGGCTGGGTACAACCCCGCTGGCCGCCTACCGTCTGGCAAAGCAACACATGATACCGGTTCTGCCGAGGAACCAAAGGAATCCGAAGAAACGGACCAACGAAAGGACGGCAGTGGAGTACAGTAAAAAGCTGAAGTACGAGGCGGTGCGCTTGGATGCGGTATCCTGGGAGGAAAGGTCAGCAAGATGCACAAACGGTGCTGCACAGGGTAGGAACTTACGCCAATGCCAAACGAGTCGAAGTTATCGCTCGTGATGACAATGATCAAGAAGGTGTTCGAGAAGAGCCAAGACACGACCAGACCGGTACGGAAAGACTTGTAGGAATCCTCAATGTCAGGCTTGTCTGCCTCTTCCTCGGGCTTGAAGGGCTCCAGAGCACGCTTGACAGTCGATTCGAACTGGCTGTCAATATCCTCTTGCGGCTTGTCGATTTCCTCCACGACGGCTTCGTCCTTCTCACCCTTGCTGACGTGTGCAGAAGGCAGCGCCTCGGTCTTGTCTGAGCCCTTCGTACCCCAGGACACATCGTGCCAGTTGTTGAAGGCGTAGACCATGAGAATGTTGATGTACGTCGACATGAGGACGAGGTAGTGCGGGAACGAGGTAAACATGTGCCAAGGGTCGAGGTACATGAAGGAGGCGATGAAGTTAAGACCGTAGATGGTGACCAGGGCGACGAGAATGACACCAGCAGCATTCGTACCTCCGAAGAAACTAGCGACAAAGTCCGCGCCAGAATCAAGACTGATCTGCTCGCCAATGGGCTTCTGGAAAGCCTGAACAACCAAGTACATGGAGAGAACGAGGATGTAAGACTGGATGAGACCGAAGACGACAAAGGAGGCGATGTACGTGTACTTGGAACCCTTGGGTCTGTTACCCAAAGCCAAGATGAACTGCAGAATGACGAAAGCCAGGTAGAGGTACTTGAGCAGGGCGTTAACGATGGGTGTCGCCGTGTCGCCGAAAGGCCAGCCGTGACGGGCCAACTCGGGGTCGTCGGAAACGACCGCATTCCCGACAAGGTCCATGATGACCGTTGTAGTCAGGTAGTAAGAACCCAAGCTGAACCATGTGAAGAGAACCTGGAGGATGTTGTAGATGAGCTGGATGTGGAAGAAGACCATGCGAATGATGTTGTGGCCCGACTTGTACATGCGACCGAAGTGCATGAGCGAGTAGAGAGAGGCGGCGAAGGAGCCGTTGAGCCAACGACGACGCTGGCTGATGAACTCGGCCGCGCCTTCGGGAACGTCCGTCTCACCCTTGGCGGCCTTGATGTAGGACAAGTGCCATTTCTGGCCGGCCTTGGCAACCAGCTCGAAGCAGAGGATACGATCCTCGGCCAAGAACATGTTCTTTTTGAAAATGTTCATTCCGTCGATACCCTTCTTACCGAGAATCTTGGACAGAGTGTGATCACCGTGGAAGTACTGCTCAAGCGGGCGGCCCATGATGGCTCGGAAACGGTAGGCGGAGAAGGCACCGGGCAACACGGAGACGTAACCGAACGAACTCTCGAGAGGCTTGTCCAAGATGTTGGAGATCTTGTATTCGAAGTTCTGGACGGCGACGAGGGGGTTGAGAAGCTTCTTGCCGCCCTTGCCTAACATAGCGTGAATCTCACCACAGGCACCACCCAGGTCCTTGTCGTTGTAGAAACCCTCCCAAAGGGCGAGCAGCGATCGGGGACTGGGCTTGGTACCGGCATCGAGCAGGATGCAGACTTCAGGGTTCAGGATGCGGCCAAAGGCGTTAAAGAGCCATCTGTGGGAGTTGATCTTCTTGCTGTTCTTCTGCTTCAAACAGAAGATGAACTGCACGGGAGGCAGGGTCGAGGGGCTGTCGTCGACGGGGCGGATGAGCTGCTGGTTGGGCGTGACGGACAGTTGCGAGGTGTACTCGAAGATGTGGGCAAGGGTCTCTTTGCCGTCGACATCCTTCTTCACGACACCATCCTGGTAGATACCGACAGTGGCCAGAACGTCCAAGACGTTCTTGTCGGTCTTTTCGATACCGTCGAAAACGAGGCAGACGACAATCTTTTGCCAGGCGGGGCCACCCTTGTTCCAGAAGGTGGACTTCTTGAGGTTGACGATGTCGCGGATGTTCTGCATAACACCGTGCAGGGTTCTGGACAACAGCATCTTGTCCTCGTTGTAGTAGGTGATGGCAATGAGCAGCTCGGTGTGTCTGTTATACATTCGGGGACGCAGGTCGTAGCCGTTCTTGAGGGTGAACTCATTGGGGTCGCAAGTGGCGGCGGTGTAGCGCATCTTCATGAACTCCTCGCTGCCGCCCTCGACGTCGCGGTACTTTGGCTGGACGGCGTTTTTGATGGCACTGGGGACCGGGTAGTCGATGCTCAGGACGGAGCCCTGGGTGAGCTTGATCTTACGGGTCGCGTAGCGCTTCAGACCGCCACCTTGGTTGCCGGGCTGCTGTCTGCGGGTCCAGCTCTCGTCGGCATCGACGGTGGAGGCGGGACGGCCGTAGCCAAAGCCGCCTCCATTGGCGTCCGAATCGAGCTCGTGGCTGAAGCCAGAAGCAAAGGCGGTCTCGCCGGGAACTGGTGTCCGAGCACCGGCGCCAGGCGCATATGATTCTGTGAGACTGTATGCGGAAACGGGGCGGCCGGGGGTCTCGCCGGCGCCGAGGTGGCTCTCGTAAGGAGCAGGTGCATGAGGGTCTCTCAGGAGAGACTGGCCGGCATCGTCGACACCCTCGTCCTGGGGCGGCAGGTGGTACTGAAGGGTAAACGAGTCAGCAATTGAAGGAGCTGGAAGCATTGGAGGAGGAGGAAGAGGAGGAAAGTGAAGCTTACCCTGCCAGAACCAGCAGGAAGGTCCTGCATGTTGTGGCCGTCATAGTCGTTCTCGTGCCCCCCGCGGTAAGCCATGATTGCTGGAGGCAAGCTCGGAAGTAGTTGATGCTGGAAAGGATGAGAGGAATGACGAGCAAGTTTTTTTCCTGCTTCGTGGCGGGCGGGTCCAGGTAGGACAGGTAGGTAGGGCTGATGATTATGTTCCTCGGCCTGGAAAGAGACTCGGGAAGAAGAGACCTAGGTTGAGTCGGCTAGGACTGGAGAGGATTTGTATCACGCGTTGAGCGCGAACAATGGCGCCGTAGGGTAGAGATGTGCAGCCGAGAAAGCTACGACCCCGGTAACGAATGGTGAAGCGGAGGAGGAGAGAAAAAAACAGAGATGAAAACGGATGGAGGGCTGGGGGGCAGGAGTAGAAGGGGGAGAGGGTGATGATGCAGGATGGGGCAGCAAATGGTTAAAAAAGGGTCCTTCGGGCAGGCGGCGTTGCGCTGTGGGAAGCTGGCAGCTGGTGAGGGTGTGGGCTTGGGAGCGGGAGTGGGAGTGGGAGTGAGAGTGGGAATGGCAGCGCCAGTGAAGGATGGCTGAGGAAGGATCAGAATAGCTCTGGGATTGGTCCAGCCAGGCTGAGGACGAGGTACATGCAGAGAGCGACTGCTGACTGAGAGCAGCTGCTGTAGGGAGGGAATAGGAGAAGTCACTTTTGCATCCCGCCCCCGGGCTGTTTCCATGGGATGAGCGATGAGTGAGTGAGGTGCGGTATGCGGCACGAGGTTAGGAGAGTGAGACCTGCGTATGGTGTGTGCATTGTGTGTGTGTGTGTGTGTGTGTGTGGTGCGCTGTTCTACCGGTCCGTCTCCTTTCTACACCTCAAGTCAGGCAAGCCAAGACATGGAAGCCAAGGTACCTTGCTCTATGCTCTGCAGCAATGCGCATGGCAGGTACCTCGACTTTATTTTATTTTGTTCTTTAATCCCGTCCGGGTCTCACTAGCTTGATCCATCTTCTCACCTCACGTCAACAGACTGGGGGAGCTGTGGCTTAGCGCTGCTTAGCCCAGGCATCGCGCTGATGCACGATGAACAACAAACCACACAGCACCAAATTGATACTCGCTGTCCCTCTGGAGTGCGATTCAATCTCTTTGTAGGTATGGCGAAACCTACTATCATCAGGCCAAGGAGTTCGGACCAAAAAAAACTAGCCCACCCATCTTGCATCAAGGTCCCAGGAAAAGCAAAAGTTGACGCTGAACACTGGACAGAGAACAGATGGATTGGGGCTGGGCTGGCATGATTGGCTGGGAGTGGCTGGCTTCACCGATGCCGTCTCATCCCCAGGCCAGCAAGTGGTCCTGACTCCTGCGCCCCGCCTCTTCTCGTGCCAGACGTACCTAGGAAGGCAGTCCCTCCTCCACCTTTTCCCCCTTCCCTACAACCCTTTCGCTGGATCAACTGGGCTCATCCATCATCCCGGTTGGATGGTCGCGGTCCGTCATTTGTTGCTGGCCAACCAGCACCAACAGAGCGAGAAAAGCAAGACAACAACCGCGCAGATGCCCATCACAAGCTGCTCCAGCAACCAGTCGGGCACGAATAAGGGTTGCAGGAGGGAGGGAAATAGAGAGAGAGAGAGAGAGAGAGAGAGAGAAATAAAAAACCGGACCCGCAGCCAACTAACTGTTACTACGTCACGCCCTCCCCCTCCCCAACTTCCAAGACCTCAAGCTGGGCAAGCCGAAACCCCCGGTCGCTGCTCTCTTGGCCCTTGCAAGTCGTCTGCCCCTGGGCCTTGGGCCTTGCGCCTTGGACCGGTCTATTGTCAGCTCCCAGAAACACCTCGCAATCGATGTCCATTTGTCTGCTGCCATCTGGCAACAAATTGACAGTCCTGTTCTCCAGGGACTTTGGGGGATGGGAGGGGGGCAGTCGACCTTCCACTACCGTCTACCACCACCACCACCACCACCGCTCTCGAGGTTGCAGCCGGCAGGAAAAAGGAGAAAGCAAAGCTAAAAACGACACCGTCCCTTTGCCGGCCTCTGTCGTCCCACCACGGCCACCATACACAAGCCATGATCCTTGGCCTCCATTGGAAAGAGGAACGAGCTGCGCAGCGGGAAAGAACAGCAAGCTGGTTTGTGTTCGGCAGACTTTCGGGAGGCCCTGGTCTGGCCGCCCATCATCCCCTTGTTCCATCTCATCTTCCATGCCAGACTCAGCACTCTGTAGACGAACAAAGGGTTGGCAAGAACACTCTAGGTGACTCGAGATAGGCCCCGTGTCAGCAATCAGAGCTGACGGGAGACGGAACCTAGTAAGCTGACCGACTGACTGACTGCCTACGAATACCGACTTTTCCTTTCAGGGTGTTGCTCCTGAAGGGGGCCAGAGACAGACCGAGGAACAGCGGCATCCAAGAAAACAACATGGGGACTGTTAGTGGCGCCGCTTGTGCGACCCGCGGCATCTAGCTGAGACGCGTGTACACCTTAACGCCCCACTTGTCGCCCGGGATCCTGTCGCCTTCCACGAACATTCTGAAACGGGCCCCTCGCCCCTCTTGAGCCCTGAGCGAGAGCAGGTCCGCCATACTCAGTGACTTGGCTTTTTGGAGCTGAGTTCCGAACAGAGTATTCGTACTTTGTACTCTGTACAGAATACTGACCGATGTGCCATGTCAACAAACTGCAGAGCATGCATCTCTCCCCTTCTTCAGTCGACGCTGCGGATCCAGGATCACGCATCACAATCACGACAGGTCGAGCCATACGGATCTCGGTGATAATTTACAGAATATTACCCCCTGACCTACCAATCTCACCCAGTCTTGCCAAAAGTCTGGAACCCGCCGTTGTATTGTCTTCTGCCTGTCTCGTTACCACCACGGCCAAGATTCCCCATTTGTGCAGCCCAGTGTCTCACTCAACCTCGGCCGTCGTCGTCATGTTTTCTCTCTCTATTTTTCTGCTCCAACGGCGAACCCATTCCTCAACCCCACCGCACTAAGCATCGCAGCACAAGCCCAAGAGGCGGAATTCCATTCGTGATTAGACCTCGTCTCGTTGAATCAGGTTTTTCTTGCCTTTCTCTCACTCTCACTCTCTTCCAGTCATTTCTCATCTGCATCTCGGTTGCTGTTCGTTTGCCGGCCCGGATACGGGGCCCAGTCAGGGGAACAAGAAAAGAATCCAAAAATAGTAAGATTGGGTTGGGGCTGATCGACTGGGGCTGAGGCGGTGCACACCCACCACTACCCACGCCTCGCTCGCATCGCGGCATAGTTGTTGCATGGGTACCTCTGTACAAAGTACAGAAGCATACAGTTGGCGGTGGACGGGACGTATGCACCATCAAACCCTTGGTCCGCCTCCACGCCATAGCACGCCTTCGCCAAACCAATTCGACACAAAGGAACTTGCCCCCTTTCCAGTCGCTCCGTCGAGCGGCTGTCAAACGCCTCACATATTCTCTTAGTCCTCACGGATATGCTTGCGGCCAATTCCGAGGGAGATTTAGCCATCACCTCCAGCTATCGTCAGCCTCAGCGCCGTTTCTGACAGCTGCCCAAAGCATCTGCACGAGCTGCGGACCATTCCGTCACGGCACCCACCTGCCAGCTCGATGCTTATTTCTCAATCGATCATGCCTGGAATCCGGACATGTAGCAAACCGGGTCCATCTTGCCTCCAGGCACGCATTCCGCGCCGGTTTCTTCAAGCATCTGACTCGGACAGGCAGGTTTTACAAGTTTACCGCCAGGGTCCAGTTCGGTCACTTTCCCGGCCACAGACGATGAGATGAAGGATTTCAGCGGCAGACAAACACAGTCGAGGCCTCCTCGGCGATGGTTCCTAGGGCTGATGATCGGACGCGCAGCTGCACCCTGCTGTCAGTATCTTGCGGCTGCGCTGTGGCGCAGTTCTTCACGCGTCCAAGCTCGCGTCCGGATCTCGGATCCGTATGCACCCTCTCCCCTCCGGTGCGTTCACACAGGATTCCAACCGCGGGTTGGCCGAGAGAGTCCTCGGCGATGCCGTCGCGGTTATGTGGCTGAGGCACCCACCATCGCGGCATTGGTTGGTGGAAGTATCTGTATGTATGTCGGTCCCCACGATGAAATGAGCCTCTCGCCATTCCTACACCGTCTTTCTTCTTTTCCCTTGACACCTCCACATCGGCGCATTTTTTGCGTTGCAAAAGGCATATTGTTCGTCAGTGTGATCGACGCCCTGGGGTAAAAGGGGCACTCCCGTAACTCAATGCTATGACCACTCAGGCGAAGTTTGCCGATGTCGTCCCAGTTGGAGGGGGCGGCCCCCAGGCTTCGGGAACTTGCCATGATATTAGTGGACGTATGTCCAGGGCGGTACCCTGGCCGGTGTGTGGAATAGAACTCGGGAACGGACTACCAGTGGCCTGGGTGAAGTCACCAGGCGAGAGCAAGCTGGGAGAGAGGCAAAAGCCGAGCCTCAAGCGACGTGTCTCGGTGGCAGACGGGGATCACGTATCAGAGCTAGGAAGGGTTCACGGGTCCAAAGATCGGACGGAGGCCCTTCCATTGTGTGTGGCTGTGGTTCACTTGGAATGGGGGGATGCTGGCACCAGGGCATTTCCCCCCTTTTGACTCGGGTTCATCGTGTCCTCGAGCAATACAAGTACGGCGCAGGCCCGCCCGTGCTCGCGACCTAAGTTGAGTTTGCCTCCAAGCGAGCACGCGCCTCTTCCATCGCCTTCGTCTTCGATTATCATCGAGTCGCCAAGATGTCAGACGAGGGTTAGAGCACGAAGGTGAAGCTCTCCGGTTCACCTCCGAACGTTCCGGCGGCTTTGTGTGTGAAGTAACAACTTTGTGGCTCCCGTCACTCCCAGTGACGAAGGGTTTGGTTGTTTTGCTGCTGATGGCGACCTTAGCCTCTCTGGCAACACCAGAAAAGACCACGCAACTGATGCAGAGCCCTATGCTATGTTCGGACTTTTCCGTCCATGCGTAGCAGAATAGAGACGAGGGGTATCCTCCTGATGGCTATGCGGACGGATGGGCGGTGCTCAGTGAAGCTGGTTTGCAGCAGATGAGCTACTCACCACCGTTATGCGGGTTCAGAAGTGCCCAGAGCGTCGGTACCTTCATGGTGTCCGCAACAGGCATTTGACTCTGGCTGCCACCGGAACTCAAGATCTGCGGGAGAGTTCGTCTTTTCCCTTGGTTACACGTTCATCTGTAAGTTCACGCCCAGCGCGGGCGGCCCCATGCCCCTGATTCAGACGAGCACGTCAACGGCAACTCTAGATGGCTTTCGTCTGGTCTCACATCCCCTGTTTACCTCGTTTTCGTCATTATATACTCGGAGGATCGGGCGCCGAATGACCAATAACTCGAGATTGGCACAATCCGCAACAGCCAGGCTGTTCTCTCCTCCCCACCTCCCCTCCCTCTTCCCTGATTCTGGCTATGGGACACCATACATACTGTGATTGACGTACATGGGAAAGGAGGGCCCGGATCTCATCTCGCGTGAGGATGAGATCTGATATATCCCCGCGATCGACCGGGACTTTGTTTTTTTGCCGATGCGGCGCGTGAGATCCGAGATTGATGTGCCCGTGGCGCCGGAAGATTCGGTCTGTTTGTGGAGTGATCGGCCCGTGAAAGAGGTGTTCCGGGGTTGGGGGGCTCAGAAAGCTTAGCTATATCTCTATTTGCGTTAGAAGAGGCGATGCGCGAGCTGCTTGATGGGGTCGTTAACAGGCGGCTGCTGAATGAGGGCTTTCCTGTAGCGGTCAGACTTTCGGTGACACCCGCCACATCCGGTGGTCGTCGAACTTGCTCTGCGGGATGTCGATCTGCAGCATCAAGCTTGGCTCGTGGCTGGTAGCTTGGGTTGACTGCTTCATCTGGTTGAGTTATTTGAGCTCAGGAGATTCGGTGCATCATCTTCATGGCACGGGATACGGAAAGGCCAGCCAGGGCCAAGCCTTTTCTTTCCGAAGGACGGGCTAAGTAGGACTGCGGTGTATAGAAGGCATTCCTGGCTCTGGCGAGGTGGGTGACCTGGGTTCTTGGGTATGGGCTATGCTGCACACCTGTTCCAAGCAGGCAGAAGTAGTGTAATTACACCGTCACATGCTAGGTGCTACGAGGCTCTGGTCCATGGGTGGAGTTGCAGTGGCATGGTATGAGATTCTCACCGAGTCGAAAGTGAAGAGGTCGTCACGACTAGCCCATCGACGGATTCCTCATAGGATCTCCTGACTACTCACTGGGTTTCCTTCCCCGACCAAGGCTATGGTCGCCTTGGCAGGGCGGACTTTCAACCTCGGGCCAACGGAATGTCAACATCAAGCAATACGTTAGCTAAAGTGTCAACCATGCCCTTCAAGGCGGCCACTTGGTCTTGCTCATCCGGTATGATGCCAGCCTCCGCACGCCCATAACAAGTAAGTTCAGCCACCGGGCAATTCCGGTGACAAAGTGAGCCCCTCCACGACAGTTACCCATGCCACAGCTCAAGTGGAACTACGTCCTGTTTCATTCTTAGCGCGTTGGAGGATCATCAAGGAACCCACCCACCTATCAAGGGCGTTTCGATCTCCAGGGAGACTGAAAGGTTTAGCCTCGTCAAGTCCAAGGTCACACTCAACCACGCAACACAAACAGTAAAGAGCAACCTGAAAATACACACGTACATCACAGTGGACTCAGCAGGCCATGTGGACAACTATACAGTTACCGTCAATCACGCATAGGAAAGAACAGGTAGGCATTTGAGGGTACTAGTTGTCCAGAGGTGACAAGAAGAAGGCTGTTAACAAGCCTCTGCAGATAAAGAAAACAACAAGAGCAAAGAAGTCATTTCCTGCTAACACAAGCAACAAAACTGAAGCGGCTATGCGCGTGTTGACAACAATGAGATTAATGTAGGGGGTTCAAGTTGTTATATAATGAAGACAATTAGCTATCAAACTAACGAACCCACATCCAGAGAACTCTCCAGTCTCGTCCTCTTAATTTCCAACTATTTTTAGAAAGCTTGATGAAGCAAACATGCATTCAATTGGCAGCTGAACTTTCTTCAACTTCTATTATTTTCTTTTTCTTCTTCTTTCTTGCCTTCTTCCTGGTTTTTACATAAGAATCTAAATGTCAAAGCTAGACATCAAATGTAACCTTGTAGGTAGATACTAACCTATTCAGAAAGCTGTACATATATATCAAAGACGTTAAATATTAACGCCAGTACGTCTCTGAAATTGGTCGACGCAATAGGGAAATTGTGATAGATCAAGGTTGAGAGCGTGTACGAAGGAGAGTACTGGTTGGGGAGGAAGCTAACTGCTGTAGGTGGAGAGATTGGCTGCAGAAGCCCACAGGCTAAACACCTTTCAAAATCACCAGCAGGCTTACAAGGTCTGCACACTTTCAATCACTTGCATACTCTAATGCTAAGTTCAAAAGGGTTATTACGTATGCTAAAGTTACAGATCTCGTCGATTGAATAGAAGTCTAATAATACCACTAGTATGGATTTCGGGTTATCGGCATACTGGGGTCACAACTTTCCAATGGGAAGGCGTATCGTTCAAACAGCATACAAGATACAAGACTTTCCAGCGTCCAACAGATGGTATATGACAATCAAGGGGCAGAACCATGGGGCTCCGAGCTAGGAGCGTAACATGCAGTCTAAGCCTTATAGGAAACAAGCACCAGAGGTGGGTTCAACTGCCGACGGATTTGACCAGGTGGTCCACGACGGTCCATCCGAGTGCCAAATACTCTCAGCAACGTAAGTGGCAGCAAAGACCTCTATCTCTCCCCATCACAAGCCTATCATAGAATCGAATTTTCCTAGAGATAACGTTTTTCTTGTGTTCCCCTAAGCGGAAAAAGCGACGCGAGGCGTTGGCTACTTTGTGTTTCTGCAGGCGTATATAACCACCCCCCATGTGGGGACAACTGAATGCGAAGTGCGAAGTGCGAGAAGCGAACAGCAGAACACGAGCATCGGTCCCTTAAAAGAGAAGCCCAGAGCTTGCAGCAATGGCCACGAGAAAGTACATATATATCATGAAGAATAGATCTTTACGGATCTCTGGCACCTCACCTCCTATTCTCTTACATCTTTGTATCCTACTACACCTTCCAGCCATCAGAATCTCGCAACGCATAATAACCTTCGTCCAAAGAAAATGGCGTCCAACCTCTACAAATACTCTCCCTCAGGGGCAGCCGCCATGATTTTCCTCATCGGGTTCGTTGTTGGAGGCGCGTGGCACGCCTTTATCATCGTCCGCAAGCGATCTTGGTACTTTACACCTATGCTCATCGGTTGCATCTGTAAGTTGACTTTGCAGATTGGAGTACACTGTCTTGATGAATATCACACTAAATTGTCTCTTAGTGGAGCTAGTTGGCTATCTTGCCCGCTTTCTATCATCGAGTTCCCCCACCAACATGGCCTTCTTCATGATCCAGACCCTCTGCCTCCTCGTCGCACCCGCCCTCTTCGCCGCCTCGATCTACATGGTACTCGGTCGTCTTGTTCTATACCTCCGCTGCGAGTCCCTCTCTCCAATCCGACCGTCGCGTCTCACAAAAATATTCGTTGTTGGCGACGTCGTCTCTTTCCTGGTACAGATCATGGGTGCCGGTTTGTTGGCGAGCAGCAGCTCAATGAACACGGGCAAGACGGTCATTCTGCTGGGTTTGGCGGTCCAGATCATCTTCTTCGCGCTTTTCGTTTCTGCAACGGCTGTTTTCCACAAGAGGTTGTTGAAACAAGTGCCCCCCGTTGTACTTGGAGAGGAGGCCTATGAAGGCTTGAAGAGATTTTACAGCGGTTGGAGGGGCGTTTTGAACGTGCTGTACATTGCCAGTGGACTCATCTTCGTGCGGTCTCTTTTCAGGCTTGTTGAGTACGTGCAGGGACACGATGGGGTGTTGCTCAACACCGAAGTCTACCTGTACATCTTCGACGCGCTGTTGATGCTTGGCGTCGTGGCTGTCACAGCAATATTCCACCCCGCCAAGTATGTCCCAAGCAAGAAAAGCCTCTCGAGTATGCAGGATATGGACATGGAGTAATATTTACTTTTGGAGGATGAGATTTTGTCCGCGAAAAGAAGAGGGATTGATGTATTGTAGGGACTAATAGTTGGAGGACACGGTAACTAAGCTCATCTCCTATCGTCATGCTTAATATAATTACTCAAAAATCCTTGATCGACGCCTGCATTATCTAAACTTCCAGTGGGCAGTAGTCCGGTCAGAAACTCCGTCAACAGATCTGTATCCCTCACTCGCACAGCGACCTTGGGAGCCGCCAGGTACGCGACCCAGTCTGGCCCGACGGCAGCAGCAATCTTCGTCAAGTCTCTGGGTCCTACATCCTCGTAAACCCAGCTCTGCGGCAACCACTGGAAGAATGCGAGATAGTATCCCATCACAACCAGAGCCCGCGCCCGTTCTTGGCGGGCCATGTCGACAAACCCGGAGGAGACAAACACATATGGCCATGCCCTGACCTTGAATGCGACACATGGCGGGCTGGGGCTGTAGGCTAAGCCACTGCAGACCGGACAAGCCAATGCCCCAAACAGCTTGCCGATTCCCAAGACCGCGCGGCGCAGATCGTTAAGATAACACCAATCCTCGTCATTTTCAGTTATGTCGAGTACCTTTTCCAGATCGAGTGGAATCGCCACGGGGCATTGATGATCGAGTGCCACGTCCCAGCCGGTCTGCGTCCTCTCTTCGCCACCTTTAGACGGAGCCATCATTCCCCGACGCGGCAAGATCGCACGCGGCCCGATGGTCAAAGCCAGCCAATTTGTCAACCAGATGCCCTCGTAGCCAGAAAGCCGATCAGCGGCCAGGGCCGTCATCGCCAGCAAAACGGACGTTGCGACGACAGCGCGGGAGTGATCTCCCGAAGCGTGCGTTAGCTGTTGGCGCAACCGACACATTGCCCGATCTCGATACATCGTCACAGGCGGCAGGTTGTCGACCACCGCTAGACTTGTCTCAGTGCTGGCCATGTGGAGCAACGAGACGGAAAGAATCCCGTCCATGAGAAAGTGGTTCTGGAAGGCGAGTTTGGGGACATCCACACGAAGAGAGTGGGATGCGATGTCTCTAAGTTGAAAAGCCTTTGTGAAAGAGTCGACAGTGAAGCAGTTATAGTGATGCAGGAGGCGAAGCTGGAGCATTTCTTGGCGGGTATATGTCAACTCAAGACTCAAAGTCATTGTCTCCTCTGCGGTGGTTGTTGAGAGTGATGTCTGCTGGTCGTCGTGCTTGTTTGGAGGGCTTCCCGCCGCGACAGAGTTGGTCTGACGAGCGTTATGCAGAGGGTTGCCACACGATTTGCGACCCCGAGCTTGCGAGCGTTCGTCTGATGCATTGTAATGACACCGAGTTTGGCGTCTTTCGCAAGCCGAACAACTTGGTTTACGTTCGTCGCACTGCCATGTGCGGGCAATAGTCAGCAAGGTGCCATGGCCAAGCACAATTGACGGAGTCGAGAGGCGTTGAAACTGAACAGTAGTTCTAACACAGTCATACCTTCACCCGCCTGGTCTTGCAATCGATGCATCCGTTTCTTGACTTGGTGTGGTGGCGAATGATAATACTCGGCTTGGCAGGGAGAGTTTCTGACAGTGAGGGCTTCATGGTAACACCGAAAACACTTGATCAGAATCGAGATCACGATAGGCGTCGCTGCAAATGATGAAGCGATTGTACTAGAACGAGTGATCCGGATTTCTTGCTCTTCAACAACAGGAAAGTTACTGATGGTGAGATGTTAACGCGGTCCTAGATTTGAGGGATGCTTAGCCCAAAAGATTGTAGTGGGATTATAGTTGCGGAATCCTTCTCAAGTCACTTCGTTAAAGTTGAGGCTGTGTTGGGTAACGCCCCTCGCCGATTACGCATGTCCTGTGTGGTAAGCATCCATGGTGGAGGTGTTGAGACTTTTGGCCAATCCCTAACGGAAGCGGAACCGAGTTGATTCCACCGTACCGTATCAGCGATGGCGCCATATAAATAAACACAACTGGGACGAACCCCTTACGTATCAGTCCCGATCTGGAATCGAATGCAGCTAATTAGGCCGAGAGAATCTGAATGAAGAGCAGGTTCCGAGGAGTGTTTCCCTGCAGAATTTATTGTTGATGGAGTCTGAGGGAAACCTCCCGGGCAGTAAGACCCCTCTTAATCATGTAAAAGCTTCTTCCAGCATGCCAGCGCTTGCAGGCTCTCCCCAGTCTTGGCGATGAGCCCTTCCACAAGCGCCTGGCCCATTCCGAAACCGAGCACATCATTCAAAAAGCTACGAGCGACTGGCGCGAATCTTAGTCAGGGGGGCTAAGAATACAATGTAGAGCAGACGAATCGACATGACTTAAGGGTCTAGAATCCAGGTTTGTGCACAAACGTTGAGCGATCTGTTCAAAAGATAAGGTTATTCGTGGAATTCTGGCATGTAGAAGGAAGGGTCTAAAGTGAAGGGGAGCCTTAGACGAAGCCTGCGATATGGCTGATGTGAAGGAGATGGATCCGCGTGATCTAATTGGCTTCTTCAGGCCATCGTCTCCACTTTCTCATTGATAATCCGGCCGGCGTGTCAACTTCTTATCAAGATTTTCAGAGTGGTGTTCGGCGTGCCACTCTACCAGGACGTGGTTGAGCTTAGTAGCCTTCCTTCTTTCTTCCCCAGCTTCCAAATGCCACGAACTCCTTTCATACACCCTTGTCATGATGCTAAATATCCCTAAAACTCTTCACTTCCTAGAGTAGCATTTCTCTGTGTCAGCTCAGTGTCGGAAGGACAATACAGCAGCCCGCCCACCTCTAGGCACTGCGGCGCAACGTGACACAGCCAAAGGGTATAGCTACAAGGCGTAAGGGTTAGCAAGGCCAAGTCATCCTGCCAGAAGTCCCACCCAGACACTTCCAAAGATCCACAGCAGTCGCGAGGCCTCAAGCCAAAAGCGAATTCTATGGAATCGCCGTCAGGGACTTGATTTGTCGCCATGAAGCTTGGAAACCGGCCAGTGTCGCCGATAGACAACCAGACAACGGACCTTATGGAGAAGGGGGAGCTGGTGAGCAGGCATGAGTATTCTGTCTATAAAGCACGCCTGAGAACCCGTTGCCTCAGCTATAACCGCAAACTGGCAAAGGTCTTCTACTTCTCACATTTCACTTTCAGCACAAACAAAGGCCAGCTTCTTATTAAGACGCTATCACAAGCTTCTTTCAGCGTCCTTATACCAGTATGGAAGATAAGCTAGGACTTCTTCATGCTATCTTGCCGCGTGATTCGTGATAACTAAAAGGCGTTCTAGTCAGCCTCGAAGATGCCGAGATTGGTCTTAGGAGACACCCAAATAAGGACTTGATTCCCTGAGGCTGTCCTAGTCTGAAATCTGGAAAGCTAGTATCAACCCTCTTGACGAGCTTTCCGGGTCCTAGAATATGTTAGATGCCGGCGGCGAAGACAGGCTGCGAAGACAGGCTTAACGGCTTGGATAAGAAACAGCGTGGTGGCCATCGACTTGGAGGACTTGAACGCGTCCGGTTTCCTTGCGTGCTCGCCGGCTGGGGCAGTGGAGAGGACGTCCGCACTGCGGCGTATTATGGTCCATCTTCGGGGCGCGGTGAGGGCGCGGTGAGGGTGCTTTTGAAGAGCGGAATCCTAACCGCTCGTGCTGGCATTTGAGCGGCATAGGCGACTTCGACATGTCTTGGAGGGATCCCGAGCCGTTGGAGAGTGCATCTACCGGTATCGAGGGGACGGGCTGCTTCTTCCTTTACTCGAATCCGTGAGTTTGAGATTCTGAATTTGAGTTATTCTGCCCTAGTGTTTAAGCTAACCCAGGTAGGCAGATGTAGAAAGAGATAACGAGCGGGGTTCTGAAGATGGAGCACCAAAGGCTGGCCGTAGTAATAGTTTGCTGGGCTCAAGAGCACAGCACACCCCCCAAGAACTCATGTAACCCGGAAGTACAGCTGAGCAGCAAGAGCATTTCCGCAAGCTCTTTGGTATGGGACCATTACACATGTACGAAAAGGGGCTGGGTCACTCGGGCAAGCTCTTCGCAACCCCCAGCTGAGATGGAAACCTCAGGAGTTCGATATCGGATAAGGTCTCGACAACATAGTTGGTTCGGCCAGGCATCACACGAAAAGACTCAGCAACATGAGAGGCGCGTCTAACGAAGGGAAACTGGATACTACCCCCCCCTCCCCCTTTCGCGCGTCAGCTACTGGATCGTTCCGAGAAGAAAAGAGCAGAAAAGAGGATAAAAGCGAACGGTGTCTAGTTCCCAATGGCGCCTGCTCCTGTCCGCTAGCAAGTACCAGCGTCGCTTGCCAGGCAGTCGCAGCGCCGTTCAAGACAACCTCGCCCTGACACACCACCTGAGAAAACGTTTCCAAGGGGATATCGGGGACACGTGTCAGCGACTCGCCAGCATTGCGCGTTTCACTTACGCTACCTCACCCCCGACTCCGTCATCGTCCATTCCAAAGACACGGCAGCTCGCATACCCCTTAACAAGCAGAGTAGGCGGAGTAGGGGGCGAATCAAATATCGCGGATCCAGAACATCGGGCCGGCGTGAGCGATCGCCAAGGGCAGCAGCTACAGACTACTCCCCCAGGGTATCTCACTTCAATGAATCTATGAATCTGTCCCCGGAGGAACCGCAAGTGCCGTCCGGACGCAAGTTCTGAACCATCTTCGTCATGTCTGTCACTGATGGTCTCTTATTGAAACGTCACCGCATTCCTCAATGGACCAGTCGACTCGCCAGAATAGGCATAGCCATGAGGGGGGCTTGAGTGGTTTACGAGGTTTTCCTTCCGCGCCTGGCTTGAGCCAGGCCGTTGCAGGCTTTTCCAGACTCATAACGCCGCATAAATATGCTACACTTACTCATTCCACGTTGTCGAGAAGGGGGAGATACGCTACCCCTGTTGCTATTGCTAGCCAAGTGCGAGATACAATGCCTTATCATGGGGACTTCCCCGTCGTCGGGAGTGGCTATCGCTGCGCACTTGGGCGACGTGTTGTTACTACGTGATCATTCTTTCTGATCACGAACCAGCTTCACTAGGGAATATGAACATTCCGTTCACCTACAGTTGTCACATACGACCATACCCATTGGAAAACTCGGGATCCCGTCCGCTCTCCCATAGATAAGCCAATGAGGGCCGGATTAGTAGTTGGGTCGGTGACGACCAGCGAATACCTGGTGTTGTATGTTTTTTGGATTTTGGAGGTTCGGACGTCGGCCGTCCTCTCGGCGGAGTCGGGGCCCGGCTCCCTTTCTCGGTTGCCGGGGGTTCGCCGGGCTTCACGTGACCAGCTACGAGGTCGAAGACAGGGCCTCCGGGTGCAAAACGGACTGGGTTCGTCTCTTTCCAGGGTCTATGGTTGACTAGGTGAAGAAGCCGCGTTGAAGCCATCGGGGCAAATAACCTGTTCCACTTCACCAAAGGACGAGTCAAAAGAAGAAGGCTTGGGAGGGGGTCGGGAAAGAAGAAGCGTCGTCCATCTCTCGGCCAGCGGGTACCCGCGTCAACAATTTGAATTTCGGGTGGGCAGGGGAAAAAACCTAAAAGAAATAAAGGCGACGGGCGGATTGGTCTGGAACCTGCAAGTTTGATGTGTTGTTCTCGCTTGGCTCATCAGCGCGCGCGCTCTCGGGATATCCGGTGCTTGTAGGCAAGCCGCCGCCCCCGTGCGGGAAGGTGACGAACATCCAAACCATACGGCATCTTGCAGACTTACCCTCCGAGCCCTATTGCGATTGGGCATCCCGGGACTAGGGTACGAGCTTTAACGACCGCGGACGGATGCAGACGGATGCGGACGGCCAGTACACGAGCATAAAAAAAAAAAGGTTACAGGGCAGATGAGGCTGCGTGCATGGTCTAGAGGCGTTGAGTCAAGACGATAATGAAGAGAAGCCTCTCTCTCGCTCTCTCTTCCCAAGGAGGAAAGGACCATTTGACAGGGAGAGAGGCGAGAGGTCCAGGGAATCTCGAGATTGCATCCTTTTCCTTTCTTTTCATCCCGGGAGGCTAAGGAAGATCGTTTGTGATTCGCCAGGGATGCCCGATTCGATCACCTCCCAGGGCTGACTGACGTCGATGGGATGGTATTAGAAATAAAATATGTTTGCTTCTTTTCGAATTGTCATTGCCACGGTGCGAAACCCCATGCTGCCTTTTCTTTTTCTCAATGCATTGAATCGGTTTCTTCAGACTCTTCTGCAGGCTCTGCCCGATCCGTTCTCGATAAACCCCCTGCGTATTCGTGACAAAAAACTTTCTCCGGGGGTTCAAGGTTTTGTATGGATTCACGGAAAGGGTTCGGTTCTCGAAGCAGAGCAACTGAGGCGCTGGAGTCGCAGGATGGGGGTCGATGCCTTGGCGGGCGCGATACCAAGACCGAAGGGGACAGCAGGTCATGCACCGAGCCACGCGCGAAAAGCGTTAGCGGCTCGTCTCTAGACTCTTGAGAGCCCAAAGCTAGATACACACACACACTTACACACGCTCGCGCACGCGCACAACTGGCACCTTCACCACGCGGCGTGGCGGTTCCTCTGCCGGACGCTAAGGACGCCCGCAATGCGTGAAGAAGGGAGCGTGCGGCGTGGTGCTGTACTGCGGTATTGGGGCGGCCGCACTGTACGTATCCGTACTGGAGAAGGCTGTCGACACACCCGAGTTTGGCCATTTCTTTGCGCGGCGGGCGAGCGGCCGGTGTGGATGTGGGAGGATTTGGGAAGTGATCGCCCGAGCCTTGCCCAGAGCTTGGAGCATGTGTCACGAGGCGGTTTTTGGCGGATAGCTGTCTATACTCTACACATACAGTAGCTGTGCTCCTTGTCAAGAGTGCTCGAGAGGAGGGACTTGTTCCGCTGTCCCCCCCTTCCGTTCCCAGAGCCTTTTTTCTTCTTTCCCCATGAGGTGGACATGATGAAGATCACTCGAGCAGTGATTGCAGATCTCGTGGTCTAGAGCTCTCCATGGCCGGCCGGCACGGCATCTTCCTCGTGGACCGGGGGGCCCACCAGTATTCATCCACAGTTACACACGGGCGCACGTACGTTCTTGTCCACGTTTCGGATCCCATGCTTCAGGTCACGGGTATCTCAGGCTAGGACCCGTCGTTGTCGCAGAGCCCTGAAGGGTTTGGCTGGACTGCCAACTGAACTTGGACTCGGGCTCGTTCGTCGATGGGAAGGGTGGGCAAGGGTTGCTAGGGAGCAATGCTGGATACATGACGTGCGGGCCAAGGCAGGGAGGACAAGAGAAAGACTCGAGCGTGGTTTGTGAATGAGAGTAGGTGTGGGCTCGACAAGAAACGTGAACCGTGAATGGGAGAGATGCGACAGGGAGGCCTGACACGGAGGCGGCGCTGGCGGTACTTGTGTCATCAGGGTCGGCGTTGGTTGTCGGCCTGTTGTCGTCTGTCTAGCCGTACTCTGTATTGTGTGGTTAGTTGATAGTCGGTTGAGCCAGTCAGTTGAGAGAACTGTGTCGTCCCCATCGCGACTGCCACCAGACCCATCCGTTTCAGTTGCGCTCGTATCTTGAGATCTTCTTCTCGAACCAGGGAAGAGAACGGGGGAGGGAAGGGGGCGGAGTCGGCAATCGTCTTGTTTCTGGCGTGGGATGTCTGTATGTCTGCATGTCTGTGTCATCCGTCCTGCGCGGGTATGGGCCGACTTTTTGCGCTCGTCGCAGTACCAGAGTTGTTGGAGATTCGGGTTTCGGAACCCCTCTTCCCCCATCTGAGCTGCGACGGTGCTACGGCGCCAACGGTCGAACAGACCGCGAATGGGGATTCGACCCGTGCCTGGCCGGAATTCGAAGCTTAACGGGAGGGCTGTTAAAGTCCAGGTTCCGCGACGATTTGGAAACATGGGAAGAAGGGCAATTGTGGGATTCTGTGGGAATCGATGCCCTTTTGTTTCCTGTTGGGGGGTTGTCTGCTTGGACGGAGCTAAACAGACGAACAGGAAGATGGGCTCATCTCATCGCGTCCCCCTCCTTTTTTTAGGAGGGGGGAACGGTTACCAAACAAAAAGTCAATGGTGTTTGCCGGTTTTGGCAGGCGAAGGCCGCGTCAGGTTTCGTCCGCTCGTACTCTGTACCGGACGATGGACCAGGCTCGGGTTGTCAGGTCGGGATCGCACGAACTCTATTCTGCCCATAGACTGGAGTCACTGGACGAACAGCGATGGAGGCACATCAATGGCGCTTCCGGTGGTGGGTGCTACTACCGAGACGTCGTAGTAACCGAACTGTAATGTTAAGTGGTTGTGCAACGGCCGACCAAGCATTGTTCTCTGACTGGTCTCTGGCCCCTCAACGTAGGAATGATGAGCAGCAATTGCACATCGCGAAAGAAGAAAAATAAGAAGAAAGATAAACCACACCCGCACATTGCAATCGTCGTACATTGTAACCACCAGCTCAACGGGAGAGTGGGAGAGACATTGGGATCATGGGATGATGGTGCATAAGATGCTGATGCTGATGTTGGCGGCGTTCATCCTAATCCGGCATCTGGTCCTGATTAGATTGGCAGCTTCAGGGAGGGAAGGGGTAGGGGAAAATTGAAAATGGCGCGCAAATGTCCGCAAGGCGCACACTACACTACCAGTAGTAATACTTGTAGCATGCAGTGTCCACTGCTATGTACATGCTGTGTGCTGTGAATATATGAATGAAGGTGACGGTGCATCGGCTTGGGCTGAGTTCCTGGGCAATCAACTTAAACACGCCTTCCCTGCGTTGGTGAGATGATGGGTATCCGTACAGGATATCCATACTGACACACTGTATCCATATGGAGTGCTTAGTGTCAGTGTGTACCTCATTGTTCCCCCGAGATTGGGCGAAAGGGTGAGTACACAGTAACTAAGTGAGTAAGTGAGTGAGGTGTGGAGGGCATGGGCGGAGACTGACTGTTCAGTCCAGACCTTGGACCCCCGCCGGGCTTGGCCAGGGCCCGCAGGGGTGTCGGGGGAATCAAGGGATCCACAAGTGAGCTTTGCCATTTGGGGGCGGTGGCCAATCACAGATCGCAGCGGCCCCGGCCCTCACGTTTCGCCAGCACCATGACCCCTGTACCCTCAATCTCGTGCCTGTGTCCCGCAGATTCGCTTCCTGCGCCTTTTCGCGCGGCCAGTTGTGGCCCTGCCGCCCTGGACCAACGGCCAACAGCCTGTCCAATTGCTGCTCTCCTCCGTCTCCACCGGGCGTTCGTTCGTCCTTGGTTCTGTCATTCTCGGTCCCTCGTTCACTCACTTTCTCACTCTCTGGCTATCCCTCCCACTCCCCTTTCAGCTCACCCTCCGCCTAACGCCGCCGCCGCCGCCATACGCCTGCGAGAAGCCAGCATCTCGGACCATACCAAAGCTGGACTCAACCCATCCTTCTCCTTTGCCGTTCATCCTGGCTTCGCCTCCTCCTCCTTCCCCCATCCCGTTCATTCCCCTTCTCCCACCCCCGGTCAGCCCAAGCCCACCAACGGTGTCTTGCCTGCCTCTTTCTTCCATCTATTCGCTCACCTTCCTTTCTTTCAACCGGCCTTTTCCCACGTCTTTCTTTCCTCCGTCCATCAACACCTCCAGGTTCTCTGTTTCCCCCCTCGGCCATAGAACCTGCCGTTCGACGACCAAAGAGATTCGAGTCCCGCCAACCCGTCCGTCGCCATCGTCGTCGTCGTTCGATTTGCGCCTGACAACTCATCAAATCGCCGTCCATGTCTTTCGCTTCGCTCGCCTAGTCGCCCTCCTTCTACCACCACAAATGCCGAGCTAGTCTCCCAGTCCACTCGTTACCCAACTACTCTCACTCTTCACTCGCCATCAACCCGGCCGCCTACAGGGTCCTCTCCCCCGAATTCCTTCGCCCGTCACATTCCAGTCGAGACCACGCCAGTACACCGGCCTCTCCGCGCATTCCTCGACGTGTGGTTCTGACAATACTGCGATTGTCCTATTGAGCCGACATTTCGTCTTCTTCATTCATTATATTTACTGACATTCCCTCTTCGACGCCGCTTCCGTGGCACCGACCATTGGTCCTCTCGATTCCTGCATCTAACCACCCCGCGAACTGATCGACACATTTACACTCGAAGGTCTCGCAACCAAGATCGGCATCGCTAGATCAGCGTTATCAACTAGTTTCTTCCATTCACCTACAGCCAGATCGTCATCCGTCATGGCTCACTTTGACCCCAACTTCCACCTTCGCTCGCTTGAGGAGCTGCACGCTGGTATGTCAGCCCAACATGGTGCTTGCCGTGCCTCGATTCCTTCCTTACTGACACGACAACCGTAGTCATCCTTCCCCGACAGAACGGCTGCCTCAAGTGCGAGGACAAGGCGCCGACATGCCCCAGCAACTGCAAATCCGACGAATTTTGCTCTTTCACCATTCCGACCTGTAACACCTGTGCCCAGGCTATCTGTGTCAAGGACGACAGCAGTTCATCTGCATCATCAAGCAGTAAGCCGAACACGGGCGCCATCGTCGGAGGCGTTATTGGTGGTCTAATTGTCATCGCCATCGCCACCTACCTCGTGTGGAGGTTCTTCATCAAGACCAAGAGACAGTCCATCATCCAGGAATCCTACATTGAAGAGTCCAACGAGAAGACCATCAATGAGAAGTCCACCGGCGAGCCACGACAGACCAACCGCGATTCGACACACACGGTACACTCGATCGCCTCGACGGTGCTTACCCGTGCCTCCAACATCATTCAGATTGCCTACATCCCCGGCGTTACGAACCGTGCCACGCCTACGTCTCCGACGCTCCTCGTCCCTCCCGTGCCCCCTATCCCGATGCACGCCTCCAACTCCGCTGCCAGCAGCCCCTCGCCGTACGAGGAGCCGCACTTCTTCGTCCCCGGCGAGCTTCGCGACTCCACCTACTCGGGCATCTCCGGCTACTCCGACCGCACATCTGTCGCAAGAACCTCGTATGCCCCTCGCTCTAGCATCGCACCCAGCATCGCGTCTACCATCTACGGCAAGAACGCCGTTGTTGTTGCTCCTGCCCAGACTGGTATGCGTGCCAAGGCTGCCGTAGTAAGTGTCAAGTCCATGGGCGTCGGCACGACCGGCAGCAACACCCCTCCCGTTCCCAGCGTCGACTACGAGAAGTACGCCGCCCCTAGCCGTCCCAAGAGCCGCGACAGCACGTTCAGCGTTGGATCAACCTTTCTCAACAACGCCAACACGGCGACCGCCGCCCCCGTTCAGAGAGTGCAGGTTGTCCGCGTTGGCAGTGGCAATGGACCGAAGCAAGTCAGCGTTGGATCCTCCAAGGCGTCATCAACAACAGACGAAGCCTCAGTGCCCGGCACTCCCCCACCGCCTAGCAGCTCTACCGCCACTCGTGACTCGGCCGCCGTTACCGTCATCGACGAAAGCCCCGCGGTAGACCAAGGCCCCTTCTCTGATCCTCCTGAGCCCAAGCCCGCCGCTATCCGCAGCACCCACAGCTTGAGCGCGGTGATTGAAGAGGCCACAAGACGAGCCGCTGCAGGGCCCGACAGGCGTTCTCAAAGGACAAGCTCATACGAGCGGGGACGCAGTCCTTTTGGCGACGAACACGCCACGAAAGACTAAACATACTGAAGAAGCCTACAACAACAAAACATAACCCCTACCAAAACACTATATGATGGGCGTAGGCCCTGATGACGATTTACTCACTACCATTTACTAGCCTATATATCAGGGATGACCTCCCATGTTTCTTTCTCGTATCTATTTTTTTCTGCTAGACGACCCGGTTGGAATAGGCCTACGGGGCCAGACCGAGGGACGCCTTTGGATGGACAGGACTCTTTATGGACAGGCATTGGCGTCGTGGATATTCTACTGTTTACTTTGCTTGAAGGATTATGGAATGATGCGTAGAGGTGTACGTCAGCCATTCACGCCTTTACCGATGTGTCTATTGAACAGAGATGTGATTCTCCATCCACACCCCGTCTGAGCCTGTGCCTGTGAATTCACTCTGGTGATTATGATATTCAGCCTCCACTGCCCATCGTTATTCGATAACGGCTGGAGGAGCTGATTCCTCGCTCAAGGTCCACTGCATTCCCAAGGGTAGTTCGTTAGGACTTCCGCTGCTGGTGAATCGTGTAAGTCAACGGTTACAGAAAGGGACGCAGGGCACGTGGCATTTGCACATCTGATCTGCCCTGGCCAAGCGACGTGCCTCCGGTCTCCCGAAATCCGGATGAGACCGCTTGTTGTAACAAGTTCATCCGATACTCTCGTCAGCCATCATCATCGGATTGTGTCCTAGGAGAGTTTGAGGGTTCCATCGCGACCGCCCTCCCGTCGCTATGATTACAACACCGCTCCTTGGACTTGGCCCCTCAGCTCTTTGTCGCTATTTTCTGACGAACACTCAAAAGGTAGGGGGTGGGGACATGATAAGAATCACCCATGACACCCTCCCTCTCAGTGTGCTATCGGGTGTTATGCTTCATCAGGTAGGATGATGAGACTCATAGTGCGTGTCATGTTTCCTGCTCTGAGTCGCTACTTTGTCAACCATGATCCCCTCTCCCTTCTCTCATTGCCTCCACTCACGCACCAAAAGATGGACTCATGCCGCGGCGGGCAAGACACCAATGCCCAAGAAACAAAAGTATTTCCGAAACCGAGAATCGAACTCGGGGCTATGCCTTTCCATTTCACAGGGAGGTACTGCAAATTGAGAGGGCATCATGTTAGCCACTACACCATATCGGATAATGTTGATGGTAGTTCCGAAACCGAGAATCGAACTCGGGGCTATGCCTTTCCACTGCTCAGTTCAGAACTGTGAGTTGAGAGGGCATCATGTTGGCCACTACACCATATCGGATGTTGTTGAGTGCGACATGAAAATTTCATATTATGACTGTTGCCCCGTCTACGCACCACTCAGTTTCCACACTGATTAAGTGGGGGCTATCCGTCACCAACACGGCGTGTGCATTTTCCAATCTGGTCGCCCAAGTAATTCGGTCTGCCTGCTTTCTCACCTCTGCAAACCGCGGTGATAATGCCCGCAAACAGGTCATCTTTCGCGTAGGCGCCGCAGGAGTTTGGTGAGATGGAACGGCGATTGAGTTGGGCGGCTGGCCGGGCAAGTGTACCGTCCCACTCTCTTTCTTGGCTGGTGAGCCGGCCCCATCGGGCGGCGCCATCGCCCGGTCTCAACACTGCCTCTTCATCAAGGTATCGCCGCAATCGAATCTCGCTATCGCGTTGCAGCAATCTACGTGGTCGCGCTGCACCAGGAAGCCTGCCTGACACTATAATGTGCTGGCAGGATGCGCCACCATGACAGGTCCAAGATTGTTGTAGGGGCACGGTGACGCAGTATGAACTCTTGCGCAGTGCGGGCTTTGTCCCAAGCAAGCTCTGGTCTCTCTCTAGTCGTGGCGCTACACCATCTTAGCTAGGGACCAAGGGAAAGGGGGCTCTGGTTGGTACTGGTTGGCGGAATGACGGACATTCGGGCCCGAGAGTCCGCCCCGAGAAAGTGGAGACAGGACAGACGGAGTCTCGTCCGAGTGTCAGCTCCCACCGTATCTCTCGTGTAACACATCAGCAGCACGTCGAGTTTTTGGCTCTGCCCGCGCCCGCCTTCCGAGACCGGTTGTGCTGGGGTAAGTTCGGAGACGAACTCGACACTACGAAGGTCAATTCCATACATGATGAACACCAGCCAAGTGACGATGCAATAGAGACTGCTGCATTCCTACTTACGCAGGCAATCATCATTGTTTTTTCCCCAGCTCACAACTACCTCTCTTTCTTGGTCACGATGTTTGGGATCGAAAAACCCCTGAATCATCCTTTTCGATCGTCACACACACGGTAGCATGCCAACATGCCAGATGCTGGGCAGCACAAGCTTCTTTGCGATGCTACGTGCAGAGACGTCGAGGCCAACAATGGTTCACAATGGGGACGGCCTATGCGGAGTAGATCACAACAATTCCAGGAGACTGCAAGTGACACATGTAAGGTGGGTCGGTTTTGGTCCTTCTGTATGTAAGCATGTGAGGTACGAGTGAGGTTGGATTGACTATACATCTCAGCCGATGTGTGAGAAACAGTCCACAGGGCCACCCATGCTGATAACGTGCGCAGCCGTCTCATCCCCACGTCATCCGATGATATCAGTGGATGCGTCAGCATCTTGGGATTTTCAGTCACTTCAAATGGCAGCAGCGAAGAGATCCGACGAGCCTGTGTTACCCATTGTTTATTCACCGTTTACAGTTTAGGATGGCTCTCATTCGGACTCACATACGTCAACCCATATGCCCCAGAGCTTCCAACCAGTGATATAACACTACTGCGCCTAGTGTAGGCATGTCAATCCTCTAATGATTTGAAATAGCATCACGATTATGACCAGATGGCCAAAACTAGGCCCACTGACATATGGGAGATATAGACATGAAGATTTAGCGCCAAGATACTGAGGGCAGCAACAGCCTTGCGCCGTCCAAGATAGTGAAATGCGGAAAACAGTGAGAGAGCGCATCCCGCAGGCCCCGAACGCGTCGGCCTGTGCCGTTGCGACAGACACGGCGTTTGAAGTCTCCACTCCCTAGCAACCTCTCAAGTCCCGAGGGCAGCTTGCAACCTCCGTCGCGGACAAATCTCTGGATGCCCGAGTCCGTTCTTGGCGAAGAGGTAAGTTTTCCGGTACCAACGCCCAACAGAGTCTCCGAGCCATTACTATATAGACTCCTCTATCCTTTTAACCATGTGCTTTCTATATCTACTTATATGTCAATGCGCGGCTGGCTCTTACTGGGTCTTCATAATCTTAATCAGATCACTTGTTTCGTTCCATCGTTCCAGTCACACGTCCATTGCCCTTTTCAGTTCCTTTCCTCCTAGAAGCGGCTCCCTCGCGCCATCTGCATGCCATGCAGTCCGACAAAGTCACAGAGAAGGAGCGCCCCGGCTCAACCTATGAGGACCGGGTCAGATCCTGCAACTCGGTAGAGTCAGACTCCACAGCCGTGGTCAACAACAAAAACAACCAACTCTCCGACCGAGGAGAGGTCGAAATCGAGCAGGAGGCCCGTATGAATGATGAAATCCTTCAGTTGGCTCGTCGCTACACCACCCAGTCTCTTCACCAGGGCTCACTCTTTCCTGTCACTGCGGGAGGCACTCTCGATCCCCACAGCGCCGACTTCAACGCGAAGAAATGGGCAAAGGCCTTTTACAACCTCCGCAACGACATCGCCGACGGGACCCCTCCTCGAACGGCCGGCATCGCCTTCCGAAACCTCAACGTTTACGGGTTCGGAACGTCCACCGACTACCAAAAGAGTGTCGGGAATGTGTTTCTCGAGGCAGCCAGCTCCTTCAGCAGGCGAATCCTGGGCCAGCAGAAGCAGCAGCGCATCGATATCCTCCATGGCCTCGAAGGTGTTGTACGGAGCGGCGAAATGCTGTGCGTTCTGGGCCCCCCAGGCTCCGGCTGCTCGACTCTGTTGCGGACTATTGCAGGAGATACCCATGGTTTCCATGTTAGCGACGACTCTCTCATCAACTATCAGGGCATCCACCCGAAGCAGATGAGTACGGCCTTTCGGGGTGAGGCCATCTATACCGCCGAGGTCGATGCGCACTTTCCGCACCTCACGGTTGGTGATACGCTCTATTTCGCGGCGCGCGCGCGATGCCCAAAAGCCATTCCTGAAGGCGTATCGCGTCGCGAATATGCGGAGCATCTCCGAGATGTCACCATGGCCATGTTTGGCATTTCGCATACCAAGAATACCAGAGTCGGTGATGATTTTGTCCGCGGCGTCAGTGGAGGTGAGCGAAAGCGGGTGACGATTTCCGAGGCCGCTCTGAGTTACTCCCCGTTGCAATGCTGGGACAACAGTACACGCGGCCTCGACAGTGCCACTGCCCTGGAGTTTTGCCGTACCCTGCGCACGCAAGCAGACATTCTGGGCACAACGGCGTGTGTCGCCATTTACCAAGCATCACAGGACGCGTACGATGTGAGTATTCCCCATCCGACACACTAGCGAAGATTCGATGCCAGATTCTAACAGAGGTACTCAGGTGTTTGACAAAGTCATAGTCCTATACGAAGGCAGGCAGATCTTTTTCGGCAAGACGAGCGAGGCCAGGACCTACTTTGAACGCCTTGGTTTTGTCTGTCCAGACCAGCAGACGACAGCCGACTTTTTGACCTCCATGACCAGCCATCAAGAACGGATCGTCCGCCCCGATTGGAAAGGCAAGCCCCCACCGCGAAGCCCTGACGAGTTTGCCGAGGCGTGGAAGAGAAGTCAGCACCGTGCCGCCCTCGATAACGAGATCGATGACTACGTCGATCGCCACCCATTCAACGAAGAGGATTATGACAGGTTCCTCGCATCTCGGCGTTTCGATCAGGCCAAGTCACAACGCCCGCAGTCGCCATTCACCCTCTCCTACGCAGAACAAGTGCGCCTCACGCTGTGGCGTAGCTGGGTTCTACTCCGGAACGATCCCAGCATGACCCTGACCATGCTTGTCACCAATCTCTTCCAGGCTCTCGTGATGAGTAGCGTGTTCTACAACCTACCCCAGGACTCGACCAGTATATCGCATCGCGGTATCTTTGTCTTTTTTGTCGTGCTTATGGTAGCTCTTGGTGTTTTTCTCGAAATCATGACCATCTATGCGAAAAGACCCATTGTCGAGAAACACAACCGCTACGCGCTGTACCACCCTAGCGCAGAGGCTTTGTCGGCCATGATTTCAGACCTGCCATATAAGTTTGTCAACTCGGTCATCACAACCCTCATCATGTACTTTATGGCGAATCTTCGACGCGAGCCCGGCCCCTTCTTCTTCTTCTACTTGATCGTTATCATCATGACAATGGTGATGTCGATGATGTTCCGGTTGTTGGGCTCACTCACAAAGACGATCGCCCAGGCCCTTGCGCCAGCATCGGTAGTCATTCTCATCATTGCTCTCTACACCGGATTCGCCATCAAGGTTCAGTACATGCAAAACTGGCTGGGCTGGCTCCGGTGGATCAATCCTGTGTTTTACGGATTTGAGAGCATGCTCCTCAACGAGTTTGTGGGACGGCGCTTCCGGTGTGCGAACTTTGTGCCGGCCGGTCCCGGGTACGAGTCCGTCCGGCCCGATGAGCAAGTTTGTACGATTGTCGGCTCGGTCCCTGGAGAGGAATTCGTCGACGGTGCCGCCTATCTCGCCACCTCGTACGGCTATCTGAACTCCCATAAATGGCGGAATGTGGGTATCATGGTCGCATTCGCAATCTTCTTCTTAGCCTGCCACCTGGCCGCCGCAGAATATGTGGCCTCGGATCGATCCAAGGGCGAGGTACTGGTCTTCAGCCGGAAGGCCATGGGCAAGCGTCGAAAGCAAGGAATCAGCGACATTGAGACCACGGCCGTCCGTCAGCAAGAGCAGGCACTGGAGTCCTCGGATGATGTTTCCAACATGGAAAAGATGACTTCCATCTTCCATTGGCAGAACATCTGCTACGACGTCAAGATCAAGGACGAGACACGTAGGATTCTGGACAATGTTGACGGCTGGGTAGCACCGAAGTCCCTGACTGCTCTCATGGTAAGTCGGATTGTTTCCGAGCTGATGACATACCCACAAACGCTGATAAATATCAATAGGGAGTCTCGGGAGCAGGCAAGACCACTCTCCTTGACGTACTTGCAAGCCGGGTGACCATGGGTGTCATCACGGGCGACATGCTCGTCGACGGCAAGCCTCGCGATGAGTCCTTTCAGCGCAAAACCGGATACGTTCAGCAACAGGATTTGCATCTTCACACGTCGACTGTACGAGAGGCCTTGAACTTCAGTGCGTTACTTCGGCAGCCCTCTCATTATACCCGCCAGGAGAAGTTGGACTATGTCGAAACAGTCATCAGCCTCCTTGACATGCAGGAGTATTCGGAGGCAATTATCGGCATACCTGGCGAGGGACTTAACGTGGAGCAACGAAAGAGGCTGACGATTGGCGTTGAGCTGGCCGCGCGCCCGCAACTCCTCCTTTTTCTCGATGAGCCTACGTCCGGCCTTGATAGTCAAACATCATGGTCTATCTGCAACCTGATGGAGAAGCTGGCAAACAGCGGCCAGGCGATTCTATGCACCATCCACCAGCCTTCCGCAATTCTGTTTCAGAGGTTTGACCGGCTTCTTCTCCTTGCTAGGGGTGGCAAGACGGTGTACTTTGGTCCCATTGGGAAGAATTCGCAGTGCTTGACTGACTACTTCGTCCGGAACGGCGGGCCCCCTTGCCCCCCCGACTCGAATCCGGCCGAGCACATGTTGCACGTCATCGGCGCCGCCCCCGGTGCCCATACGGAGATCGACTGGCCTGCCGTTTGGCGCCAAAGCAGCGAGTACCAGGGCGTCCAGGATGAACTGCGTAGGTTGTCTGCCGGTCGTTCGACGCATACGGAACAGCAGTCCAGTGGCCAGGATTCGGCTTCGCGCTCAGAGTTCGCTGCGCCCTTCGGCCTCCAGTGCCGGGAAGTCGCCAGACGCGTTCTTCAGCAGTACTGGCGCAGCCCGACTTATATCTATTCCAAAGCTTTCCTGTCTTGCGGTGCCGTAAGTGGCCTCCAAAGATGCTGAACCGTTTGAGGAAAACTGACTAACTCTGTCTGTTTTTACAGGCTCTCTTTATCGGCCTGTCCTTCCTTAACATCGAGAACACCCAAGGCGGCCTTCAGAACCAGATGTTTGGTGTTTTCATCTTCCTCGCCATCTTCAGCCAGCTCGTCGACCAGATTTTACCCGTTTTCGTCTCCCAACGTACCATGTACGAGGCCCGCGAACGCCCGTCCAAGTCGTACTCGTGGGTGGCGTTCCTTGGTGCCAATATGCTGGTGGAGGCCGTTTGGAACTCAGTAAGCATGGAATTTACCCCCCCCCCCCCCCCCCCCTTTCCATTATTGACAGAGTTTAGATCATGTCTGTGTTCAGCTTTCTCTTGTGGTACTTCCCCCTTGGCCTCTACCGCACTTCCCGTCAGACCGGGACGGAGCACTCCCGCGCGACCACGATCTTTCTCTTTGTCTGGGCCTTCTTCATCTTCGCCAGCACCTTCGCCCACTTCGTCATCGCCGGCCTCGACAGCCACGATGTCGCCGGCGCCATCGTCGGCCTATTGACAATCATGATGTTTGGGTTCTGCGGGTGAGTTCCCACGGATCGCTGGTCTTCTTGAGCCTCGACGTTGAGAGTGTGTTCACTGACGTGCTTGTGTCCACCAGCATCCTTGCCGGACCAAACGTCCTTCCGCGCTTCTGGATCTTCATGTACCGCGTCAACCCCTTCACCTACTTCGTGGAGGGCTTCCTCAGCACCGCGTTAGCGAACGCCAGGGCATCCTGCGCCCCGAACGAGTTCCTCGTCTTCAATCCGCCCGCCGGCGGCACCTGCGCCGAATACCTGCGGCCGTACGTGGACGCGATGGGCGGCTCAGTCGATAATCCGGACGCCACGGACGCATGCCGGTTCTGTCCCATCGCCGAGACCAACAGCTTCCTGGCGTCGGTGAACGTCGACTTTGCGAACCGCTGGCGCAACTTCGGCATCATGTGGGCGTTTGTCGTTTTCAACATCGCGGCGGCCTTCCTCCTATACTGGCTCGCCCGCGTGCCGAAGAAGTCCAAAGTCAAGAGCGACTGAGGGGAGTAATTCGTGTTTGGGGGCTCCCGAGCATCGGGTACATCCCAAGTAAGCCAGTTCAACTACGTTGGCTTTTCCTTCTTCCTATCAGTTTCTTTTTTCTTCAAATGATTTTGCCTCTCGTTCGCCCTATCAGGGATGTATTACTTACTTTGGTTTTATTTCACCCTTGCCCTTCTGCCTCCGCGCCACGATTGGAACCCCCGTTTTAATGTACTTAGATGGTATAGACCTATTGGATATCGCGGGGCTCTCATCAGACCTCGCAGCGGGCTCGACATATTCAAAATCGTCATCACGAACCCCTATCTCAGACAGGTTCCTTACTCACTTACTGTTCCAGCTTTGGTATGCGTGCCTCGATCCGAGAAAGAAGGAAAAAGAAATAAAGAAAAAATGGGAGAAACGCCCAGATTATTGAGAAAGCCCATCCATCCATCCATTCACACCTTTATTTCGCGTGATCATGACACGATCCCGGACCGGTTTCATTAGGCACCAACCAACCCCGAGTCTTTCAGCCAAATTTTTTTAAGTAGGGACGGCTCCGTAATTGGATATCGCTTGCTAGTATGTGCCCAAAGGGCGCTGCTGCTGCTGCTACGCTGAATCAGATTGGAAATTTCAAGTAGGCACTGGCTTATGGCATCAGTGATGTATGCTAAGCGGACAGTACCTCCAGCTACTACACACCTGTTTGATACTCCGATCATCTGCCGGACGCCGATCGCAGCATCGACGCGTCTCCGCGATGGGTGTGGCTTCCTTCTGCCGCACCCAACTCGCCGTATCAGTCGACCTGTTCGAAAGGGCCAACTGCTACGGTTTCACTGCGAGTCGACGAGGAAAAGAGGGTGGAGCAACAGCCCACTTGGCAGATCCATGTACAGAACTCGCCTTACACGCCCCGTTTCCATCCTCAGCCGCGAGAATCATACGAGGTTTCCCGCCTCACTTTCTTTTTTGGCATCAACCCCCCCTCCCCCTTCCAGAAGGGCAGTGGTCTCATGTCTCATGTCTCAGCCGAAATTGAGCCCTGGGAATCGAACGCACGCCGGACGGGGGCGAGCGAGCAGCAGATCTGCAAACCCGCAGGCCGCAGCGTTCGCCTCCTCAAAAAAACGGCCCGACGAGAACCGGGGCACCGGACGTCAAGGAAGCCTCAGATCCCCGGTCTGTACGTCCGAGAGATGTCGGATGTATGCCCTTTGTGCGGGTTCCTCCCTTTCGTTACGAACGGTAGAACAGATATATCCACTAGACTGACTGTCTTACTCTATTCACAGCACCCACCGGCTCCACAGCCATTCTATGTAATGACAACATCGAGATTGCCCCCTGAGGATACCCTTCATTCAACCTGCATCGGGCTGAAGATGGACGGCTCAAGCAGTGCCCTAGATCGACATGCCCGGAGGAACAGAGACCCTCGCCACTGACCAGGTTCTCACACGAACGCCGATGGTTCCATCAAAGTAGCATACTCGCCGGAAAAAGTATGCGATGTGAAACCGCTTGGCAAAAAAAAAAAAAAAAAAGGGCCGACACGACCGACATCCGGTGTTCTATCCGCGGGGTCTATGGTGATTTGGAGGGTGCTCCGGGGCCATGAAGCACGGGCGAGGCCTGGCGACGGAGACGACTCTACACAGACGGAGACGACCAGATCGAACCACTAGCGCCGAGGCCGGGGCCGATTGGGGGGCCGGGGGGGGGGGGGGGGGGGGGGGGATGGCTAAATGGGATCGTCGGACGCCTGCCGCCCCATTCCGCCTCACCAAACCGCCGACCCGTCCACATTTCAGTCGCCCGAGATGGGGGCCCTGGCGTTTAACTACAATCCCCCTCTAGCAACTCAATTTAGTTAACTCGCTGGGTTGGGAATCCCTGCAGAAAAGGCCGAAGCTAACGAGACGTAGCATTTCCCATTCGCCCGAGATTCGGGAACGGCGTGGAAGGGGCAAAGTCTATGGTCTACAGCAAGCCAAGGGGGGGGGGGGGGGGGGGGGGGGGCGAAGTATGCGATTAACATCCATCCCAATCCGACTGCACGTCTGGTCCAAACAACCACATGGGAGTTCCAGAGTCCCGCGTTGTTCGGCGCGGGCAGCCTGCGCTTTTCGCGGCCACGAGCGCCTAGGCACTCAACAGACAACCACAAAACGTAGTCAACCAAGGACGTTGCGATAGAAGCGCTCGTGCTAGCCAATAAATAACCTGCATCCTTCAGGAGCTTCTTGAGAGCCATTCACCCAGCAGAAAGCGGGAAGAAAAAGCTGCGAGATGAATCTTAGGAGACGTGTTCCGTGGGTATCCCGCCTCGGCGGCAGATGTCTGCGCCGAGCCTTGGATCAGTAGTCCTTGAATGTCATCTATATGAGGCGGGTTAAGAAAAGTAAGTCGTGGGGGGGGGGCATGCTCTCTTTCCCGCGTCGGTAATTGACAAGCCTTGTTGTTAAGTAGCAAGGGACGCCGGCCGCTTGGCCTCGCCGTATTTCCCATGCCCCGACGTTGCAGCGCTATACGGCAGTGAGGAAGGCCTCCGCGCATCCCATGCTCGTGCAGCAGCGTCCAGACCTATTACTACAAGATGTTCCAGGCACCCAAGAGGGGGGGAAAGTGAATCTTGGATTTGACACCCCCCTCCCCCCCACACACAGACAATAGTGCCTTTCGATGTGCTCTCGGCAGTTGGGTCATTGATCGGGAACGTAGGCAAAAACATGGCTTGGTCTGCGGTTCCAGGGATCCGTGGGATCAGCCCTGGGACGATGGATGTTTCTTTTTTCTGTTCCGTCGTCTCGTCGTTTCTTATTCTCCTGCGCGGGCCGTTACGCGGGCTTAGCCGCGACATTATCAGGGCATCGCATCGTGTGGCGGGCAGTCCTCATCGCAAGGACGAGTTTCAAGTTAAATAAAAGCGTTTAACAAAGAACTGTGATCACACTGGATGGGGAGTGACGAAATCCACGTCATCAACTCGGGCAACCCTGACTTTGTGCCGGAGTGCGGTCGACGACAGCAAGAAAGAGCCAATAGTAAGATCGGCGTGCCTACTAAGTTAAATTGTCGTCAAACTCTTTTCTCTTGCCTCGTGGTGGGGTTGCAAGGCTGTGATGAACATGTGGCTAAGCCTTGCCCGTCGGCGGGTATGGTCAACCCCTTCCGTGACACATCTGATTTACGACCGTGAGAAATGATAGGCCACTCAAGCTACCATTTGTTACAATTTCTCACTCAAAAGTGTTCGTCAGAGGGGAAGCCTCAGAGACGTACCCTGAACGGCCAGGGTCTCGTCATGTCCGTTCATCTGTTCGTGCAGTATATGCAGGTATCGCACTGACGCAGGTCTACATGCCTGCCTAGCACCAAACCGGGGAAGATGGGCATCCAACCCGCGATGACATTAATGTAGAACGTGTGATTGCTGCAGGTCACGAGTTGGCTGACCGCTATCCGCGCCTGGCTGCGACGTCCCCATAATGGCGAGCTGTGCCTCGACGTATGGACGAACATAGCCAAGGATTCGGTTTCCAAGGCATGTTTCCCCTCAAAAATACGCGACACAAGAGAGACGATCCTTCCCCCGGCGGAGGACGTTGGTCGCCAGAGAGGCACGTCGTAGGGTATCAACCAGGAGTCTGAGAATGGGTGCTTGCCCCCCCCCCCCCCCCCCCCGGCCTCGTATGGCCAACGATCGATGTCAGTAACACTGCGTCATACGATGCTCGTGACGGCTGTGACGGGTCGGCTCAGTCGGTCAAGTGCCTTTGAACTATCCATACTACTTTTCGAACTGGCATGTTGGTAGCCACACACCTACTTTGACCCTAAGGATATCTTTAGATCAACATGCCCGCAAGAACTGGCGAGAGTGCTTAGCAGGGAGGTATCCGATTGGGCCAGTTGTGCTTGTTGCATGTCTGCTTATCCGACGTGGGGAGAAAGATGAGGGAGTCAAGACTTCCTTCTTGTCCTCTATTTATGCAGTGTGCCGGCGCAGGCGAAGCGTCAATCGCCCAGCTCGTGTGCTGCTCTGACGACGCACCACTCCCACTGGGTGCATCAAGCGTATTGGAATATCCAGCGGTTTGGTTTCATGGCGTAGCGACGGCGGCAGCAGCAGCAGAAACTCGATTTGGAGACTGGATGGCGGCGGTTTTTGCGATTATCCTCTACACTACCGAAAGTCGGAGCTCTGCAAAGCCTCTCGAGTGTGAGCCACACAGTCTTTCGGTGAGCGTGACGCTTGAAACTGTCAGATGTCGGGGAAACTGGCCAAGGTCATAGGGTTTGCGGAAGTTTCATATGGCTGAGCTATACTTGGCCTCACTGTGCATGGCCGTTGAAATCGCAAGGCAACGTGCCGGGCGAGGGAAATCTAGGAAAGTCATCCACGGAATGCCTTGACTACTAAGCCTAGGAGGCGATGCAGGTCGAGGAAAGAGAAACGCTGGGCATGGGCGCCATAAGCAATATTTTCTTCTCCTTCGGGTTGGGGGTCAGTCGACTTGCTGACCGCCGTTTGTCCGCAGAATCCAATGCCCCTATCAGCCTTTGCTGTCATCATCTTGCAATGTTCCGTTTCAGGCAATGCATGGCTAGAATTTCGAGGCTTGTCGCTTTGTCGAAGTGCAGAGCGGAGCGGCATCGGGCGTTGACGACGGCGGAGCAGCGAAGAGAGTCTATCCGCCGGCCACGCATCATCTGACCAATACGGGCTGAACGGTGAGGTTCCGCGGCCGGGAACTAACATGGCGCGGCATGTTCAGCTTTTAGTTTGCAGAAGGCAAGAAGCGAGAATTTAATGTGAGACTTGCGGAGTCGCCCCGGATGACCGGGTCTGGCACGGAGGTCGGTGAGACAGCAGCTCGGCAGGAGACGGGACGAGGCATGACTGCTTGCGTTGTGCGTGTTACAGTTACACTAATTTCGTGGCATGTTGTTCCGGAGACGTAGGGCCAAACCCGCACAGTCGGTGACGGCCTACCCTTTCGGGGCCGGTCTTTAAGATAGAACAGATATGCACTGTCTCCAATTTAATGTCGTCCATTACTACTAACAAGTTGAAAACAAGCCCATTGGGGGTGGCCAGCTTGATGACGTCGGATCAATTGATCGAGGCGTCTGTCTCGTGATGTCAAGCTGCTGCGGATGCTAGTTGGCGAGGTTCAAAACCGGCCCTGTTTACCGAGCGGGCCGTAGTCGGCCATCAATAGAATGGAGAGCAAACGAGTGTGTTGGAAGACGGGGCCCTCCCCCTTCCCTCCCGGAACCCTCGTCGCTCTCAGCCGGAAAATTTTAACAACGAAAAAGAAAAGAAAAACCAAAACGCCTACCACCAGCACAGGAGTGATTCGGGAGTAGCTCGGCCAAGGTGAAAATGGCGTTTTGGAGAAGAGATGGAGCGAGGGGGTTGAGAGGCCGAGAGGTGGTTGGAGAATGTGGGTGGTAGTCATTAGTGGATATCTGCTGGATACCTCCGATTGGACAGTGCGACCGCCGCCGAGTGGGGTATCGTCCCGGTACAGCCTTAGTGGTTCCCAGTCGTCATCCCATGCATACCTCGAATCCAAAGTGCCTCAGGCCGCATGTATATCAGCAGAGGAGACGGGAGACGGGTTTGCAGACAAGGTGCGGACAGTGCAAACCTGGAGTCCAACCCTGGCCGCTCTGTTAGCCATCGCGGCATATAGAGGATCGGTCAGCACCTTGCTGGGCGAACTATCCGACTTGGTGATGCGAGGGACGGCGGGCGGGTGGTCTGTGAGGTGCATGCATATTCCTTAGTGTTCATTGTGGGCATCGGTGGACAACTTTTTTTTCGGGGCGGGGAGGGGCAGTAAACCAATTGCCCAGTAGAAAGTCGCGTCCGGGACTAGGTTAGGTGCAGTGGCATGAGCAGTGCGAGTCTGCTTCTGCAAACAAACGAACGGTCAGCATCTACGGGGGGGGGTTGCCGCATCGGTCATCAGCTGGTATGGACGAAAGCACACGAATGTCACAGCACCCTTGAGAGCTCATACACCGTGCCGGCCTCGCTTGCATCTGATGCGGATGATGGAGAGAAAACGTGGTAAGTCCGAGACCCAGGCGTGTTGCTGCTGCTGGCTTGTTGGCAGTTGTTGTTTTGATGGCTTATCTTTCGGCATCCGACGGGTGCGTGGCTCCCAAAGGAACCGGATCGACAGCTCGGCCAGCCAGTCCAGCTATCCAAGGAGAAGGACAGAGCTTGCAAAGCTGGGATAATTAGTTACCCTGCTAAGGGAGAAGCCAGACTAGGGCAGATCGCATCAACAGGCAATTGTTGAAGCGGCCGTTCGTGGATGGTTGGTTGATGGCTTGGAAGTACCAGGCCGACCTGAACCTCACTGCAGGAATTCTCAGCTTCTCTGTCGCCGGTCGTCAATGGCATGTTCGCGGCTGCCCTGATGCGAGGGTCGGCCCCGGGTCTATAACCAGGGCAAGTTAAGAGTGCGTTTTCTCGCTACAAATTGACTGGCCTTGGGTGGTGCGGGTCGCAAACAAATACCAGACCGGGGCAAGCGACTTTCTTGGAGGTGGACGGCTACAATGCCAGACTACTACCATGCATTCGGAGTACGCAAAGCTGCAGTTGCCGGGCGTGTCTGGCAGACCGCAAGTACACGGCAAGCAAGGATTGACTTGAAGTGAGATGGTTTGAGTTGTGCGCTGTTGGTTGCGAGGGAGTCAGGTCAGTCAACGGCAGCGTCCTTGATTGACCGACTGGATTTGTACTTTTTCGTTACCCAAGTCAGGTGGACTGTATCGGTAGAGAAAGGTGCTTTGCCGAACCTAGTAGTGTAGGAGGGCAGAGAAAACTCGGCTGGCATTGCCTCGAGAGAAAAGTAGAGAGAACACAAACGTAAGTCTTGCTCAAGAAAAAGTTTGGGGGGGAAACGCAGTTGGAAACCCCTGGGTAAAAATCAATTCCAGAGTCATATGCCACCCGGACGGGTACGGGAGACGGGTAGGTAGGCTTTGCCATAGTGCCTCAGCCACCGTAGAAAGAGGCGGCCAACTTTGTTTCCTCACATCTCACGGGACGGTCAAACAGAGCCCAACAAAGGAACGTGCCTATACGACCAGACTATACCAGAACGGAAGGAAACAGGTTCGGACGTTTCGCAGTCCCATCAGTGACTCGTTCGTGTGCGTCCAAATGTATATATGAGTGTGTGTGTGTGTGTGTGTGTGTGTGTACGGGTGGGAAGAAGAGCAGCTGCATTGCGATGGGTTGTGTGGCTAAAGGCTGGCTGTCAATTGGGCCTAAGCCCGGCCAGTTCGTCAAGACAGTGGCGCTAATGTGGGAAGAGAAAACATGCAGCTCGCAACCCGCAGCTGCAGCTTGTGGTGTTGTTGCAGTCAAGACTGGACTCCTGTCGATACAAACGTCACCTTGCACCGGGCAGGGAAACCCTCCTCCTCATCTCCCTCCTCCCCATGGCCAGTGGGACGCATGCCTTCTCCGGAGAGGATCCGTATGGTACAAGGTGAGGACGAGCGGTAAGTCGCGCGTCAGAAGTCCACAAGATGCGGATGCATCCATCTGCGAAGCCTCTCTGGGGCTGCGGGCTGGCGTGCGGGTGGGCTCGGTGTGGAATAGAGGTTAGAAGATAGAGGACCATGGAGTATGGACGTGGGCTTTGACTCGGTTGCTGTGGCTGTGTTGGTGCTACCCAGCCATTCGCAGCTCCCTACCTATTTTACGGATTGCATGCACGAGGTCCATCAGCCACTACGGTGTCTGACGGCGGCTGACGAGACGACTGCAGTGCTGCTCGCGGTTTCAAGGGCGGAAGAAGTAAAACACACATACGCTCCCCCCCCCCTTCTCCCACGTCTTGATATCGATGCGTGACGTGATAGTAAGTACCTTCTCATTAGGGGGAGATGGTTCCTTCCCAGGTCGGAAAGAGATGAGATGGGAAGGAGCAGAGGAGGGGGAGGAGCGGGCGAGGTACCTAGGAAAGACCTTTCCGCCGTCACTTTGCTCCGGCTGCAGCTTCCTCCTCCATTCCTTTACGTCCCAACCTACCTACCTACAGTTAGCTACGCAGCGTGCCTGTTGTTTGGTTCGTAGGTATGACGAGGCAAGAATCATCTAAGCCAATAACCAACCAGCTAGCGAGCTGTTTTTGTCTTGCATGCCATATCGCTTTATATCAACTGCGCATCCTTAGGTACATATTGCCAGATCCAGCCATCCCAACGCTCGACGCATTGAGAATTCATTCGCATGTGCCCCTCCCCTGACTCTCGACTCTTGAGAAGCCCAGTCCCTCTGCGGCTACGCTTGCGCACGCATTCCTGTCGCTCTCGCCCTCCCGCATTCTTCTCCTCACTTTTCCAGTCAATTTGTGCTGGACCGAGCGCGCGCCAGACAGCGTTTTGCTGGTTTCCCGACACCGGCCACCGGCTTCATCCTTGATCATTGCCCCTCTTACCCCATTGATTGCCCTGCTGCCTCGTCTTTTCCCCTCCAGTCGTCGATTTCCCGCACGGCTGGCTGGCCCAATCCACTTTCGTCAACGCCGTCCCCCTTCATCGAGTCTAGACATCGCCCGTCACCCGCTGTGGTCTGCTGTCCGAATCTCAGCGTCGCCGAGGAGTGAGAAGGGGAGAGAAAACACCTCTTCGCAACCCGGATACAACCTTACCTACCGATACAGTGATACTGACTCGAAGATCGCGCGTCGGCTTAGTCAATGAAGGCTCTGTTCTGCGTCTGCAGTCGGCAGTTTTCTTGTGGACTCCCCACAACGACTAATGTGAGCTTGCTCTTGCCCGCTCGCAACTCCGATGGGAACGACATCGCCGGCCTTCCGTCAGTAGAATTCACGCCCTGATTTATCTCGGCCCTCACGTTGCCTGCCTCGTCAACTCCATGTTGCCTGTCTAGTGTACTACGTACATGCCTAGCAGTAAACCTTTCTTTGCCTGGATCTTCCTGGCTCCCAAACAAGGAACCCCGTACCGTCGGATCCATCCCCATCGAGGCCGGGCCACGGCAATACTGTGCTTGCTATGCTTGTTGTGCGCTACCTTACTGCGGACGCGCAGCACACACACCAACAAGGTACGTTCTCCGACGAGACACCAGTACCAACAAGCCAGGTACCCCTACCTGCTCTGGTTTGCTGCATGCGTGCGCAACGACGTCAATACGTACCGGCACCGTACACTTGCCTCGCCCTGTTCTCTGGTCCGTTCTGCTGTACTGTGCTCTCTCTGGTTTCTCTCTCTGCCCTGCTCTGCTGGAATTGGAACTGCTTGCTGGCTTGTCTCCAATCCGTCTCCCCACCCCTGTCCCCTCTTCAACACCCTCTCTCCGTTCCATCCCGGGTAGCCCAATTCACGGCGGATACAGAGCTGGACGGCGGATACAAAGCTGAGTGGCTCGGGTTGGCGCGTTCAGGTAGCGAGAGTTGACAGCCTCTGAGCAGGCTAGCCAACAGTCGGCTGTGCGCCTCCGCTCCGCTTTGCCTTTATCCCGGTATCATCCTGCTTCCTAACCCAAGCATCTAACACAAGCCCAGGTCCCGAGCGAGACCCGCCGATCCAGTCATTGTCTGCCACTCTCCACCTCGCTCACCTTGTGCCCATCCAAGGAGACGAAAGTGAGAGAGAAAGAGAGCGATTGAGAGGGAGAGGGAGAAGGACACAAGCACATACGCACGGCAACAGAGGGAGAACGGAGATTGTCGCAGAAACTGAAACCGACGAAAGACGGGAAGCCTACATTACATAAACGGCGGCACCCAACTCGCAGCGATTCGCGCCGTGCATCCGCGACCGACAGTCTGCCTATCCACCGAACTGCCAGTTGCCAGGCAAGCCTTAGTCTACCTACCCAAGGTAGGTACGGATACCTTAGGTACCTAACAGACAAGACCCAAGCCCGGCCAGCCAGCCAGCCCGGCTGCCTGCCCACCTTAATCTGTCTAGGTACCCTACCTACCTACCTTACCTAGGTGGGTACAGAGTACCTACCTACCTGCCCTCGAGTCCCCTCCCCCTCCCTATCCATCACCTCCCCTGTCACAGTGTTGCGTTGCTGCTTCTGCTGCTGCCGCTACTGATACTACCGCTGCTGCTGCTGCCGCTGCTACGTACTGACTGGCCGTCGGGTCCAGTCCGGTCGATCCAATCCACCGTCTGCTGAAGGGAGCCCACTGTCCACGTCCAGGGCTCGGGCTCCAGAATCCAACAAGATTTGGGCTGCTACCTTACTTCCGACTCCTGTACGGCGGCTACCATATCACTCGCTACCTGCCTACCCTACTTACTTGACTGCTTACTTACCTACCTACCTACCAACCTTAGGTTCCTAACCTTTTTTCCCTCTCCAACGTGCCTATCCTATCATCGATTCTCGACCATCGGTGTTCGTCGTCCTTTCCTCCACCACCACCATCACTTTCACAACCACCAGCGACGAACCATCACCCCCCTCCGATCCGCCCCCGCGAATCGCCCCCTCAATCTCTGCTTCGCTTGAACCTCGCTCCTCATCATCAATCGAGCGAGTCGATTCTCCGACGATTATTTTTTTCTCTCTCCCGTCGCGTTCCCATCGTCGTTCGTCTCCGATAGTTGCCCATCATGGCGGGAAAAATGGTGCTGTACAAGTTGGTGGTCCTAGGCGACGGTGGCGTGGGGAAGACCGCTTTGACGATCCAGCTCTGCCTGCAACACTTTGTCGAAACCGTAAGTCGCCGCTCCCAATCTTCTCTGCCTCGCGCTGCGCTGCGCTGCTCCGCGCCTGCATCACATCACCAATCTCGTCCTCGTCGCCGCCTTTCCGACCGTCCCCTCAATTCACCCTTCCCCGCCACTATCGCCGCCAAGAGCCGTCTGCTGACCGTGCTTCCCCCCCCAAAAAACAGTACGACCCCACGATTGAGGATTCCTACCGCAAGCAAGTCGTCATCGACGGGCAAGCATGCATGCTCGAAGTCCTCGACACCGCCGGCCAAGAAGAGTACACAGCCCTTCGGGATCAATGGATTCGAGACGGAGAAGGCTTCGTCCTCGTCTACAGCATCTCATCACGGTCGTCCTTTTCACGCATTAAGCGGTTTCACCATCAGATCCAGCGAGTCAAGGAATCATGTGCATCCTCACCGTCATACCCGGGCTCCCCAATTTCGGCAGCTAGCCCGCAAGCCCCCGTGCCCATCATGCTCGTCGGCAACAAGAGCGACAGAGTTACCGAGAGGGAAGTGTCAACACAAGAAGGCCACGCCCTGGCCCGCGAGCTCGGCTGCGAGTTCGTCGAGGCGTCGGCCAAGAACTGCATCAATGTGGAGAAGGCTTTTTACGATGTTGTCAGAATACTTCGGAGGCAGCGCCAGGCAGCCTCGCGGCCCCAACCGGGCGGACGGAGCAGCACCCGGCCAACCAACGGCGACGCCGGTGCGAGGTACGACGACAAGGAGGGCGGCGATCGTTATCGTCGCAAAGTGGGCAGACGGGAAGGCAAGAGTAAATGCGTCGTCTTGTGAGGTCGCCCTCATTGCGACATGGACCTATGTTCCCACCCTTATCGACGGACTTGCTTCGGATCCACGGCCGTAGCCCCGATCCTTCAGATTTGCAAATCCGACGGGCCCACTGCCGCGAGGCACAAGCATTTCACACGTCACGACTTGATGATTGCCAGCATTAGAGAAGCGCTGGCAAAGGCCCCCTCCCCCTCCTCAAACGGCCACGACTATTGGACGCACGAGATTTCGAGTTCTGCTTTGAAGACGATTCGGATTTTTCCCCACGTCATGGATGAACAACCAGTTTCCCATTGGGCGAACGGCGCACGAAAAGAGAGGCATATTTCTGGGGCGTAGGTTTCTTGAGATTCAATCAAACCTTTGGGCAGACTGGGAGTTCTCGTTTTTATTTTTGTTCATTCCGAACCACATGAGGGCAAGCTGGCGGTGTTACAGGAGTCTTTCCCGCGGGCCTTTTTTGACGTCTAGCCGGTCGCAAAAGAAAATGATGCCACGTATCTGCCACCTTCTACCCCCCCGGGATTGTTCATGTGTCGTGGTTTGGATTATTCATACGGACTATTTGACTTCTCGCTCAACGGCCGAGAGTGAGTGAGCGAGGGAAAGAGAGAGAGAGAGAGACGGAAGAGAGAGAGAGAGAGAGAGAAGAGCGGCGGGAAGACCTATTGGAAGAGCTGCTGAAGACTGCGGGAGGTGGGAGCAAGCACTAATCTGTGTATACCGAAACGACCCTTATTTTCCTGGCCGTGGTTCCGAGCCCAGAAGGAGTTGTGTATGGGGAAGCGGCACATTGATGCCGACCCCCATGCGGGATGTAGTTGGGACATCTGGGACAGGCAGACTTCTTTCTCGTTGAATCTACATTATCCGTCCACGATGATTCCTTCATTCGATTTGATGCCTGATTTGACGTCGGGAAACATTACTCCAAACAGACATTTTGACGGTTGGGAAGGATCGCCTTGGAAAGAGAAGATCATGTATACATTCGGATAAGCTACGTCTCATCTCGGAAACTAAGTCGATTCTGAGAAGGACGTTCAAGGGGGGGGGGGATTTGGGGACAGCCACATTGGGAGAGAGTGGGAGTAGGCAGGACAGGGTAAAAGGACGCCCGTTCATTTACCGCCCGTACCCCGCGATTTCCGCTCCCTCGGGATTTTATTTACCGCGAACACGTTTGGAGGGCGGGGGGAGGTATGGTGGTGGTTTATTTCGCAGATTGTACTTTAAACAACCAGGCGGGGTCGTCGGTTGCGATGCCAAGCCCGCTCCTCCCTCTCGAAGAATAAGGGGGGGGGGGGGGGGGGGGGGTTAGAAAGGAGACAGATGGCAGGTCAAACGAAAAAAGATAGAAAAAAAAAAAGATGCACAATGTCCCGAACGGACATGATCAGGAACCCCGGGAGGACGGGTGGGCAGTGGCCGCGTCGTGGTCCGCGAGCTTCCCGGCAGGATGGGCGATGGAACGAAAGAAGAAAAGTCCCCGGGAAAACGGGGAGAAAGAAGGATGCCAAACCTTGGCCGGCGTACGTGCTCTCTCTCTCTCTCTCTCATTCTCTCAGCCTCTCACACACACACACACTCTCTCTCTCTTTCTCCTTCCCCTTCTGCCCCCTTCCCTGGATGATGGGATGCTGGTGTAAATGGGTGATGGACGATGGGCGTGGTCTAGAACGCACCTGGCGCGGGCATGTTTCGGTTGTTGTAGTGTTTCCCTTCAGTCCTGAGGGGGTGGGGGGAGAGCAGTCGGGGGCAGAGATAAGAGGCTGTTTCGGCTAGCGATATTCTAACTGTGTGTGAGCCCCCCGCTCCTTCCCCGGACCATGGAGGCATCGGATTTGGCGGCGGACATCGAAAGAATGCGGTCTGCTCTCGGCCGATGTGGCTTGCGGCTGGAGGTGGCTGTGGTTTGGAGGAGGTGGGAACCGATGGGGATGGGCTGCGAAGAATGGCATTGTGTAAGGATGGGGGGGGGGGGGGATTTGAAGCCATCTCGGGGGTTGTTTGTGGTGGTGATGGGCGGGGTACATGACAAGTACAAACACATGCTTAGTGTCCCCCCCCCAACCCTCGCAGTAGGATGACTTGGGTTGCCGTTTGTCTCTGCGCCGATATGAGCTGCAGCCTGCCGGGGGAAAGGGTCTAGCAGGTTGCAGAGGCTAAGATCGTAGCACACCTGTAGCGTGCATCGCGACGATAGTAGTCCCGTCTCTCGCGACTAGCGACGAACGATCAGGGATTGTGTGCGTTTCGGAGGGACGGGGGTGTGTGGGATGGGTGGTGCTTCGGGGCTCTTTCTCTCTCTCTCTCTGGTAGAAGACAAGTTGTGTTTCATGTGGTTCGTCTTCATGTTCCTTGTTCATCCGCCTGGTTCGCGCGATGAGTTGTGTAGCTGGACCCCTTTGACATGCAGAGAGCGGTGTTGGTTGAAAGGGTGGGGTGAGGACCGGCGGCAATGGAGGCGCTTTGCGCCCGCGGCCGGGGGAGGAAGGGAGGGGGAGTTGGAGAAGTCGAAAGATCATCACTCGGGGGACCATTTGTTTGCTTTGACGAGACGCCAATCTTTGGAGACTAGTTCATTGGTGTGAGTTGGAGAGAAGAGAGACAGAGAGAGATTGACGCTTGGCTTGTCCGGAACCATTGGAGAGTAACGGTGACGGGAGCTGAGGGTGTGTCGACTCCCGTATGTGTGATGGCGGGTGCTTAGGGCTATAGCAATCACTCACGGCCGGGTCGATAGATGACGGGGAAGAGGGAGGAGGGGGTTTGGATGGAGGTTTGCTTTTCCCCCTCTCGTGGAAGAGCGGCTCTAGCCGCTGAAGAACTTTCGTTATTCTTTCTTTTTTTTCCTCTTTTTTTTTTTGGTGGGGGGGGGGGGGGGGAGGTGTCGTGTTCTCCCCGTTTCGAAACCGGACTGTTTTCTAGGTAAGCTTACATCTGTGCTTGTCTGCCCTGTGAGGCCCGGGGTGGGGTGAAGGGGAGGGCGCAAAGGGGAGATAGAGTTGACGCAGCAAGCTCGACTGCTTTGAATGTGGAGGGCTGGGTGGGATCCGGAGGGGCTTCTGCAAGGCGGCGATGACGGCGATGACAATGACGGACAATGTGCAATGCAGACGTTTAAGCTTGTCGATAGATGGCGCGCGGTGGCACGCCGACTTTGGTGGGTTTTGGCTTTCTCGGTATATGGATATCAAGCATCTCTGGGCGGAAAGTATAATGCGAGATGGGATGGATGGTCCCTCCTCCCGTCGTCGCCCTAATGGCACCTCTTTGTTTCTCAACAGTGTTTTTATTTCAACCCTGTTTCTGGTTGCCTTTGAATCCGTTCGCCCTTCTTCCATTATTCTCTAGTCTTAAGGGTTGTTTTCTGCCGCTCACGATGGCTGGTTTTGGGATATGCTTGATTCTCCCAGTGGCACCTAGTTTCCTCCCTCTCAAGTATGGGCAAACGAGTGCAACGATGCACTCTTTATTGCCGCAGTTGCTCCGGTTGGACTCGCGCTGGCCTCGTCTGGGGTGATGCCAGAAGTGTGAGTCTGAATATGCTTCTGTCGGAACACCAAGTCTCTCTTTTTTTGCTTTTCCCTTGGTTCTTGTGGCGTTCTTCAATAACTGTGTGCATGGGTTGCAACCCTCCATCCGTTTCTCGAACTTCACCTGTTTTGTGTCTCATGGGGTACCCTCTCTACCCCGTCTTCTCCCCCTCTCTGCGCTACTCTCCTCAAACTGCAATACGTCGCTCCTCTTAAGGTCGAAACGATGGAAGAGGTGCCGATTGGGCTTGTGGAACGCCTCTCAGCAGCGCCGCCCCTCCCCTCGAACACGGACCTCCTTTTTTTTTTATCGCTGTGGCTTTTCTCCTTGGAGAAGACGTGACAGAAAGAGAGGGGAAGGGGGGAGGGGACGGATCAGCATGAAATTATTGACCTGTCCTATCGGCAGGCAGGGCAAGTCATCCAGAGAGTGCCCCAAGGGTCCCCCCTCCCTCCCCCCCTTTTTTTTTTTTCTTCTCTATGTAATGCCGGCACTGCTGAGGGAGGGAGGGGCATGTTGATGCTCCATGTCCAGTGTGTCCAGCATGTTGAAGCGCGTTTGCTGGAGACGATGACGAGAAGAAAGGAAGAAAAGGGTCCGCCTTACGCACACGCACACGCACACTCGCACAAACGCGACTCAGGGAGTTCCAACACCCTCCTCCCCCCTCCCTCCCTGCTGGAAACTCCCGAGTGGTCTATTGGGTGAAGGGAGCAAGCTCCGCTCCTCGCCTGGGTGGCTGCTTGGTTCCCCTTCGGCGGCCAACACACAGACCCCAACGGCGTAGGCTGAGCACATGCTCCTGGGTATGCGAGTTCCTCGGGATAGATTTGTAATTAAGTATCGGTCATCGGCCGGTCATTGAACGGGATGAAGAGAGACATGGAGGACATTGATGGATTGACGGGAACAAAGAAGAGACTCGGGAGAACAGAAAGAACCAAGGCGAGAGGGAGTCCGAGCCCACGGAAAGCGGGAGCTGGAGCCGGTATGCTGTCCGTGCGTCCGGAGGAGGGGCCGGCGCCATTTGACAAGTCCTTTTTGGGTTGCTGATCACCTGTCCGCACACTGTCTTCAGACACTGTCTACTAATACAGTCAACGTCGTTACCTACTGTACAGTACCCAGGTACATACTATCTTTACTCTCCTAGAACGGGACATGTGCTCGTCACTCTAGGTATCTTGTTTCCCAACCAGCGATACACATACACTCACACATCCTCGCGCACACCATCATTCCGAGGAGGCCAGGGGCAGTGCTCCGTCGGGTAAAGAACCTCCCAGGGTGGTGATGGAGGATGCTGATGTCGCTACTGCAGTCTGCAAGTCGACGTTGGAGGGAGGAGGAGGAGGAGGAGGAGGAGGAGAAGGCTGGTTCGGTAAGGATGCCGCCGAAAAAAGCTACAAGTTCGGGGTAAATGAGGTGAGTTGGAGGTAAGGTGAGAGGCCCGGTGTAGCAACGGGCGATCGGCAGCCACCAAACCACCAAGACCATGCCGAGTCTTCTCACCGGTCCGCCTAATCAAGACAAGACCTGGTTGATGAGATTGGATAAAGGGAAAGGGAAACACGGCCAGGTATGTGTGTGTGTGTGTGTATGTCCCGCGCCATTGGTTGAAGAATATGAGATGAGAGTTCAAAAGGGCCCATTCCGGGGGTTACGTTTCACCGCATCTCGCTTTCGACGCGTGATCCTCGGACTCCAAATCACTTCTCATCTTTTTCTTCTTTTTATCTTTCATCTTCCTGGGTATTGCCGTCGCTGCAGAACTTTGCGTGCTCCACACCGAGGGGGAGAGAAAGGGGAAAGGAGAGTCGTAGAGAGAAAGGGAAAAAAAAAGAACCCCAGAAGAAAAAAAAGTATTGCCAATACTATGGAGTATCCGGATAGCCTGGCGGCCTTGACGTGCCCGACGGTCTGCAGATCACCGGCAGGTGAGAGAGCCTCCCAGCCTGGATGATGTGTCCCGCTCTCGAAGAGGGTCTTCCCACTTTGGACAAACGATTGTCAGCTGAGAAGAACTGAGGATCGGCATCTAGGCCGATGCCTATTTTCTCTTTTCCCCAGTCCTCTGCCACCTGCTTATCGCCCAATCCGGCCCTGGCCGCTGGCTATCTCGGACCCTGACACGACGGTCGATATTCGACATTGCCCAATCCAACATTGAGCTGTTTTTCGCCGCCGCCGCCTTTTTCACTTCACCACTTCCTACGCGCTCCACGTGCACAATACCAGTAAACCCCCATTTAGGATTTCGATCGAAAGCCCGATGTGGAAGGTGTTTTCCACGCTCGTCTAAACTGCCATCTTATAGGTAAATAGACAGCAAGAGGCAACGGCGAGGGGGGCGGTAGTTTTCGGCGTTGCAGGGATCCCGAGTCAGGACCCTTGCTGACGTCCGCTCTCGCTGTGGCGCGCCTTTTTCTTTCTCTCTCACCCTCTCTCTCTCTCTCTCTCTCTCTCTTTCTTCCTTTGTCTCTTTTTTTTTGTGTGGAGACGGGACGCGGGATGGACCATAGACCTTTTGGACTCCCGGGGCTTCCATCGTCGTCCTTCCGGAGGGAGGGGAGGGGGATGGGGGTGGACGAGGGATCCCGGACCCATGCGCGTTGCCTCTCTTCCCACGGCTCTCGGACAGAGCCTGCCAATCACCGCCCCCGGGGCTGGACTCCGGTCGCGCACACTTTTCGCGGCGGAGCCGTTCGCGAAACGAACGGCCGGCCGCTTCGACGACATCGGCATCCTACCCCGGCGTATGCCAAGATTTATTCTGTCAGAGAGCGGGAAGGGTGGTTGTCATTGGGGCTACTGCTCCAGGATCTCCTCCTCCAAGCTTCATTCTATCAAGTCTTTCGAAATTGAGGCCATGGCCTCTCGCTGCTGCTGCTGCCGCAGCCGCCGCCGCTGCCGTTGCTCCAATCCTCCTTTCTAGGATCCTATCCCCCCAGGCCGGAAAGCGGAATGGTAAATCGACTAACAGATTCTTTTGATCACAAATCGGTTGCGTGAGAGTGCAAACATTACCCACGGGGGGGGGGGGCTGATTCCCATGGGGTCCGGACGGGCGAGGTTGGGATGCCGTCTCATGCCAACCGACGGGGCCAATCGCCTGGCGATTTCCCACTGCTAGTCTGAACTCAAAATGAACGGAATGATTGTCCTATGCCTCCCGTAGCTGCATGTTTGTTCGTTCTAACCATCATCAGGATTCAGCAGAGCGGCGGCGGGCGTGGGGTGTGTGATGCCATGCAGGCACTTACGTACAATATCTTTTGTCGCGTAACTCTGCCAAGAGGGACTGATGGCTCGCGGCGTTGGGGTCATCATCCCGCGTGGGGGAGGTTTGAGATCCAGGGGTGGTAATTGGTGCTTCGTGGGGTTGCTTTCGTAGAACAGGACAGAGGGCGTCGCCACGGGGCACGTCCGCTCAGCCGAGCTGCGGATTCTTGCCCCCAGAAACAGTAAGAGCGGACGAGCCCGACGTCTGGAAACTCGGACAGGGCAACGTCTCTTTGAGAGACATGGGTTACGTCGCCGAGGTGGTGATGCGCGTTGCTCAAACAAGCTTCCACCGGTGCTCTTCGGAGACCTCAAGGAGCCCCACGCCGGAACGGGGAACGTTTGCCGGGCGCCTCCCCAGTGGTCCGGTCGGTCGGTGGCTTGCCCGTCACGAATCTCGCCGCTTGGAATGATCCGAGTTCTGACTGCCAGGCGGCAGTTGGGGACGGACAAGCCATTGGGGCTGAAGGCCGAACAACGCTACTCGAAAGTCTATAACAGCACATATCGCAAGTCCAAGTCGCCGACGTGGACGGGAGAGGCGTTCCTTCGGTGCCGTTGATGCGAGGTCGACCGACCAAGGGACGAGTATGTGGACTGATGCGACTGTGATCAGCTTGCCTCTCGTTGCGCGCCTGAGTCGGCTCTCGTGTTCGTGTTCATTACTTCTCGCTTCGGGGACACATGCCGCAGGCACTTCGGTGATGCTGCTGTGGCAATCACATCTCCGCAAGATGCCACACTGCTGCTCCCGACGAGAATACCGAGTCCCATGAGGTAGTAGTGGAGAAGATGAAAGATGATGAGACCGACGTCTGCCGGCCAAGAGCCGTGTCTCGAGCGTGTCTCTGCGGCGTGTCGTTCGAAAGAGTCCTTTCTTCATCACATGCGACCATCCACAGTAAGCTGGCCCAGGCTCTGTGCCTTCCGAGAGGGGTTCGAAGGCAGCTGGTCGCCTCTCATGAATCATGGAATGACGGCTTTCCCCCAAAACGTGATCGCTTGTTTGTTAGGATCTTCAGCCCTGCTCTGCTTCATGGCCTAGACTGCATTTGAGCCCCCGTCGGTGAAGCTCAACATGTCGGGCGGTTTTGGCACGACAGTGGGGGACTCTTGCCTGACTTCTAATTGCTTCGGTGTCGAGAAGAGCCAACGGCGGTTGGATGGATGTTTGGTGCAAGATCAAGTACTCTACATTTATATCAAGGTAAACGTCAACCTAGTTGAAATGATCACTACACGGTTGGAAGTGTCGAATGTTTCTTATGCCTAGACAACCGGTATTGTTGATAGGTGGGTGCATGATTAATACATACTTTCTCCCCAGATGCTAAACAAAACACATGAGCGATATCAAGGGACAATGGCCCCGTTTAAAGTGTTTCTATTGTGTTGGAAACATGGCTGTAGGGATATGAGGTTTCTCGCTTCGTTGAATGGAATAAACGTAGATTCAAAGCTTGGAGCAATATCATTTGGATGTTGATCGCCGGAAGCAACCCCATTGATATGTCTGATTCGATGACTAAGCTTGAGACACAAAATGCTTTGTATATTGATTGTTATTGTCCAAATCTTTTTCCTACTTATCTCAGGCTGTCTGCTATCTTTGGGAGACTTTGATAATCGGTGAAGTGGATGTATCTTAGGTAGGAGAAAGTGACCTGAGGGCTTTCGGGTTGATATTGATTCGAAGTAGTGACAATAGCTTGTAAGATAAAGGTGTGTTACGAATCAACTGGTTCCAATTACCACACTACCAAATAAGGCTGTTTGAAGGGGTTATGTACCTGTGTAGATGTTCTTACGATTGCTTCCAGACTGTATGCTCCCGTCGAACATTAATGCCGGGTTGCCAACATCATCACCCAGTCCGAGTCTTGGCCCATAAAGATGGTTGCACTTTGAGCTTATAATGATAGGCTGATATACCTAACACATAGTCTCGGACAGGCGGCAATCACTGGTAGAGCCGTCTACAACAACCACGCAGTTCCCAACCGCCACATCTTCTGAACTCGGCCCATTTCTCATCCCGATATCGAACCGTTCGACATGTCCTCCATAGGCGGTTTGGTTATAGAAATTTCCGATGATTATACTGCCATTATGGCTGGGATCGTGAGTGGGAAAGAGGCTTCTGTCCCAAACGCCCCCCCGTTTGCAAGATCACGCTGCAAATCCAAGCAGCCCCGACACTTCCATCGATTTCACAAGCTTACCCTTCCGCCTTGTTTGTCTCTTTCCGATTTCAATACATCCACTCTGCGTCGATGAATCACTGAATCCAACACATTGGCTGGTAGTACTCTTCTTGATGAGACATTACCATCATACCCATTGTATTCTATTGATTCACCCATTACAAATCATCGTAGCTTCTTTCCATGTTTCTCACCACCTCCGTCCCCCTCTCCTCACATCCAACCTCAAGCGCCCAACTGCCTAGCGAGCTCCTCGAACCCGCCCTCCCCCTCCCCGATCCAAATGTCAACCCATCCCCGGGCATCTTCAAACGCCTCCCCTCCCCTCTCCCAGTCCTCCTCCCCAGGCCTCTCGACGTACACGGTCCTCATTCCCCTCCCCTTCGCCGCCATCAAGTCACCCAGGTGCGCCGCCACCATCGCCACCTCTCTCGCCCTGCCCCCCTCCCCTAGCAGCGCCGCCACCGCGCCGTCGTACACCTTCGGGCTCGGCTTGTACGCCTCCCAGTCCTCGCTCGACAGCAACCTCCCGAACCCGAGGCCTCCCGAGGAGTCCAGGTCCCGGAGGAGCGCCCGGTTCCCGTTCGACAGCGTCGAGGTCACAAACTTGGCCCCCAGCCGCCGCAGACCCGGGGCCGAGTCCGCCCATGGCCGCAGCCGGTGCCACACCAGGCTCATCTCCTGTACCTCCTCGTCCCCGTACACTCCGCCCAGCCCCCACGCTCGCAGCAGCGCCGCGAGGCTCTCGCGGTGGTGTGCGTCGACGTCCTTCCACGGCGTCTCACCGGCCACGTAGCCCAGCGTAAAGCGCTTGTACGAGTCCCGCCACTCCTGCGCGAACCGGCCCCAGTCCGCCACCGCGAGCCCGTCCCTCTCCTCAGCCGCGAGCGCCGGGGGCGGGGACTGGGTCGAGGAGAGCTTCGCCCGCGCGCGAGAGGCGAGCTCCTCGACAACTGAGGTGCGCCAGTCGACGACCGTGCCGAAGACGTCAAAGGTCAGTGCCTTGAGGTTGCTCAAGGCCTCGGACCTGATGTTGGGGAGATCGCCCCCAATGCCGGACATGGTTGCCTGTCTCTGCTTCGGTTTCTGATTCTGGAGGTTTTTCTCTGTGTGGTTTTTTCCATGTCCCCTTAAACGAATTCTCGGTGTCAGAGCGATATGGCCGTGATGCCGTTGAATGAAGACTTGGACAAAGGAATCGGTACTCTAGATAAGAGGCGAGCGGGTGATGTCAAGGCGGGGTTTAGGCATGTCGAAAGGGCCGCGGCTGCTGACTGATCCATCCCGCCCCCGCCACTCCCACCCATCCTCCGGAATCCGGGAGGGGCCGCGGTGAGACACTGTCCGCCCGGAGGACCGGGCAGGCGGGAGAAAATCCTCGACGTCTAACGCACGGTATCGTGTCGTCGTTTACTCATCCGATTATATATCATATAGCTCTCGGACGCTAAACACAACGGCCCGGTGTTTCGATCCCTTACACGTCATCTCTATTGTGTAGTATGACTGGGATCTTGTGCCTGGACAGAATGCGTCGGTCTCTGGCGTCATTTGCAACCATTCCATCGTGGGCAAGCAGACAGACAGACAAACACATAAATGAAACGCATTAAAGAATACAGTGTGGTCGTGCCCTCCCAGAGAAGACAATGCGAGTACACCAAGTGACCCCGCGTTCGGCACTCACATCACGGCGCTCTAGAAGATACATCAATCTCGAAGTACACACACTACGAAAATGAGTAAACTTGAGGCAAAGAAACGTCAACCAGTGGCGCCGACAACCATTGAAAAAATGACCTTGGTAAGCCATCTCGCAAGATGAAACAAGCCAGGCACCCCAAGTTCCATCTCTTCGCCGCGCTACGATGATGACCATGCCCACACCTTCATCCCACCTCATCACACCGAACTTTCGAGCCTATCTTCGGCGACACTCAGCAATCCATTGAGGCAATCTCGGCGTCGAATCCCTACAAGCATGCTACCCCTCGCCCTCTTCGCCGTCACTGCCGACGACGCCCAATCTGGCGGGTCACTCGGCATCAGGGATCCTAAATGAAGCGTCATCTCCAGAAACCAGGTCGTTGGCGCTGCGCCTCATAGACTGGGCCACATACTATCCCCCTCCCCCGATATCTTGTTTCTGTGTCTCCATCTGCGGGAAACAAGTAGGGCCGGTTAACGATAAATTCACGGGACGATGAACGAGATGACGGCGAAGCGACCGCCAGCTTTTCCAAGATTTCCTCGCGAAATGACATCAAACCACTCTCCGTCTGGCCAGGGCGATAGAAACAATGACTTAATCGGACCTTGCTTCGTCTGCTAGTGAGATCTTGACGTCGTCTTCGACGTCAATACCTGCCTGGTAAAATGCCGAACATCCATGCTGTCGACCTCTCGTGTTCATGATATGAACGTCGCAAGACCTGCAAGGCGACGAGACCGCCCTTTAACGGGTTTTGTCCGGGACTGGCCAACAAGCCTGCAAGAAGTTCCCCTCGCCAAGTTGTTGGGTGATGGTTCGACACCTGCTTGCTTTGGAAGGGTAACCATCCCTATTACCCGCGCAATTGTGCTCGGCAATTATGGTATTCAACCATTTTGAAGGATACGCACGTCATGTATAGCACCCGGCATCACCTCGAGTTGCTTCGTCCGGTATTCTATGCTCATGTCGGCAGTCAGAAAGAAAGGGGCGAATATCCCACAAGGTATAGTCAACAGCTCGCTCGTATCCAACCTCAAGGCTTGCTAGCGAAGGGTTATCTCTCGTTCGCATTCAGAAGAAGGGCTTTACATCAGATAGTCGCCTGCGCTTACGAGGATCGTGAGCCCTACGCGACTTTGGCTTTTCTTTCACATCCTAGGCTGTCGCGAGGACAAAGCGAATGCCTGATAAAGTCTGAATATGCACTGGAGAGACATTAACTGGCGGAAGGCCATGAGGCTTTTACACCAATACCGAATAGTCAAATGAGCGGTGCGTAGACCCCAATCTTGGCTGCTCCGAAAAGAAAGCAAGGCGGCGGACACAAATGCTCCGCACGACCAGATTTGTGTCATCGAACAAGCTGATGGCGTCCGTCAAAGTTGGTTGCGGCGTCGTCAACTCTTCATGCTCTGCGTCGGTACCGACCTTGCGATGAGAGATATCCACCGCCTCTCCAGGCATAATCTCGGCCATCCAATCGCATGGCGGAATTGATGGGAAACCGCGCCCACATATCATTTGCGAAGGGGCCCCATGTCTCGGGGGATCCTCTTGATGTCGAGGCCAGTCAGAGCTGCGTCGCAGTTTTGTAGACTTCACCGGCCCCGTATAATTACCGTAAGAGGGATCCTCAATGACCAGGGCCACGGCGGGCTGATCGTCAAAAACAAGCGCTGAGGCGTCTAGGTGACTGAGATCCGGGAGTCTGGATGTCTGAGCCCCTCCCGTAGCTGCACGCGGCATCTGCGTGCCCAAGCTCGGACTGAGGTGAAGTCAGGAAGATTCAACATCTGACGAGTCAAACTGCCTCCAGATGAGCCCTTTCGTCCATGTAGTAAATCGCCCAAGCACAGTAAACAAGACATAAATATCCGACCAGATGGAGGGTCTGCGGAAGACAACTGAAATGAATCACGAACGGGGCGGTTATGGTTGGCTAAAAGATGAGGCTGCTTTGGGAAGCGACGGGAAATGACACCCCCATCTTTCGCGAAAAAGTTTTGGGCGGCTCGTATGACGCCGTGCGAGCTGATGCTGCTTTAGTGAGCGATAGTTCGATGAGGCAAAGACGATAATACTCCAGCGACGCGCTCAACTTACACGTACCAGACAACCCAGAACTCGTCAAGCGGTCCGCTATATGGCTTGACGTGCTTGCCACCTTCTCTGGCCTGTGAAGGCCGCGATTCCATCGGCTGGCTCGACATGACCTCGGTTGAGTTCCGACCCGTGTCCGATGGGCCGCACAGGATACGACCTCGCAATCTACATGGTCCTGTTTCCCCCTTCACATCTTCGCATCTTGTGCTGGCCGGTTCTGCATGATGTGGCGCCGATGCATTGTGAAGCTCCTCCAGCAGTCGTGCATTTACGCATGGGGCCATTCGTTACGAGCGAGCATGTAACTACGCATGCTCCGCTTTGCCAAAAAGAACCTGGATCGCGCCGCCACCGGTGGGTGTAGCTTGACCGAGATCAGTCAGGGAGTTCGATGTGGCATTACCTCTTATCTCACATTCTCCAGGCTGGGCGACACTTTCCTAGCTCACCGAAAGGATGTTCAACTATTGCTGCCGCTCTACTGTGTAAATTTCAGGAATGCGGGTGGCGTCTAGTTGTTGCGAGTGGTGAGGGACAGGTGTCTAAGGGGCATGGGCAGTAATCAAGATACTTACGGTCAATGTCAGTCCAGTCGAGCAAACATAGTCTAAAGACTACTGAGGTATTAGGCAGTGGGCCGTGTGGCGTTGGACCTGGTATCTTGCGACAACTCGGAGGCGACGCCTGAAGTGCGGTAATTAGACGCTTGTCCATTGGGCATCTAGTCGTTTCTCGACCGGGCGTCACATTCGCCTGGTGGGCCTGTTACTTCCAACAGTGAGTAAACGTTTCGCCGTTGTGCTAGCAGATGATCTCGGGGAAGACATCCGTACGGTGGAAATACGTGATGACATTGAACATGCGATTTTGCTCCACGTTTCATGGATAGATATCCGCGCAGCCTTGAGTTGAGTCTCGAGATGTCCAATCGACCCCACTCCCCCGATGTTTGCGCTCCAGACGTGCCCAGACCAGGTCGCAAGAAGCATGTTCCCTGTGCCTGGCGGTTGGACTGAAAGAACCCTGGATTGGGTTGGGGGTTGGGCTCCGGGAAAGCATTCCAACACACACTGACCGACACCAAGATGGCGGCGAGTCGAATGATTGGCCGACTAGCGCAAGCCTCACGTACGGAAGGTAGCCTTTTGCTTTCTACAAGAGGCCCTGTTCGTCTGTTATTGACGGGGCAGACTCCAAATGACGCGGGATCGGATCAAGGTCCGATGCTGACGAGGCATTTGAGGACGAGGATAGACCGGGGAACATGGCGGTTCGTGAGGGGAAGCCTAGATCATAATACTCCCTGTGTCTGATAACGGGACCAACGAGCATGGACGGCGCATCTGATTAGTGCGGACCGGTCGCGAGGGATCGAGCCAGAAATTGCCAGGAGGGGGCGCGAACCGATGCGGCGGCGCCGGAGGCTTGCAAGCCTGCCGAGTAGCTTACAGGGCCGTCCGGACTGGGGATTCAATTTTGCTTGCGCGGCCACGGTCTCCATGTTGGGAAAGGGGTTTGCTTAAACCTGGAAACAAGCTGGACACTGACCCAGGTTTCCGTTCGGATATCGAACCGCATTCCGCACTGCTAGAACCCCTCACTCCAAAGCCAGGACACGGGACCCAGCCGATCTGCGAGTCTGAGGTGCTGGAATCATCCGTCATGGCCAAGTGATGAGTTGGGCCCGTAGGATGTAAAGTGAGGTATTATTACCCGGTGGCTGCGGCGCAGAAAGCCAAGCCCCCGAAAAGGTGAAGATGAAATCATTTCCCACTCGAGCCAAACACACTCGAATTAAGACTTGGGTTCTTCAATCGCGCGAACAGACAATGGATAGCGATCCGCTTCCCGTCGTGATACCGGGAGCTAATACCGGGGAGCCACCGCGAAAGGAGCCAATGACCGAGCTTGACGAAGTCGCTCCGTCGTGGCAGCCCCACGGAATATCCGTCTTGTTGGCTGTAAGTGATGAGAATGCAGAGGTGGCTTGCTGGGATTGTGAAGTCGTGGGCTGGGCTGCAGAGCGGGCCAGCGGCACAGCGAATGCGACGTGCAGGCGCGGATACGGATGCAGTCTGCAGAGAGCCCAGGCACGGAAGGAATATCACACGTCCAACGGTCTCCAACAAGATTTCGTGCCTGTGACTGCGCCTTTGGCCTGCATTCAAGGCCTGTCGCAGGGGTGGGTGTTTCTGTCTTGGTGGTTGGAAACCGTCAGATGTGGTCTTTGTGTGTTGTTTTCGTTTCCCCCTCTTCGTACCCCGTTTCTGCTTGCAAATTTGTCGTCCTCGTGCAAAGTGCTACACGCTATAGGGCGTGACAAACCGACATCCAAGTGCCTTATCGATGGTGGATATCGAGGCTTGACTCCTGAGTCAAGCCTCAACGCCCCAAGGAGAAGCAGTAGTTTATCTCTGACGGCGGCTGAGTCTGCTTTTTTCCTTCTTTTCTTGACAAGGCGAGATGGCAAAAGCTCTGATCTCAGCATGGTGTGGCCGGCGGGAGCCGGCAGTTCGAGGGGTTGAGGAACCAAAGTTTATTCATCGGGGGGCATCCTTGGGGTCTCGATCCAGTCAAGAGCGGGCGTTCATGGTGTCTTTGGACACAGCAGGGACCTGTTTGTGCGTGCGTGTGCACAGTCCCTCGAAGGATTGACAGTGTCGGCATATCTGGCCGGCTGTGTATCCATATCCTAACACATCGAGATTGACAGCGGAGGGTCTTGCTGTCAGGCGATTCAGTCGTGGCCCCCCTGACGTTGTGCTTCGTGGGGACGAATGACCGCGAGGTAAATGAGACAGCGGGGAACGACAACATTGTCAATGTATTTGAGAAAAAAGAAAGGAGACAATGCGATGACAAGACATTGCGAGACGAGAGGCGGAGCTTCGTGGCGCAACTGTATGGACTTCTGGCAGTTGGAGAGACATCATCTACCACGTATCTGTACACCACCTACCTACCTCATCAGCTTGTGCATGCACACGATGGCCATGCCATGGCGCGAGTGAAGCGGGCGAGGAGAGGCTGAACTCTGAAGGAAATTTGATCAACCTCGCTCGACGTCTTTACTCGAGACGTGTTTAACGTCGGACGGCGCGGAAACAAGCAGAGAAACGACGAGTGGTGGTCCAGAGACAGACGGATGGAACGAGAGGCGACGACGGCACGATAATGGCGAGTGACGGCGGGTGACGGGAAGTGTGATCAGCGCATGCAGGAAATTGCGGGCTTCAAGCTGGCTCAGTTCCCATTCGACGATGAAGCCTGAAGTTCCGAATTGAATACAAGTACACAGCACAGCAGAAGGCCTGGCGGACCCAGGTCCTAAGACCCAAGACGGGTTGGTGGGTGAAATTGCTTTCCTTCCTCTGCTGTGGGCCCTGGCAGCCTGGGTATCTCCTGGATGTGCAACTTTGTAACCCCCCCCACCCCCCTGGAAAGAGCTCCCTACCTAGTCTAGCGTTCTCCCCTGCACAAATGGCTTTTCCCTTACCCCCACTTTTAAACGAACCAAAGGGCGTTAGCGGGGATTCTGGTAGCTCCTACGAGTCCCAACTGAGATGAGGGTATCCCCAGTCGTGCCTTGCCCGGATGTCTTTGCATCCTTCCTGTTGGAGCATGAACAGCCAGGGGCCATGGCTGGAGGAGGAACTTCCCAGCCTACCTAGTATACATTCATGTACACACTATACAGTAGCTCGCGCAATCAGTATTGTTTGTCCCCCCAGTGTTGTTTCACCGTGGGATTTGTTTCTTGCCAAGCTAGGGTGCAGATACAGGTGCAGGTGCAGGTGCGTCTCGCTCTCTCTGTCTCTATCTTGGAGGCAACAGAGTTTCGCGGACGCTGAAAGACGCCGTCCGACTTGGCAAGCTTACAGCGGTTTCTTCTCGCCTGTATCGTAAAAAGCGGAGAACCCTAACGAAGATGTGCCTTCCAGGACACGGGTAGATACGTACTTCTTTCTCACTTGTCTCTCAATTCCCGTCACTTACGGTCGAGAGTACCTGCTCTCAGCGGAAAAGGAAGGTCATCCATCATCTTCTTTCAACAACCGAATTACCAAGTTTTTTTCTTCCTCGCTTAAGTGAAAATATAAGAAAAGAAAGGACCAACCGCCCACGTGCGTGTTGACGCCTCGAGTATCTACCTCACGGCCAACGGTCGATGGCTGACGGACTTCGACGTGCCGCAATTGAACTAATCATGACTGGTTGCATGCCTGGTGGTAGTGGCGTTGACGTTTTGTTTGTCGAGGACCCTTCTTCTTACGCTGGCTTGCTTTTCTTCTCCAGTGATCGTCTTTACATGACTCCGGCCAAGTGCAGTCGGTAGCTGTTTGGCTCGAGAAATCTCCGTCCACTTCTGTAGCGGGCAGACGGAACCGGCGGTGGGCAGCTAGCTCTCCCCTCTTCCCCTGTCAATCATTCTTTTCTTTGGGTTTCGGAGCAAGTAACTTCTGAACTGCAGGAGTAAAAGAGTAAGGCTAAAAATGGGTAAGAGAGGTTATGCGCATGCAGGCCTTTGCCGTTTCTAGCAGACTCTGGTGATGAAATGTATGAGTAAGCCATGAAATGGTAGTGAGTGGGATGAAAAGTATTATTCTTATTCCTATGAAAAGGTGCTCCAATCAAGGAACCGGCGCTCTTTCTAAAACTAAACGGAGGAAACCCTTCCTAAGAGTCCAGTCCGTCTTGCCATTCGTATCGTGCGTGGCTGGACCGTTGAGTCGTCGTGTGCGCTTGGATGAATAGGTGGTACCTAGACCCGACTAGTTTATTTCCATGTCGTCTCGTCTCTCGTCCCCTCCCCCATCTAGGTTTCTGGCTCGCTTCCCAATCACAGTCTGGTCGCTACGATGTCCATTCCAATCTAGCTCGTCCCAGAGGCCAGGGGGCGCACATTGGGTGTGGTTCATGTCCATGATCCCATCCATCACAGTGCATCCCGTAGCTTCCAGCCAGTCGAACCGCTGCGAAGCTGAAGCCCGGCTGCCCCAACAAGCATGAAGACTAGGCATGCCCGCACATCACATCACATCACATCACAGCAACACGGCACGGCACAGAGGCACAGAGGCACAGGCAGACGCAGCAAGCTTTTATTGTCTGCTTCTACATTCGCATCTGCACCTCCCGCCCGGTTGACTTGCCTTTTGCTGGCCCGCGTCGTTCCATTCACAACGCCTATCTGTACATACCTAGGTAGGTAGCCAGCTCTGATTACTTGCGGTAGCACGGGTATCTCAGGTAATAGGTAGGTAGGTAGAATTGGATTGTGTAGGTAGGTAGGTTTCTGTGGTTATGGGGCCTTTCCTCTCAGTCGTCTCTCGTGGCTTCCCCGTCATCGCTGCATCCATCTCCACTTTGGTTTGTCCTCATCCTGACGGTTGTCGGTTGACCACCCCCCCGGCCTCTACCCTACCTACATGGGTAGGTACTTGGGTGTAGTGATTTTTGTCCATCCCCATGCTCCTCGACCCTGGCTCGTCCCAATATTTCCATCCCATCTCAGCCTGTCCACACTGTCCCATGCTCGCAACAACGGAATTGGGTCTTGACTCTCAGTTCTTGCGCCTCGCCCTCTTTCTCTCTCTCAGCCTCTTCCCTCCTTCTCCTCCTCCTCGTCCACCTTCGATTCTGCAGAGGCGCTGCCATTGTTACGCCATTCGGCCTCGGATGTAGCTTCTGTCCTCCGCCTTGTTAGGATACACGTCCTACCGCTGTACGATCGATCCTCCGTGCATCTGTCCATTTTGACTTGCCACTTGACTGTTGGCAGTTGTACATTCCTTACTTATTTTCCTACTTGATCTCTACCACCCTTCACTTTGTTCCATTTGTTCTGTCTTGTCATTGTCTCGAACACGCCGGCGCGCCGTTGCTTTTTCTCCCCCCTACACTTGTTTCTAAAACTTCCGACAAACTATCGACCGTCCAGTCCGCCACGCTCGGTAAGCACCCTCCGAGGGTCTCAGACGAACCTCCGTCTTCCGGTCTGATCGCTGCGGGAGAAGCTGCTTCAGAAGAAAAGAAGGAGTGACCCCCAAGAGAAGAGGCTGACCACAGCACCCTCCGCCAGAACTGCGCGAGACAAGCCTTCACACGCATCTGTTGCTCCTTCCGCACTCTCTCGCGCCGCGTGTCTCTCCCGACCAACGTTTCTTCCCCGACGTGTTGCCGGCTTTCAGTCATATAATCGGCAGACCACCTCGCCTTGTACATTCGTCAACCTTTTCGTGTTCCCGTTTCTTTCGATTCGATCCTTTTCCAACCGACCTACCTACCTACCTGGTGTTGCATGCGACGTCCCACCTCGGACTTTCAAACTCGACTTGCCGAATGCCATGCCAACATAGAATCGCTCTCGACGTACCGCGACCCTGGCATTGTCTTGTCATCCGTTATTGCGACTGCCGACACCTTCGATTGCTTATCCCCCTGCTTTTCCTTCCCGACATTCTTCCAGGCTTCGAAAGCCAGACAGTTTCAACCCTGGATTTAGTTGCTATATTTCCCTGTCAAGGTGGGCAGCCCTCCAAACTGTACCCGAACATCCCTCCCCGGTCATCATACGCCCCTTATATCGTCTGGGTTCCGTGGACTTCATGCTAAGCCGAGACTCAATCGTCCAGAAACGGCCATTTGAGCGAATCTGTCCTTGTTTCTTTTCCAATCATTTGGGCCATCCGCCGTCACCTATCATTTGTCACCTCTTTGACAAGAACTGCTGCGCCCGCGACGCAGTAGGACAGCATTACCACATCGTAAGTTTCACCAAGTCAATTTCATGCATCTTCCTTGACACAGCCTTTCGGCCTTTCCCTCCAATGTGCCTCTCCCGCCGCACTGAAAACTAACCAAAAGTCAGTGGGGGGGTCAAACAGCGTCAATGCGCCACTGATCGCGCGGTCGGACTGCTCCTCTGGTGCCTGTCATTTCCACCGACAGCAAGGATCCCTGGGGACCAGCTGTGTGCTTTGATCCCCTACTTTCCATTTTCTCCAAAACGGCTGGCGATCCAAGCACACTTCCTTGTTGTAAGCCGGTCGACCAAAACCTGAATGCTTACAACTTCCTCTTGAGAGGTTCAATTGGGGACCACTGCGCCCTCAACACCTCATTGCGACTTTTCCTCTCTGTCTCCGTCTTTCAGTCAACATGGCTGTCTGGGAAACCGAGGACGAGTCCAGGGGTGATGCCGCCGTGACGGCATTGCCTACACCCCAGGATACACCCTACAGAACACCATCACGAAGCTCGAGAAAGTCTCGCCGCTCAGCCACCCCTCCAAATGGGAAGAAGAGCCCGTCACCTCCTCCCGTTCCCCATAACGACAAGGGCTCCAAACGCTCCTCCCGAAATATGACCAACGAAGATGGTATCAGTGTCCTCGATCCACGTCGTTTCACTCCAACCTTGCACGCCAACCTCGTTGCCGAAATCCTGAACTTGAGGCGAGATCAAGAAGATAAGGCGAAGCTCATCGAAAATCTCGAGGTGTCTTTACATGCCTCGCGCCAGGAGCAGGAGTCGCTCCAAGAGTCGGCAGCCACCGCCATCAAAGAGAGTCGCTCGCTGCAACGTCAATTGGCCCTACTCGAAGGCGGCACCTCCTCGGCGATTGGCGAGCTTGCCCGCGAGAGGGACGAGGCCGTTGACTCCATCACGGAAGCGAAGAAGAGGCTTGAAGTCGCTCAAAGAAAGATCCGAAGCCAGGAAGAAGACTCGCAAAGGGTTCACGACCTATGGGCCCAAGACAAAGACTCCTGGGAGGAAGAGAAGCGCAAGTATGAACGCAGAGTCCACGTTGCCGAGAGCCGCTTGAAGGCGGTCCTGGATGAGGTCGCCGCCTACCAGGCTGCTCAGGCCAACGGCAACGGTCACGACAGCGAAACGGAGGATCAAAAGGACAATGATGCGGCGAGCGTCCGAACCATGAGCATGACCAACAGCGTCCGGTTCTCCATGCAGCAGAGTCCCGGCAAAGTGTTTAATGGCAACTCTCTGGCCGATGAACTCAACCTCGAAGGCGATGACGACTGGCAAACCGATGATGGCGGACGTGAGAGCGCCCTTTCCTACCACCGTCACACCCGAACATTCAGTCGCGACAGCGTTTTGTCGAGAATTCATCGAAGAAACCAAAGTCTGGAAAGCCCTCAACGCCCGGGAAGCGTTACTCGAGGCAGACTTTGGATGAACCAGACAGTTTTGGAGGCACTGGAAGACGGGATTCAAGAAGATGACGAGGATTTGATGCCGCCCCCTCCGCCGCCGCCGCCAAAGGTCACCTACACAGACACTGGCATTCAGTACTCGCCTCCTCCGTCACCGAAGCTGGAGCCAATCAAGCCAGCAACACCCGAACCCCCCGTTCGGACGGAGAAACTCCCGGAAGTCGAGGCCACTCCCAGAGGTGAATGGGAGGTGGAGGCCAACCAACGGCGCAAGCGCGTCCACATCAACCGACCGTTGGCTATCGAGCCGCGCCCATTCCACCAAATGGTCTCGGCGGGCTCGCAGACAGCCGAGGAGCCTCTGAGTCCTCCCAAGACGCCCAAATCGCCGTACAGGTCCATGACACCGCCCCCTGAGAGCCCACCCACCGTAATGGTGTCGACCTCGACACAGACGGACAAGCCCGAGGAGAAGCCTCAGTCTCCCCCGGTCTTACGACCGACACAGGAACTGACCATTCCAAGCATTAGCATTATCCCGCCCTCGAGCCGCCCAACGACGCCGCGGGAGCCACGGCTTCCGCAATACTTCAAAGACTTTGGTTGCCAAGTGTCAATCATCTCTTCGGTAGAGACACGGTCTACTGCTGTCCAGACCGAAGAGATCCTTTCAGATAAGCGACTGGCCAATCTCCCGGTTCACTTGCGCCCTTCAGCAATCACATCGAGACCCTCGTCTCCCGTCATTGCAACCGCCATCACGACCGATGACCCACGGCACTTTACTCCTGTCCCTGGACAACTGCCGCCGAGGAACCCGAGGAGACTCACTAGCAAGCGCAGCCTTACGGATATGCCCTCATCCCCGCCCGTTTCACCCGTTTTTGGGGAGCAAACCCGTGACGCCTATCCCGGTAACAACGATGACGGGCCCTTGTCAAGCCATACCGCGCCCATGCGACGTCCGCATCGCTTCAGCAGTCTGTTCGCTGGGTTTCAAGACGCTCAGAGCTCTGATGAGCAGGACGAGTTTGATGCTGATGTGAGCGACTCCGAGTACCGAACCGCCCTGTCCGCTCCTGGAATGAGAATGACGGACTCTCGGGCCTCTAATCGCACATCTGTCAGCACATTTGCGGCATCACCGGAGCAGACCAAGAAGTCTGTACCCATGAGGGGCTCAGTGCGTCCAATCGGAACCGAAAGTTTCAGCTACAACCTGGACAACAGAGACATGGCCGTCAAGAAGCCCCCGGCGAAGCCTACGGTCAGGGGCTACGAGAAGACTTCTGTTGGGCCGTCCGGCAAGCAGAACGTCATGCGAAAGGCTGCCATGATCCAGAGCGGTATTGCCAGCCATCAGGGCCGCCCCAGAAGCCCCAGTCTTCCGGAACCTCGTGATCCTCCTTTCCCTATCCCAACCCGGGCCAGCTCTCGGCGACCACCGTTCAGTGCTAGTGCCCCGAGTGATGGCCAGCGGAGCCCGACAAAGATGGACGCACCGTGGCATCGCCGAGGCATTGGTCGCAGCCACTACCGTGCCGGCAGCGTTCACCGTACTAACAGCATTCGCAAGGTACGATCGGCGGCCGCCCTTCCCCGGAACCAGAGATCCCGCAGACAAGGAAGCAGGTCTCCGCCTCCCTTCTCGGAAACGACCGAAGCGCCAGAGAGCCCAAGCCTGCCGCCTCTTCCATACAACGATATTACCAGCCCTCGGTACGACACAAGCTCCCACTACAGGTCGCACAAGTCAAGGCTGTCGACTACGACAGCCCGGACCGCCACAACGGACGTCAACTCTGTCGGCGGTGCTTCCAATGGCGCCTCTCAAGCCACTGGAGTTGTCGACGCCATAGCCCAGACCATGGTTGGCGAATGGATGTTCAAATACGTCAGGAGACGCAAGTCATTCGGAGTGCCCGATAGCGGCAAGGACGATTCCAGCAACGACCGCCACAAGCGATGGGTTTGGCTGGCTCCTTACGAGCGGGCCATCCTCTGGAGCAGCAAGCAGCCGTCATCTGGTAGTGCTTTGATGGGCAAGACCGGCCGGAAACGTACGTGACAATCTTCATATATCATAACAAGCAAGCTAACAATGAGTAGTAACAATTCAGTCCGTGCTCGATGTCAAGGACGACAACCCTGCTCCCAAGAACCAGGGTGCTGTCTTCAACCGTTCGATTCTTATCTTGACGCCGCAGCGAGCGTTAAAGTTCACCGCCACGTCTTCTGAGCGACACTATGTGTGGCTCACGGCGCTTTCTTTCCTGGCACATTCGACCCAGGCAATTCCAGAAATCATTGCGACTCCGCAACCTGTGAAGGAAACAACGGTACCGGATTTCGAACCGCCACAACCAACCAGGCGACCTGGCATTCGTGACTCGATTCGACTGACAAAGAGCAAGGCCCCCCCCTCGGTTGTTAGGAGCGCAGGCCCGCCAAGTATCCCAAGTGTTCCTAGCATTCCCTCGTCAAGGACAGGCGATGCGTCCGGTTACAGGCATGCGGAGGCATTCGCGACCATGCCGAACAACAACCATCAGCGCGAGCAATCCGGAGACGCGGCCGAACCCCCCTTCATCCCTCGGTTCACTGAGCGTTCAAACCAAACCACGGTCCATGGAAGAAAACGAAGCAATACCGGAGGCCATGTCCCACCGCCGCTCTCCTTCCGCGGCTTTTCTGGGCCGGGCAGCGTTGGGCAACACAGCTACACCAACAGCAACGCTGGTAACAGCGTCGGCACGGCAGGATCATCAGACATATACCAGTCTCAACCGTCGCAGGGTTCGAGCAGACAGAGTTGGGGCATCAGCACCGCCGGCTCCCAGCGCACGTCAGAAGCCTCGTCACGGCCAGGCGGCAACTTCTTCGACGCTATCGGCACAGTGCGAATGGAAGCCTTCATCAGCCCCTTGGCGTACTCAGGATTTGACAGAGACCCCGATGAGCACGAGGAATACCGGTATCGAGCCCGAAGACGGAGCAAAGAACTTCGACGTCGACAGAGCCGCAGCCGCCACCGAGACAGCTACAGCTCTCGCGGCACGCGTGGCACAGACGGCTACCATGGCGGTAGCCGAGTGGCTGGAGAAGAAGACTACTTCAGAGATGACCCGTTCAAGGGCTTCTAACCCCTGGGGCGTTCAGTCACTTAAATCGTTCCCTGTTGCGAAAGGATTGGACCGGAGCGCGCGGGATTGCATTCTTTCGATACCCAATTGTGTACTATTTCTTGTGTGTAAGTGAGGTATGTGGTTGTTAAACAGGACCATGCCCCAGGACAGCCTTTGTGCTCGGAGTTTGGAGAGGTACAGGAAGGCAGATGGCTGCCGGTAGTAAGTATGTCTTCGAAAAGACAGTTTGTGTCTGATCAGGTCACCAAGCCGCAGACCGCGGGGGCATCATGGAAAAGATGATGGGTTGTTGAATTGTAAGATGTAGTCGATTCGGAGGGATTGATGTTAGCTTCGCTCTGTAGATAGGTCCTCAGGGACGGATGTTAATCATTCAAATACCGTTCAAGATACATTTACCTAGTGCGACAGTATGTCTGTGACGGGATCTTAGAAGAGGCGGAGTTTCTAGGTAGTTGTTGACAAACAGTATCTGTAAGAGCAATATGAAATGCCCCAAGAAGTAGACTCCCATAAAACAGATTCTTGCCTATGGAATGAAGCTACTCAATACCCGTTGACTCTCCAGACAGTCGAGACTTCAGCTTCAAAGCACGGCCAGAGATTGTCTGCTAATGAGATCAAGGAAGCCCCGGGTCGGCTCACTCGCGCAAACGCACAACATACAAAAGATGTAGACAAACTTCTCTGGCCGCAAGCCCCTTCAATTCTTGACTGCGATTTTCTTCAGCGCCCTCGTCCTCTTCCGTGGCTTGCCCGCGCTGTTGCCGGTGTCCTCCTCGTCCGCGGGAGCGCGACGTTTTCGGGGTCTGGTCAGGGGACCGGGTCGGGCTTCCCCCCCGGTATCCTCTTCTTCTTTCTCTCTGCCATCGTCATCGTCTACGTCGTCGTTGTTCTTGTCCATGCTACTGTTGGACTTGTGGCCCAATTTGTTGGGGCTGTTGGACTTGGGCGCAGTCTTGCCCGCCGTGACAGCATTCTTGGACAGGTTCCCGTCCGCGGGCATTGCGTGCTTCGGTTTCGCCGGCTCTTTGGGGGATTCGGGACCAGACACTGATTGGATCTCGTGCTCGTGTTTTTGTTCTTGCACGGAGCCTATGGGCTTTTCGTGGTCGTCGGCGTTTTCAAGCTCATCGCCGCCCTTCGAAACAGCCGGCGCACCTTGATCAGCAGGCGCTTCTTGGTCTGAATCCTCGGGAGTGTCCGCGTCTACAAATCCTCCCCGCCATGCCTGGTGTTCGTTCAACGTCTCCTCACAGATCCGGAGCCGGACGCTAGGATAGCGAACGTCAAGAACCGGCGCTATGGCCCAGTGAACGGTACTCAGCTCTCCCACAACCTCCGCGGCTATGAGCTGCGGGAACTTTGAAATAGAACCCTCCTGCGCGACACCAGAGGCGGGTACGTCCTTGGCGACGTTAAGATCCCTCACGGCGTCCCGGAGCTTCCTGGCAGGCTCCTTGTGCTGCGACCAGGGCGGAGCAAGCGCCACGAGACGGGCGAGGAGTTCTTCCGTCGATGGAATGATGCCTGCCTGATGGACATCCTTGGATCAGCAGACTTGTCCTTATCTGCGGATGAAACAAGAGAAAAAGAGAATTGGTGGGGTAACGAAGCATGTGATTTATGGAGTAGGCCGATGATGGTCATCTCCCGCATCATAGCTGCCTCATGCGTCTGAACGACGTCGAGGCTAAGGCCGCCGAAATCGACCGGCTGTTCGAGGAACGCGAGGAGCTCGTTCCATGCGGTGCACGCGCGCTCTAGTGCGCGGTGGGAGCGCCAGCGTTGAACGCCGTCGAGGTCCCCTTCCTCGTGTTTGTCTGCGATGACTTTGGCGTAATTCCAAATGGTCTGAGCCGTGCTGAGGAGCTCTACGGGGATCTGACGCGGGGATGAGATATTAGCATTTTGAATTTCCATCAAGCATACAGAGAGGAGAGGATAAGTGAGAAACGGTAATGGGAGGTCGGCTCTTTGGCCGGAGGGAACGTCCACTTACAGCTGTGCACTCATTTCCCTCTCTACCGCAGAGGATACATGGCCCTACAACTTCGGCTTCGCAACACCTCAGGAAGATGTGGCGATGGAGGGACCCCACACACGCGGTGCATGGATGAGTATCCTCGAGAGCCTGGAAGCCGATCTCGTCGTCCAAATGTTCCTTGAGTTCCTGCTGGACGTACAGAATGACAGACATGTCGACGGTCGTCTGAGCTGTACCTGCTGGATGCTTCAGAGGGTTGAGTGACGGGGTTAAGGAACTTCCAAGCTGGTGATGTGGAGGGCTTGTAATTGAAGATAAGAAGGAAATCAAGTTAGAAAGAGATGTATGGAGCGAGTAGAGGCTAAATACTAAAAAACTCACATCTTCACCTCAAGGGGGCGACGGATGGGGCGACATGAGTCATGAAGCCTAGAAGTTCCCACTAAGAACCTAGAAAGACCAGAAGGCAGATGGTTCTGGCGGTATCACCCAAGTTCTCAGGTAGGTACACAGAAGTTTCAATCGTCCAAGGCACTCGCCGATTGATGTTCTAGCACCATCGGGATCTGGGAGGAGCGAACAAAGAGAACTCCTCCGGCAGACAAGCAAGGCATACCTGTACGTTTGGCAGAAGCCTTCGAGAAGTCCGAGAAATACCCAGAAACCACTTATTTCTGTAAAAGGTTCGTTTCGGCGTAGGCTCCCGTGCTGATGCGGCCCGGCCTATAGGTACGGCGTTCGGGGGAAGTCGAATTACGGGGCCGCTCTCCGGGGGCGCACCAACCCCGCACCCACAGCACGGCGCACCCCCACTAAGAAATTTCACCCCTCCACGCAAGCTTGAGGTACCGTACCTATCTGCAGTGACGTCCCAACCTCCAGCCGAGAAACAACACATCAGCTCACATTCAGCCTTTTGCAAGTATTTTCGCTCAACCACCGGAGCTTCCCCTTAACTCGTCTTACCTCAAATTTTCGACAGCACAATTTCTCCTCCCACGAGTCCGTTGCCTCGGAACCGAACCGGCCGGTCGCGCCCTGAGCGACACACTCCACCACCCCTCCTCTACCACATCGACAGCTCGGCACCTCTTCCTTCCCGCCGACCGCGCCGCAGAGGCTGACTGCCCAGCCGATCAAGAAAATATCCGAACAGGTCACAGACGGCAGTAGCCACAATGGAGGCCGAAACCCTCGACCAGATGCAGGCGCGACACCGCAAGGAGCAGCGCGACCTCATCGGACGAATCACCAGCAAAAAGAAGAACGCAACAAAAAAGTCACGCAAGGGCGTCAACGAGGAGTGCGCTGATATGGAGAGGCGGCTCAAAGAGAAGCAGGAAGAGGAGCTCGCGGCCCTGACTGGCGGCGGCACAGACGTCAACGAGGAAGTGGAGGAGGACGAGGTGGCAGACGCCCCGGCAAACGACGATACGGCCGCGCTCGCGGACAAGCTCAAGGAGACCTCCGTCTCGGAAGCCACCCCACCGACGGAAGACGATACCCAAACACAGGATCAGGGGCAAGGCAAGAAGCGCAACAGGCAAAAGGAGCGCATGGCGCGGCGCGCGGCGGAGATCGAGGCCGCGGCGGCAAAGGCCGAGGAGGAGGCGCGGGGCATGACGGACCACCGCGGCGCCGAGAAGACGTACATGCTCAAGGAGTTCAAGACGCACTCCCTCGCCGAGAAGGAGATCGCACCGGACGGGCACTGCCTCTTCTCCGCGGTGGCGGACCAGCTCGCGCAGTGCGGCATCCCGCTGGCAGCCACCGCCGCGGCCGCCGCGCAGCCGCCGTACAAGGTCGTCCGGGCGGCAGCGGCGGAGTGGATGACGGCCCACCCGGACGACTTCGCGCCGTTCCTCGAGGAGGACCTGGAGGCGTACGCACGCAAGATCCGCGACACGGCGGAGTGGGGCGGGCAGCTGGAGCTCGCGGCGCTGGCCAACGTGTACGGGGTCGAGATCCGCGTCGTGCAGGACGGGCGGACAGAGAGGATCGGGCCGAGCGCTGGGGACATAGACGGCGCCGCCAGCGAGGAACCCGGGGTGGGGGGGAAGGAGATCTGGCTGGCGTATTATCGGCACGGGTACGGGCTGGGCGAGCATTACAACTCCTTGCGGAAGACGGCGTGAAAAAGGCATCAGTTGGTTGGAATAATGTTATTTTTTGGTTGTTGCTGGGAGTCATGAGCTATACGGCGGGTTTAGTGCACAGCATACACACAGCATATGCGAAGACGGGGCGTGACCCATGGCACAGGATGCGAAGGCATCGCGGAGCAAAGAATCGTTTCAGATACGGGTATTCAGTGACTCCAGACGTGGATCCAATCGCGCACCGTGCCGTCCTCGTTCATGCCCGCCCGGTGCGTCCTGGTGGGTTTAACAAGCTCCAGACGCCTGAGGCCGTCTTCGCGGAAGGGCGGGACGACGACGACGTCGGCGGCGTCGCCGGCCTGCGTCGAGGAGGAGAACTCAAGGGGCTCGCCGGGGCGGGAGAGCAGCGCGAGGTAGATCTCGGGGGTCAGCCCCCACGGCGGTCCGGGCTGGGAGAGGGGCTTGCCGGAGGGGAACTCGAGGCAGACGAGGCGGCCGCGGGGGCTGAGGAGGGTGGCCATGCGAGTGGCCCAGGAGGAGCGTGCGGTTGGTGGGAGGGCGCAGAGGAACTGGTTGACGCACGTCAGTCGGATTCTTCCTCTCGTGCGAGGCTCCGTGGGTTTCGCTGCAAGGGAGCTCTCACGGTGTAGTCAAAGATGAGGTCGAATGCCTTTTCGCGATTCCATTCTTCGAGCCAAGAGTCGGAGAAGAAGTCTCCCGATAGCCACGTCACGCAGCCGGGCTCTGCCCCGCTGGGGTGACGGATGGCGTAGACCTCAAGCTCTTCATCCGGCGCTTCCGTCGCAGCTTCGAGCTTAGCTGCAATAGCCTTCTCGTTTTCCTTCGCTTCAGCGATTGCGGCGGAGGAGAAGTCAAGGGCGAGGACGTCGTAGCCTAGATTAGCCAGGAGGAGGGCGTCGTGTCCCTTTCCACAACCCGGCACGAGTGCCGTTGGCTTTTTACAGCTGGATTGTTTCTGCTCTGCCGGAGAAGGGGTGGGCGGAACCAGATCAGAACGTGTCGTCAGGATGTCAAGTAGAGCGAGAGAGGGGCCGCCGCGGTCCCAGGGCGTGTATTTTTCCTCCCAGAAGGCAGACCATTTCGGGCCGTGGTCCGAGAGTGGTGTGTCGGCAAAGGTCGTCGAGAGCTTGTTTGACTCGTTTGTCATCGTAGCTGAGATGTTCGTTGTGCGTCGTTGGGAGATATTTGGATTGGGATTGCGGCCCACAAGACTGACACTGGCTGTGGGAGGGACTCAATAGTCACCGAATGAATGCTTCCTTTGCTGGCGAGTAAAATAAATAAAAAAGTTGCTGATGCTAAGATAAACAGAAACAACTCTTTTTTCTGTTTGGTTTGAACCGTTCACTCAAAAGATTGAATCAGGTGGAGAGCGAAGTCATGAGCTCAGCACCCGGAGCTAGTGACCTCACAGGCCCCCCCCGAGGACCCCGCGCCGCGACGGAAAAAAAAAAAAAAAGATGCCCCGCGTTCGAGGACGGCGACGTGATCCCTGTCGTCGTCAGGGACACAACAGGCCCCTTCCAACTTTGGCTAGCCAGCTGCGGTGGGATGATTAACCCCAAACTGCAGGGCAATGCTCAATGTGTCCTCCTTGTGTCGGCTGGGCGCCTGCCTGGCTGTACTGTACGCCGTTCATGAATGCGGGATGCAAGGTACCACGGCTTCTGGATTCGTTGGTAGGCGCGACAGCTGCTGTTCATTCTCCACGGGTGAGATGAGGTCCTCCTCGGTAGGCGACGGCGCGCCAGTTATCGCGAACTACCATCACCTGTTATTGAGGAAGTGGAGTCTAATCGGCTAGGGTCTTCCCAACAGGAACATAAGTCGGTTTATTGAGTCATTGGCCAATCTATCAATCGCTATAATCGACCACGGGGGAGTTGACCCCGGAAAGGGGTAAGTGGCCTAATCAAATAAACCGCTCTCTTTACTTACACAAGCGACAGCAATGACCAAGCCCGCTTCGAACTGAGTTCCCTCTATTCACTCCCGAGCATACCCGCCGTTCTCCGTGGTTCTTTGGCCTCATCTTTCACCCTACTGCGCTCAATATCATTGTTACTCTCTGAAGGTGTCCGAGACACTCAGCGGCCCAACAGCCAGTTCCGGTAACAGCAAGTAGATGCGTTCAAAGAATCGCAAGAAACAATGCGCTGCTGGTTTTCTCTTTAGATTTCTACGAATCTAACAGGGATAGCTTGCCTTCTACACCCATCAACCCCTCCATCAAGGTCATTGCGCCTTGGCGTCGTAAGTAACGAGTGCTCTCGAGGATGTGTATCGCTGACAGACATTGTGCAAAGTTTCTGAGCTCTACCAGCGTTTCCAGGTAACGTAATCTGGGAGTTTCGAACTGAGATATCATCTGACTGTCTTGTCTTCAGGGCCGCAACGACCTCCTCGACTATGCTGCCGAGAAGGGCATCCCGGTTACCTCCACCAAGGCCAAGCCCTACTCCATGGACGACAACTTTGCCCACTGCTCCTACGGGGTGAGTTTGCATACCAGGCACATTCGATGTCATTGCTAACAAGACATAGGCTGGCATACTCGAGGACCCCAATGTCACCCCCCTGAAGGGCTTGTGGACCAAGACCGTCTCGCCCCTCAAGGCTCCGGATGCTCTCTTGGACATCACCATCCACTTCGAAAAGGGCCTTCCCGTCAAGGTCGCTACCCCTGAGCAGACTGCGGCTATTCCAGGATATAACAGCAAAACCGCATTACGGTTGGCGTAGGAAGGAAATCGAATTGACGAAAACTTCAGAAGTAAAGATTCGTATCCCGTGGATGGCGAGAAATCTGCTGATGACAGCAGTGTCGGATGTTGAAAAAAGGCTCGAGTGATAAAGCCAAGTGTTGCCTTTTCGTTGAGTTGTAACCGACCCTGCTCCGAAGTAATGAGGGAATGCCTAAGATGCGACCCCACACATTCCAGCACAGGAATTAAACCAGTTCTTGAAATGATTAATTCTTGGAACCTGGGTTACAGACTCTCCGAGTAGCCGACTTCGGCGCGTGCCCAGGGGTTCAGCGTTGAGTGCAATTTTCGTTCGGTGCACAGAATGAAGGAGGGGAGTTCGTTTACTTTCATCAAATTAAACAATGTATATTGCCAACCAACAAATAGTTAGGGTGCCTCCAAGTTCAAAGGACATTGCGGCATCAGATGCTCCGCAGAGTCAGTGTGGTGGTGAGGAATCGGGTGTAGTATTAGCCGCGGCTAAATTCTGACGGCGGTAGTCGTGTATCTTAGTACGAGACGGCCTGCCCTTTCGGGCTCCCAACCGCCGACCCTTCAACGACCAAAGCGGGGTTGCCCCGTCCGGAGGGCGTCAGCGTCCCCGATGCCGGCCGGGAGCGCCAACATCTTCGCGCCCCGCTCCGTACGACGATTCATTTCGCTCTTGCCTTTTTTTTTCTCCTCTACAAGACTTCACCAGTCAGCTCATCAAATCCCAAATTCCGCTCCCCTTTCTACCTGCCAAAATCTCAAACACACCCGGTATGGCCGACCTATCAACCTGCCTGCCCTTGACTCGGGCATCGGTCGTGGAAGCCCACAAGCTCGTCAAATCTCACGTTCACTACACCCCCGTCCTCACCAATAAGACCCTAACGGCGTTGGCGTCGACACCGCGGAGCGCGGAGGACCTCAGGGGCACCAAGTGGGAAGGGCGCACACCGGCGAAGCCCGTGCTCCGGTTGTGGTTCAAGTGCGAGAACCTGCAGCGCATCGGCGCATTCAAGGTCCGCGGCGCGTTCCATGCTGTCGAGAGGCTGAAGAAGGAGCCCGGGTGGCTCGAGAACGGCGGCAAGGAGAAGGGTGTCGTGACGCATAGCTCAGGTATGTCAGACTTGGCCCTTGATCTCACCTGAGAGAATCGGGACATGGGGCAACACGGAGGAGGTCATTTTTTGACAGAGCCCTCAGGAAATCATGCCCAGGCTCTCGCCCTCGCGGCCAGGGAAAGCGGTATTCCGGCACACATTGTGATGCCTGACATCTCCCCGCCCAACAAGATCGCCGCGACGCGCGGATACGGCGCAAACGTTGTATTCAGCGGCAGCACCTCGGTCGAGCGCGAGGCCGTCGCCGACCGCATCATCGCCGAGACGGGCGCCCGCCTCGTCCCGCCCTACGATCACCCGGACATCATGCTGGGCCAGGGCACCATGGGCCTCGAGCTGCAGGAGCAGGTCCGCGATCTCATAGCCGCGGGTCACTCAGCCGCGAACCCAACGTTCAACTCGACCGGCCTGCCGTCATCCGACGGCAAGTCGGGGGCGAAGGGCCTGGATGCCATCATGACGCCTTGCGGCGGCGGCGGCATGCTCTCGGGCGTCGCGCTCAGCTGTGAGGGCACGGGGATCAGGGTGTTCGGCGCGGAGCCCGAGTTCGAGGGCGCCGACGACTGCAAGCGCGGCTTCGAAGCTGGGAAGAGGGTAGAGAGCGTCAAGACACTTACGATCGCCGACGGACTGAGGACGCCCGTAGGAAAACACCCGTGGAGCGTCATCTACGAGCGCCGGCTCGTAGAGGGCATGTTCAACGTGTCGGAGGAGGAGATCAAGGCGGCGACGAAGCTGGTATTTGAGCGGTTCAAGCTGGTGGTCGAGCCGAGCGGCGCTGTGCCGCTGGCGGTGGCGCTGTTCAACGAGGACTTCAGAGCCATGGTGGAGAAGGAGGCGGGAGAGGCTGGGTGGGATCTGGGGTTGGTTTTCAGCGGCGGCAACGTTGCCATTGAGGGTCTTCTGAAAATATTTGCTGCCTAACACTTGGAGCCATCTATAAATTCATCGATGAAAGACAACAATATGGAACAGTGGTTTACTAGCAACTTCATACACCAACTGGACCGAAGAGAAATAGCCCGTCCGTAACTGACTAGGGCAACGCTCTTTCTGGCTTGCTTTCCGAAAGCCTCGCTGGTATGACCTGTCGAGCAGCGATATAGAAGGAAGTTGACTGAAATAGAAAGCGAATGCTTCTCCAAAATACCACAAAGGCAACGAAGGCCAAGAGTCGTCGTCAAATCTCCAAAACTCTTGCGGCCGCATCTGACAGCTCTTATGAGCTTGATAAGGCTATCGCGCGCCTCTGCCAAGAACAAGACGAGAGTGTGCAGCTTGATGGAGAACGGGTGTCCGATGAAGAGAATTTCGATTGCGAGGATGAAGACGACGACACGGACAAAATTGTTGGCCTGCGCCAATTTGAGTATTATGGTGTCTTCAGTAGAAATCGGGGTGCTCCTTACGGATCGGAGATCAGGCCCAAAGGCATCCCATTTGCAAGCCTCAGTCGATCTCTGCCGATCAAACAAACCATCCACTTCTACCGATCTCAGAGATTTAAGTGGGATACTAAGGAGATTTGTCACTTCATGAATCTGGTTTCAACTGGATAATAGCTGGGGAAAGATGCTGCAAAGAGATGGGAAAGAGGTAGAGGAGAGGTTCGGATGGCTACTCAGCTATATCAGGACTGGAGCATATCCCAACAACGTGCAGCAGCTTGTGGGCGCACTTCTGGAACGATTGGATCAGAATTGAGGTGTTCTGAGGAACCCGAGACAATTCAATGCAACTGTGACGTTGGTTGTCACATCACTGATCACCTCAGCCCGGACTTGGATCCGAACAGAGTCAGAGCGATCATTACTGCGACTATTTTGTCAGCAGTTCTCGCGGATCTGTCTTCCCTTGGGGTGCAGATCAATCAGACCCAAGCCCAAAAGAGCTATGGAATCTTGATTGCCAGCCTGTGGGCCACCTTTGGAAAGAAGCGTACCTGAAATGTTACGTTGGAGATGCCCTTCCGGACGACACTAAGACGATTTGGAGGGGAATCGAAAGTATAAGCAAACAGCCTTGATCGAAAAAAGAAAAGGACTGGATCGTCAGAACGTTTCCGAACGGCGAATCTGACTGGGGCGATGTCAAGACAGCACCTGGACCATTTCAAGCACAAACGCACACCGTACGCATTCAAGCAAGAATGCCAACAGAAGCTCGACTGGACCTCCTTCCGAGATGATTGGACCTTGCCGCAGAAAGAGTGGCTCGTAAAGTCTTCAAAAGAAAACGTCCCTTGGTCTAAGATGGCTTCGCTGTTGAGGGAGAATTTTGAGATAGAGCTTGCACAGACAGATATTGACTTTTTGATCCAACAAAAAAAAAAAAAAAGAAGAAGAAAAACCTCCTTGGAAGGACACTGTGTCCGAGTTGCCGCAGCCTTTGAGGTGCCTGTACAAGTACAGCTTCCTCGTGTCACAATTCAGGGACAATTCAACGAATACAAGAGAGATTATTTGGAGGGTTCAGACTCGCGCAGAATGAGGCTATGGTCCGAAGAAGAGATCGATTGGCTCTCCAGAAAAACCGGCGGCACGGGGTGGAGTTGGAAAGCGATTGCAGCGCAATTCAAGACAGAATTCGGCCGTGAGCGGTCGATAAAAGCTGGTCGGAGGTGTCGCGATTACTAATTTTTGTTGAGCTTTCGAGACGAGGGCATGGAATATAGCCGGTGGGAGCCGTTCTATCCGGAGCAAACCAACCAACTGGTCTCTCCTACGGAGGGGGGGGCCGACAGAAACAGCCTTCCTTCCATACCATAATCCGGTTCTTGTAGAAGCAATCGAGCGGTTGAAAATCGTACTTCCCGTGCGCTTTGTCGTCCGTCCTCGAGTTGAGGTTGTTCGGCCGATTAGGGTGATACGGACGGCAGTTCGCCAAGCCACTGTCGGCAGGTCCCCGGCGGACACAGCGGGTGTTTCGGCCCCGCTCGTCCGCGGAGATGCCAGATCGGTATCCACCCCTTACCCGAGGTCTCGCTGACCTCAACAACAGGCCCCATACCCCGTGGGACCGGGTACCCGGCGATCTTCCCGTCTGACGTACGCACGCCAGCCGCAGTGGCCACCAGGTCGAGTGTGTCTCATCCAGTCATTCCACGCCCACATTCACACATAATCTGATTCACCTTCCCCTCGACCATAAATATTTCCTCCCTTTCGACCCAAGAAAAAGAGTCTCGAACAGCATTGTCTCACCCCTCCCCTCCCCCCTCAAAAAAGGTTCAAGAAGTCGGGCAGAGAAACAAACAAAGAAAGCAACAAAAAGCAAACATGTCGCTCTCGAGACTGGTCTCCTGGTTTCCCCACGTCAAGGCGCCCGTCATCATCAATGCGCCGATGCTCGGCTCAGCCGGCGCCGCCATGGCAACTGAAGTCCACAAAGCCGGTGGCTTCGGTAAATACCTCCCCCCTCCCCCTCCCCCTCCCTTCCTTCCTCCCTTGACTCGGCCAAAACCCGAAACCAGAAGCCAGTGTCTCTCTCTTTCGTGTCGCGCCGGTCGGACTGACAAATCCTTCAGGTTTCATCGCCGCGGGCTACGACTTCACGGAGTCCTCCACCCAGGTGACGGACCTAGACAAGGCCCTCACCCAAGCCCGCACACTCCTCTCCACGCCCCCCGCCGACGGCGTCAACGCCCTCCCGCTCGGCGTCGGCTTCATCACGTCTCGGGACCCGGCGTCCCAGTTCACCGCCAACGTACTCCCGGTCCTCACGCGCCACCGCGTCGCGGCGGCGTGGCTCTTCGCCCCGAACGCCGAGACCAAGCCGCACGCTGGCATCATCCCCGCGCTCCGCGATGCGTCGATCCGGGTCTTCGTGCAGGTCGGGACCGTGGCCGCGGCGCGCGAGGCGGCGGCGGACGGCGCGGACGTCATCGTCGCGCAGGGCGTCGATGCGGGCGGGCACCAGTTCGCGCGCGGGTGCGGCGTGGTGGCGTTGGTGCCGGAGGTGCGGGCGATGCTGACGGCCGAGTTCCCGGGCCGGGAGGTCGCGGTCGTGGCGGCGGGCGGCATCGTCGAGGGCAGCGGCGTCGCGGCTGCGCTGGCGCTCGGGGCCGAGGGTGTGGTCATGGGCACGCGGTTCGTGGCGACGGACGAGGCCCTGAGCGCGCGGCTGCACAAGGATGTCATCGTGCAGACGCGGGACGGCGGCGTGAGCACGTGGAAGTCCGACTTCCACGACAAGCTCGTGGACAACAAGCTCTGGAAGGACGGTTACGACGGCCGGGCGATCGTGGGCGACATCCACCGCGAGTACCACGCGCTCGGCGGCAAGACGGCAACGGTGAAGGAGAGCCAGGAGAGGCTGCGGTCGGGGTGGAGCGAGGACGAGGGGAAGAAGATGATTGGGAAGTGGGCGGGTGCCGGAGTGGGACTTGTCAACGAGATTAAGCCGGCGGGAGAGGTGGTGGTCGAGGTGAGAGAGGCTGCAAGGAAGAGAATTCAGGAGCTGGCTGGATCGATTTAGAGGAAGCCCGTAGAGGCTCGTATGGGCACATCCATCTGGACATGGCTGAGACGCTGCACCAGAAGATTCCGAATGGTGCCGAAACCGGCTCAAGCACAGACACATCGTATAAGAGCCATGAAAATGGTATCAATGGAATGTGATAGCGTCCCTCTTTGAGAAATGGTCATGATCTGATCTAGTGCCCCTTTTCCGACTTTGTCAACTTTGCTGCGCTTTCAAAGTATCCCTCCGTACCGCCATACTTGGCCAAGACACCGTCTATATTGACCTCCTCGAAATCCCGCGTCCGCGTCCGCCCCAGCAAGGCCGTGTTTCGCGTGCTCGGGATGCGCAGCATTTCCGTCTCAACGGTCCAGCCGCAATCTTCGGCAATCTGCGCCGCCCAGTCGACCAGGGACGCATACGTCGACTGCGACTTTGTCTTGTCTCGCGGGGGTGGGGGCCGGTACTTTTGGCCGCCGAGCGCGTGGCTACAGCAAGGAATCATGATGAAGGGGCTATCAGAGAGTGTCGCGAGGATGGGCGTCCACGGCGTCAGCTCGTCCGCGTGGTTCGAGACGATGAAGGTGTCCTTGGGGAATGCGCCGTTGTGCACCTTTGCCAAGTCCAGAACAGGCTCCTGGCCCTCGGTGTACGATGGCCTGGGGATGATGTCAGGGAGGAGAACCAACGCTTGGAGAGAATCCCGCCCGTTCTGGACGGAATTATACTTGGCCCAGGACTTTCTCGCTCTGGCGTCGAACCCCCAGCCGGAGTAGCCCTCTTTTATCAAAAGATAGACCAGGAGGCCATTGCCGCAGCCAATGTCGACGAAGCCGGGAAACGGCTGGTCCTTGTACATGTCTGCCCAGAGCTCGATCAGAAAAGCAGCGATGCCTAGATCCTCAAAGACGTGTTTCGAAGGGTCAGTGGTCTCGGCCCAGTTCTCCACCAAGTCTTTCGCATACTTGAGCTTGAGCTCTGCGTAGCGGTTCTGGAAGCGCGCCTGGGGGATGACAACGTCATGGTGCACTCGCTTGGTGTAGCCTTGAACGCGCCCCTGGCCGTGCTTCCAGAGGGCCTGCAGCAGCATGCGGGCGGTGCGCACCAGCTTGTCGACGGCGAAGTCTGTCTCGCTGTAGAACAGGTAGTGGATGGAGACAGTTCCCACGGCACGCGCAGCGTCCCACTCGTGAAGATGCGCGACACCCCGGACCTTGGGGTGGTAGAAGGGGAGGTCGTCGGGAGAGGAAGCGTGGGGGAGGTAGACGACCAGGGACCTGGTCTTGGTGGCATCTGGGGTACATGAGGCGAAGACGCACGTCTGCTCCAACGGATCGTCCCGGCGAGTGTTGCGCGGGATCAGCCTACGCACGAGAACACGGTCGTTGTGAAAACCCCTGAACACGATAGGGACAGGCCGCTGCTGCTGCTGCTGCTGCTGCTGCTGCACATTTTGTGCGGCGGCGGCATCTTCTTCGGGTGAGTCTGATGCAAGGGGAGGAGAGGAGGGTGTCCAGGTTGGGTCGGAATCATGAAGGATGTCGGCACGGAAGAGCCATGACGAGTTGATGTTTGGGTTCTTGACCAGATTCATCATGACATCCTCAAAGACGTCGGGTCCGAAGGCGCAATCCTGCTGCCACAGAGGGTGCCAGACCTCGCCCGAGACATCATGGATGAGGGGATCCGCTGATTGCCCAAGTGCCCTTGGGTTGTAAGCCATGATGCGGCGGGAAACAAAACAGGGAAAAAAACAACGACGTTATGTAGTTTTTGTTTCCCGGGCTGCATGCGGGAGGAAAAAGAAATATAATGAGACACCGAGCTCCAAAATGTGCTGCTGGGAGGAGGAGCTGAGATGTGTGACTGTGATTGACTGTGTGACTCGGAGCAGATATTCGCATGAACGATTAGAAAGGGCGCTAGTCCTATCTCGACTAGTGCCGCAGGGTCGGGCCTGGGACCCACAGATGCGACGCTATGAGTTGTCGAGCTTTTTGTTTACTTTACTTTGCGAGGTGGGGGGTGACATGGCAACGGCAGACGGCCCCCCAAAATACAACAATCGCCCAGCGACTCCATATACAGAAAAGAGAAAAGGGTGCTGTGGTCCGTCCTCGTCCTGCATAAGCTCCCGACCACAAGCCTGGCACCATTCATTACCGGTGTTACCTACTACGTCTTCATTGATGACAAACACACATTCCACTGCTTTTTTTCTTTAGGATCTTCCAGTCACACACATACACACGCATACAAGCTTCCAAGCCAGCTCGTTCCGTCGCCGCTCTTTCTCTCCTCCGCATGTGTTGTTGACCTGGAAGGGAATCCTTCTCCCCCCTCCCTTCCAAACATATTGCCTAGCTTCCGCAGTGATCGGTCGTCTCCGCCACGAGAGCCACATCCCTCACCATGGCGGACAACGACAATCTACGTACGGCGTCGCTGTACATCAACAATCAGCTGCTCTCGCGAGGTCTCCTTCGCGATGGCCAGACAATCAACTTCGCTGACCCGGAGGACAACCCGGGCGGCACCGAGGCCACCATGGGCAAGATCATGAGCATTGTCAATGATTTGATCTTGCGCAGAGACGTGCGTGTTCCCTCTGTTTCCATTGAACCCCTTGAACCCCCTATATCTTGCTTGAAGAAGCGAAGAAGAAGCCCCAGTACTGAGACCGTCTTGTTTCCCCCTCCTGAAGCGCGACGCCGAGAACCGCGAGAACCTCTCCACCACCCTGCGCACCGTCCGCGCCGAAAACCTCCGATACACGAACGATATATCACGCCTTTCGGAGAAGAACACCGAGGCCCAGCGGAAGCTCGACATCAGCGAGGCCACCGAGAACACACTACGAACCCAGCTCAAGTCGGCCGACGCCGCCGTCCGCGGTCTCAAGGACGAGGTGGCTCGCGCCAAGACCCTCGTGGCCCAGACCCGCGCCTCATGCGCGACCGAAGTCCGACGCCGCGACCGCCAGATCGACGGTCTGAAGAAGCAACTCGGCGACGCCGGTCGTCCCCGCGGCGCCGCAAAGAGCTCGGCCGTCACCGTCATCAGCGTTGTCGCCGGCGAGGGCGAGGAGAAGGTGTCGCCCAGACGCGTGGGTAAGGCCGGCGCGGGCACGGACGACTCCAACTACGACCTTCGCAGCGAGACGAACGAGTTCCTGACGGATCTGGCGAGAAACCTGAGCGATGAAAACGAAACCCTTCTGGCCCTGGTCCGACGGACGACGAAGCGCCTGCGCGAAATGAGCGGCTGCGATGTCCGGACAAGTCAAGGTGATGGGCATGCCGTCGCACTCCCCACTGCCGAGGACGTGGCTTTCGAGCTGGACGCCATTCTTGAGCATCTGCGCTCCATTCTGACGAACCCCTCGTTCGCCCCTATCGAGGAGGTCGAGATCCGTGAGGAGGAGATTGCCCGTCTGCGCGCCGGCTGGGTCAAGATGGAGAACCGCTGGCAGGAGGCCGTCCACCTCATCGATGGCTGGCGGCGGCGTATGGTTGCCGACGGCAAGTCAGTCAATATGGAGGAGCTCAAGATGGGTCTTCGACTGAGCCCCGTGCGCGTTCGCGATGTTGAGGAGACGCAGCAGGGCGGAGTGGACATGCAGGAGCTTTCTTGCGTCCAGGAAGAGTGCACTGCTGACCTTGAAGAGTACGAAGGAGAAGACCAGGAAGAGGAAGAGGAGCAGGAGGAGGAGGAGGAAGAAGAGGACCAGTCTATGCCCGACTCTCCCTGCCCTGCTCCGCAGAGAGTCGAGTCTCTGCATCTCGTTCCCGCTCCGGACCGACACTATGCGGCTCCCGAAGAGGCAGAATGCAACGAAGAGGACCAACAGAGCGACTATGAGTCGAGTATTTTTGAGGACGCCAACGTTGAAGAAGTCGACGTGGAGGAGCCCAATGTCCAGATCCTCCAACAGTCTGCTGCTTTCCTGAGCTCTCCTCCTCTACCGCCTCCTCCTCAGTTGAGCCCGCTGCGCGAAATGCCATCTGCCGGCAACCGCGATGCCCGGCCGAGGCGCGAGAGACAGGGAGACCACCACATGACGGCGGTTGAGAAGCCTCGCACCATCCGCGCCGTCGACACCGCCGCCCCCAAACCACCGCCCCATCTCGTCCAGCTCCCGAGATCCCCGCAGAAGCATTCTCACCCAGTTGACGACCGCTCCCGCACTACGTCTGCCGCCTCGATCGAATCCAGCTCAACCCACAACGGCGCGCCCCTCATCACACCATCCGGAACCCCGCCACCGCCTGATGTGAACAAAACACCTACAGCTCGTAAGCTTCCGAAGCCGCCACGTTTGGTAGCAGCAGCAGCTCCTGCGGCGCCTTCGCCCGCGGTATCCGCACCAAAGGAGAACCTGTGTCCAGTCAAGACCGTCCGCACAGTTTCCCAAGAGAGCCAGGAGAGCTTAACAAGCCAGGAAAGCTGCGACATGGCGCCTCCTGCGCCTGCCATACAGCCCAACGACACCAACAAAGCCGCGACACCGCACCGTACTCCTCTCCGTCGCGTCCCCTCCCGTCTCCCCCTCCCTCGTCCATCAGACCCGCCACCACAGCAGAGTCCCCTGACGATGGCCACCATCGCAGCCAAGCTTGCCGCCTCCGAGCGCGAAGCTGACGCAGCACGCGTCCGCGCCAAGCTCAAGGCCGCCCGCGGAGGCGCCTTCGGCAAACCTACGCCCGCGACCCAACAGCAGCAACAGCCGATGCCGGCCCCTCCCCCACCAGAGACCATCGTGGCGATGCCAGCAGAGCCGCAGCAGCCCAACGGCTCGCCCGCGAGGACAACGTCGGAGGACCAAGACCTCGACCCCGTCAAGCGCGATCTCCCGCAGGACGAGGACCAGGAACATGCGCAACCGCAGCCCGTGAAGCGCAAGCGCGACAGGCGCGCGAGCAAAGTTGCGTCGAGGAGGCGGAGCACGCTCAGCCCGTGGGAGATGGAGAGTCTCATCTCGGGTCAAGTCGCTGTCCCACCATCGCCTTCGCGATAATGAAATGCTCTGCAAACACACACGCACGCACGCACATATATACCACTTTCGTTTTTGAGCAACATGCATCCGTATCTCATCTCACCATCACTATAATACAACCACACCGCGGGTTTTTCCCTCTTCTTCTTTTCTTTTGGGAGGAAACGAAACTGTCTTTACGGGAAAGGATATCCAAATCGGCGTTTGGAGGCAGGTGCCTGGGCTGGGTGACAAATGTCGAAACGCCGCGCGAGCAGAGAGAGCAGACGTGGGCGCCGACGTGGGTGGGAGGTTTGGGGGCAAGGGGGATCTTGGGGAGTGCGAGAGCGGGCTTACTTCGCGAACATGGCCTTTTTCGTCCTCCTTTTCGTTTTGACATGACTATTGTTAGTCAATTCCACTGTGAAATCTTAAACCCCTCCGCGGTATCACGACAGCGAGAGCCTGTTTCCGTGTGCCATGTTTTTTTGATTAATAGTAGCCGAGAGAGCTTGAATAACCAACCACCCAATCCACCTGGTTATCTTTTGCAATATCAACTTGTGTATCACGGAAAAAACGAACGGTTTGGGGTGTCAGCGTGGGAAGGACGAGGAGGGTTCGTCCGCCTATTCTCGACTCCCAGTCATGTTCTCGTAACAAACAACGCCTTACTATCATCTAGTATAGGGAGCAAGCATCCAGGTTCCTCTGCGCCTCATGCCGTGTGAGAGATCAGATCTAACCGCCCTCGTGAAAAACAACCTCGAAACCCAACAAATTCAACCACATACGCCGACCCACAATCTAGGTTAGTTAGTCAGTTCTCCTTCAACGCCAACATATCCGACATATTGGCCTCGACCGGCTCGACGGGGCCCAGCGGTTCCAAGGAGACGGGGAACAGGTCGTCCCAGCCGCCGTACACCAGCTCGACGCCGTGTGCCTCGCAAAAGGCCCGCAGCTGGTCCATGGGCACGCCCGTCAGCGCGCGCTGATAGACCCGCCTCAGCCGGCCCAGCCGCGCGACGCGCTCGATGACGGCGCCGATGCGGCGCGGCTCGCACAGCTCCGAGTGCAGCTCGAGCACCTCGAGGTTCGGGAAGGCCTCGAGAAACTCGAAGAGCAGGTCGATCGGGTCGACGCCGCGGTGCGCCGGGTCGCGCGTCAACGCCGCGTGCGACTCGAAGTCAAAGTTGAAGAAGCCGAACGTGCGCACCGACGCGGCGCCGCGCAGCCAGGCCAGCGCGCCGGGGAAGAACTGGCCCGGGTCCTGGCGCCAGCAGAGGCCGAGCTCGCGCAGCCTCCCGGAACGGATGGCGGGCTCGAGGAGCACGGTGGCGAGGTCGACGCTGAGCGGCAGGCGCGGCATCCACAGCCGCTCGAGGTTGGGGTACGTGACGAGGGGCGCCGACGAGTCGGCCGCGCCCTCGGCGGCTGGGTAGCCCGAGTAGTCGAGGGGCAGCTGCTGCGGGAGCCAGTCGCCGTGGTTGCCCTGGTGCGCGGCGCGGGCGTCTAGAACGCGGAAGGACGACGGGTGCAGCGGCGGGAAGTGGCGCTTGTCGCCCATGGAGAGCGCGCCGCACGCCTTGCCTAGCTTGATCACCTGCAGGCGCGTCCAGAGGGACCAGCAGTCGTCGGGCGGGGACAACGAATCGACGCCGGTGAAGACGCCGAAGTTGTCCATGTAGAGCTGTTCCAGGTTCGGCGTTGCCCGGGCGAGGACGAACTGGGTGGATGACGGGTGTCAGTTTGGTCCGTACGGGGGTCGTATCAAGACCGTCAGGCTAGGTGGGACTTACAGGATCGATTCGACGTTCAGGGGTCAGCTGGTTCACCGGCGAGTTGAGGGGCCCGGTCAGCTGGAGGACCTTGAGACGGGGCAGCTCGGGCCAGCCCAGATCTTGCAGGTACATGCTGAAGAGCAGGATCTCCTCGAGGTTCTCCCGCGCCCGCTCGACAAACTGCCTGACGAACGGTTGTGGGCCGCCGCGGCCGCGGTACTCAGGTCTGGTGATCTCGTGGAAGCTAAAGCGCAGCTCTTTGACACCCTGGAAGAAGAGCGGCTTCGGCGGCAGCTTGTACCCCCAGTCGCCCTCGAGGTTGCGCTTGATGTAGCCGATCTCGAGGCGGTTCGTCATCTGCGGGTTCGTCGTCTGGATGAGCGACAGCCACTTGCTCTCGTTGAGCTGGAAGGTGTGGGCGTTGGGCACGACGAGGCTGCGGGCGCCGCCGCCGGTGCGCCTCCGGAGCGTCTTGAGGAACGACACCTTGGGCGGCTTCTGGGGGTTCAGGGTCGGGAAGTGGACTTCGCGCCAGATGTAGGGGTGGGTGTCGAGGAACTGGTCCCATCGTTTGCAGACGCCCGATACCCGGCTGCGGTGAAGTCAGGGATGGGAGTCACGGCAGACTATCATAAGCTCGAGGCGAGCGAGGGATGACGAACCATAGTTCTTGGAATTCGAAATATGAAAAGATCTTCTCGATCAATTCAATTGGTAGGTCTAGAGGATCCCTCCGGCAAAAGTGCTTATGCAGCGGTTCCCGGATCTTTCGAAGTTGCTTCAGGGGGGGGAGGTCAGCAGGAACACGAATACCAGCTCGTCCGCTTCACATACCTCATACTTGGCCGTCCTGATCAGCCCCTCATTCTGTCCGACTTCGATGCCGGCACTCCATGCGGCCCATGCCATCTCGGGCTTCTTCTCGAGCCTGTAAATCTTCCCCAACCTCATGTAACCCTGGAGGGTATCACGATCAGCCCACGTCATCATAACACCACAAGAGCCCCCATGTGAGGAGGAATGGTAGGACGCAATACCTACCTCCAGCCTCCGCGGCGCAATCTCCAACAGCCACTCGGCATCCTTCCTCGCCTTGTCCAGGTTCCCCATCTTCTCGAAGCACGCGGCACGGTAGTCGAGCGCCTGGACGTGGCCCTCGCGGTGGCAGCGCCCCCATGTCTTCTCGGCGCCGCACCTGCACTCCTTAGTCGCCTCAGCGTAGACGCTGCCCCTCTCATGGCAGTGCCGGGAGGCGGCCTCGCTGAAGTCGCGGCACGTGCATCGCTCCCGACGGCGGCGCTGTTGATGGTCGGCGACCGAGCTTCCGGACGCTGCGGTGCCTCCACCACCGCTGCCGCCACGGGGGTTCGAGCAAGGGCAGTTCCCGGCGACGAGGGTGAAGTGCTCGAGGGCGACACGGAAGCGCTGGTCCGCGTAGGCTGCGCGGCCTTTCTCGATTGAGGCCTCTGAAGAGCGCACGCGGGGGAGGTGACCCGAAGGCGCCATGTCCTCTTACTGACGTGGATGTTGAAGGGCAAGGCCCTGGGAGGATGCAGAATGCCAAGGATTCTCGGTGAGAGTGAGAGGTATCCTGTTTGTCTCAACATTAGGTCACGTGATTTGGTATATCCTGGTACTCACCTGAGGGGGGAGGGTGAGGTCAATGAAGCAATTGTTTGCCTGATGAGACGCAAGGGGAGGGAAGAGGATGGGGAATGAACAGCCAGCTAATGCGGGGAAGCAGGGAGAGTTGGCATCTCGTCTCGTGCCGGCCGGTGTCTGCACTGAGGGTTCAGACTCCGTTGTAGAAACCGAGGGGGGGTTGAATGCTTGCAGGACCGGCTGACGATGGGGCTGGGCACCGTTGGTGGGATGTTCAGACGTCCGAGGTTCGCAGTGAAGTTGCGGGACAAGGCGCGCACATCTGTGACGCGACGCGACCAGGGGACGTACTCCGTTAATGGGGCCCCACTGTGATCCGTGACAGGGGGCGAGCCACCGGTAGTTGCCGCCGGAGCGGTGTTCTTAGAGCACAAAGTGCCTTGGCAGGCTGATTGGCGGACAGTTTCAGCGTCCTTTCTTCCACTGACTGCCCGCTGGACTGCTCGCTAGTCTTCCCGCTGGTGAGTGAAACGTTCGGTCGCCACACGACACGGCTGTCCAGGCAGACTCCAGTGACCTCATCGTCGGTAGGTAGGGAAACTCGCAAATGCTCCTCGGAATCTGGAAACATCAGGCGATGTGGTTCTAGGCCCCAGCCCAGGGAGGTTTACACTCCCCCGAACCGCCCCCAGCGGGTCGACTCAATCCTACTGAATCCTCCCGCCACCGTCCGACCCCGTGAGAAGAAAAGCGGCGGCTCCTTGCCGAGTCCTTCGGTCCCCATCCGCCACCGCCTGTGCCCCCGTCAGATCGTTCGTGATCCTTTCGCCCGCATTACACTCAGCTTGGCCTTACACCCTGCCGTGGCTACTACATGCACCTTGCACACGTCTTCAGGGACGCGATGAGACCATGGCGATGTGGTGTAGCGGAACTGAGCCTCACATCCCGCACGGCCACGCCCACCTCCCCCGGCTTTGCCTCACGACGCAGCCACAGCTTACCCCAACGACGCAGAATCCTAAAGAAACCTCATGTTGCAGTCAAGCACGGCTGTTTTTCTTTTGCCGCTTCTCGATACCGCTACGTAGCCCTCTACCCCAAGTAAAGGCCAGGATGTCTTTTCTTGGATCAGAACCAATGCCAACGATGATCCCCAAGCAGCAGCAGCAAAACAACACTCACGCCTAGCTCGCATGCTCCCTGCCCCACCCCTCCCGGACCCCATTCCAGGCACCGACCGACAGGCACAGCTACGAGCATCTCATCTTAGTCTTTCCGGTTGGGGATTGAACTTACAGGAACCCGGGCCTCGGCAACGGCCGGGGGGGCAATGACCACTGCGCTCGATGAGCTGATGTGATGCCCTGTGATGTGTATGTATCATCAACGACAGCTGTCGACTCTCCAATTCACAAACTCACCCTCCTCCAATCGTATAAGTGCTGTAGGATCGATTATACACACCCTTCAGCTCACTGATTAAGAACACCAAATGCATCTTGGCCAGCCAGTTACAGTTACGGGTGTCGCTCTGCCTCTACTGCTCCTTCCAAAGGTTCCTTCTCGACCATATGCCCTTGCCTAATTATGCCCAGGCCACTTAAAAAATCCAACGCCGGCAGAAGCGCCATGCTCCCAGGCTACGCAAAAGTATGTCGCATACACATGGCGCATACGGCATAGCATGATGCTTTGCAATCCTCCCGAGACCCGAGCCGGAGCCAGTCAGCTCACCAGCCAGCCAGCCAGCCAGCCAAGCACTCTGGCCGCGGGGCATGCAAAGCCGCGGACGGCTTTGTATGGCCGACTGGCGTTTTCAACGTCACCGTTTCCCTGCCATTCTCAATCTGTTTCCTAACTTCTTTCTTTGGCGAAGCCCTTGCCTTGCTCCCTCGCAGGCCATTGTAATCAAGCGAACCCGGGCGCACCCAAATTAGAACTATCCCAATCTAGGTAGACCGGCGCGCTCTCCAGAATCCTCATATGCACCATATCCAAGGATACGTCGTACGGCGCAGGTAATTCTGCCGGGGGGAGGAGGGGACTGTCCGCACGTGGCGCGATCACTCATTGCCAGGGAGCTCGCTGCAACTCGCGCGGCGAGCGGATATGCGACCGAGGGGGGTCAAGGGGCACAGTGATAATTCGACTGCCTGGCCGCATGTAGGAGGGGAGGGGAAAGACACAACCGAGGGTCCGAGACGAGGGGCCAAGCATCTATTCTGCCCGACAGGATCCAGTTATCCGCCCTCGCCGCACCATTACAGCAGTAAACACTGTTTTCCTGCCTCATTCGTGATCAATGTTTGCTTTCTTGCATCGATTGAGTTCGGCTTGTCGCCCTCGGCCGAATCCTTCCGCAACCCCCTCCTACCACCAGCATGAACTCGCAGCGATCGCGACATATCCCCCCCCCCCCCCCCCCCCCCTTCCCCCTTCCTGGTCCCTCGGGCGGGCCACAGTGTCCCAGGGCCCATTCCGCGGATGCAGCACCCGGCTGCAATACGTACGATGTACAGTACCCTCCCCGGCGCCGGGCCTCCTTCCTCAAGCCGCTCCCGGGGACCCGATGTCTCGATCGGTTCCAATCCTTCTGTCTTGGTCTTTGAACTTCCCGTCGTCCCGGCACCACATGCCGAACTCCATCAGTCCGCCCAACCTTGGCGGAGATATGCAGCCAAGGCGATCCCTCGTCAATAATACAACCCTCGCCATGCAGAGTCGAGGTAGAAGAGGATGAGCACATACAAAAAGAAAGGGTAAGAGAGAGAGAGAGAGAGAGAGAGAAAAGAAACGATGCCGAGCCCGCCAACCGTGGCCGTGGATCTTGGGACACCCAGCAAGAAATGGCATTCCGAGAATTGCATTGCTGCACACGACCTTCACACGGTTGAGATGGTCCTCAACACGCCCAGAATGGGGCAGGACAGGGGAGTCTCATGGCCGATGGGCTGGAAATACGACCGGTGTAACCTGCCAGGCAAGAACCGAGACAAGCTGCGACCGATCTGCAGACCGAATGTCGAGCTATCATATCCAGTGCCAAACCCCGGCACTGGAGCCTCCTCCTCCTCCTCCTCCTCCTCCTCCATCACCCCATGTCTTGTCACCCCAAACGGTGTATCCATATCCCTGGGATCCCACTCCCAACAATGCAGGACATTATGATGTCCTCACGCCGTCGCCGCATACACTACTCACACACGCCTCCATCGCACCCCCCCTCCCCCAAGAAAAACGAAGCATCACCCACCATCTGAGCCTGCAGACGGGGGATGCAGAGCTCAGACTAACCTCTCCAGATGTCATCCGCAGCAGCACTGACGGTAACACAAAGCCCTAGCGTTAAGCCCGTCTAAGTGCCTGCAGCCGTGGACGGTGACACGCACCAAAGGCGCTTGCATGCGCCTTGTCGCGTCTGTCGCGCATGCAATCTCACTCAACCCCTCCCTCTCTCCCTCTTTCGTGCCCACTTCACCAGCTAGCTCACTAATCTATCTCCCCGACACACACACACACACACACAAACACCGACTGCGCATTCTTCAATGCAATGCACATAAGATTGGCACCTGACTGTACCACCAAGCGCGGCAGCGGTAAATCCCACCACCCACAATCGGTTCCCTCCCACCATCCCCGTCGTTTAAAAGCCCAGTCTCAGTATCCAAAAAAGAAACACTCGTCCCAAAGGGGGTGGTGGAAGGGGGAAGGTCCCCCCCCCATGCAGCAGACTGAGAAGAGCTAACCACTTTCTATCTGCCTCTCTCTCACTCTCTCTCACATCTTTCGCTGCAAGCCTGCAACCCTTTCCCCCGGTAAGTTCATTTTTAGACCCCAACCCACACCACAAGGCAACCACTAAACCCGTCTTGAAGTTCGAAATCTACGACCTGGTCGCTAGCTCCATCTCACTCCCCCACACGACCGCCTCACCTGTCACACACAGAAAAACTCCACCCTAGTCCCCCTTACAGTTTCCCGCCTTGCGGCTATTCCCAAACAAGCGCGTCTCCCCCTCCCTTCCTCATCGCTTATTCTCCCACTTCCGAGCATTCTGGCACTCTGACACGGCCCATCTGCCGCGACGGCCGCGGCAGCGTCTCTCGTCTCGTCTCGTCTCGTCTCCACACCACCCAGTTCGTCCGCCCGCCCGCGCCCGGGCACAGAGGCTAAAAATAAACCTATTCTTAGAAAGCCAAAAACCTTGAATCTCACAAGAGAGGTACCGCACCCCCCCTTTTCTATCAAGGGAAACATCCGCGTGCACCAACCACACAACACCCTTTTTGGTGTTCCTCGCGTACATCATGTCCATCGACCGATTTCGACTCGTCTGCTTTTCCCATGTCTCGCGGAAACATGCCATGCCATGCCATGCCCCGTCCCACCCTGGTTGCATCCCGACCCCCGGTTCCTCTTCTGGTGTCAGCCAGTACCACCGGCCCGTATCTCGGTCTACCTCTCATCCTCTTGGCACCATTCTTTCTTTCTAGGTACCCATCATCCGCTTCGCTACCTGATGCTACCTCAACCCCCCCCCCCCCTCGCACCATCTTCACACTCAACCCTGAGCCTCATTCTCCATTCGAGAATGAGACCCATGCATCCGATCCCCATTTCTGTCCCTTACTCGAACGTTCAGTTAATCAATCCACGCCCACCCCTATCAGCTCGCGGGCCAAACCCGCCACCACTTGTTTCGGATTCCATTTCTTCAACATTGACGACGTGGGGTCTCAATTTCTCCCTCCCCCGTCGTTGTCCTCCTTCTAACTCCCCAATCCCTTCCCCGACAGGAGCCGTCCGTCGTCCGTGCATCCAAAGGCCTCCCGCGCGGCCGTCCCATTCTCCGCCGTACTCGGTCAGAACCTTGAATCACCACAACCGAGCATGCTCATCACCTTCCTCTCGTAATATCCCACCCATTCCAACCCCCCCACGTCCGCCACGTAGAAACCGTCCATTCATTCACACCCCTCCCATCCCCACCTGTTTTCTCTCGTCACAAAACAAAAAAGTTTCCTGGGTCTTGACATGCCCGACGGGGCCGTCTACGGCCCCCAAGCCTCGTAGCTAGCCACCACCACTACCACCCGTCGGCCAATGGCGTGTAAGAGATGCTCTTGCCTGGATGTCGTTGCCTATCGGCCGTCTTCTCTACCGCCGAAGAAGAGGGAGCAGTCGGCCGGAGGAGCGCCGCAACCAAAGCCACCACCTCCCCCTCTCCCCGGTGCCACGTGTGCGCCATCCTCGAAACAAAGTTGCCCCCCACGGCACCCGATCATTTCGTGCGAATCCTTCCAGACGTCTGTCTGCTCGTCGAAACTTATCTCTCCATTCAGTAAAGTGTCTGCGTGATGGGTCGCCGACCCGGGGGGTTCGATTTCAGGTTGCTATTGGTCATCCTCCCCTTGCCTTTCCAATTGGCTCGCCCGCAGCCAAGGTTGACCCGAGTCTGCCTAGGTAGGTAGCCTAACGGCGGCATCTCGACTCATGTTCGATCGAGGCCATTCGTATTTTTATTTTATTTTTTGCCACTCCGATGTTGATAATTTTGAGTTCGATGTTGGACATTGACTACACCATGGGCTTTCCTGGGATTCGTCTATTCAAAGTTTATCGTTTCTAATGCAATGTCTCCCTGGACAGGCCAGGCTACCATAGACCGTCCCTTCCTCTCCAGTGCGACCAGCTCAGTTCCTGCAGGTCTGGTTGTCGTCCTGTCTTTCCTACCCCTCGGTTCCTGACCGGGAGGGTTGGCAGTAATGCCTCGCCCGACTGAGATGCTAGAGGTAGAGTTCTGCTAAAGCGTATTCAATGTCCAGCATCGAAATCAAGCCCAAAGAAAAAATGCAATAAGTCTTCTTCCGTCATTGGAGAGTATCCAGTACTGTCCGCGCTTTTTGCTGTCGCCCGTCACTGCTGTCCTGTGAGGTCTTTTTGATAGAGTGTGGTGATACAAATTAGACGAGAGGAACGAACAAGATTTTGGCTGGAAAGCAGAAAGGAGAAAAACGTTTAGAGTACGCGAAAAAAAAGCAACCATTGAAGAGAAACAAAAAGAAGCAGTAGAGAACCTCGCTTGTCCAGACGATCCTGCCATCCGTCGCATGCACAGGCATGTTCGTGTGCCTATCCCAACCTGAACGCCTGGTATCCTCCCTCGCCAATGCATCGAAGCCCGCCAGTAAAATACAGAAGCCAAAACCGAAACCGTTGCCGAATGCCTGTAGAATGAAAACATGCCGCCGCGTGATGAAACCTCTCCCGACCGGACTGGGGTGGGGAAGAGGAAAAGTGCCTCCAAGGCAGACAGAGAAAGCCGAGGACCCGCCGATGAGAAGTGAAGGCATCACTTGTATGCTTGCGTTCAACCCAACCGTTCGATGCAAAACCCAGTGCCCACGCTATGCAAGTTCAGGTTGAAAAAGAAAAGAGACAGCAAGTGAAAAAGAAAGAAAGCGTAAGGGGGGAAAACGAGCTTGATGAGAAAGAAAGAAAATAGGACGTTGAAATGGTTTCGAAGTCGGAGAGAGACTAGGGGGCCGTAGTCGTGGTGGAAGGTGTCGTTTGTTTTGTGGCGCGCTGGGGTGACAACTGATAGGCCGTAAAAACCGTTTCCGTAGCGTTCGTGATCTCGTCTCTATCTTCGATCACTTCATTGCTGAGCTTCATGGCGGGGCGTGAGAGCGAGATATATTCGAGGATAGCGGGAAAGTGGAGATGGTCGGAGTATGAAGGTGTCCGTGGTGGTCATCGGCCAGATAGTCATCGTATAGTGGATGGTGCAGACGAAGACATCAACCGGTCGTGACCGACAAAGAGTAGAGATAGCTGGGATGTAGGTAGTGTCTGGGAAGTCGCCCTTCCTCTGAAGGAGTAGAGGTAGGCAATCCAGTTGCTCAATTCGAAAAGCTCCAGCGTCGGGAAATGCCATGAACAGCATCCCGTCACTGAAGACAAGACTCTTCACCGGTAGTGGCGGGAGCTCTTGTTCGAGTGGCTGGAATGGTAGCCAGAGTCGGAATACGTGTGTTGTGAGGCGTATTGTCCGTGTCCTTGCGAGTGGGCATGGCATGCGTATCCGACCAAGATTGTTCTCTTCTGAATGCTGTGTCCCGGGCGTCCATAGCCGGCACACCTGTCGATGGCGTGCTGGTAGTAGAGGCACCGGCAAGCAGAGTAAAGCTCGACAATTTGGTAGCACATTGTAACGGTTGGACGGAGTGACTTGGTAGACAAAGGTGTTGATCGATATGAGTGATGGTTGAACAGCTTTTCGGTATAGTGTGCGAGGGGAGACCGGATGGACTTTATCTTCTTCAGGGGAGTGTGTGCGCGCGCGTGTGTGTATGTGTGTAGCTGTGGTTTTTGATAGGGTATCGAGATGAGGGACGACCAGTGAGACTGAAAGTTGCCAAGTCTGGTATGCAAAAAAGCAAGGGGATATGAGGCAGGAAAGAAATAGGAAAGGAAACTCAAGTGAGTGTGATCGTGATGACTTATACGGAAGCAGATAAGGGACAGAGAGATGGGAAGGAGCGAAGGCATCACGGCCTTATAGGTCCCGGCAGCCTGGCAGCCGTCACACAGTAAACAGTTCGCAAAGAAGCGTCCCAGGTCTAAGGCAGCAGTGGACCTTGACAGTGGACAGTGGATGTCATCTGAGTGAGACTAATGACTAAGGCTGCATCTTGTGCATTAGAGCGAAATGCAGACAGAGTACCTGATGGCGCAGGGTAACGACCAGGAAAAGGTGCCTTGCACCTACCATCATGGCCCGGTAAGGCGCAGCAGGGTTGTAAAAAAAGGTGTGAGAAGAGAAAGAGTGAGTGCGAGAGAGGCAGAGGTGAGCAGGCGGAGAGAGGGCGTCAGAGGTCGAAAAACGGGCTGGGAGGGGGCGTGAGTGGGTGGGTGGGCGTGCTAGACAGGGCAACAAAGGTGTGCTGTGGTGTGTGTGTGTGGATGGAGATGGATGGGGGTGATATGCTGGGATGACAGGGAATAAGGTAAGGGTGGTAGTGTACAGAGTAGTGTACAGGCACTGCACATATGCTGCATATGGTGATGGGGAACCGGGTCGGTCAAAAGAGTCATCCTCATCCTTCCCAATCGAACCCGTTTCTCAAAATGGACACTGCCGGCTTTGTCCCCGTACTTTGGGTTGATGAGGTGCAGCAGGGCTGATGCGCGATGGGATGGGACGGGCATGGGTGGGTGGTTGTACGAATGGGAGAGAACCGATGAAACCCAATTGGTTCCGTTCTGCGTTGTGGTCTGGAAGTCGGTGTAGAGGGGGGTGATTTACGCCGAGGGAACGAACGTTCCTGGGAGCAAAAGCACCTAACCTACCTTCGGTAGGCAAGGTAAATGCACAATCACCCTTGCCGTCGTCCGTGTTGCTGCCGATCCAGGCACTGCTCTCTTTTTGTGTCATCTGTCAGGTACTGGGTGCTGATGCCATGCTGATGCTATGCTGATGATGCTGGTACTTCTGTCGCCTTGTCCTGTGGTTGCGCTTGAAGGACGAAACAGAGACGCCTGAGAGAGTCTATTATTGGCTGGCTGATCGCACTGCGCATCGACATCAGCACCGTCGGCAGCAGCAGGCAGGGCAGCGTACAGAACCCAAGATAGCTCCATGTCTTGGACGACGGGGCTGACCCTGCATCTTCGCACCGAGTAAGACCTGAGTTCTTGCGCTTAGCCATATCATACCATAGTATACGGTCATTGCCCTTAGCCGCCCAGGGTTCCCCATGAGTAACATTAAGGTGCGGTTGCACTCAGTTTTGCCATGGCCGAAATTCATAATCAATCGGGGCACAAGCTCAATCGACCGCCATGCTGTGTATTTTCAGAACTCGTCTGTCGCGTCCACAAATGAGAGGGCCGGCTGGACAGGCACCTTCGTCGGAGCAGGGTCCATTAGCGTACGGCTGCGTTTGCTAAAAGAGGCTCGCGAACTGCTCCATAGAATCCGTGCATCCCACAGTGTGGTCACGAACACTCACTCGCTGGATGACCACGGAGCCTTGTCGACTCTGGCAAGATTGAAGAAGCGCATATGCCAGGAGTCTCGGCATCGCGCTTCGTCTGTGCGCCATCAAAGTTGCTATGGGACCCCCAATGATGATCCGTCGCCCGATGAATTTGCCGCCTTTTGAGGCCCGCAACACTCATCGTTGAGAATGAGCCAAAGGACTGTTTTGGGAGCATTCATCTTGAGCAGTTGGGCGCGTTTCCTCTTACAGCACAGCAAGCCAGGGGGGATCCGAATCGCGTGTCAGGTACCGTGCCCGATTCGGCTACTGTTGCACAGGGCTTTCGCTGTGATGGGCTGGCATGCGAGCGGCCGCTTCGGATCCTCGTGGTACAAAAGGCGATCGACCGGTGCCAAGAGCAAAGCGCCGTGTACTGACTGGACAATAAGCGTACACTATACAGAGCAGACCGAGTCGAAGGCAGTCGTCCCTGTCGAGATGCCGATAATAGACGGTCGAAGCATACTAGCTGCAGGTTGCAGGTTGCGGGTCGCAAACACCCTTGGACCACCAAAGTCGGGACTGACGGCAGATGAACGAACGAGAAGACGACCTCGCGCTGACCATGACGGGAAAGGATAGTCATGCGTTAAGGCTGGGTGAGATGACGGCTGCTGCCGACCATGTAGCACGTCGCCAGGGTAAGGCTATGCTGGTCACCAAAGTTGGGTTGAGGTTCCACTGAACCTGGTGGTGGCCTTCATGTCGCCCATTGGCCATCGTACGTGCCCGATCGGTGCTGGTGCTGACAACGGCCGGGAGCTTCTGCATGCGAATGTTCCATGTTCTTCCCATGTTATCGGGAGGATGGTCAGATCAAATGCGCTTAGCAGCATGTCGTCATTGGAGGCCATGTCGAGATCAGACCCGGGCACATGGTGAGCGACGCCGGGCAACCCTCCCGGATCGCTGGGTTCCCGGTGATGTTTGATGAAGAGATGCGATGCGATGTCAGGGGTGGGGAAGAGGAGAGAGGTTCCGATGAGTTGAATGTGGTGAGCATCTCCGAGTCCCGCAGAAGCAAACGCCAACGACGTCTTGGGCGCAACGGCTCCCGACAATCCCCCGTAAAGCGGCCAATGCAGGTTTCACAGAGAATGAAATCTCATTCGACCGATGCAAACGCATGTTTGAGACCATGATCGACGGGTCCTTCCCTCCAAGTCCAAGGCTCCGGTATTGGCCCGGCTTGCTGTCAAAGTTTGAGTGGCAAGGAGACGACAGATAGTGTCTTGGTCAACCTAGGCCACGCTGCGCTGACGATGATCTTCAGGCTAGTTCTCCCATGAGTATCGCCAGGCAGGTTGTTGGTTTCGAATGCTGCGAGGCGGCTCGACACCACCATCGTCAGCACCGTCATGCAATGCAGCTTTCACCGAGATCCGCTGGGACCTCGGGAGTTGACAGTCGCAAGCACGTGCGAAATAGAAAGTTGACTGACACGCGGTGCAGGCCAAGCGTGATATAGTGAGGGAGCCTAGGAGAACGTCGACGAATAGTTGGTGATACTGACAAAGCCCCGAGTGTGAAGGCTGCAAAGTGGCTGTAGGCCAACGTGGGCACCGGGACGCAAGTCAGCGGACGTATTTGGCATCATCATGGAGAAGTGTAAGTGGTTGTGGTAATGCTGCTGCTGCCGCCGGCGGTCCTGGTTGTGACAAGATGCATAGCCGGTGGAGGGAGAGGTGCAGGTCGTGCGGTCGGTGGTGGATGACAGAAACAGATTCGATGTGAGAAAGGGACACTCGATCGGGCCTGGGGCCAGTGGCTGCTCTAGGCGACTGCAGGGATATCCTTGACTCCGAGCTCCAGGTTATGGGAAGGATATTGGATGGGACAGGGAAGAATGAATGAGGGAACCGAGGTAGGTAGGGGGGCAGCACTCCGGTACGTGCCTACTGTACCTACCTAGTAGGCACGATTGAATACCTAGGTATCTAGCAAGAGCTGGGGATGCGGGTTGTCCAAAAAGGGCAAGTTCTTGTGCTTGATTACGAAAGCCTACGCCCGCCAAGGCCGTCAATTGGTTCAATCCGCTGGACCCTGACCGGCATGGCTCTCACGTGCTGTTTTACAGCCCCACTCCAGCCTACACTAAGGTACCTGGGCCAGCAACCTCCGTACCTCCTAATTGTTCACTAGACATAGTGTACCACAGGTGCGAGAGAGAGAGAGAGAGAGAGAGAGGATTTCCCAATGACATCCACACAAACCCTTTCCTGCATTGCGACCTTTTACAATTCGTCCACCTGCAGCGTGTCGACTGGGATTTGGCTATGGCGGTGCCGAAATTCGATGCGTCACACACGATATCGTTCCCGTGATAAAATAACGGCCGGCTTTTGTCGCGATGCGGGCCCCAGGCCTCCGCATCGCTTTTGCTAGTCGGCACCCCACCCACCCTCACTCATTCAGGCAGTCCACTACAGGTATAGCAGACGATGGTCCGCTGTCAAGTCGTCCCATCCATCGTCCATTCCACGGTACCTATCTTGGGGTGTGGCCTACGACCTCAGCCCGGTACGTTCCAAGATTGTGTCACGGTCGATGAATTGGAGGCCGCAGCCAGACGGGCCTTTGTAACCGGCTGTTGATGGAGGCGCCCAGGAACGGATCCAGGAACCCGTTCAAGACGACGGTCAAGTGGATTCGGTAGAGCCTCGTCACCAGCGCTCTCAACCAACAAGTACCTCGCATTCGCGGTACTGCGCTGCACCATCAATGCAAGGCCAACACAGGTCCTCCACTGTCGCGTTGGGGCCGACGCATCTCGTGCAAGACGGGCCCGATACAAGACCTGCGTGCATCTCGTGCAATACGGGCCCGATACAAGACCTGCGTCAAAAGTCCTGCCGTACGTTGTACCCAGGTTGCCGCAGCACCTTACCTAAAAAAGTCATGACACTCGCGCGCGGCCACTTCTTCGTGTAACCCTAACTCTCGACTTGACCTTGACAAGCCTAAGACGACTCCTTTGGCAGCCTGCTCTCACCAAAGGCCATCATATCTACCAAGACATGTCTACGCCTGTCACATTCGGGGCACCATGACTTGGACCGGGTAGATGCGGTGCATCCATGCGTGCGCGTCCTCCGGTGCCCGACAATAATGGATCGATGCGACCTGTCTCAGTATGCCGCCGTACCCGTGGCTCCGACTGTCCGCCGGGGCCCCATCTGCGGAACCGAGCGGAGAGGTGGGCGTTGCAGAATGACACTGACAGGCCACTGACTGGGGACGGCCATTTTTCCATTTCTCTTTCCGTCTTTTCACTACGTTCTGCATCCGCGACGGGATTCGACTGCAGGGCTACCTTGACCTATCTAGCGAGCGGTACCCTCGATAGCGTGGATTCCTCGCAAAGAAACATCCAGGCTGTGCGCCCTCATATTCGGAGAATATCGGCATCCTTATCCATCTGCGGAAGCGTCGAGCAGGGCCACGGAACAGGCGGGCAGCTTACCATCACCATGCACCTCGAATGACTTCATCTCGTTAACGGACGCTCAAGGCATCAGCCTCGTCAAGTCAATTCAACACGCACGCACGCGTTTCACTCTTGCGAGGGATAGTCGCTGGGTGCAAGGGTACATTGTCTTACAGGGAGCGCAAGCGATTGGATGACGACCGAAAGCAGAGACATGCTCCTCAACCTGCCACTGGACGTCATCCATCCATCGGCCGCACACTCTCGAGATGATGACCCTTGCCCCCTTAGCTCCAGCACAGCCTCGCAGTCAGCAAGCCACCAAGGGCTCAACCACATCACCGAGACCAGGGCCAGCAAGGCAAACATGACAAGCAGGGCCTCCTCCTCCCATCACGGTGGCATCGATAGTGGTAGGTCCACATAATCCACCGCTCAACGCCGTTACCCCGTCCTTCTCACCACGTCTTGGCCGGAGTCGCCGTCGGTCTTGTGTGGGTCTTCCTGCTCGACATTTCCACACTTCTGCGCATGCGACTACCGCCATGCCGCCCGAACCACCGCGGACGTCGGCGATTCTCCCTACTGTATTCGTACCTACTGACCTTTCCACACAAGCGAGAACATGCAGTCGTGTCCCCGGATGCCTGTCTGGTCGGCCTGAAATCTCACCGCTCACCATCTTTCCACCGCGAATGTACTCTACTACGTCCTTCATCTTACGAATGACTCCAATCCGCGTAGACGCCCAACCGTCATCGGTATCAGTGGACGCACCTATAAACCCTCACTTTCGCTAAACGCCCCGGTCACGATCAGTGGCCGGTGACTTGCCGTCATTCGCCTGACCCTAAGCCGTATTTCTAATGTTCCAGAGTCTTGTTTCACCCCTCCCCAGCCCCATAACCGTTCCTTCGTTGGTCCCTGATCGTGTCCCAGAATCGCCCGCCGCCGTTGTTGAAACTTGACGCCAAATGAAGGCTAGTGTCGAGTTGTGCTGAACCACACTTGGGCTTGGCTCCGTGTCCCCAGCCACGCCCCGCTTCCAAATCCGTTGTACTCGGCCGATGCTGCCCTTCAACGGCTCCCGTACCGTCCCAACTTGGCTCTACTTCCTGTCACGCTAACCGTGCGACCTCCCGCAAAACAAATCCGACGAACGTCTGACCTCATTAGGCCCCCGTTAAAAAAGTCCCCGAGTTGTGCCGCAACTTACTTCCTGCTCTCACACATATGTCTCAGCTCCGCCGTTGGCCTCTTCCCGCGGCCCCAAATCCCTGGTCCCAAAGGGGAGAGATCCTGTATTCGTCGGATGCCTGTTGTGCCAATAGCCAATTGAGTTTCGTCGATCTAGTAACAGCAGCGGAAGTACCGGTAGCACCCGCGACGGAGTCATATCTGACTCCTTCGCCTTGGACCTCTATATTGAAATAAGCCACCGCGGTGGCAAAGGTGAGGCTCAACGAGATCGGGACCGCCCCAACCATGCCTCAGCTCCGTCAAAGGCCCCCGGGCGTTTAACGAGCTTGCTCCTTCGGGCGCTGCATCACAAGCAAGTCACCTCTGCTTCGCTTGGTCTTGAACACGTCCAAGCTTTGACATGCCGATCATGAACATCCGCGCGGATCCCGCGGATCCATGGGGTCGGATGGCAAACACCCGCCCGTCTTTGAAACCGAATCCTGCGAGGCATACTGCGCTTCGAGTCTCCACTCGTTTTGCCGCGCAGCTGTCCGCGAGCCTAGACATGTTCTCATTCTCTCGTCGAAGATTGGCACAATCCCTCCCCCCACTGTCGGTTCTCTGCCGCGAGAAAGTGAACGAAGAATAAGTCCATTTTCAATGTGGTGTTCGAGCGCCATACCGACATGCGAGGTCAAAGTCAGAAAGAGCGGTAACCCGCCCAAACACAGAGCGAATGCCGATTTCAAGCGCGCATCTGCTCCACAGTCAAGGGTCTCTTTCAGCTTGGCTAGGATATGCCCTTGACGTTGCTACATATCCCACCATGCTGTCTAAAGCAGTACACATGCAGAACGAGCCATATTCTCCCCGAGAGGAGAGGTCCCGCGTCGTGTGTCAGGGGGTCGCGGGAAATGGGGGGATTTGGGAATTGACTCGACTGCCTTCCCACTCATGTTTCTCTCCCTACAATTTCCCGGTAGACCAACGAACGTGACCGATGACCATCCGCGCTAAGAGGGAAAACATACGTTATTGAGTCGTGAACCACTCGCAAGTCCCCTGCCTGGCAGACACCACGGAAAGGCCTACGGAGGAGTCAGGAAAAAGAGGGTTAGTGACTGAATGAGTGAGTGAGTGTGAGTGTGTGTGTGTGTGTGTGTGTGTGTGTATGGCAAACACAATCAGAAGCCTCGATAAATCTTACAACCTGGGATACGCCACTTAGATCCCGTTGCATCTCTCACGCCGTTTCTGCTTCCTCTTTTCCAGCGTCTCATCACTCGTCTCGTTCCGTCTTATCCCAAGAGGCCGTGACCCCCCGACAAAGGGACCGCGGCGTATCTCTCTCTGCCCCTAGCCAAAGGCTGGGGTCCGAGAGGGGAGGGGGGTGAGCATGTAATGGGTGTCTGACCTCCGAAGAGGGCCATGGAGGCCTCGACCACCCGTTTGGTTACAGCAGGCGTTCCGGCTGGTAACTGGTGATTGGTCCTGGGATTGGTACAGTAGCTCAACTGGCCCCCATGTCGTGCTCTCTCTCTCTCTCTCTCTGACATCATATCGTGGACTGCGGTCCAGAAACAAACATCGTTGCTGCCTGGGGCTGTCGGTCCGGCGTATTGTAGTCGACGATAAAAAGACAAGAAAAAAAAACACACTCGATTAAAATAAAATAAAAGAGGAGAAAACGCACGCCTCATCGTCGTACGCCGTAGGCGCGCATGGTCGAACTCTCTTCGAATACGGGACCCGATGAACACAAGCTCTTGTGAGGTTTTTTTTGTTTCTACTTCTCTTCTTTTTCTTTCTTCTTCTTCTTCTTCTTCTAGGACCCCAACCACGAGGACCGCATATCGCGAGCCCGGCCGGCCCACATTGTCTTGCATTTGAGCCGTCTACCGTGTCCATCCCGACATCCAGCTTGCCATCGGCTACATGTCGCTGCTGCCTCGCCTCTTCTTCACCTTCTCCCAAACCGCCTGTCACAACGCGCCTCCCTCAGTCTGCAGCATTCGTTTCAAGACCATTCGTCATTATTAATATACATATCTTTGCCTCTGCCCCTGGCTTTTCACAGCCTAGGTAACGATGGGTCGCCCCTAGCTGGCCTTCTCAGGTATCGGCGCTGCCTCAACCGCCCTCCTCACTGGACAGGTAGACCCGTGTCGCTAGACAGAAGCGTCCACCCCCTCCTTTGCTCTTCTTCCTCTACAGGTCTAAGCTCCACGTCTGTATATAGATGGGTAGAAGAGGGGTGTTCTGTGGGGAAAACGAAAAAAGTAGCGGTTGATTGACCAAAACAGCGCATCTGCCGACAGCACCGAATTTGCGCTCATCATGAAGAAAACTGTCCCGCCATGCCCAAATCTGACTCCTTTCCTCCCGGATGTGACTCTCGTGCTGGGTATTCCGTCACTGCATTCAAGCGTGGTTCATGCCGCAGGAACATTTTCGCTACTCGTCAGGGATGTAGCGTTAAGAGGGGATAAAAAACAAATAAAAGCAATCAACTACCCAATGATTTGCAAACCGTCTCACCAACCATCGACTCAGCCCATTGTCTACCGTTCCGTCATAAGTTGCCTGTGGGCCGCTCACAGTCCTCTTCGGCTCATAGCCGCGGTGGCTCCGGCGGAAGCCAAGTCTTGTTTGGCGCTGACCGTCCTAATTGCAGCGCGGGGGAGACTGCTGGTACCCGCTGTGACACCGCCTTGGCCGGTGCTGGTCCGTTTGGCTGTGGCTACATGGACTGTCCCACTGGTAGCCACAGAGGGTCTGCGAGATGATGCCCCCGAAACGGGCTTGTGAGGGCTTGCACCACTGACGTCTCTCGATCGAATGCCGTTCTTAATACCGGCGGCCGGAGGTTCGGGAAGAGGTCGCGGTGCAGCGACGGTGTGACGTTTGACCGGCGACGCGTCACGAGTGGCCGAGACTCGTGGCAAAGGAGCAGTCACCTTCTTACCACTGACAAATTCGTGGTGGATGGCCTCCTCAGGCTTCAGGCGCCTGTCGGGGTCCCAGCGCAGACACTTTGCGAGGAAATCAAGGAATGCCTCATCGTCGCACTTAAGGGCTTGCTGCAGTGTCTTGGAGGACGGACGGCGCCTGCGACCCTTGGAGGATACCGTAAGGCGCGGCTTGCCCATCGAGTCGAAGAATAGCTTCTTGCGGGTGCTCTTCTCGATAAGATGCTTCTCCGGGGGGCCAAACACCTCCATAATGCAAGCCAGTTGCTCTTGCTCGTTCTCTCCAGGGAAAATGGGCACTCCCGTGTAGAGCTCGGCAAGAATACATCCTAGACTCCACATGTCAATGGGCATACCGTACGTCATGCCGAGGATAACTTCGGGCGATCGGTAGAATCGTGACTGGATGTAGGTGTACACCTTCTCGTTCTCGAAACAGCTTGAGCCGAAGTCAATGACCTTGATCTCCGAATGCAGCGGGTGCCGAAGCAGTATGTTTTCGGGCTTGAGATCGCAGTGGATGACCTTGTGTTGCTTCAACAGGTTCAGTGAGCTCAGCATCTGCTTGGTGAAACGGCGAATGAGCTTCAAAGAAAACCCGCGGAAGGCGTTTGCTTTGATGAATTCGTAAAGGTTCATGTCCAGGAGCTCGGTCGAAATGCACAGGTGCCCTCGGAAGTAAAAGCTGTGGGTGAAGTTGACCATGCTATGTCGGTTTTTGGGGTCCTACAAAACTGTCAGCGAATGAAGCACGGAGAAAGGACGCTGTATTCGTTGCTCACCCATTCGCGAAGCTTTTGCAGGATGTTGACTTCGACAAGAGCTTGCTGATGAAACCTTTTCTTGTTGCGAATGATCTTGACAGCCACAAGCACACCTGTCTTGTGGTCAATGCACCGGACAACCTGTCCGAAACTTCCCTTTCCGAGTATGTCGATGATTTCGTATCGGTACGCGAGATGGTCCCCGGGAACTATCGTGTAGTCTCCGCGTTCGTCGTCGTAGCCAAAATTGGGGGCATCAGACTGAAGGTCACCAATCACCTTGCGGGCGTTTTGTGTCCCGCAAAAGTAGATATCATTGTAGTCGACAATCTCACCGCGCTCGTAAATGTTGAGCATGGCAATCCGAATTGCTTCCTGAGCCCCGACCCGTTCCTTTGGCGTCGCGCGCTTCCTTAGGGCGTCGAGCGTCCTAGCCGCGATCTCCGTCTCCTTCCGTCTCGAGCCCATCTTCTTCATTTCGTCCTCAGCAACCAAATCGTCCTTGTCGAGCTCGGCCGTCCACGGGTCATGTTGGCGCATAGTAGTCGTCGAAGCCTTCGGACGTAAAATCTTTTGCATGACGGACGGGTTGTGAGGGTGGGAGTCGCTAGGGGTCTTTGGGACGGAGGCTGAGGTCCAATTCTCACTCTTGGTTCTGTCATGGCCGAGACTCGCGGCCGAGCTCTTCCTCCTCCGTGATTCGAGATACGAGTTGTTAGCCTTCACTGACGGGCTCGGGCTATTCTTGGCCGAGCTCAGGTTGCCAACTGTCGCAGAAATAGGCAACCGAGGCGGTGGCATTTGTTCTTTGCTGATGCTGCGTTCCACCACCTTTTCCGAAGCGTTGGCCTTGGAATCGCTCTTGGATGTGTTTCGCTTCCACGACAAGCTCAGCTTCCTACGCAGAGAGCTCATTGAGGACGGAGTGGGCGGCTCTTCCGGGTCGGAGACCGGTGGCGTGGGAGACTTTCCCTTGACAGCCCGTTGGGCACGCGGACCAGAAGGCTTCAGATGAGGCTTCACTTCGAGGGGTTCTGTGGTGCTTCCCAGGTCGCCCGTCTGCGACCTCTTCAAGAAAGCGGGGTCCGCGCCTGGCTTGGGCACGGAGGAGGATAGGAACGGAGACACGCTAGGCTTTCTGGTCGGCTTGAACGGAACCGGTACTGGTACTGCCGCGAACGACTCGGAGGAGCTGGTACCTTCGGCGCCAGATGCACTGTCGAGCCGGGTGTGGTACACAGTGCTGTTGCTTCGCAGGTTTGGCACGTCGGACTTTTCGTCGGTTCGGTTTCTTGAGAAGAAAGAGCTCTTCGACGCGGTCATGGGAGTGGTCGGCGTCTTTGCAATGATGCGCGATGGAGGTGGGCTCAGGTTTCTGTCGGGACCATTTTGACCCAGCGCTGCGATTTTCGCGCTTGTGGAAGGGTTCAGCGGGCCAACAGTAATTGGAGGCAATCGCACGGGCTGGGGATTCCTTCTCGATTGAGATGATGCATTCCCCTTCTTTTCGGCGTCCAGGGCGGCCGCATTCGTCGACTTTCGGGTACTAGCCTTTCGGGACACCGTGACAGCAGGTTCGGGGAGCGAAGGGATGGAGAAGCTGCCAGTCGAGTTACTATTGATGCTGCTAGCGTCGGCTGCGAGATTGGCTTTCCGCTTGTCCAAAAACGACGCCTCTGTGGCCGAATGCTGTGGTGACTCGTACGCTTTCGGAATAGCAGGCACAGGCGGAACCTCCTCCTCGTCTTCGGCGGAATGGGAGTTATGATTATGCGTAGTTGATGACTTTGGTGCCGGTAGCCGCGACGCAGCTCCCGTGGCAGGGACTCGGGGTTGGATGGAGCCTGTCGAGGTTCGAACGGTATTGAAACTGTTGGTCGAGGTGATAGAGAGGCCAGAGCTGTAAGATTTTCTGTTGATGTCGGGGGTCGTTCGGGACGAAGACGGTGTGGCAGACGCCTTTCGCGGTATCATGGACGGCGATCTGGAGTGCTCTCGATGCTCTCGATGCTCGAGCGGCGGAGGAGGCGGCGCGTTGGCCGCCTGGTTGAGACTCGGAGGTTGGTGCATGGACATGCGCTTCATTCTCCGTGTGTCTGTAGGACTGATGGTCCTGGCACCCAGTCCGCTTGCGTGCGATGCGTGCGGCATTCCGGGCATGACGGACTGCCTTCTTGACTGCGTCGAGCCGCTGTTGTTTCCTTTGCTACCACCTCGAGGGGATCGTGGGGAAATGGTCGAGAGGCGAGTGCTGTCTGGCGTCGACAGATTGGCGGTGTTGGCCCGGGGGAGCGGTTGATGCATCGATTTAGCTTTGGTGGCTCTGCTGTTGGCGAGGTTCCGTGGGGTCTCGAAGCCAACGCCAGCACCGGCATCAATCGAGGCCCGAGTCAAATCGGCTGCACCGCCAGTGTTAGCCATTAGACTCGGCCTTCTCCGCTGCGCAGTACGACTGCCAAAGTCCGTCTCAACGACACCGGAACCAATAGACTTCCTGGGGGGTTTTGCAATGTTGGTATTAGATACTGGGGGATAATGGCTCTGCCTCCGAGGTCTCGCAGACGAGAGGCCCGTGGATGCATCTGCAACAGACGAAGGCCCAGAAGCAGTGGACGAAATGCTCGGTTGCCTGCTGGAGGTGCCGGGCCGCCCCAGAATGGAACCAGATCTCCCCGTCCGCGTGACAGGAGGAGGGATGCCGCCGCGCGCGGATGAGCCATTCTGAGCGGCGTTTGAAGCCCCCGCCATCTTGTCGGTCGTGCTCCCAACGTCCAGAGTGGTGCCTTGCCCGGTGGGTATCGCAAACTGGGTCAATTTGAAATCGTTGGAGGCGGACTCGAGACTGCTCTGGAGGTCGTCGAAACTGACCGAAGGCAGAAAATCGTAAGAAGTTGCCGGGTCTCCTACTTCATTCGTAGCGCCATTCCGACCGAAAGAAAAGAGAGAAGGGTTGTTGGCCGAAGAAGCACTGAGCATTGGAGCGCTGGCGAGAGAGCCCTTTGAGGGAGAGTCGGTTCTCGAGTCTGGGATTCCCCTATTACTGCGGGCAGCCGACGGGTTAGCGCAAGTAATTGTCCAGGGATGCATGGGGCAGTAAACAATGAGGACGGAGAAGAGGAGCAGAGCGGCAGGGAAACAAAAGAGAAGGGTATGCATACAGTCTGGTCGGGGACTGGTTCGCCGGTCGCGGGCCAGCAGGTATTCTATGCTCCCTTATCATGTGTACGCGATGCCACGGCCTACGCGCAGGTCATGCGAGCGTTGGATGCGGGATGGCGTAGAGGCGAGGGCGAGGGATTGTGCCGCCGAAACGTGACGAGACGGGGTGCCGACTCGAGCTGAGTCGAATCGAATCGGGTCGGGTTCAACACCAAGGCGATGGAGGGTTATTTCGCGGTGCGGGCAACCTCAGTCCTGTCAGGGAGCTGAGAGCATTGAAGCAGCTACCTCATTCCGGGACGACAGATGATGGAAAGGGCGGATGAATGGGGTATCGCTGGTGTCGAGTTGACAAAAGGGAACGGAATTGAAGATGCGAAAATAGCGTCGTCAGAGGGAGGCGGGCAGGGGAGGCGGAACCACCAGCTTTGGCCTGCAGCGAGATGGCAGGATGGGTAAGAGTGAGGTTAGACAGGGCCGGTGCAGACGACAGACGACGGACGGCGACGACAACGACGACGATTAGGACTGGGACTGGCTCTGGCTCTGGCTCTGGCTCTGGCTCTGGCTTCTAGGTAGTTCCCATGCGATGGGTTGTTTTTGTTTGAAAAGGAAGGACCCGCCGCTTGTCAATGTATGGGTAGGCAGGTCACGACCAGACCAGGGTGGTGGAGCGTGCTCTGGGATGGATGGAGCAGCAACTGGAGCCTTTCTCTCCCTTTTCCTCTCCTCGTCTCTACCTACCTAACTAAATCTTGGCTTTTCCCGGCCTCTACTGCATTTCTTCCGACTGTTGCATGTTGGAGCCCCGTAAATAAATAGAAAAGTGTGCGAGAACGAGATTCAGAAGCATGCACCCAGGCTGAGGAGAGACGGACAGAAATTGACTGTCAATCAGGTTGGATGCGGGCGGGAGGAGAAGGGCTCCTGGAGCAGGTCGGAACTCACTCCTCTCCTAGGTACCTAAGGTACGAATAGTTATCCGCAGGAAGGGGTCAGGCCGCCGGGTCAAGCAGAGGTGTCCGTAACCAATATCTGTACTCACCTGCTTTGCTGCTAATGTGCGACACAGAGGCGCGAAACCAATGTACGCAACGGCAACTTAGGCAGGACAAGATGACCAGGTCCCTGACTCCTTGGTTGGGATCTGCTCTGTGCCTATTATGAGGCGCTATGGTAGCGCATTGGCAGTACGAATACGTAGCAGCAATCGAGGAGGTGGTCTCCAGTAAGTTCACCTGCGAGGTAAGGGACGGTTCAGAGCACACACCACACTGCATGCGCTACAGCTGCAGGAAGGCCCTTTCTGGTGGACTAGGCAATTGACCGGGGGGGCAGGGGGGTGAGAGAGAGAGAGAGTGAGAGAAAAATAAGAAGAAAAAAAGGCGGCGGCGGGTGACGGTTGCTCATGGGTCATTGGGTGGGTGGGAAAAAGGGTGGTGGTCGGTGCAGTGGTGCCCGCCAGCGGCCCCTCACTCGCATTTTGGAAAGAGCAGACGGGAACGAAGGGGCGGGGGGGAGGAACTTAGGAAGGGGGAGGGAGAGGTCGGGTACTGGTCTAGCAGGGATCACCCTTTGTTTGCACGAGCTCTGGAAGGAAAGAGAACAGAAACTGAACGGGTCGCCTCCTGAGGCCTTCACCTACTTCGCACATACCAATACATACCTAGGCGACAGGAAGGCAAGGGACGGATGCCTTGTACCTCACACCGCATATGCTCGTCAACCCTCTCTCGACCGCCGTCAGGTCGGTGTGATGATTGATGATATGGAACCCGTCAAATAGCGTGTTTTGCCCCTCTCCTATTCCCCTCCTTTGGTCGAATAGCCGCTAACACAAACCTCTCTCCATCTCCAAAATGAGGCAAATCTTATGGAGCGGGCGGGTATTATCAAAATTCAATCCATCGCCATCTCCCACATTGCACCACCACCTCGCACGCACTCTCACGGCCAGGATCCCCAATGGCCTGCCCCGGTGCCCCCTTCCCTCCCTTGGTGTCCTCACCATGACTCCAACTTGACCAGGCCTCAGGGCTCGGGCAGGGTCCCGCCCGCCTTGAGAGCCCGGACAGAGTGATGAATGAATCAATGATTCAATCTCGAGTTGCGTTCGCGACCTTCTCCTCAACCGTTCTCTTCCGCTCCACAGAACACAGTACTCCAAGACTCCAACCATCGGCATCGTATCCGTTGACCGACCTTCGCATGCCTTACCGCCTGCGGGACCTGGCCGTCTTCTAATCAGAGATGATGCGCCCGGCCAGCAGCAGCATCGACACGCACGGCACGGCATGGCATCGCATCGCACGAGCATACGAATACATACATACATACATACAGAGGTACATATTCGTACAGTCATCCCATCTGGTGGTGCCTCTGGCTTCCACCATCCATTCGCGCGACCTGAGGCTGCGAACCGTTGCAAGTCTCGGGTGTCTGCAGCTTCCAACGCGTGTGCGTTGTGCCCGTCCGCAGTCAGTCTGACCTCGTCTGTTCAATCACCGTCCAAACCATATGGCGACTCGTCCCAAATGGGGACGACGTTGGGAAGCTTCCGTGGTCCGAAGCCGTCACTCAATGAGTCGCGCCTGTTGGCGATGGCCATGGTTATAACCGCGGCTCGCGGTTCCTGCTCCGGACGGAACGTCCAGCGGCTCATAAATCATTGGGATAGCCTACGAATACACATGGATCGGTAAAGTGAGGCAGAGGAGAAGAGATAGAAAATCGAATTCGTCCCTGCGTCAATGCGGGACCTTTTGTTGTCTTCGTCGCCGCATCAACCAAGACGAAGACCCTGGAAACCTGCATGGGGTATGGGTCAAGTGTCTCAACACCCAAAGCAAGATGCCCATCTGTCCAGTGGGAGCTGGCAAAACGGTCTGCTAGCCAGGGATAGAATGCATGGGGGCCATCCCCCCCCCCCCCAAAATCTGCATTCCTCTCAGCCCCTCAACTTTCAGAACGAGACCAACCAGCAAACCCTCGTGCAGACACCTGTCATGCAAGTTAGCCGTGCTGCTGCTGCAGATGTGCCGAGGGAATGTGGTAGCAGTGACACCATCTCTCGATTCCGGGGACGACCGTTGATACTGTGTACATGCGAGATTCGGCCCTGTTGTTCGTTGTCTTTAGCATCAAGTAATGAACTTGCGGCTGCCAACTGCCAAGAAGCCAGCTTGTTTGTCCGCTCCCATCGGTGATTGTTGCAGTTGCAGCAATTGCAGATTTTTGCTCACAACCAAAGAATCACTTCTCACTTATTGATACCGTCCGGGGCGATTGGCCGACCTGGCAGCCCAACCGAGTAGAAGCGAAGCGAAGCGTTGGCATTGACGATTCCATTCGCCCTGCGTTGTGGAGCTCAATGAGAGAGAGAGAAGACTCCTATCCAGTCGTCCCCCTCTTATCTCTGTTCACTTGGCTACTGCACAAGCTACCTCTATGCCCAACGCCGTACGAGTTTTCCGGCTCGACTTCGCCGCATCGGAGGCGAGCGGTGCGGCGTCTGACTTGGGTTGGCATTTGAGCCTGGGCAAAGCCAAGGGATGCCTACTTTCTTTCTAGCGCGGACTCGGTATAGCTCTCTCTGTCCTATTTCGCTGTTCAAAGATTGTTGTGTCTGACCACGCTATTCCGGTCTCTTTGTCGCAAATGCAAGCAGTCACACGTGGGGGGCAACGGCAAGCACTGACCAGCAGAGGCGACCAAAGCGCCGGCCGCAATTTCCCATGCCGTGCTGGTTTTGGTTTATGGTGGTTGTCTCCCTCCGACCTCGACGATTCGTCAGTACTCGGCTGGCGGCAATGGCCAACTTTGGGGGTCACTTTGATCAGAGATGACTGATTTCTAGCTTTCGCTGGCATGCCCTTATGAAAGGTCAATGTTTCGCACGAGACAGTATTTGAAAACTTGACAGCCTTGACAGACGGAGAATGACCTCCTAGCTCCCGAAGATGAAACAGCTGGCGGCAGTCTCCCAAGGACCAGGCAGGTCCATCCATCGTCCCAATTGAGTTCGGACAGCACGAAGACCTGGAGTCTCTGTACACAGTAGTTTCTCGACATGGACCGACCGACTTTTGCGCCGCAAGTTGTGCCGTCCTGCCAAAGATCTTGTCGTTGCTTTCTCCCCTCTGATTCGTTAGCCACGTCCATCCCGTGTTAGAGTCCAGTCGACGGTTTCCCCTGGGCCTACCGAGCCGGAAACCCCCAAGGGAAGCCGCCTAACCGGGTTCGTGGAGGCGGAGACGGCGACGGATACAGGGGGGAGGAATATGCACATTACAGAAGAAGAAAGCGGGCTGCTGCTGGTCATCGCGACTAGTTTCCCATTGACTGGAATTGGGGTTTCATGATGCGGGATGCTGAACCGCTTCCGATTTGTGGTGCGGTCGCGAAGAAACGACGGACAGCATGTGTGTCTTGTGGCAGGTGCTGACTGGGCGCATGTGATGTATGTCCACCCGGCACCCGCTGTGCCTTAGCTGGCACAGGCATCACCTCACGAGGGGTGGGGGGACCTGCTGCCAAAGTCGAGCCCGGCACTCCCCAGACTGCTGCGATCCAAATCACATGCAGCTTGGGTAGAGGGGGAGGGGCTTCCACCAGCCGTGCAGCGCCAATGACATGCATGCTCCATACCTACCTCACAGCTTACCTCACACAGGATGCCTGCACTGCGTCGCACATTGTCCTCGCAAACATCAAGAAAGGGCACCTGAGCTCTCGAACAAATACACGGCTTACATCTCACGACTCTTGTAAGCTTCGACACCTGCGAGAGAAAGTGCTTCGTTAAAGCCCGTAAGCACCGCACCGCAACGCCAGGCGACTGTTAGCCAAAAACAATGACGTGACCCTCGACACGCCGACATCCGAGCAAACGAAACAAACGCCGGCGCATCCCGTCTTATCCGTCACACCACCGCGCCCAACACACTAACCACTACCACACTTCTGCACTCAGAGTCAACGAACGTCAACCATGGATGAGTACATGACTGACCACTTCATGACCCGCGACGATGTCTCCGATCATCAGCAGCCTCAGCCGCAGCCGCCTCCGACCGTTGTGGTTGACGAGTGGCCGCACGACTCTGACGTCAGCGAGACCTCTCCGTCAAAGAAGTCGCCCAGCGGCCTGCGCTCGCGCATCGCCAACAACCTGAGCAAGAAGACCAGCATTCAGGACCGCCTCGTGGAGAAGTCAGTACCTGCAGAGTTCCGTCAATCACGACAACTCATCAAAGACACTGACCGTCATTCCCTCCAGACTCTTACAGCAGGTCATCCCCGAGAGCTCCGATGGCCTCACCGGCGGCGATGATGCCCTGGCACCGGGTTTCCCCTCGGACAAGACCTCTGCCTTCTCCCAGCGGCCCAACTTCAACATTACGACCATGTCCAATAACTTCCGCCGCTTCAACGCCCGTATCGGCGTCATGTTCAAGTTCCAGGCCCGCGTCGCCCGCCTCCTCAGCTGGCGCCAACCGACTCACACCCTCTCCCTTCTCGCCGTCTACACTTTCGTCTGCCTCGACCCCTACCTCCTCACCGTGGTCCCCCTTGCCGGCTTCCTGTTGGCTGTCTTCATCCCCTCGTTCCTCGCCCGCCACCCCGCCCCGCCTTCGGGTACCCTGTCCTCGGAGCAGTCCATCGGCTACTCCCCGAAAGGCCCACCCCTCGCCCCGGCCCGGACGGTGAAGCCCGTCAAGGAGCTCAGCAAAGACTTCTTCCGCAACATGCGCGATCTCCAGAACTGCATGGACGACTTCTGCGTCGCTCACGACGGCGTCGTCAGCACCGTCCTCCCCATCACCAACTTCTCCAACGAGGCACTCTCCTCCGCCCTCTTCCTCGCCCTGACCGTAACCACCGTCCTGATGACGACCTTCGCCTCCCTCCTACCCTGGCGCCAGATCGCCCTCGTTGCCGGATGGGGCCTCATCCTCTCGGGTCACCCGGCCATCGCTCCACTCCTGACGCACACCCACGACACCCACGTCGCGCCGCACGAGGCCCGCGCCCGCTCGCGCCTCGATGCCTGGATTGCCGACGACATCATCCTCGACTCGGCCCCGGAGACGCGCGAGGTCGAGATCTTCGAACTTCAGCGCGCTTCCCACGACGAGTGGGAGCCCTGGCTCTTCTCCCCGTCCCCTTACGACCCTCTCTCCCAGCCGCGCATTGCCGGCGACCGCCCACGCGGCACCCGCTTCTTCGAGGATGTCCTGCCGCCGGACGGCTGGGTCTGGTCCGAGAAGAAGTGGGCGCTCGACCTGTGGAGCAGGGAGTGGGTCGAGGAGCGCATCATAACAGGCGTCGAGGTCGAGACTGAGGGCGAGCGCTGGGTGTACGACATGTACGACGAGAACGGCGCCTTCCAGGGCGGCGTCGGCGTCATGGACTCGCCGACCACGAGTAAGGGCAAGTCAAGGGTGGCCAAGACGCCGACGCCCAGCTGGGAGGAGGGCGAGGACGGCACGGGCCAGAGGGGTGAGTGGAGGAGACGACGTTGGGTGCGCCTCGTCAAGAGGAGGGCCACGACGAGCTCTGCTTGATGGCGTGGTGGCCGTGGAGGTCGTGTTTGTAATATAGTAATGAGAAATGACATGAGCACGATGAAATCCTTGATCACCTCGCTTTTGCTTCTGTGCGTTCCTCTTGCCCCCACGGCACATTTCCATCCCCCGCTAGGCAGGTCCAAACATCTCATTTTTGATGATGTACCTGTGTAGCGGCGGGTACACACTACCGGGAACACCAGGGGACATTCGTACATGTACGGAGCACGCGTGCTCAAACCTCCGCGGGGATTCTCTACCAATTTCCTACCCCTACCGAGCACCATGCTCGCCCCTTATTCACGGGGATCGGCCTCACAGGCTGGGACCATGGATAGCAACAGCGGCATCATCATGAAATACGTTCTCTTTTGTCATTTGAAGTTCCGGATCACCTAGCCTTCGGGGCATGTGTGTCCGTGATTTCGATCTCTGTAGCTCTCTAACACACATACACAAAGTGTCTAGATGCAACCATCCGCCGTGTCACCAAGCGGACATGCAAGGTGAAGATAAAGTGCCCGTCGTTCCGCTCCCAGGGAAAGAAAAGAGGGAAAGAAAAGAGCTCTTGCTCGTGATCGTCGTTGTCAATAATCCTCCCTTGTCCAAAGCGCGCTTTCTTGATATGAACTCTCCCCTTTCCCAAAATTCTCTAAATCGGCCTTTTTGACCCTGCTTGGGGGTATGATTTCGTTCCGCCTAACGCAAAAAAACATAATTGCTCATTCCACCAAGAAATAAAAGAAGAAGGAAATGTCATCATGAAGTCGTTCGGTCGACAAGGGCCATCTTGTCCAGGATCGCGTGCGCGCCCTTGGTGAGACCACGGCCTTCGTCAATCTTGTCGGCGAGCTTGCGAGCGCGGTCGACAAGGACGGCGACGACCTGCTTCGTGTACTCGAAACTGCCGGTGCTCTCCATATAAGAGACGGCGAAGCGCTTCACCTCGATGTCGTTGGTCTTCTGGCGGAGGATGTTGATGAGCTGCAGGTTGGACGGGTCGGCGCGGATGCTGTGGATGATGGGGAAGCTGAACTTTCCCTCGGTCAGGTCCTCGCACATTCCCTTGTTCTCGGAGTACTCCTTGGACGAGAGGTTCATGTAGTCGTCACGGATCTGGAAGATAAGGCCCATGAGATTAACGAGCTCGACGCAGTCCGTCGGGCTGCGCGACTCGGCCTGCATGAGCTTTATACCCAGGCGGAAGAGGCCGCCCGTCTTGTTGCCGACCATCTCAAGGTAGTCCTCCTCGGTCGGGCAGGTGAGGGTGTCGCGCCAGTGAAGGTCCATGCCCTGGCCACGGTGGAGGTGGACGAGCTCCTCAGCGAAGATGGAGATGGTCTTTGGGTTCTTGAGGCGCTGAAGCTCCTGCAGGGCGCAGAAGTAGATGTAGTTGGCCGAGTTGATGGTCTGGGCGATGCCAAAGATGTTGTGGGCAACGGGGAGGCCGCGGCGCAGCGAGGACGAGTCCTCGACATCGTCGATGAGGAGTGAGGCCGTGTGCAGCATGCCGACGACGTTGGTGATGACGTCGATGCTCTCCTGGGGCACCTCGAGCCAGACATTAAAGGCCTGGATCAGCTGGGCGCGGAAGTCCTTGCCGGGAAGAGCCGAAAGGTAGTCAAAGGGGCCGGCGACCACTCTCTCCTTAGCCGCAGGCCAAGTCTTGTTGGTGTAGTTCAAGTCGGACGTCGCGTAGCGCTCGGGGTCCGGGGGCGGGGGAGGCTGCATTGTGGGTGTGAAGGAGGTTGTTGTCTGGTTCGCGAGGGAGGGGCGGCGGGACTGGTGGGAGGAGTGCGAATGCGAGTGCTTTTGGGAGTATGTGTGGTTGCCGGAGTTGCTGGAGGTGTAGTTTGCGCGAGCTAGCCAGTCGGCCTCGATAATAGTACGGAGGGGTGCTTTGGAGGAGGTCGCGGGCAGAGGCGCGGACGTGTGGGCCGAGAAGGATACGGGGACGGCGGAAGACTGGCGGATGGAAGATTTGCCCGAGGGATTGATGCTTGGCGGGGAGGGGGGCAAGGAGGGGTTATTTGTAGGAACGGGTGTAGGAGCAGAAGCAGGAGATTTGTTGGTTGTTTTGCTTGAGGCAGACGACGTCGACTTGGCAGGCAGCATCGTGAAAGGGAGGTTTCCTTCTCTAAAGGAACGCTTGCCAGGGGAAGAGGCGTGTGGCCTATTTTAAGAGTGTCCGGCTGTCCCCTAGGAGGGAGGGCCTGGTCTTTACAGCTATGTTTCTGATGTTGCAGCTACTCGAGCTCCAGCAGTTGTTGGCTCAAGCTTGGAGCTTGCGTGGGCTGGGAATGCCGCCTGGTGGAGCTCTGTCTGTGTGCCTGGTGGGTTGAGGTAAGTAGAATCGAATCGGGTCAGCTGATGCTGGCGCTGGCGCTGGCGCTGGCCCTGTTGCTGCTGTTCAGTCGTGTCAACGTCACCACTGGCTCAGCCAAGGTGGGCTGCATTCAGCCTGGGATTCAGGATCTGGTGGAAGTGACTGATAGGACTGGTGGCACACACAAGTGCATATTGCCTGGATTGGTGAATGCGTGTTGCATGCCCCCCCCCCCTTCTGGCGGGGAACATAGAGATGTAGACCGTCATGACTTTGTGAATCGGACTATTTTTGCTGCAAGGAAGAACAGGGGTGGGTGGGTAGGCAGGAATGGTAGAGGACAAGGCAGAACTGGATCACTATCCAACGGAGGGGAGACCATGGTCCCTTTGCATAGGTAGCTAACAGGTCCTACAAAAGACTTGCAGCTACCTAGGCAGATATAAGAAAATAAAGCACGAGGCAAAAGGCAAAAGACGGTAGAGCAGACGGCCGAGATGGGCAATCACATGCCAATGGAATGCAGCCTGCGCACCTTGATCATGCAGCAACTTTTGCAGGCGCAGAAAGGAATTGCGGTGCCTGGTTGATTGGTTGTGTTGATGAAGCTCTTATCGATTGATGGTGGGGAGCCTGAAGTGTGTGGATTGATTGCGGTGCTGTTTAGTTGGGGTCAAACTCGACAAGACGTCATCAATTGGCAGCCGTTGTTGGGGTTCCGGCATTCTATCAATGCCGAGCTCCGGACGGACGTGGCAGACTTCGGTCCCAGGGGAAAACGAGGGTTGGCAAGAGATTGTGATAAGACAGAGAGTACGGACATACGAAAAGAGAAAACCTCGAGTCCGGTTATCTCAGCAAAGCATCGATTGTCCTTGGTGCGCTGGGTCCAATGTCTTTTACCCTTCACTGCGGAAGAGCAAACAAGCGGCGGGCAGCGGTTTGGGCGAACTCTTCATCTCAAGAACCCGCTCGGCGCACAGAGGCATGTCCACAACTCCCTTTTGAATGCAACTTGCAAACCAGGGCTTCCAGAACAGAGCGGGCGAGATGCCACTCAGCTAGTCTCGGTTCGCACGTAAAAACCTTATACCACCACACACTTGTGTCCACCGGGTCGACATGTCGTACTGTGATGCAGACGGATGGAGGGAGGGGCTGCCTCGTGATCGGAGACCCCAGGATGTTGAAGTGTTGAAAGCGCCATTCGCTTGTGCCTACCTACATCCGGGTTTAACCTGCGATGAGTGCCCGTTTGAAGCATCAGTAGATGTGTTACAATACCTTAGTCTGAAGGACGTTGCAGCAAAGAGAAATTAGGTCCGGTTCATCTAGCAAAGGTCTGACAGCAAGTCAGCCAAGGTCAAGAACGGCGTGTCGAGAACCGAACTTCTCGTCCAAGGTACGGATACCTCAGGTAGTATCCGCCCTATACCCTTATCTCGTATCTTGAGCCTGATCGTGAACCTGAAAAGGCGACCTGGTTAGAGCCCCAAGGCGCTAACGAAGAAGAGACAGAATAAAGAAAGAAGAAGCCTTGAACCCTGGCGAGAAGGAAGGAAATTCCCAGGTGCTGCCGCGGCCCGTGCCCCCACAATGCGCCAACGCACCTCGATATGCCCAATTGACAAAGTGAACCCGCTTTGCTGCCTTACCTAAGCGACGTTTGGCTACTCAGGGAGCAAGATCCTCCTTTTGGGCTGCGCTTAATCCCCATCCCAACCTGCTGGATCGACCCGGTTGCCGGGGCATTAATCGTCCAACGCAACACAAACACACACACACACACACACACACGCATGGAAGTTGCCTCGTCCTCTCACACCAGACCGACCAAGACCCCTTCTCCAGCCGGCACTCGACCCTCAAATGTTCAGCCTGCGCTCGCCACGGACTTTTGCCATTTCCTCCCTTTCCTCCTCCGCAACCGCCGCCGTCGTGATACCCCTTTGCCCAGATCCCTAGAGGACCTGTCCTCGCTATCCCTTTGTTTTCTTCTCTCCTTGTGTATTAACATTTTTCGGACGGTGCTGTTGCTGCTGTCGCTGCTGCTGTCGATTTCGGACTCGAGCATCGCCATCACTGCCTCCTCGGCTCGATCTCGGTATCCACCATTGCTATCGCAGCAATCGCAAGTGTATCATCGAGAATCACATCGTCCCTTTTGTCGCTGCCAATTATTTTTTTTCGCGCGCCTCAACACCATTATACCCACATCCTATCAAGCCACCGCCAAGCCACCGCCATACCGCGGCATCAAAATCACGATACACATACACATCAACATTATTCACACAGGCAACACCAAACCAGCAATATGGAAAACCTCCTCAGCCTCGCCTTTGACGGCCTCTCCTCCTACGACGGCCCCAAGGTCCGCAAGGGCTTGCGCCAGGTCGAGGGTCTCCTCGCCCAGATCTGCCTCTCGTCGCCGGCAAAGACGAGATCGCCGACAGCGGACGACGAATCAACCCGCCGCGGCGCTGGCGGCAAGTCTCTCGCTGACCTGACCGACGACCCGGCTTTTCGCGAGTTCTTCAAGCTGCAGGAAGGATTTGAGTGGAACGTCGCCATGCGCCTCATCAACACGCTCGACCGCCTGATGGGCAAGGGCACCGACGGTCAAAACGACCTCCTGATCCTCAATTCACTGGATCTGATACAGGGTGTCCTGCTGTTGCACCCGCCCAGCAAAGCCCTCTTCTCGCGAGAGCAGAATATGAACGTACGTCCTCACTCTGCTTGCGACGCTCCTTCCCTTGTCGCAAATACTGACCTCCGCGCCCTCTAGCTTCTCCTAGACCTTCTCGAGCCTGTCAATTGCCCTGCGATCCAGTCCGCCACCCTCCTCACTCTCGTCACCGCCCTCATCGACACGCCCACAAACACGCGCACCTTTGAGGCCCTCGACGGCCTTCTCACCGTCACCTCACTCTTCAAGTCCCGCTCTACCGCCCGCGAGGTTAAGCTGAAGCTCGTCGAATTCCTTTACTTCTACCTCATGCCCGAGGTTGCACCGGTCCCCCGCGCCTCCGCTACCGCCCTCCACCAGCGCAGTCCTAGCAAGCTCGCCGCCTCCACGACCGCCGCCGATGCGAGCCACGCGCGGAACCGCGCCGGCAGCGAGTCCACTGACACCCTGACGACCGAGGAGAAACAGGAGCTGCTGGGCCGCCATCTGAGCAATGTCGAGGACCTGGTCAGAGACTTGCGGACGTGCACGCCCTTCGGGGGTGTCGTTTGCTAGCGTCTTTTTCCTCACTGGGGCTCTCGTATTTCTCTCTCTCTCGGGTCTCTGGTGTTCCGGGCTTTTCTGACTTTGTCATCTTTGGCTTCATCGTCCTTCCGCAACTATCTTGTCTGTTGCACTTTTCGATCGTCATTAGCATCCTCCATATTGTTCGGCGTTCCGTGGAGGGTTTAAGGGACAGGTGTGAGGGATACAAACGGTCATTCTGTTTTTGTTTGTCCTTTTTTTCCATTGCCATGTGGGCGAGGAGTTTCTTTTTTTTTTTTTTTGGTCAGGGAAAGGGGGAGTTGCTCATTGTAAAGAAAAGTCGCAGTTTCTTTTCATTCATTCAAAAATCGCATAGCACGTATTATCAGGTTTCTTTCCGATTATTGCAAGAGCGCGCGGGAAGGAAGAATAAAGCCTGTGTGTTTGGAATCCTATTAACTACATCGTCAAAATTGCAAGCCCGTGGGTTCATTTTCGTATCCCGGGGGTGGCGTCCGTCTGTAGACAAAGAGACATGGAAAGGAGAGCCCAGGGAATGATCCGCGATAACGTTGTTTTTCTTCCGCCCTCTCCCTACCTCTCCGACGGAGGACCCGGCGACCTGTCCAGGAAGGAAACGCTCGTGACGCTCCTCGGCGTCATGAGCGACGGAGAAGGCATCCCCGGCGAAGGAGGCGACGCCAGCTCGGAGCCGTACAGCTCATACCTCCTCTGCATCGTGTGGGGCATCGCCTCCGCCTTGGTCGCCGCCGCCGGCACGGCCGCGACGCCGTGCCCGTATCCCCCACTCTTGACGCCTACCGAGTCGATCTCCACCGGCGCCACGACGTCGCTCGGCGAGTGCGCCTGTAGCGGCACGCCCCTGCCCCCGCCCCTGCCCGGCGAGCCCGCCGCCTCGTCAGACACCACGGTCTCCGTCTCCGTGTACGGCCCCGCCACGGCCGTCGGGCCGAAATAATCCTGCGTGGCGCCGCGCCGCGCCGTAGTTCGCGATCCGGACGTGATTTCCGACATGGCGCGCGCGCTCCGGCCCGGTCTCTCGCTACCGCCGCCACCACCACCACCACTACGCCGGGACATCGATGCCGTTGTCGTCCCTCGTCTCCGTCGTTTGATGAAACAGAACCACGCGAGGAACCCCGCCAGCGCGAACCCGACAACGGACACGCCGACCCCAATGCCCGCCTTCGCGCCGGCCGACAGCCCGCCCGATCCGCCGTCGACAATCCGCACGTCCGTGGCCGTGGGGTTACCCGCCGCGCACGCCGCGGTGCCGCTGACGATGGTGCAGCGCTCGAGGTTATCGCAGCAGCCCCCCTTCCCGTCGTTGCACGCGTGCTGCGTCGTTGCCGTGCACCCGGGGTCGGCGGGCGTCAGCAGGCCCGTGACGTCGGCAGACGAGGTAGTAGCGGGCACGGTGCTCATGCAGCTGCCGCCCGAGACGCAGGTCTGGCCGTAGGCGCAGCAGCCGCCGCCGAACTGGGCCTCGCAGCGGAAGGCCGAGATGGAGGGGCACGCCCGGCCGCAGCAGGCGGAGGAGACGGCGGTGGTCAGGGAGGTCGAGACGACGGCGCCGCCCATGATGGTCTCGGACACGGCACGGGTTACCGTGGTCGGGCACTGGTAGGCCGTCGCCTCGCAGTTGGAGTCGCATTTGGAACCGATGCTGCAGCACCACGCCGTGTTGTCCGGCTTGACGTAGCAGTAGTTTGTGTTCGCGCAGCATATTTCCGGGTGGCCGATGTCGACACCTGGGATCCTGGTTAGCGAGCGTCCGTGGATTCATTCCGCGTGCCTACGTTGTCGGTGAAAAGGGTTTTCAGAAAGGTGTGCTTCTTACATGAGTGCCAGTTTGGACGGCAGATCCCCCCGTCACGGGCCGCGAGCTTGGGGGCATCGATAAAGAAGCGCGGGACCAGGGCTCCTGCAGCGGGCGACATGTCGACGGCGGCATATCTCTGTCGGGCGACCGCGCTGGCGCCGACAGCCAGCGCGGCGACAGCAAGGGCCTTCATCCCTCCTCTCGATGTCTTCGCAAGCGTTCGGCTCGAGGTAGATAACTGAGTGGGCGGATACGAGTTTGGCAGGCGCTGTGTTCGATTACACTTGAGAGCACATTTCTCTCATGCCATGAGAGGTTGCGAAGTAAGACCTAGACCTCGGAGAGGGTTGCGGGTGGGAGACAGGTCGCAGGCGTAGGGACGGGTGGCGACGACGAGCAAGCGCGGCCGAGGGAACTCAAGAAGAGAGATTTGATAGAGGCAAGGGGAGCGGAGGCAACATGTAAGCAAGCGAGCAAATCAATGGATGACTTATGGGTGAGTGGTAAGGGCGGTTGCTGATGCATGCGCCTGAATGCAGCATAGCCTCAGCATCCAACCCCGTGGATGAAAGAGAATGTAAGCAGAGTCTCACCCCCCGAGGCGTATCCGAGCCTCGCTGATGGTCTCTTTCCTCCTCCTCTTCAAGCAGCAACAGGGGTTCTCGCACCCTATCTGCCGTGGCTTTTCGGACCAAGATGCGGGAAGAAGGTGCTGGCCTCATCGGTCACTGGCAGCAACACACCCACAGGTCGCGGTCGCGAAAGGCCACTTGGCGTGCATAATCCATATCAAGCTGCACAGCAGAAGCAGAAGCAGGGCGGAGTACCCTTTCCCGATTCTTCAGTCAGGGAGGAGGGGGACGGGACCCTTTCCCTTGCCCCTCTCGGCCGCCGCCAACGACGCAATGGCGCGACCTCATGATTGGTGGCCTGGCTTGGACGCGTTGGTTTGGTGCATTCGAGCTGGGCCGCCGGGCTGCATGGCGGGCGCGACGAAGGGCATGCATGTGCAATCTCGCCATCCACTCTTGTGGCCGCGGCTGTAGCGGTGGCTGGATGAACCGCATGGCCGAGATTCGCGGAGAGGCCTATCCTCGACCATGGCCGCTTAGGTGTAGGTGAGCAGGCGCCCGGGGAGATGGCTGGTGAAGTAGAAGTCGTTGCGATGCAAGCACACTGATACGCCTTTTTCCTAAGTCATCCAAGTCACTATACTTGAGAACTACTCTGATCTTCCAGGGTGCTAGGTCTTTTCATCGAAGGGAATGGCGATTGAGGTGTAAGACAATCCATTGATGCTCTCCTTCGTGGTGACGACCGTCAAGTTTGCTGTTTGCCGTTCATACTGTGACTTAAGCTTCGTCGGGTTGGGCGAGAGACGAATCCTATCATCGTCCAGTCTGCCGCTAGGGGAAATGGTCCCTATTCCATGACAAAATGGCCCATGGATCTGAGGTATTGGGGGCGACATGGAGAAAAAAAAAGAGAAGAGAAAGAAGTCGCAATAAGGAACATTGCATTCAAAAGTTAATCGGACAAACAAACACTCGGTGCGGGGGGCCCAGGCCCGGCCCGGCCATCACACTGGCGGCACCGTGGCACGGATTGCCGCCCAAGGGCGCGCCCCCAAACGGCACCCCACCGCCCCCTGGATGTTCTGGAAACAATTCAGCCTAGCGGTTCCTGGGTACCAGAAACACAACCTAGGTAGGTACCCATTACACCAAAGCAAAACCGGCAGAATCGCTGACTGCTGCGGGCGGTCAGATGCGCAACCCCCACCAAAAGCCTACCCCTCCACACCACGCAGCGCACTTCGTCAGCCCCTCCCTTCCTCCTCCGATCGCAGGCCTGCCCATCTGCCGTATTTTAATTTGAAGATATTCCCAACTCCTCGTGCATACATCCGGCCCCCCTTCACCCCGATCCTTCCACGCACACGCCCTCAACCCACCCAATCTACCCTGGCTTCATCTCCGAATCCTCCTCCTCCTCGTCGGAAACACATCGGCAACAATGTCCACAACACAAGCACCACCAACATCGGCCTCTCCGCCAGAAGGCGCCTTTCCCCTCCCCCCCCTCCTAACGTATCCCTCCTCGCCCGCCGGCTCCCCCGTCCTCATCACCCAGGGCGCCGAGGCGCGCCTCTACCGCACAACCTTCCTCTCCCCCGACCTCCCCGCCGCCCTCAAGTACCGGCCCCGGAAGCCCTACCGCCACCCGACCCTTGACGCCCGTCTCACCCGCGCCCGCATCCTCGCCGAGGCCCGTGTCCTCGCAAAATGCCGCCGCGAGGGCTGTCCCGTCCCTGCCCTCTACGCCCTCGACGAGGCCGCCGGCTGGCTGATGCTCGAGTGGATCCCCGGCGCCCCTGTGAGAGTACGCATCAACGAGTGGTTAGATGGCGTCGTCGGAGGCGGTGATGCCGAGGGTGATGCCGAGGGCCGCGGGGAAGTTGGAGGAGCAGGCACTGGAGAAGCGGCCGCGCGCCGGCGCGATACACAAGACGCGGAAGACGAGACGGCCGGGCGCGGGAGACGAGACGCGGCGGACCTCACCGGCCTCATGCGCCGCATGGGGGCCGCGATAGGCAGGATGCACAAGATCGGCATCGTCCACGGCGACCTGACGACCTCCAACATGATGCTGCGGCCGCCCAAGCCGACTTCTTCCTCCACCACAACCACTGCAATCCCGCCTACAGACGACGCAGCGCCACCGTCGCCATCGTCCCCACTCGACGGCGACGTCTTCATCATCGACTTCGGCCTCGCCAGCCAGAGCACCTCGGACGAGGACCGCGCTGTCGACCTTTACGTCCTCGAGCGCGCCTTTGGCAGCACTCACCCGCGCGCCGAGATTTACTTCCGTGACGTCCTCGACGCCTACCGCGACTCGTACAAGCAGGCGCCCGTCACGCTCAGGAAACTCGAGGACGTTAGGATGCGCGGACGCAAGAGGAGCATGATCGGCTAGGGCAGAGTTGTAAGAGACGAACGCCGCCAATGCAAATTCAAATTCTCAAATTCGAATGGTTTCAAAAAAAAATTCCCATCAAATTCAACAGAAAGTTCAAGAGGCTCGACAGCGCAGAAATTGAAATCGAGTCAGGATGATACTCTGAGAATATTCCTTTCTATCTCATCTATGGTAACCCCCCTACCCCCATCTATATCATTTCCTTTCCATGTGTGCACGATTCTGTACTTTGTTCAGTTGATTTCTCTGATCCTGAGATGCAATTTGCTGGGATGCCACCTTTGATGTCGCTCTACTCAAGGTGCGACAATCCCCATCCTCATAAAAAGCGACGCCAGGTATATTGTAATGATGCCGTGATATAAAACGCCGTGTCATGCTATTATTAGTCGGTTTCCATAACGACTTTCTGAAATCCCAGCTCCACTGCAAAACTGTCTCGGCCACAGCAACTGTGGCCGTGACGCGTACGCACTATCCCGTTTCCTATTATTGTTGTTTGATAGAGCACTTCGTCTCAACCCACTTTGCAAACCGCACCGTCGGGATGTCGAAAAGTCTCCAGAAGACGTCGGCCGCCCAGATCACGGCGGGAATGCACCCCATGGATCCCAGCACGAAGCCCGCGTTATACCACCACCCTTCGACGCCAGTGATGGCATAGGCCCGTCTCTCAATCACGTAGCCGACGGTGTGCATCACCGGGCCGTGCATTAGGTAGAGAGCGTAGCTGATCTTGCCGAGATACTGGATGGGAGCGAGGTTGAAGAAGCTCTTCCACCTTGGAGAGTGGCCGACGCAGAGTACGAAGATGACAGCACCGATGGATTGCCAGAATCGATAGCCTTCCGCGTCCCACCACTTGGGAATGAAGGAGCAAAGCCAGACCCAGCCGGGTGTGATCTCGTAGTTGATGTCCGGTTGGCACATGAAGTAGATGGACAGAATGCTGAGCATCGCCCAGCAGAAGCCCTTGAATCGGTTCCTGATCGGTTGGGCCTCATTCGCTGGCAGAACAGACCCGCCGACGGGGGTGTTGTTGCCCATGATCTGGTCGTATTCCGCAAGCATCATGCCAAAATAGAAAAGCAGCAGCTCCCAACGATTGTTGCGGTAGGTGAATGCGATGATTGCCCAGAGGAAGAGGAAGCGAAGTCGGGTTCGAACGCGAGCCAACCCAATCAGGGTGACAAACAGGTACATCGAGCAGCGGAACTCGACTGGGATGGTCCACAGGTGAACATCGTAGGCTACGGCCGTGTTAGTCTGCGGAGCGACGGCGTCCCGGATGGCCACTTACATGTGCTTCCACCAAACTTCTCCCAGCCAAACACGTGAACAAAGTTGAACATGCTCCACATCCAGTCCGTCAGCTGCTCTGAAAAGGTGTCCAGCGGCTTCGGGTGAGGCTCCATGACGTTCTTGTGATACGTCCGATCGGTGGCGAAGTCTCTGGTCCACTCGTAAACGCCCAGTTGTAACAGCATCATGATGCCAAAGGTCGAGATGGCGGTCGGCATATACAGTCTGATGAAGCGGCGGAAGATCAGCGACGTCGTCGTCGCCGAGAAGTCTTCAAAGTTTCCGGCACGTGCAAGCTTGATCGGTTTCATGGACAAGGCATAGCCAGAAATGACGAAGAATAGGCACACTGCTGGCGGACCCTGGTAGAACAAGCGTAGAAAAGGCATCTTGAGGACGTGGTAGTTCTTCTCTGATGAACCCCATCCCTCGGCAATGATGAAGGCCTGGTAAAAGTAATGACAGAAGAAGACAAAGAGGGCGGCAAGTCCACGCATGCCGTCGAGATGTGATGTCGGGAACAGCTTTTCGGACCGGCACCGTTCTCTCGTGAATCGGTTCTGGACGAAACTGGGGAGCAAGAAAATGAGGCCACGGATGGCCGTGATACGCCATGGTACGGCGCGGACGTAGCCAACGGCACCCCGAGCGACGGTGGACCATGGTGGTATCGCGAAGCGGGCTTCGAGGTCGACCCTACCGCTCTCGCTCTCAACGTCGGACAATGTCTTCTCGTCCAGGAGCCCCATGCCCTCTTCGTGTGACATGGACACCTTCGAGGCAGCGTGTCCGTTCATTGTCCTGCAATGGAACCGGAGTGTTTTGGTTGAGGGAAGGAGGATATAAAGGGGGGAAGGACTCTCTCAAGGCCGGACGGTACAAATAGCAAGCGCGGCTTGGAGAGACACAAGGCCAAACAGAGTCAAGTAGAAAAGGATGGGGAGGCGCGGAGGAGGGAGGGTGGTGTTTTTGAACGGGAAGGGCCCTTGTTCATCAGACGATCCGGATCTGCAGACGGGAGGGGCTAAAAGGAGAGTGGAAGTAGAAGTGGAAGCTAGCGAGGGAAGGTAAATGGAATTGGGAAAGACACAGGCCCTGTCTGTGAAGGAGGAAGGATGTTTCCCGGGGGTGGATGATGTATGTACGTTGCTGGTGCTTGTGCTGTGTGGACGTGTGCGTGTCTGGTCTCGTCTGGTCAACGAGCCCGTGACCCTGACCTGGACCTGGATCTTGATGTGGGCTTAAAGCAGGACCTTTGATGCAGGACCCGGGATTCCTCAGCGTAGCAGTAAAAGAGCGTGGGCCGGGCAAGGGAAAGGGCTGTGGAGAAACGGATAGATGGCAGACGGAATAGGTATGTACCTAGGTATATCTGTATTCGCATACAGTATACATATGTGAAAAAGCAACCCCCAAAAAGAAAGGGTCCGACTGGGCTGAGATCGGAACGAGCTTCAGCGCATAACAGAGTAAGGTTGTACTGATGGGCAGACGGCAGCTGCAAAGACATATATGCGTGGGGCTTTTGGGGAAAGAGGGACGAGAAGGCGGCTCTCACCAAGAGAGCAAGCTCTTTAGGCAAGCAGAAATGGTCCAGAACCAGGTAAGTCGAGAAAGAGCGTCAGCAGTGTGGGTAGAAGAGGGTCTGTTTCAGGATGCCATAATCGAATGGTCCCGAGTGTGACTGGTAGCTATGACGGGTTTGATAAGGGATGTCCCATGAAAGCAGGTACGCTGCAGAGATGATGCCGTCAAGCGTGTGAGATGTACCTGTGCAAAATGGAATATGCAGCAGCGGTTTCTCTCTCTGTATCTCTCAGGTGTGTGTGTGTGTGTTTGTATGTGTTTATGCTGACTGGATAAGCACACCAGATAGAAATGACGTGTGTGAGCTAATAGCTTCTTTTCGAAATGGGCAATTTTAGGGTTTGAACTCCAGGTTTATACAGCTTGGGCAGCTCTCGAGTATAACTCTGTTTAAAGTAGAAAGTATGCTCGTTCGTTTGTTCCCGCCTGTCTTGGGGTTTGACACCAGGGCAAAAAGGCTTGATCGTCGGGAAAGGGGGGGGGGGGGGGGGGGGGGGGGGCCTAGGGGACCCTATCTCGGGGAAACAGACGGCACGCAGCTGGAGGGCGAGACGGGCAAATAGGGCACCACCCGCAGGAAGCCAAAAAGAAACCGAGGTGCAGATGTCAAGACCAACAAGAGCCGCAGGAGCCAAAATAGCGCTTCGTCTGTGCACAGCACTGGTGATCAGACCGCTGCCCTTGCGAAGTATCTTGATGTTTGACTTGTGGTGTGGTGTCTATGTGTGAGTGTGTGTGTGCGCGCGCGTGCTCATGTCCCGACTGTGCAAAGTGTCGGTGATGATGCACGGCCGTCCAACAACCCAGAGGGATCGGTGGCAAACCAAGGGATGAAACGCAGAGGAGCACGTCGGCTCGAGACGAGGACGAATAACAACCGACGGAAGAGAGAAGAAGGGAACGATGGAGGAGAGCTGTGACGGGCATGGCGAAAGAGGATGGGACCAAAACGAGAGCCTCCGGCGGTGAGTCCGCACGAAGCAGCAGAGCCTAGCTACCTTGTCTTGTTGCTCTAAGAAACATCGGATCCATTCGGCGGACCGGGGCAGGGGTTTCACACTTATATGAGATGATCAAGAGGTGAGAGTAGGGAGAAACAATGCGAGAAACAGGGGGCTGTCCAAAGAACTGGGGAGGGAAGGAGAATCAACAGAAGCCGGAACTTGAATATTCGCGTGAAAAGGGGCGACAAACTCGTGGATATGCATAGGTATCGGTACGATGAATAATTATACAAGGGGGAGGTAAATACAGAAATGGAAGGGGAATCAAATCTCCCACAAGATGGCGATGAGACTAGACATTGGCCATTGGACACTCGCCCATCTGCCCCAGATATGCAAGCCTCCTAGGTTGTGTACGTCAAGAACATAGAGAGTCGCTCAATCAAAACCAAATCCAGTTATCTCTGGCCGCTCACATTTCGTCGCTTGACGCCTCCTGCCCCAATGGTTCTTATCTGCCACCCCGGATCATGGCGCTTCGGACGTCCTCCAAACCCTCCCAAGAAAAGAAGAGAGAACCAAGAGCATAGGCGGAGTTCCAGTCCCCGCCGCGGCGCGCCGCCCATCACATCATGTCCTCCCCGCCCGCAGCCCCTGGTCCTCATCCTCTCCGCCGGCACTGCAATGCAGGGGCGATTTGCTAGCGTGGACGGAGACAGATGTCGATGTGCGATGCGCGAGCGGCATGACTGGGCACCAAGGGGGTAAGCCGTTAAGGGGTCTTGGGTTCCGTGGGGGAGGTAGTGTCACGGCCGCTGCTCACCATCGACACTGGAGGTCTCGTAGCCAAGACCAGAGACACGGCAATTTACGACCGATAGCAGGTCTCGGCGCATGAGCCATCAGGGCTTTTCTTCACGGTGTTCCGGGGGGGGGCCACTTTTCGCAATAAAGCAGTCGTAAGCTCGTCTGGGGGTTAGAGGAGGCGTTCCAACTTCCAAGTCTTCTGCTGGAGAATAACTGGAACGTTGGGGGCGAGGGGCCACCCTTTGGTGGACATTGGCCGAGACCGAAGGTTGTGCGGGATGGAAGAGGGAAAATTCCGGTTTCTGCCTTTCTCTGCTAATTACTCTTTCGACGGCAGTTGACAGCTCTGCAGCACGGCACTGCGGCTCCTTTTCGCCGCGACAGGGGAGGGGGACAACGCTTCAAGGTTGAGATCGGCGCTTGGATCCACGCTGCCGCGCACGGGAACCGGGGGCTCGAGACACTCGCGGCAGGTGCTGCATGTTTCCCGGCAGTCAAGGACTCAAAACCCCTTGGCCATGTTCCAGACTGGCTCATCCGTCACGTCGAGTGCATGGCAACTCATGGCAACCCAGTCTGTCTATCCCATCCTCTACTGTTATACTATTCTACTATGAGTCGTCGCTCCCGATAACCTCGCTTACACTGCTGTCCCGTTTCTCCAATTCCTCCGACTCCTCCAAGCTCTCCAGTCTCCAGTCCTTAGTTTCCGATGTCTGCCAATCCGTCCCGCCTCGACTCGTCATCACCGCCGTTGCCCCCCGCCACCCCTTGGTCGGAAACACGGGGGCCCCAGCTGTTTTCGTTTGGGACCAGTGTGCCAGTCTTCTGCTGGTCCCGTTTAAAATCAAGACAATTGTCGATCAACATCCGAAGGCCGAGTCAGACCAGACCGCGAGCGCCCCGGTGAACGCCCTATGCCGGTCCCCCCTCGCTTGGCGAACCAAAGTTGAGAGTCGCCACCCCGCCCCCCCCCCCCCCCCCCCCCCCCCCCCCTTCCGTTGAGCAATAAGCACCCGAACCTTCAAAAACTGCCTTTCGGGACGCCATCAAGCTTTTCTGTCAGCAGACAGTACCGTGTCTAGATGAGCACAGAGACCGTTTCCTCATTGGGTGGTTCAGTCTACAAGTAGTAATACTGTACACGCTGAACTGCTTTTGGGGCGTCCAGTGCCCGACGACTACTGTGTAATGTTCAACGTCATGAATAGGGCACTAAGTCGACTCATGTCTGCCATACATAATGACCACTGTCCCATTAGTTTTTTTGGTATCCTCAACGTGACACTGAACCGTCAAGGGAGTATATGTACGTAAACAAACATGCGAAACCAACGCCTGTCGAGTCCCTTACCAGCACCCTTGTACACTTCATCTAGTCATAAAAAAGCTAAACGCCAGAAACACCTTGCCTGTTATATATCATCATGCCGTGCGTTGTCGTCTAGGTCGAAAGCCAGTCGAGGAACTCGGGGGTGAAATAGCTAATGACAATCGTCGCGCCGGCCCGAAGGATGCCCTCGGTCGACTCAAAGGCCATCTGCTTCAGGTCGAAAACACCCGACTTGGCCGCCGCGTGGATCATGGCAAACTCGCCGCTGACTTGGTAGGCGGCGACAGGCATGTCTTTGCCAAGCTCCTTCGCGTCACTGATAATATCGAGGTACTGGCTGGCGGGCTTAACCATGATAATGTCCGCACCCTCGCCAATGTCACGGACGATTGCGCGACGAGCCAAGCCGCGGCCACCCGGAGGCAGCTGGTAGCACTTGCGGTCTCCAAACGACGGAGCAGAGCCTGCCGCGTCGCGGAACGGACCGTACAGGCAGCCCGAGAACTTGGCCGAGTACGACATAAGCACCGTCTTGTGGGCGATGCCCTCCTCGATCAACTTGAGCTTGATGGCGCGGATGCGCCCGTCGTTCATGTCGGAGGGTGCAACGCAGTGGGCGCCTGCCACGGCATACGCGATGGCAACGTCCGAGATGCGGTCCACGGAAAGCTGGTTGTTCAGGCTGCCATCGTCGCGAAGGATGCCACAGTGACCGTGAGAGGTGTACTCGCACAGGCAAACATCGGCGCAGATGAAGAGCTGGGGGAAGCGCTGGCGGATGGCCCGAATGCTCCTGATGACGGGTCCCTCGGGGTCGTCGGCGGCGGTCCCAAGAGCGTCCTTGACTCCCGGGCGCACGGGCACTCCGAAGAGCATCACGGAGCGCAGGCCCTTGCGCACCAGCGTCTCCAAGTAGGCCATTGTTTTGTTGATGCCTCGGCGGTACTGGCCGGGCAAGGAGGGGATCAAGGCCTCCTCGTCGTCTTGATCCGAAACGAAGAGAGGGTAGATGAGCATGGACTGAGCAAAAAAGTTAGCAACGATTCACACACCACGACGGCACACCACGACGGCACACCACGACGGCACACCACGACGGCACACCACGACGGCACACCCCGCGAAATGCAGAACTGACCTTGGTCAATTGTCTCTCGGCCTGCCACGAGCGGGCGAGGGGATGGAAGTAGCCGCCATGCAGCTGGCTCGAAATGTCCCCGGAAATGCTAACACTGGTCGCGGCAGTGCTGGCGTAAGACATGGCGCGTGAGATTTGTGACCGGCCGTCGTCGATGGTGGAGACTGATTGAGCACCGCGAGGACGGCGCGGAACGCCGGAATCCCTCAGTGTGAGGTCCTGAACAAGGCTAGAGAACGACATGATGGAATCCGACGACGTTTAACTTTCAATTGCGAGATGAAGTGATTGGTGGGTGATCGGAGTCGAGTGGCGATCTTTTTTGGAAGGCAGCGAGCCAAGTTGGACAAACGATGAGTCGAAAGGGGGTCCCGAGTACCTAGGTGTGTATGCGCTCAATTGTGACCGACGACTCTCGTCAGAAGTTCAGTTCGGGAGGAGGAATCGTCTGCGATGGCGGTCGGAAGGTCTGTAGTTGAAGATGGAAATCGGCAAAAGGCGGCGGAGATGGCACGAGGGAAAAGGCAAAAGAGGTTGACGGGCTTTGAAACAGTCAAACAGACCAGCTTTCCCCTTCTGAACTCGGCAGGAGACGGAGGTGACCGTGGGGCGCGCCCGACAACGCCTCTGGAAACCAACAAATGGGATTGCGCAAGGGCACCATCGGCAGGCCAATCACAATCCGATCTTTTCCAATTGGCCATCTTCGGTGGCGGCTGCTCCGCTCTGGAGGGTCGCTTTCTCAGGCTTCCTGCGCATTGTCATTGTCCGATTCCGACGCCCCCTTGTTTTCCGAGCCCCTAAAGGCGAAAACGAGCTTTACATTTCAGCGACATTCTCGTTGCCGCCATAGCGCTGACTAAGATCAATCGAGATGATTTGGAGCTTCGGCATGTCATCAATTTCCCATTATTTCCATTGGCTTGCGGTGACGAGCCTCTTTTTTTCGTAGTGGTTTTGTTGGCCCCTTTCCGAGGCATCGTTCGTTAGAGATTTCGCTTCCATCATTCCATCCCCACCGCTCACGCAGAACTGACACAAACATAAGCAAGCAAACCCGCGAAGGATCCAGCTTCCAATCCCGAGATGGTCCGAGGGTCTCCGCGGGTGGCCGCGGCCCCGAGTTCTCCGTTGCCACCCCGCCTTTCTCTCCGCCTTTGCATAACGTTCACCGGTCACAATGAGTGCTGCGAACCTCCGTAGCTGCCGATTGTTCACTCCGGCGATCGCCGGGGGGAACCGGACATCCTTCCGTTGAATCTCCCCGCCCCTCCGACTCAATCCTGCTGCTATTTGGAACTGAAAGACTCATCACACTTTTGCAGTGGGGTCATTTTGATTTTCTTCGTATTTTCCTTTCCCTCATCGGCGTTTTCGTTCATCAGCTTGATAACCGGATTCGAACATCAGCCATAGTAACTTGATCTGGGGCCTTTCATGACAGTGCGAATCACAATCCCAATACAATCCTAATACAATCCCACAATGCCCTTCTTCCCTTACACCGGCCCAAGGCGCCCGCCAGACTCCCATCATTGGGCACGTGTAGGACGCCAGTTCCGGTTCCCAAGACTCGTTCATGATTTCCTTGCCACCGCCATGCTCCCGGGCCGAGAAACGCAAAGATGATTCTGATTAATTCTGATAACCTGGTTTTGCTCACCTGCCATCAGCCATAGCGCCCCTTTGTCTCAAGGTAAAATAAGCCCTCAAAGCCGCGATTCTTCTCAAATGCAATCCCAGCATCTGACTAACACCTTCTAGATCTCTCGCTCAAGGTACGCCAGAGTTATAGGAGGCGCCCTCTTTCGGCCCATACCAAACACGGTTGTTTCTTTCAATAAAAGCTTCATAAAGCCATCTCGCAGCTTTGCACTGGGCAAAAAGTCGGCCATGTTTTGCAATGGAAGAGCATGTCAGCTCACTCAGGACAAAGCCACAAAGCTCGTCTGCAGTGGATTCATGTGAAGGGCAGTCTGATGGCCTCTCAAGCCGCAAGTTGAAGACTTGAGCCCTGGAGCTTACAGTGAAGGCAGTGGTCCCGTCCGATTCTCTGCTCACTGCCCTCGTCCAGCCCTCCGTCCAGTCCTCCGTCCAGTTCAGTGCCCCGTCCAGTGCCCCGTCTCATTTCCCGTTCCCAAATGTCAGCCAAGTACTAAATGAAACATAGGGCTCAGAAGCTGGAAACAGGAAGCCACGACGGTAGGCTTGGTGTTTTGAAGAGGAAAGACCGAACCTGCCCAATGGAACGCCTTCTGGGATCATAGCCAGGTGGTTTCGCTCGCTTATTGTTGTTTTCTTTTCCGCACTTCCTTGATCTCGCCACGCGTCGCTTCCCCCGAAATCGCCATTCGCCGCCAATATCGTGAGACTCAACTACGGCAGCTGGTTGCCAGCATTGGCAATAGCTGGCGTCCAATTCTCGCTTCTCGATTCCGGTTCAAGGTACTTCGCGTTCAGACGGCAACTTTACCTGGGAAACTGCTTTCTGACCGTCACCAGTTTCCTTAACCGACCGAGCCTGGTAAGGTTGCCATCTTCGAACCTGCAAGGTCAACCGTCTTGACGCCATCGCAGAACTCGTTGCGTCTCGTACCCCTTCACGTTTCAAAAAGCAATCCAATCTCCTTCCTCTCATAGTCTCTTTTCGTTTCATCATCTTTTCGGGACGCTTGTCGTCCATTACACTCCTTTACCCCCCGGTGAACACTCCTCATGCATCATGAAGAAGAAATCCATGAATACCCTCGCCAATCTGGCGTCTCGTCGCCGCGATAAGGGTAGCGAGAAGAACAAGGACGCAGAAGCCAAAGGTATGAAGGAAGGAAAGTCGCATAGGTGGATGTGGATGCCAGCTGACAATACTAATAGTGGCAGCGCTTCCCTCGTTGCCTGCGAGCACCAGCACATTGGGACCTCCCATGAGCGCCCCTGCATTGACAGGCAACCAAGATCAAACTGTCGACCGCTTGGCTAGCGAGCTCTTGGAAAGCACCATATACAACCATCCAAACGGCCTCCGGAGCCATCCTTCGGTTTTCCTCTGTGCTACGGAGCCAATGGTGTTCTCTTCTTACTCCTCGGGACAGATGTCCAAGATGGCTCCTAGCTCTCACGATCTCAATATTGATCTTCCGTCAGACCAGAACGATGCCCAGTCTTATGCCCAAACCCCCTCGGCAGATCACCCTAAGCCCGGCATCCCTCGCAAGTCTTCACGTCGGCGACGAGGCAAACGCGCGAATAACGTCCACGCGGAGACTCGCCCCGCGAACCATCCCTTCCCACAGTCGAAAACTACAATGCTTGATGTTGGCAACAGACATGGAGTTCTCTTGTCCGGTTCGACGACGGCTCCACTCGGCGGAACGGTCAAGCAGGCTGCTGGTCGGATGCCTAGCATCACCCCTGATACTGCCAACCTCAATTTGGTGAACGACAAAGTCGCTGCGATGCTGGCTGCCACTGAGGCTCTGAAACCTCGCGACTCTCAGGAGAGCACCCCGAAGACCCCAAAACCTCCACGAAATCGTTGCAAGAAGGTTATGTCCAAAGTTCGCCAGGCGTTTGACATTTTCCAGTCAAAGCCGAAGACTCCTGAGTCCAAGATCAGAGGCAAGATCTCGGCACCAGTTGCTCTCACGACCTGCGACTTGCCCAACCCAGCGGCGCATTACCATCTGGAAAAGGTTGAGGAGGCTTCTCCTGCCGATTCCGTCGATCTCGGCGTAACCGATGACTACAATACGATTGGCAGCCGCAAGATGAAGAAGTCACAAACGATCATCGGAGGATGTATCCTCCGAAAGCCTGATTCTAAGGACGGGAGCGCCGCATCCTTTGACGACCCTTTTTCCGAGGCATACGAGATCATCCGTACCCCCACTCCCTTCGAGCATCGATTGAAAATCAGCAGGGACTCGACGGATGATATACCGCCGGTCCCGGCCCTCAATCCCTTCGCATCCGAGCGAAACTTCGATGCCGATCTCGAGGGGATTCTTTCCGAGAAGCCCCTCTGCGCTTCCACCCCTCGCACCCGTACTGACCGCAAAGCTGTTGCTCACGATAGTCCTTCAAAGAGATACACCAAGGGATGCGATCGCCATCTAGCTACCCTGAAAGAGGCGGAGAGCAGCACTGGTGCTCGTGCCATTGCCCCGCGGAAGCTGAAACTAAGTGGCGGCTTGAGACTGTTCAGCGACCAGCCCGAGTTGAACGTGAAGAAGCACCCGTCTCCCAGCAAGGCGGACCTAAACGATTTGGAGACTCGGTTCCGTGCTTATGCGATTGATCAGATCAAGAAAGCGCCGGTCGAAGAGCGCGAGGCACTGGAGATCAAGTTCGCGGGTCTCATCGGACCCAATGCGCTGACCCCACGCGACAAGAACATTCCGATGAAGCCGTGCGCCTCCAAGTATACCGCAGACGAGTCCAGTGCCATGGCGGAGCGTCAGTACACTCGAGAATCCTCGGGTTTGTCGTCCACGCAATCTCGCATTCCTCGCCCTGTCGGGCCGACGGCTATCAGAGTTCCATACGCTCCTCGATTCGCACCTCAGCGCCAGCCGACCAACTTCGACGCTTTGGAGATTGACGAGCTTCAGTAGGATGTTTCCGTTGACTCTCCTCGCCCGCGTCGTCATTGAGATATGAACATGGACGTTTGCGAAAGAAGATTGTCACTTGGTTTTCTTCTGGTTTGTTGAGATCAAAATTCAACATGGTATGCAAGGGAAGGCTTATCGGGCAATCTCCTTTGCCCAACTCTCGGCTGCCTTCGCGGGAGCAAGACAGTATCTGGGAACATATCCACTTGAGGCTGGTCGGCATACAGCAAACGCGACTATCACCCTTCTTTCCGACGACTACGCTCAACTACGAGCTATGGCACGGCTTTTCCCTGGGTTCAGCACGCATCTCGTCACCCATCTCTGTTGAGTATTTCAGCAGTTTGACAACGGGTACATCTACCAACCGTCGCAAGTCTAGCATCGCCACCAATTTGTGTAAGTGATGAATCGCTATTTCTGCTTCATCTGCAGTGCTGACCTCAAAACAGAAGTGTACAGGCAATTTCAACGAACGCCCCTGCGCATCACATCGCGCACTTTTCCTTACTTTTCAGGCTTGCCGTCGGCGATACGGCCCCTTGAGAATGCACAGCCGTAATACAAGCCCTGCTGCACCTAAGCACAGGCACATGGTTGCCTTGCATTCTCTGGTTTACGGGTTTTTTTCTCACTCAAATTGTTTCTCTTTGAGCCTAGGGCAAGCGGGAATGGAATTGGATGGATCAATATTCGACCACCCACCCCATTCCCTAAGCAAGGTTCTTGTCATATGCGAAAGTGGATTGTGAGCGGCTCACTGGTGACCAATGGTACATACGGCGGATTGGCGTGAACTGGATTTTGGGTGGCTATGCAAAGTTCATCAGGATCAAAGGGTCGCTACTCTTGTTGTATTAGGTATACAAGTTCAGACAGAAGAAACTCATCCCAAACAATCAAGCATGTTTTTAGGTTCTCACAGACGATAAAATAAAAGACGTGACTGTAAGTGCCAAGTATTCGCATTCCGTATCGTAATACAGACATGGTATCTATTTGAACCAGCTCGCTTAATCAAACAATAATTGTACAGTAGTAGGTATTCAATATCATCCATCATCATCCGTAAACAAAAGAGGCTTGCTGTGGCTGACTATCACAAACTGTGACTGCTAACCGGTAGGGGTATCATGTTAGCCCATACGCTACATATGGTCTAGTAACGGTGGGCGCGGTGGGAGCCACGACCGTCGGTGCCGTGCATGCGGCGGGTGCCGGCAGCCTTCTGACCGGGGCGGCGGGTAAGGGTGCCCTTGAGCTTCAGCATGGCGCCGGAGATCTTGTCGCCCATGGAGGGCTTGCGGCGCTGGTGGTGGACAGGGGCGGCGTGGGTGGTGACGGGGCCGCGGCGGCGAGAGAAGAGGCCACCTCGCTTGGCCGGGCGGGCGGTGGTGCCGGTAGTACGGGTGGTGCGAGTGGTAGTGTGGTGGTGGCGCGAAGTGGTAGGCGCGGCGCGGCGACGGGAGAAGAGGCCGGTGCGGCGAGGGGCGGCGGTGGTGGTGGTGTGACGGGTGGATCTGAGAGGCATGGTGATGGTTGTTTTGGGGGGGTTTGTTTTTAAATGGCTTGTGTTGTTTTTAAATTGGCTGAAGTGGTAGATGGTTTTAATGGTGTGAGACTTGTGAGGTCTTGAAGGTGTTTGTTTGGTTGGTTGGTTGGTTGAGTAGCTTGATGCTTGTGATGAAGAGAGAAAACCAAATTGTAAGGTGGGAACAGACGGTGGCTTATATGCCTCTCTTGCTAGACTAACTCTCGATATGTCTGTTCGCAGGGACAGAGATGCGATTATGGTGAAAGGTGTGTTTGGATGGCATCATCAGGGGAGCTCTGGGAGCAAGGGTCGGCGTTGTTTGGTGGTGGTCTTCGGGATCAGGGTCTGGGGAGGGGTGGATGATGTCAGGGTCCAGGGGATCTACGTTGGGCGACCTCTCGATACGGGACAGCATCCCGAGTAAATCATTCAGAGACATCACGGGCGTTCGGTCACTGGCGGGCGTTTCGTTTAGGGTGGGAATGATGCGCGAAGGGTCCAGAGCCTGCGTGCGTGTGTGCCCTGGTCCCGCACCTCAGGGCCCCTTTTCCCCTCCTCTGACGATGGAGTGGGAGAAGACAAAGATAGAACAGTAGGCCAAGAAAGAGGAGGGGCTGGACCCTGATTGTGGCAGAGGGGAAGGGGGAGGGTGACGTCCCTTGCGTTCTGGTGATTGGAATCCTACACTACACTCTCCAATGTGTACATCGTGCAGCACGGGGGGAGAATCTGGACGCAGTTACGTAGGAGGAGGGGGCCGCGCCCTCGCAACTTGGCGTGTGAGCCAAGGCTGGCTAGACCAGGCTGATAGGCAGAGCAGGTGAGCAGCACGTCGAGGGATGAGTGAGGTCAACGTAAGCGTGGCCCGCTCGTGGTCGATCGAGGGTTCGTTGAGATTCCCTCCGCAGAAAACAAGTTTAAATGGTCCCCCCCCTGTGGCTGGTGACGTAGAGATCGCGGGCAAGGAGAGGGCTTCCCATTGGCTCCAGCCTCACACCCTTGTTTATCAGAACAACCGCTGGCGTAAGGAGCGATGAAGTTCCGCCAATTGGACGTTGTAGCACTGATGAAATGTTCGTATGTGGCTAGGGTCGATATGATGTCACAGCGCAACGCTTCGATGGTTTGGTGTGGCGTCGGAGGCGTGCAAGCTCGATGACAGAGAGCGCCCTGGCCAAAACGGGTTTCCTGTTTTGTCGGCTTACACAGACGTTTCTTCTCTGTTCTTACCTTCCTCTTTCCGTGCACGATCGGAGAGCTGGATGCTCGTCAACTGCGCGATACGGAAGAGAAGAGCACGGGGTCTTGCTTGTGAGAGGCGTTGAACTCGACGTCAGTTTTGCGGGTTCAATCCCCTCCCTCCGTCCTCTTTGAGCCATGCATCACAGATCACGGTCAACGGTCCACGATGGGAAACGGAAACGTGACTTTTGATAGGGCAAATGACATTGTTACTTTTTGGTCTTCTTGGGTTTCGAGCTTCGACGTCGACTTTAGATGGTGATGTGCTCACACTAATTGGCGATCCAGGTGCGTGTGCTTTCCATTCCCGCCATACAACAAAACGAAAAAAAAGGATCAACATTCGCAACACCGTGTGGTTCTGGTTCATCCCCCTCCCCCCCACTCCCCTTACATTTTCACCAAAGACTGATCGGTTTCGACTGTGAATTTGTCAACCAACCTGTTCAACTTGCGGGTGGGAAGTGTTCCCCTGCTTTGCACTCAGACGGTGAATTTGGCGGCGGTAACGGCGGGCTTCGCGGGGGCGTCAGCGGGGGCGTCAGCGGGAGCATCAGCGGGAGCATCAGGGCTGTCGTCGATAGATTCCAAGTCCTGAGTGTCCTCGTCCATGAGGGCGTCCACATCGCCGCCAAGCTTCTCCTCGGCAGCTTCGCCCACGAGACCGTCTACGTCGGCGGCGGCAGGGTCGATCATTTCCTTCGGCGCGGGTTGCGTATGTTTGTCTCTGAGGCCCCAGGTAATAGTCGGCTTCTTCATAATGGGGGCCGCGCAGAGCGCCGTCATCCATTTCTTGAAGTGGGTTTGCAGGTCATTCAAACCGTGCTCATGTCGACAGCTCTCCAGGCTGCATGGCCCGAGGGTGTGGAGGAAGAAGATGTTAAGGAGGTTGAGTCGCGGGTCGCAGAAGATGCGCCGGTTGATGGTGCGGGCGTCCGCCTTCTCACCGTAGATGTCGAGAATGGCCCGCTCGGGAGTGATGCAGCGCTGAATGCACGCGGGGAGGGTGCTGAGATGTAGGCCCCTCGTGTCGTTCTTGGGCCACCTGAGCCAGGTTTCCATGCTGTTCCTGTGGACCTCCCACACCGAGGGCTGGGGCTTCTTGCCGCCGGCATGGACTCCCGAGGTGAGTATTGCCAGGGCGATGGCCAGGGTAGGGAGCTTCATTTCGAGAGCGATAAGTTGCTGGTCTGAAGTGTTTCGAGGGCTGCTGTGAAGTTGGTGAGATCCAGATGCTTGGAGGAGGCGATCGAGTTTGCTGGCTAAGTCTAGTCAGCTTCTCTGTTTGACCTTGATAGATGCCGCCGGCCTAAAAAGTTAGAATCTCGTTTTTGCGAAAAGGAACGTGAGGCAACAAAAGAATGTGTGTGTAGAAGCACCACTGGTGCCTCTCAAGAGTAAGGGAGAGGGCAGTCTTACAAGAGATAATGTAGTGGTTCTCTGGCTTTCCTGCTTCCAGCCTGCAGTGTTGATTTGTAGCTCGCAGAGGTTCGAGGAGAGGCAGATGAAGTTCCGTTAAATAGACCACCGAACCATGCCTTTCGATGTCTCGTAGAAGGCTAAGTTAGTGAAGTAAACAGTTGATGGATGCAATCCCAATGGTTTCCAAACGTTACTCATGTACGGAACCTTTTCGGTCAGGGTTCAGCAGCACATAAATAATGCCAATAGTGCGCCCAAATGCCCCTATATACAACCTAATAACTGCCAATATGTACTGAGCTCGCAATGTACGATCTCGGCGACATATCAATACTCGATTTCGTTCACTCGGAGGTTACCTTAGATACTTACAAGGCCCTCGTTGGAGAAGCCCAAGGCCTTGGTCACGTAGCCCTTCCAGCCGCCGCGGTCCTCCTGCACGCCTGTGATGAAAGCATTCCAGCATGATGGCCTCAGGCTGCGCATGTTATAAAACCCGGATGGTAAGGTTGGCACCAAATTCAATGCGAGCGTGGCTGAGCAATCTTTCCCTCTCAGGCTCAGCATCGAGACGCGAGAGCATGTAGTCGGACCGAACGTCCTCTGGATCCGTTCCAGCGAGGCCCTGCAAGAGATTTGCCATCATGCCGGTGCGGTCTCGTCCAGCTACAACGGTGTCAACGGCACAATACTCCAGGTTAATATAATGTAGGAAACGAGTGCTTTATTGGACGCCACTGAATGAAAGAGAAAGGACTCGCCAGGCTTGTCGCGGAAGCACTCTAGCATGGCGAGGAAGATAGGTCGGTATGTGTCGAGAATTTTCAGATACTCCTTACGAATTTCCACTGCGCCACCAACCTCAACAAACTCTTCCAAGAAGGGTTGGCCGTCAAAAGCCGTGCTATTGAACTATGAGTTGGCGACCACTTTGACCTTGGGGGCTGGATGGTGCTTGCGCTCCCTGGGAGATCGTATGTCGAAGATGGGTTTGACCTTGGTGGCCAACCATTCAATGGCCTCAGGGTCCTCGGTGGCTACCTCAAGGGCACCGCAGCGGTAGATGGACTCCGAACAGATGGCAGAGCCGGGAACAGATCCCAGATCGCGGATGTTGACCCAACGAAGTGGAGGGAATGAAGGGTGAAGGTGACAGTACATGCAGCAACACATCGGTGGGAGTGGGATCTCGGATATCAGTCCCAGCGAGACGCTCCAGCTGTTCTCTGGACATAAGCATCTTGATGAAAAAGATTAGTCTGACCGGGGGGTTAAGATATTCAGGTCACTGATGTCGGCAAGGGAAGAGCTGGTAACGAGCCATGCTGACGGCCTCCAATTATGGCCCAGGACTGGTGCAGTCGAATTATTTGCATCTGTCAGCATACCAAAAAAGGTGACCCGTTTCGTTGAAACAAGCCTTGTGTCAATGGACTAGGAATGAACCAGCCGAGACCGAGACGTAGTCCACGAGCCTGCCACGCGACGCGAAGAGGCTAGGCATCTCATCCTTCGGATGGACTATGTCTTTGGTAGTTGCCGGAAGGTGAGGTCGACTCTGGTGGCAGCTAAGAAAGGCCATGCTGTCATAGTAGGTAATTGGTTTTTACGCCCGTCCGAACTGGAGTTATCCTGTAAGCTTCAGTTTGCACTCTTCTGGTCCATTGAATATGTGCTTGATGGGTTGCGGATGCAAACAAACGCAAGAGAAATTACCAAATATCAGGAACCAGAACAGGCGTTGTGTTGTTTCCCCAAAGATGCCATGGGACCCTACCCCAGTCCAATCCGGTGGATGTCCGATAAGATAAGATTTACCTCTTATCAACACTTTGTGATAAGGATATCGATCTTGCACATCGAATTTCGGGACCTGCACATTATCGCTACAAGCCATTGTGACTCAACTGATGACACTAGTTACCTCAATGTACAACTAGAAACTCAACATTATGTCCGCAACTCCAATTGTGAGGTGGGGCGTGGGCCTCTCGGCCGCCGTGGCTGTGGTCGCTCTGGCAGTAGTGCGCCTCCAACAGCCTCTCACGGGCGACGTCGCCGATGCCCAAACGCACTGCTACCAGGGCATCCGGACGCACGATGAGCATCAGCCCGTGGCCCAGTGCTTCACGGTCTCGGACGGAAAATTCACTCGCGTGTTTCCCTGGGATGATGCCAGCCTGACGACCAAGGCTGGCTATATCATCCCCGGCCTTTGGGACGGTCACGGCCACCTGATTCAGTACGGCGAGTTCCTCTACTCGGCTGATCTCTTCGGGGCTTCTTCCTTGGACGACGTGAAAGGACGCCTCAGGAACTACGTCGACAGCCATCCCGATGCTGGCACAGAGACCGAATGGATCCGAGGAATCGGCTGGGATCAAAACACCTACGGCAGAATGCCCACTGCTGTAAGTCAACTGACTCCTCCTCTCTCCAACTAGTCGTTCTAACCCTCCGATAAGGCGGATATCGAGGAGGATGAGCTTCTCAAGGGAAAATACTTCATGTTAGACAGAATCGACGTGCACTGCGCGTGGGTCTCTCAAGCCGTGCTCGATCTCCTGCCCGCAGACATTCCCGACGTCCCGGGCGGCGAGATCGTCCGCGAGCCTGGCATGGGTGTTTTCTGCGACAACGCCATGGATGTGATCTACAATCTGTGGCCGAAGCCCGGCTCCGAGAAGAAGCGGGCGTTCGTCGCGGCCGCCATGGCGAAGCTGAACGAGGTCGGCCTGGTTGGGATGCACGACGCCGGCGTCTTCCCGGACCAGCTCGACCTGTACGCCGACATGGCCCACACGGAGGACTGGACGGTTCGCGTCTACGCCATGCTGGAGTGCGCCCAGCGGAACACCTTCTGTCCCGACGACGCCGCGCGTGTTTTCCGCGAAGACGACATGTTTAGCGTCAAATCTGTGAAGCTTTTTGCGGGTGAGTTCCTCGCCACGGCTGACATGTAGCGAACGGTGCTGATCTCTCATAGACGGCGCTCTTGGTAGTTGGGGAAGCGCCATGATTGAGCCCTACAGCGACCGTCCCGATACCGCCGGCTCCCTCCTCGTCAACGGCTCGACTTTGACGCAGCTTGGCAGATCGTGGGCGTCTGTCGGTTACCAGGTCAACATCCACGCCATCGGCGACTTGGCGAACCGCTATGCCGTCGACGCCCTGGAGGCCGGCCTCAGAGACGCGTGTCCCGACGGAGACCTTGCGGAGTGCCAAGCCCGACGCCGGTTCCGCATCGAGCACTCGCAAATCATCCACGAAGACGACCAACGCAGAATTCACGCCATCGGGATCATCCCCTCCATCCAGCCCACGCACGCAACCTCGGACATGAAGTACGCCGAGCTGCGGCTCGGCCCTGAGCGCACCAAGAGGGAAGCCTACCGCATGCGCTCGCTGCTCAACGTCAACCCCATTCTCGGCAGCGACTTCCCCGTGGAGCCGCCCAACCCGTTTGAGGGCATTTACGCCGCTGTGGCGCGGAAGAGCCCCCACACGGGTTACGGTGTGAACGGAAGCGCCGACGGGTGGCACGCGGAGGAGGCTTTGAGTTTGGACGAGGCCCTATTAGGGTTCACCAAGGGCCCGGCTTTCGGTGCCTTCATGGAGGGGCGCGCCGGTGTCATCAAGGAAGGCGCCCTGGCCGACTGGGTCGTGCTGGAGGAGCCGCTAGAGACCATGGACATTGAAGACATTCGCGATTTGAAGGTCAAGGAGACGTGGGTCGGCGGAAAGCAGGTTTACCAACGCACTTATGAATAGGGGCAACGAAGCGATGACGAAACGTTACGTGTGGGCTAGTTTCAGCTGATGGACGCAGGATAATATTTCAGCAGTTCTACAGCTTGGTTTTATGGGAATCAAGTCAAGTTTACGGCGCCGGAAGCGAAGTTTGCCCTTGGGAAGGTTCCGCGTCTCAAGCGCCCCCCTGATGCGGGAACACCTCGGACGAAGATGGCGAAGTGAAAGCATACAACCAACTTCTTGGCAGCCACTTCGTCGCCGAGATATTTCCTGAGACAGAAGCCTTTGCCGCCGTCCTCATTTCCATGCAACTCTTCGCCTTCGGTTCGCTCCCGTACATTCTCATCCTCATGACTTTCTTCGTCCAACGGGAACAGTACAGGGACCCTCCCGAGACAGACCCATCACCGCAAGACCCCTCGGACCGTCCCCTTCCTCGGACGCTCTTCTGCCCCTTCTTCCTGAGCATCATGCTTCTCCTCTCAGTTGCCAGCGTTGCCGTGCCATTGGCGAAGACCTCTGTCGCCTCTCGTGATGATGACTTCTTAGCTGTGCTTGGCGTCGGCCCCGGTTCCGGCGGCAATAACTTCGGCCACCTCTTTTCGGTGCACTACGTCTACACCTGCATCGCCAATGCGGCCGTCAGCATCGCCGTTCTGGTCCGCATCTTCTGCTGGAGCGGGATCCCGGGCCGGAAGGCCGCGACGCTTTACTACGTCGTCCTCCTCGTCCCTGCCTGCTCCCCATGCACGACGGGAAGGCGGACGTCATCGCGGGCCTCATCTTCGTGAGGCCGGGCGCGGGAGTCTTCGTGCAGAGCCGCGTTCTGCTCTTCTTCGGCGTCGGGATCGCTGCGCGCGCATCTTGCCAGTCAGGTGTTTGCGGTTGTCGCGATGGTGCAGGGTGCCGCGGCCATAACCCTCGTCCTTGTGACCGGCCTCGCGATGCGGTCCGAGGCCAAAAGCCCGCTACCGTTGGGGATCTTGTTTGCTGCTTCGTTGATGATTTTTCTCACTATCACCGGCGCAAAGGCGGTTACAGAAAGCCCTGCGAATGGATGAAATCCGTGTATTCTGCATGGCCGAACGGGTATAAATCGAGGCATAATACTGGGGGTTACATCGCGAAGATGTGGCGGGTGTAACAGGGGTCGGCCAAGTGTGAGTTGCTCCAGATCAATCATGAACACATAGGCGCACTCGTCACCAGATAGGCTGCCTATGGAATGGTACTTATTGATCGACGAATGCGCTATTCGTACTGGTAAAGCAGACTCAACTCCTTTGATACTGTATTGTGGAAAGTCTGAAATGCCGTGTAGTGTATTTTTTTGACTGCTTGGGTATGCTCAAACTTTCGCCTCTGCCTGTGCATCGACTCAACCAACATCGTCTATCTGATAGAGTCAATCAAGCTCCTCTGTTATTGTTTTGCCCGGCCTCATTTATACTTAGGCTCTGTCTCATGTTCTCGTATATCATGTTTGATTTTCTTAGAATCTGGGGGTGATGGCATCAGGCTTGTTGTCGAGGGCTTCATCAATCTCCTTGAGAATCTCAGGCGTCAACAACTCCTGCGCGCCAATGGCGCGGATGTTCTCGAACACCTGCGCGGGACTACTCGCGCCAATAATGGCCGAGCTGACGTTCTTGTTCTTCAGAACCCATGCGAGCGCCAGCGTGGCCATCTTGATGCCGAGCTTCTCGGCAATGGGCTCAATCTTGTTGGCCTTGTCAACGAGATCCTGGAACTGCTTCTTGGCGTTCTCGCGCTTCCAGAAGTCCTTGATGAATCCAATGTTCTCGGATCCGAAGCGCGAGTCCTCGGGGATGCCGTTCTTGTACTTGCCGGAGAGGATGCCCTGGCGGAGCGGGGAGAAAACGGTCAGGCCGGTGCCGACCTCGCGGTAGAGGTGGAAGAACTCGTGCTCGACCTTCTTGCGGTCCAGCATGCTGTACGAGGGTTGCTCCATGACGGGGCCGACCAGGTTCAGCTTATCGGCGTAGCGCCAGGCCTGGGCGATCTCATCGGCGCTCCACTCCGATGTTCCCCAGTACAGGGCTTTACCAGTGTTGATAAGGTGGTTGAAGGCGCGGACGGTCTCCTCCATGGGGGTCTGGCGATCAGGGCTGTTAAGAGTCAGCGATCTTCGTGCGCATGTGACTGTAGATAGGGTGAAATTGCTTACCGGTGGGCGTAGACGAGATCGACGTACTTGAGGTCAAGACGCTCAAGGCAAGCGTCCATAGCCTCGATGACGTGCTTACGGGACAGGCCCTTGTTGTTGACGACGTTGTCGCCGAAAGCGCCACCCCAGTAGATCTATCGTGCGGGACTGGACATCAGCCTCACGCCCCCAGGATCAACAGCCATCTGTGAAGTCACGTACCTTTGTAGAAATGACGAGATCATTACGCTTCCAGCCATATTTCTTGATGGCCTGGCCCATAACTGCGTGAGGGTTAGCTTCCAAACTCAATGCGAGATTTGATGCCGACCGTCTGTACCAATCTCGCTCTCGCCGTTGGCGTAGCCCTCAGCGGTATCAAAGAAGTTGACACCGGAGTCATAGGCGGCCTTCATGCACTCGAAAGTGCCCTCTGTGCTATGTGTCAGTCTCCAGTGGCCGACCGTGTAGCGAACCCAACCATACCGGCGTCGACGTGGCCTCCATATGTCAACCCTAGGGAAGGGTCAGTCACTAGAGCAATCGGCGGTGTTAAAGCTCGGGCAACTCACAGCCTCCCAAGCTGATGGCGCTAACCTGAAGACCAGAGCGGCCCAGAAAGCGGTACTCCATAGGGGGGAGATCCTCAGGCTTAGACATGTTGGCTTCGTTTTGGCGGTTTCTCTGTAGGCAAGTCGATTCAGCAATTTTGGGAGAGAAAGCGGTTGCGAAGTCGGAGAACAGAGTGGAGGAGGGGATGCGACAGCTGGCAAGTTATGCAAAGGGCGGTAGACACCTTATTTATGGTCCCTCGGCGATAAGATGGAACAGCTCGTGTTCAAAGAGGAGGCTCCATTGGAGCTCCAGGCTCCGGGGCGACGACGCGACACCCCCGTTGTAGGAGCCGTTCGTCGACAGGCCAGTGATCAAGCCCATGGAAGCGGGGCAGCTGGTATCAACCCCGCCATTTGCATCCATGAGCCGCGAGGTGATTCACCAGCGAGCCAACGTAGCCAATCATTTCCGGTCCAAGGCGAGTTGGTGGGGGGATCGATTCAGTACTCCAGAGGTAACCGACGTGGTTTTATGCTTATGGCGGACGGGAAAGCTCCATTCCGAAGGACCTGATACCAGATGGTAGAAGGGCAGAGAGAAGGGGCGAAAAGTGTTCATGTCACCACCCGGAAAATCAAGCGATGCCACAGGTGCTCTGCACTAAATTACCCCTCCAACTGCCCCTCTATAGCGCAACCTTCCACGCCACCGCCCCTGTCCCTCTGCGGGCCGTCAGGGATGCTCCAAGCTCTCGCTGCTCCGATTGCCCCGAGGAAGCGAAGGGGTGGCTGACTAATTATCCAACGACATGTCTCCCATCAAGGTTACACGAGGGCGTTATCTTTCGGTTTTGACGATCCTAACAGACACTACTGCCGCTTATTGGGGGGGTGGAGGGGGGGGTTTAATGGGAAAGGTGGTAGTTGGTAGTTCTTAACTACTTGCCAGGTCATCGAATTTGTGTCCCGTCATTTGGCCTGTCAATGATTTGGAGGATTGACGTCCGTATTGTAGTATTGGGCCTTTTGATGCTGAATCGTCTTCCTTAAGATAGAAAATAGGTTGGTGCTATTAACGGAATATTAATGTAGAACAAGCTGAGGACATATCACTTCTTCTTCTTTTGCAACTATGCAGTCAGCATATAGTTGGTATCAGCTCACCTACACCTTAGGCTTTGTGTTTTCTATAGGTCTGTACAAAAGGATGATTTTGTTGTTACTTCACAGGAAGCTATGGCTCATAACTAAGGGGATCAAGTCCCTAATGGGACCAGGTTCAATTATTACAAATGTATCTGAAACCGGCTCGAGCTGAAGACCACTCAATGAAGTTGCCGGTTAATGCATCGGCCTTGCTCGTCATTATGTACCCTTTTGCCAAGTCTCTTAGGTGTTTTTGGTATCTCTAACAAGTACTTTCCAGTTGCGCTGGTTTGAAGGCTTTCTCCATTTCTGTGTTTCTCAGCATCTGGGCATTATAGTCCTGACCTTTGTTCTGTTATATAGGGACATAAACAATTATAAATCACTGTCTTTACCTTGCACCCCAGCCTGCATGATTTCTTGCGAGCATTCTCAGGGACGTAGAAAACTGAACATAGGAGCTATCAACTGGCCTATGAACTTGCTGTCGAAAGACTTGCATCAACTACCTATGCAACTGTCACAGCCACTTAGGCGGAGTCAAAAGGGAAGAGAGCCAGCCAAGGTAGGCTCTCAACACCATCAAAAGCACAAGTACCTTGTCATTTGGCCCTGTTAATGGAAAAATATTCGTTTGCTCCTAAAATCGGTGAAAGATTGTACAGTTCACTTTCCGTCTTTTGCATGCTTTTACAAGCTCATCAACTCCCTCTAATCTGGATATTGCCCAATCTCCTACCTAAGTATGCTGGCTTACATTGCTGGAGTCGTTGTTGGAATGTCTAAATTCTCTAGGTAGGTAGGTTTCAGAAGTTCTGAGCAAGACTCCCGATAGGATCATATGCCAACATTGCCGACGTGGGCCATCCTCCGCGCTTTCTCTCCAGATATAACGCCCTTCCCTCTTATCGGAGAAGAACAAAATACTACTCTCTTCTTCTCCATTTATCTCCTAATCATCGCAGGTCTGCTCTCCAGATAATGCCCTCCGACGCCAACATCCAAAGCGCTGTATACCTCTACATGCATCAAGACATTCAACCGAGATCGCAGATCGGTAGCAAATACTGTAGGTCGCACTTTTTGCTCTGACTTCCTCGATGGTATCGGAAATCAAGATGATCTGTCCACCCACCTGTTTTTCCATACTAGAAAAGTAATTCTGAGGGCAACAGTGGCTTCCAAACTGTGCTCCTTCCTCAGTGCCTACCTTGACCTAGCACACACCGGCACCTTCCTTCTTAACTAGCCCCTCCCCCCTTGCCCGGACCGTCCACAGGCAGGCAGCCAGTTTTTTCTTACTATTCTTTTCTCATTCTCTTCCCCGGCTTTCTTCTCTTCCCCCTTCTTCGTTCTTTTACTTCTTCACTTCGCCGCTGGAACATACCTTCCGTCGCCGACGTGTTGAACCATTGCTGAACATCTCCGTCAATCCAGTTGACGATACATCATCTTGAGTCCCTCCTACATCTTGCAACTACAACATGATGGCTGACGATTGGGATATCAACGACAACACCTGGCGCACTGGAGGCGCTCCCACTTCCAACGACATCCCTGCTGATGACCCTTGGAACCATCCCAAGGGCGGCAACGCCAAGGACGGTAACGGTGATGACCATGCCTGCTTCAACTGCGGCCAATCTGGGTAGGCTCTCAATGTTTTCTTTCAAGGCCGATGCATTTTGGATATTTACATATGCCGCACAGTCACAATAAGGCCGATTGTCCTGAGCCTCGCAAGCCTTTCGATGGAACCTGCCGCGGTTGTGGCCAGGAAGGCCACACTCGTCGCGAGTGCCCTGACACTCCTGCCATGACTTGCCGCGTCTGTGGCGAGGAGGGACACATTCGCAGGGACTGCCCGCAGAAGCCTCCTGATGTCTGCCGCAACTGCCATGAGGAAGGTAAGTCGTCCGAACCCATCTGTAGCGAGATGTGGATATTCGACTGACATTTCGTTTCAAAGGCCATGATGTCGTCGACTGCAAAGCCCCTCGCAAGATCGATCGCAGCACCGTCCCCGATATCGATGCTGATAAGGCCTGGGTCGAGATCAACCTGGCTATCCAGGAGCGCGATGGCATTGAGGCGCAGGAGGCCGTCCAGAAGTATCTCAAGCACTTCCCCGACATGACATACGTCGAGCTTGAGAAGGCCTTCCGCAGCCAAGATATGGGCATCTACCTTATCGCCACCGAGCGCGTCCTTGCCCCCACCCACACCAACATGGATCTCCAGGGCAACTTGGAGAAGAAGTACACTGTCCAGTACCGCTTTTCTGCTCAGCCTGACCGCCAGCGAGAGAAGGCGGCCTGGCCTTCCTCCCCCGAGGAGAACATGACCCGCCTCGAAGATGCTGGAGAGCCTGTCTCTCGCCTCATGCAGAAGTGCAACAACTGCAATGAGCTTGGCCATATTTCCAAATCCTGCCTTCAGGAGGCTATGGAGAAGGCCCGAGTCACCATTACCTGCTACAACTGCGGTGAGGAGGGTCATCGCGTTCGTGATTGTGAGTCAGCCTGTTTCTCAATCAAGCTTTCTTGGTTTGATTGACTGACTGACTGGCTTAGGTCCTACCCCTCGCGTCGACAAGTTCGCTTGCAAGAACTGCGGGTAAGTTGCCGTTCCCATGTCACTCCTCCTACATGATCGCTGACTCCATCCACAGCCAGTCTGGTCACAAGGTCTCTGAGTGCCCCGAGCCCCGCAAGGCCGGCGCTGACGTCGAGTGCAACAAGTGTCATGAGAGTAAGTCTGCGTTGACACGGCTTTTACCTTTCCAGCCGCTAATCTTCCCAAGTGGGCCACTTCTCCAGAGATTGCCCTCAGGGTGGCGGTGGCGGCAGTCGTGCTTGCCACAACTGCGGCAACGAGGGTCATATGTCCAGAGAATGCCCCGAGCCTCGCAAGATCAAGTGCCGCAACTGCGACGAGGAGGATCATCTCTCCAAGGACTGCGACAAGCCTATCGATGGTATGTAAGGCCCTGTCCAATATTCGGTTCGTTCCATTGACATGTGCTTTGGGACAGTCTCCCGCATCAAGTGCAACAACTGCGGTGAGATGGGACATAAGTCCTATCGCTGCCCCAGCCCTCCCAAAGAGGATGGCGATGACATGAGCCCCTCCAACGGTGTCTCGAACGTGCCCGACACTGGCGATGATGCCTGGGGTGCCGGCGGCGGCGGTGGTTCTACCTAGGACGCTGTCAGCGATGGCTGGTAGATGGAAAGTTTGACATGCATTTCCAATGCGCTTGGCTTGGTGATTCTCTATTTGGAGTTGAGGTCACGGTTTCCCGTCGCTGTTACGGCAGACGACAAGGTTTTCTATGGAATGGGTCGCGGTAGTTTTTCTTTGTTGTTCATGGCCGCGTAGATGCCATAGTCTCTTCGCAGCTACGAAGTACACATGCTACTTCTACCATCGTGGACACATAACCAATCTCTACTCTTTGGAATGTGATTGTAACTCCTCGTTGCACCGTTGGTTCTACTCACCTACCTACGAAGCAGTAGTGGTGGTGCACGCATACCTAATAAAGAGGAGGTTGAAAAGCCCCTACAGTAAACGGCATCAAACCGACGACGTCACTGTTGTCGTTGATGACGGGGATGAATGAAGACAAAATAACAAACCGCACCTCGGCAGGTAAACCAATCTTAAAAGCATGCAGTTGCGACACTCCTATACAGAAGACACCAAACACCACTCACGATATGATGGTCATTGAGATGAGCATGATGGTATTGACCGCTTTTGCATATCTAATAATGCCTTTCTAGTCCAGATAAATTCCGTCTGTTCAAAGCGTGACGAGTGTGATCTCTGCTAATTTTCCATCCTGCGATCCCAATATCCAAAAGACAAATATGAAAATGAATGATGCCGAAGGCAAGCAGGTCCTTCGCCAAGGCCGCTCAAGAATTGAACATGATCCTGTCCCGTCTTTCCGGGAAGGGTGGTATCAGAGCATCAATGCAAAGGAAACATGTAAGTACAAAAATCGAAATCAAACAAGGGTTATTCAGACCGGACGTTTGCCGCCCTTCTGTTCTTTAATCAGAACAAGACGAGGTGATGGTGTGACACGTGGTTTGGATGACAGTGCGAGACAGAATTGAGGGGACATGACTTTGTTCGTAGGCGATTTTTGAGATCGTAAGCTTCATTCATGTCGTGGCTCCGCGCCGGCGCGGCTTGGGCAACTAAGCCAAGCTCGACTTCTTGCGGCGGCCAAACATTTTGGAGAAACCACTACTGCTACTGCTCTGCTGCTGCGGCTCGACAGACGTGTTGGAGCGCGCCGCAGGCGTCATTTGGGGCGGCTCGGAGCTGCGAAGGAATGTTGCGAGGTCGTTGGTTCGGGTCGTGGACGAAACAGCTTCCCTTGGCTCGAACCTCTTCATGGGCACGCGGCCGGCCGAGGAATGCATAGCTGAACGGTTTGCACTAGCGTCACCACCGCCAGCGTACTTGTCTTGACCCGAAGAGGTGTTGACCTGGATAGGAACGTGGCCGTGGCCTCCAGTACGGCTGCCCAAAGACCGATTGTCCGGCTTTGCGATGTTGGACCCGGCATTACTGTCTTTCCTGGAAAAACGTCCAATGAGACTGGGAGCGCTCGCCTTCCTTTTTGGCGTGTTCTGCGAAACGGAGGCCGGCTCGGGAGGTGGCGAGTAGTTCTTCAAAAAATCCGCCAAACTCTCCTCCTTCTTGGGAGGAGGTCGAACCGCTTGCGCATAGTCCTCTTCGTCTTCATCGCTCAGATCGATGGCATACGGGTCACGCACGCGACGTCTGGTGCGCTTAGGCATCATGTCATCGTCGTCGTCAAAAGCATTACTGTTGGAGCGGTTTTGTAGGAGAGCACTCTGCGAGTTAATCGACGATTGAACAGAAGGCTGGGTAATGTCCGTGATGTTGGTCGAAGCTTGGCTGTATCGAATATCAGGCAAGCTGGCATCAATGGCCTTGCCACCGACGGCGCCAGACATTTGGTCGGAATCCATGGTAGTTCGGAAAGGGGCAACTGTGCGAGGAATCCGAGGATTGTTCGCATTTGGCGGCCCGCGACGTATGAAGTCAATCAGGTCAGAGTTGTCCTCGCGGTTATCGACAGCGGCGTCCCGCGCCTGAAGACGGGGTCGATTCGTTGACGATACGTGTCTCGAGTCGTGACTACTCTTCACTGGAGGCGCCGGGCCGCTCACATTGCGCAGCGGGGCAGGCCCGTTGGCAGCTGTTGGGCCAGTAGATCTGATGAAGTCGGCAAAATCATTCATAGCGGTGTCTCGAGGTACGCGGGCGTCTCGCGCCTGCGGACCGCCAGTCTTTGACCTGGTCAAAGTTGTGCTGGGAGGTGCCCTCGGGATAAAACCCTTGGGCTTGACCTCTGGCGGATGCGAGTTCAATCCCGTTGCGCGGCTGACAGACACGGTCCTGCGAATATCAAGGCCAGAGACAGACCTTTTCCGCTCACCATTCATAATAGTACGGGCATCTTCACTTCTCCTCGATTTGGGCCCAACCACGGGACTCGCGCTCTGTGCTCGGTTTGCCTAGAAATGCATTAGTAGGAAGCAAAGGAGAATGATGTTGACCATGACTTACACCAAGGTCACGCATGCTCTCCGGGGTAAGCGTGTACTGTATGGTCTGGTCACTCTGAATGAGCTCCTCAAAGTTTCGAGCGAGGTTGTCGACGCGACCGGGGGCCTTGGTGTCCTCGGACGTTCTGACGGCTCGGATCTTGTTGGTGCTTGAAGACCCAGAGGAGCCAGATGTTCGAAGCTGTCGAGTGCGGTCGGGAGAGTCGTGACCTGCAGCAGGTCGCTCAGGTGCCACCACTCCGATGCTGGCGGCCGGCGAGTGGGTTCCGTGTGCTGCCAGGCCTGAATTGCGCTCAAGCACAGTCGGAGTCGGCGTAGTATGGGAATGGTTGTGCGGCGAGGGCACGCGATCTTCGGCGATGGCACCAGTAGTGTGGGTGTTGCTCAGGATGGTGACCTTGGTCGCCGCGGATTGTGTGTGATCGTGACGAGAGGGGCCGGGCTGGCGGGCGGAGCTGGACAATGTCTGAGAAGATCGGGGATCGGTAGTGCCAGCATTGAGAGTCGGGGTCGAGGCGACAGTGGCGGCCCTTGACCTTTCCTGGCGAGTAAGTCGTGCCTCGTCCTCCTCGTCGACTTCCGAGATTGAATCGCTGGTGTTCTGTCTGCGAGACAACTTCTCAACCGGAGACCGGGTACGAGGTGTTGAGGAGGATGAACGAATGATGGTATCAATCTCAACCGGCTTCGGTTTCTGCTTCTCTTCAATAATCGGAGGTGTTGAACGAGAAACGCTGCTCGCGCGAGAGAGACTGACTGGCCGAGAGCGATCAGAGGCATCCACAGACGACGCTCTTGAACCGGCCACAGGACTCTTAGGCCCGTGGACATCAACAACGCGAGCCGAGTGGACACTGGGAGTTCGCTGCAGTAGCTTGGGGGCAACCACACCTGGCTTTCCAGACTCCGAGTTGCTCGGTGAGCTACGCCCGGCAATTGAAACTCTGGAAGATGTGCAAATTTCTGGTTCCTCGGTAAAGTCGTCAATATCGCCGCTTTCTTCCTCTGCTGGCTCTGGCTTGGACTCGGGCGCATTCCTTGTCGCAGCGGATGCAACACCACCCACAGTCGCTGCTGCTACTACCGTGGCAGAGATGCCGACTTGCGAGACTCGGTTCGGATTACGAGGCTTGGGTTCCGGGGCCGTCTCAACCTCTGCCTGAGACTTTGCCTTGACCGACTTCTGCACCGGCTTCTGCACCGGCTTGACTGCACCAAGCTGGGCTTGCGACTTGTCGGTGGCTGACTGCAAGTCCGCGGGGATTGCCTCGTTTGAAATTTCCTTCTTGTCCGAACCCGCTTGTTGATCAACGAGCTCGGTCTGGACCAGGTCAATCTTGGCGCGTTTTAGCACAGGCGATGTGTAAGGCGAAGTTGAAGGGGTAGGCAAGGAGCTGGAGCGCTTGCGACCGGAGGGAGCAGTTGGGGTATGAGGTTGAGACATGGTGGGGGTGGGCAGGTCATTGCTGGGATGGGAGGTGAAGATCATCAGGCTCTTCGGCCGACGCGCTGCCGGCTCGTCCTCCTCCTCGAAATCCGACTCCTCTTCGTCACTGTAGCAGGCAAGGCCCGGCACTTCGATTTCATCAATGTCGCGTTCTCCAATCGGTAGCGGGATGGCCGACGCCTCGACGCGGTTCTCGACTTGTTCGACCTCGGGCTCCTCGCGCGGCGCTTCTTCAATACCGAGGCCCTTGGCGGGGAGCGGGCTCTCGCAATTTTCGACGGCGTTGCTCTGTTTGTTTTGGGCTGACGAGGCGCGCGAAAACGGGCGGGGGTCCAGAGTAGGAGATCGAAGCCTTTTCTTCCACGCCCGCCAGAGTCTGCCCAGAGTCCTGTCGAGAGCGACGCGTTCCATGTCCAGCTCTTCGACGACGATTCTATCGGCGATATCGGCAATGCTCTTGGCACCCTCCTTGGGTTCCTTTTCGAATTTCGCACGTAGCCGGTGGTATGCGGCTTGACCTGCAATGACGAGGGCCTGCTCGCCCATATATTCGAGAATCGACGTCAGGAAAATGGCGACCGCTGGGGAGATAACCTCGGGGCCACGCTCGTCGATGCCGGGCTTGAGGTTTTCTTGCTCCATATAGTAGTCTTCATCCTCCTCTTCCATGTCGCCAAGCGACGAGTACACCATGCACCTCAATCGCGTTCTTTTCCAGACGAGCTCCAGGTCCCAATCTTTGGTGTCTGACGTTTGCGATTGAGCGAAATCATCTTCGTCGGCTCCGCCCAGGTACTCCCGCAGCTCCTCGTCTGCTTGGTTGATGGCATCCTTGGCGAGTTTTGGTTTGAGAACTTCGGATACGGCGGGCCTGAGGGCGGCGAGGGTGGTTGCGCGCGACGTGGATAGGAAGTTGAACAGGAGCTGGTCGAGGAAGCCGTTCACCAAGTGCAGGGCGGACGTCGAGACCATGGCGGTCTCGCCGGCGGGTTCGATGCCATGCTGGTCGTACCAGGTATCGGCGTGACTGTCGTGGTCGTTGGTGACGATCTGAGAGGCGGCCGAGGCGGCAATGAAGGCGGCGTCGGGTGTGACGGAGAGGGGAGGAGACATGAGGCCGACACTCATGATGGTGGAAGGGCGATCGCTCGAAACGCTCTGAGTGCGCGACCTTGTCTGGAATTGGGGTGAAGAGATACCAGAGGTTGGTTGCGACGCGGCGGTCGAGTCGAGGGTTGCGTTGGCCATGTTTGCTGAATGTCCGGGTCTACAAGTCGGGGGAACCAGCACGACAGGTCTCCCGGGCCCCTGTGAGACCACAGGAGATTGGGTTGAGGCGACACAGATATTGGCGATGGGCGTTGTCTCGCAGGCAGAACGAGTGGACGGTCCTATCAGGAGCTGGGCGTCGGCGGCGCTGGCGGAAGGTGGTTGCGAATATTACAGAACTGTTTAAGCGCGGGAGGGAACGCCGGAGGGAAGGTATGACGGGTGGCTGCGTGATATGTAGCTGTTAGCGGACTCGTGCTTGATCCATCAGGTAGGCGGCGACGATTGACGAGGTGAAACAGCTGGCCCAGGTGCGCATGGCAGTGAAGGACCTGCGTGTGATCCACTTGGAGGTAGAGGCAGAGAGATTCATGCGTGGTACTGTAACCACGTCTTGAAGAGAACGGGACGTGTGGCACTGCGGGGAGGGCTGGAGAACGGACGAAATGGCCGGATGCGGGCGAGAGGGGGGCGATCAATCCGTATTGAGAAAGAACAAGCCGGGCCGGTGGGCTGTGATTGCGGTCCGAGAGACAAAGACGAGGAAGACGCGGTCTTGGGCGTGTGGTGCGCACGGAGAGGGCAACGAACGGGTAGCTGAGCTTCAATGCAGATAGATGGGCGGACATGGGGGAGGGGGGGATGTTGTCCGTCCATCACAACTCTTTCCCTCTCTCTCTTCCCCATGTGCTGACCAGGAGATGGCGGCGAGTCGCGCAGGCGGGTGGATATGTGATTGGACCAGGGGTACGGACGGAAGAGGCTCGCGACAAACAAACGTACCTGTTGAGGATTGCGGGAAAGGCGACAAAAAAAGACTGGGCGGTATGCAAACAAGAGACGATGCAAGACGGACTGCGGCGATGGTAATACAGAGCTGAGATGTAACGAGAGATGGCAATGGCGGTAGCGGGAGCAGTAGTCGACCAGCGGAGGAACGGCAAAATGGCATGAAGAGAAGGAGGATGCTGGGCCGGAGGAGAAAGCTATCAATTGGTGGTGACGATAGGTAGAGAAGAAGGAGAACCCGGTATGAAAGAACAAGGGCGAGGTAGGATGGAGGAGGAGGGGGGGGGAGGAGGAGGAGATTGAGGATGAAGAAGAGGACAGAGGACACCAGGGCAAGAGTAGGTTGAAGAAGAAGCTGATGCGCAGGAGCCACCAGAGAAAAGAGGCCGGTCAAGCCAAGGGAAAACGGACGACGAGTCGACGACAGGAAGACCGGCAGCGGCCAGGACGAAAGAGGAAAGTCTTGGGTTGGGGGGTGCAGTGCTTAGTGCAAAGGGTATTTTCTGGATTGGATTTTTTTTTTCTTTCCTTTGCGCGCCGCCGCCTTTGAATTGGATGGTGGTGGTGTTAGTGCAGGTGGGCGAGGAGCATTGAAGGTGACATAGCCAGGCAAGCAGGTGTGGTGGATCTGGTGCTAGGCGGCATTTGGACTGCTCTCTTCTCTCTTTTTCACTCTTTTGGTCTTCTTGTTGGGGGGACGGGACTGGGTCGATGTGGCGTAGGTAGTCGTGGACTCGGGGTGTGTCAATCAATGTGTGCACCCAGGTGGAAACTCGAGGTGGTGGGAAAGCAAGAAAGAACGGGCAAACGGCCGTGAGTGTCGCTGGTCACTGGTGTGTGGTTCCCATGCCTGAAGTGTGGATGATGCTGGTCCGTTGAAGCTCCCTGAATATCCGCCATTCAGGTACCAAGCATCGGGGCGGAGGAGAAGGGGGGACAGAATGTAGGTACTATGGTGCTAAGTGAGGTGGTGTTGTCAGGGGAGTGCCATGGTAAGCAGTACATGCAAGCATACGGAACGTGCTGCCTTTTGGCTTTTTATTCGCATCCGGACGACGTGTAGGATGATGGTGGGGCAGAAGGGAGCTCTGGGAGCAGAATGAGGTGGGTTCCGGTGATGGGTGCTGCTGGCCTAGTCGTTTCCAGCTGGCTACTGGAACCCGAACGCACGTTCCTTAGGGGTAAAATACTGTGTAAAGGCAGAGGGAGAATGCAGAGTCCGAGAGACGGTGCTACCATTTGACGCTTTCACCGTGCCCAGCATTCGGAGCGCAGGATATGCTGTAAATACCAAATAGAAAGAAAGCCTGCGCGAAGGAAGCTTCAACTTCCGGTGTTGGGACTCGGGAGCTGGGGCCTTTTTGCCTTGGATGGTTTCGGTGACGGTCTGCCCATTGCCCACTGTCGGGCCACTTCTCCACTTATTCGTACATCCTGTAGGTAGGGGAACCTATCTGCCCAAACAGTGCGGAGGTAGAGTGGAAGCCATGGACTGTCGCGCCGTGGTTCACGAGCAAAAGTCGCGAAAAGCGAAGACCCCTGACAGAGCCCCTTGGCTATCTGGCTTCGGCACACATTGGCCTGGATTGGCATTCTGGCAGTAGACCTGCGTTGCCTGCTGCTGCACCTCGTTCTGGCTGATGTTGGTGGCCATGTTGAGCTCGTGCCTGACGACACACCACCTCTCCTTTGACCTACCTACCTACCTTAGTACTTGGGTAATGTAGGTGCGGGTATGTGTCCATAGTGTACCTGGTTACTGGTGGGTTGCTGAACCGACCCTGGGTCCCTGCCCAAGTACAACCAAGCGTCTGCCCCCCGTGCTGGCCCCTATTTTTGATGTTCCTGGTAGATGAGATATGGGTCAGTGGCCAGTTGGCGACGAAACAACGGCTTCCAGACGGCTACCCGGTTTTCCTGTCTCGAGATGCTACAACACAACACGCGATGCCCACTTGGATCATCGACCTGCTCCGCATATTTGGGCAGCTGATGCAATTGTCCTTGGATGAATGGGGCAACTGTGCAGAGTGGCAGCAGACCTCGTCCTGGGCGAGCCAGAGACCGGCGAAGCCAGACGTGCACATAGACTCCGAGCGGGAGAGAAGAAGAGAGGGAGAGCACAAAAAAGTCTCCGATTCAGAAGAGCCGGACGAATCGGCAGAAAGTGAGCTCGCATCGCCTGGTTCAGGGCCGCCAGGATGTAGATGCGAGGTCGCAGACAGAGTGGATTCATGGTTAAATTAAATTGACCCTGATCCTGGCGTCTTGGCCCCTCCATCCCCGGCTGCCGCCCGCCGCCCGCCGCCTGCCACCCTCGTCCTCCGTCCAGACCGCTCCGAGTCCCTCTTTCTTTTGAGCGGGCTACGGGATACGGGGGATTCTCAGTCGGAATGGCGACCGGTCCAGCGAAATCACATCCAATGGTCTTATCAAGGCCTGCGCAGGTGGGTAGCGTAGGATCATGAGCAGTAACCCCCTTTCGGGGCATTCCCTATCTCGTTCCAACAGAGAGGAAACCACGAAACTGCCATTAACCCAACCCGCTCATTATTCACTTCCTTCCACACGCGACGCATCTTGTAGCAGCCCAGTGCAGCATCCGCCAGTGTTGAAGTTTCATGACACTATATACTTGGCAGAATTACCTCGTCGCACTTTCTCCGCTAGGTTGACAAAGATACGAAGCTATCGCCATTCTCGCGCCTGCCAAACATCAACCGAGAAGCTAAATATACCATCCATTCACCCGGTGTCGTTCCCTCCAATTTCAGAGGAACAAGACCGCCTCCTTTCTTTGCAACCCAGCACCGGTACGCCTAGCCCGTCTTCTAGCCTGCTGCGGCCCCCACCTGTCTTCCTACTTACCGGCGCGGCAACTATATCGCTTCCTTTCGACTTCCCGAGACATCGTCGGCGGCCCAACATGACGCCCATCCATCAATACGGATGGGTCGTTACACAACGATTCATGCCAGCTCCTCGCTTGCCGCCTTCCACTCGACTTTCTTCCAGTCGTCTGGATCTCTAAGTCGTGTCACCGGATGAACCCTTTCGTTTCTTTTTTTCTTCCTTGGCACTACAAAAGCAATAATCCAGTTTTGCGTTTTTCCCTCGCCGCCAGCCCACTCCGGAGTCTTGTTATTGTGAGGACAAGGAAAAGGAACAACGGAACCAGCTCCCAAGACGAGCTACCGCACGCAGTCATCCTTGGTTTCCGCCACGCCCGTCTCACTTGAGCCTGGCACTGACGCAGTATGCAAAATCGGCGGCCAGCCCAAGCTCAGATCTCGGGTCACGTCGTTGCACGTCGCAACGTTCAACACAGACAGTGCAACCGTCCGATTGGGGCATCAGGATATGTCTTGTAAGGTCAGATGAAGCATCCTCTTCGCTACCTTCATTTGCTACACCGGCCCCCCTTTGGCCAGGACTCCGTCGAGTCCCATACTTCGGAACCGGGTGTCTCCTCGCTTGAAGCCTGTCACTGTAGCTCACATCATGACGAGCCCGAACGGCTTCGATTCGCCGGAGCAACGAAACGAAACGAGCGACCGAAGACGGTTTGTCGCGCATTCCAAACGGAGACACAGCCCACAGACCTCTCAATCAACATCAGGTGGAAGCCAAGACCAAAGGCAAGGATGGCCGCTCCCGCGACTGTCGCATCCGAGGCGAAGACGGGGACCCCTTTCTCTCAGCTGTCTCTCTCCACTCTCCGCTGTCGCCGCCTGCTTGCATGCTGTAAATATACATACCGGACGATGATGGGACGGAGAGCCTGGCGCCAGAGTGCCATTGATGTTCTTCATGTCCGAGCTGCGTTACCAGCATCGAAGTTCGATCATCAGAAAGAAACCCAAACCAACCTTTGCGTACCCACCACCCGTCCCCTCCGTTGCCATATTCGCAAACTCGATGGACGCACCATCGTTGCTCGCACAGACGGACGCCAGCACAGCTCGATAATCTGAATTGTCAACTGGCGGATGGAGCGAACTAGTATTGCTGAGTTGCAATACGACTAGAAAGGGTACCTCGACTCTCTCTGACGCAGGCCTCCAAAAACAGCGCGCACGAATGGCTACTTGCTCCAGAGACAAATTCATCTCAACTAGCCACGTCGGTGTGTGCAATGATTGGTTCGCTGGGACTGTCCCGCACTACCTACCGTACTGTACGATGTAAGTAGACTCTCCACCAGCTGGAACTGAAGCAATCAATCTGGTGTCCTAGCCCACGACCCCAAAATCTCCACTAGCTGCGTCTGATCGAACGATCCGGCGGGGCAGAGAGCGCGGCTGGATGGATGGACCCCGGACTCTCCAGAAAATCGTTGTCATTAGACTTTGGGCTCTCATCCACCAAACGTCCCATCAATGGAAGATGACGATGTGCCACAGCCACAGCAAACTGCAATGCCCTAAGTGGACACTGCGAGCCTGGCCAAAACATGGCTGGCTGGCTGGCTTTTCCCCAGGGAATCGCCAACGCCAAAGCAGGTCCGTCCAGTCTTGACCAGCGTACTAGATCGCGCCAGGGCCACACAAAGGCGCACTAGCCTTGTTACTATTCAGCCATCGGTTATCAACATCCGTCCTTGTCAAAGACGGCGCCTGGTTATTTGTGACGGAGGCTCGAATATGTACGGTCCAAGAGTCAGCATCCGTGGGTCGATCGCCCGTAACGGATCTATGGTTCCGGTACGGCTGCCAAGGGGACAATGGGCGCCTCTTTGCTCTTTCATCCTTCTTGAGGTGATACACTGTGGAAGGACCAGAGCAGCCCAATGCTCACAAGCACATACCGTCGTTTTGCCAGTAAGCCGCGTGCTTCGTCTTCAAGCATCAATGCTATGACTGGCAGAGTCTCGAATGTAGTCGACGTTTCCAAAGTTGTTTAATCCTCTCTGCATGCTTTCCAACAGATGGTATGCATGTCGACCTCTCCACACACTACCGTGCAATGTCTTCTAGAAAAACAGTGTCACTTGCTTCCTGCCTCTTCCCAACAGCCAAGAGAACCGCGCCCAACATCGGAGGGATCGCGCCGTCACTGCTTCACTTACATCTGCTCACCCGCCCTTCGGCCGGCTAGGTCGCCGTCGCACGTCGCGGACCTTAACACCCCCCTCTGGGACGTGCAATAAGGCTGTCCGTGGGACCTGAGACCTTGGGACCGGGCGCTTTCATCTAGCCCACTAGCTCGCAGAAGCTCGCTGCTTGTTTGCGACAAACTTCCTTAGTGGCTTCGGAGCAAACGCCGTGCGGATGGCTGTTAGGAGATCGGCTCGATACCATATGGATGTATGGGGAATGTCTCATTCTGTCTGCTCTTTATTGGATTCTGGCCAAGGAAGTGTGCTCTGATTGCCTTCCATGGGTAGTGATTGATCTGCAATGGGACAGAGCCATTTGGATGCCATTGAGATTTTAGTCTTACAATCCAACATTGGCGTCGACTCTCAGGAATCCGAATCCGCGCCTGGTGATCACAGTAGACCGAAGGCCGAGAAGAGATGTTTGCTGCGGCGCAAACGGGTACCAACAGAGGCAAACATGCTCACATCCACCTGGCCACCGGTTTACCTGAACCCATGTCTTACTCACCCCGGCGTTGGGTGCGGGTAAACAAGCAAACCATTATTCAGTCCCACAGTTACGGAAGCGTAGAATGTCTCGCGGGCAGGCGACGCCCATTCCATGCCCATTTTCTCATCGACCAACGGTATGGTCTCTGCAAACGGCAGTAAGCCCGCGGGACTCTTGCCATCGTCCTCGCCCCCTGAACGAACAAAGATCTCAATAGTTATTAAAGCATACGCTGCCAGATTTTGGCGAGCACATCGTCTACCCAGCATTACTGCCAAAGTATATGGGCAAAGTGACATGGTTAGATGCGAGGGTTGTTCTAGGCTTGGCAACAATACTATAGAAAAACAAAGATATTGATCGTCGTTGGCATCAATAGCTTCGCCTCCGGATACGTCCGGCATCACGAAGTACAACGCCTCCGTTGGGAGGCTCTATTCCAAAGCATATCCTTTGCCGTACTCACTCCCATTTCTCTGTGGCCCTTGCCATCAATACTCGGAGAACGGCCAGGCTTCATCACAATAGCTCTAGCACGCGATTCGATAGGTGACCTCATAATGAAAGAAATGGCAATAGAAGGTTGTCGGGTCCGAGCGGCCGCGACGGAGGCATCTTACCCAGGACCAGATTGAACCTCACGTCAACAGAGAAGTAAAACTAGTCGGTCTATTTTGTTATGTAGAGACATCGAACAGTTGTCTGACAGTCTTTTGAAGACCGGTCTTTCGTATCCAAAACACGCTGCCAATACAAAGTCTCCAGCGCGTCTGTGTGAGGCTCTCGCAACACCAAGCTTCATCAATCATCGATATTCCCTAGGCCTAGCTGCCTAAAACGTGCGTGCAGCGTCAGCAGCTAGGAGGGCCGGGTCCATCCAATCTGCACAATCCATGAAGCTAGTACGAATTGCGTTGCTGGCGCGAGCTTCAAAGTCGGTGGCGGCCAGGCGAGTCGGTGAAGCAAGCCGCAGGCAAACAAGCGTGGGTCTCTTTTCGGCTTCCTGCATCAGCATTGCAGGCCCTTGGTAGATTGTATCCCAAGTGGTGTCACAAACCCCCCGGGGAGGGGATGCTTTGGAAATCATATGGACTAGCACACCATCGTCCATCCGAAACCAAGGGAATGAGCACCGATCAATATGTTGTTATGATCTGGCTTCTCACGCGGCCACACGGTGCCTTGCGGCAACTGGCTACCAGAGGGGGGGGGGGACGAAGGCGGATGGTGCGCAGCCAGGAGTCACCGCATCTGCATGAAATTAGAGGTCGCTGCAAGACTTGCAGCGTCTAGTCGCTTCTGGATTTCCAAGAGTGAACTTTCCGAAACATGGTCTTTGAAGGCAGCTGCTGATGTTCTGTTGGTGACAGCAAAGCGGGATGTCTTGCGTTCGATGGATGTAGGTAGGTGGCTATCCTCCCTGTCACGTAGCTTCTGGGTATGGCAATCTTTGTTGCGAGTCACCGCGCACCGTCTTAATCTCAATGGTCTCTGCGTCTTGTTTGTTTCTCAGGAACAGGCGTCTCTCCTGTAACCCGCAAGGATTCTCTCATTGCTCATGTTTTTTTTAGGAATACATACCGTTTCTGCGTTTTCTCACCTGTCGATCAACGGCTTGATTGTCACATTGTTGGACATAACCTACACGCTTGGTGGTTCCGGCCATGGAGTGTGTGTGTGTGTGTGTGTGTTGGGGTGGCCTTCCGGCTGCCGCAGCGCTCGTGCCTCCAGACCAGATACACTGGCGAGCACCGGTCGTATATCCACTTTTCCGGCATCGGTGCTCCCGTCCCGGTACCGCGTGTCACCGGGACGTGTCCGTGGCGGCGTGGTACTTTCCTGGTTGCGAAGGGTTCACATCAATGATGCCACGCGGTGTTATCGGTCTATTCTGCGTCCTGAGCGGTAGCCAACCCACGGTCCGCGGAACTGAGAACTTCTCGCCGCATCCGACGGTAAGGACCCTTGCGGTTTGCGCAGCGTCTGCCGTAGCACTTCACGCAGAAGCATCAAGTTGTAATCATAGTCGTCATCTGTGGCGACGAAGGCATGCTGCTTTTGGGGGAAGTAGGGGGGACGGAATGCCCTCCTCTGATGGGATCGGCGGCGTTCGCAGACGAGGCATCGGCCCGATTTGCGGAAGACGCCGGAGCACTCGACGTCCGGGCAGGCGCCGCTTCGGGGGCATTCCCATCGGATGTGACGACCGTCCCAGCAACCGCATTGGGGGTAGTATATATTCTCTGCGAGGCACATCGGTGCGCGAGGCGGACAGAGAACAACGGACGGTGGGAGAAGGGCAATTTGATATCGCAGTGGTCTCTGAAGTGGTGTTTCAAGGGCTGTGTTGCTTCGTCTCGATGGATAGTATTTTGAGCCGTTGGGTACCTTGTGATGCTCGGCATCTTTAAATTATTCGGGATCAGGCCTGGCAATGTAAAACATCGCCAAAAGGCAAGATGTTGGCGAACAGAAGTTCTGAGTATGCGTGTCCTCGGCCCAAGCAGTGCCTTCTTTGTCAAGCATACAATGTCGTTGTATCAGTGGACCGTGTGCGCATACCGCCTTTGTTCGAGAGACAAGGGGCAATCTAAAAGGCTCTTGGGTCGAAAGAGACCACGGCGACGGACCCATTGTCTGATGAGGCTTGTTGTCCATCGGCCAGCGACCAACAACGGGACCTGCGATTTCGAAGCCGGAAGTACGACAGAGTTGCTACCCTGATGCTTCAACCCTTCGCGACGCGATTCTCGAGGAATTTATTCTTTCCGGTATGGTTTGGCTACAGGTACGCCGTCGGCTCCCAAATCGAGCTCTTTGCCATACACTGCTCCTTGTCGCGGATCTCGCTCCTTGGTTGTCGTGACCTCTTCCCGGTAGTGGTCGGTTGACCTGCGAGATGTCTGGTTTCTTACGAGGGGCTACTGGCCTTTGGGGTGTTCGTGAACTCAGACGAGTTGGCCGGCGGCCTGTGTCATCGTGAACATGTCACTGGTGGACACAGATGTACTTACGGGGCGGTCGAGAGAGAAAGGAGGTGGCCCAAGAAGAGATCTCGTATATCGGGGACTGAAAATGTGATGAGGAGTGTTGTGCCGAGCACGTCGTCGATTTATCGCGCGCCCATCGACCCGATGACCATGTTAAAGCATGTTAGACGTCTCCTTTGGTTGCGTTCAACTCTGTCTGTCTATTTTTACCCAGAGCGTCTACTTGATCGTGGACTGTTAATTCGTTACTCATGATTCCGGAAACAACAGTCCGTCTAGAAATACGTCCCCGCTGTCTCCTCCCTCTCTCTTTGCTTTCGCGCTTTCCCTGGCATTTGTCGCGGTCGTCTCAACTTCAAGCTCCAGTCTTATAATTTGACGGGCCCTCAATTGACCAACCTGGCGAGATGGACCCCGTCGTACAGTGGCATCAGCCACGAGTCCAGCCGCGGCTCGTCGTGCACGGCGTCGTTGAACTCGCGCAGCTTTTCAACGTCCTCGGAACGCCAGTAGGTGGCGCGCTGAGCCTTCTCCTTAACAATCCAAGGGTTCTCATCCGAGTCGTCAGCAACGATGCCGCGGCGGAGGACGTTATCGGCAACGACAAGACCGCCGGCGCGCAAGAGGCGGGTGCTGGATGACGGGGCGGAGGCGGCAAGGATAGTGGAGAGGTAGGCCGGATACCCGGACTTCTGAGCGTCGATGAAGATCAGGTCATACGGCTCGGAAGGGCTTAGGGCAGGTAGGCTGGGTTCACGTCAACGACTCTGTCTCGGGCTGGGGGGGGGGGAGGCATTTTATAAGGCTTTATGTGGGAGAGGAAGGGGGGCAGATGAACAGGAGGGGCGACAGGAAAACGGAGAGGTACTTACGTCTCGAGAGCGTCGCCGACGATGACGGACGCGTTGGTGATGCCGTTGGCGGCCCATGCGGCTTCGGCCTGCTTCGCGTAATCGGCGTTGAACTCGAGGCCGGTGACGGTGCCGTCGGGCCCGACAGCATGGGACCAGATCATGCCGGAGTACCCAACGTAGACGCCGATTTCGAGTACTTTTGATGGGGAATTGCGTTAGCGAAAACCAAGCTTCTCGTGTCCATGAAAATAAAGTGGGTGGGAAGTGATAGAGATCACGGATACGCCCCCACTGTCGACTCTCCTACGTTCCTCGAGTTAAAGAAACAAACGGAAACGAGGACTTGCAACCGGGCCTCGAGACACAGTTCAACCGGGTGTGGGAGGCAAAACCACAGGCAACTCACCCCTCTTGGCGCCGATGAGCTTGGCGAGCCAGATGTGGTTCTGCGCCTGGAAGTTGCTGATCATGAGCATCGACGTCTCGGGCTGCGTGGCGTCGATGTGCTCGTGGTAGGCGACGATGTGCGCGGGCAGGTCCGTGGAGCGGGACTCGGAGTACGTCGTCACGTTCCGCGCGACGGACTCGTTGGGGTAGAGGACGGAGACGGAGGACTTCATGGTTGGGTGTGCTGTGCAGTGCGCGCGTCAACTACGAGCGAGGGTTTTCGGTTTGGGGCTGCTGGTTGAGGTTGAAAATGAGGTCTTGTCTTGAGGAGAGGGATAAATGAGTTGACGTCGAAGAAGATGGTTCGAGTCAGTGGACTGAAGATGCGGGTTTGCGTATCGGCAGTTGTCCACTACCCAACGAGGTCGAATGTTATACGCGAGTAGGCAATGAGGTTGTAGAAAGAGTATCCTGTGAGTGTGCGAGAGAGAAGACGGATGTTTATTTATGAAAAGCATCAAACGAGACCGTGCAACTACTGTGCTTTGTATCGCGAGTCGTTGCTTGTAAGTCGCTCAACTCGAGGGACACAATTACAAAGCATCGTGTTACAGATCCAACCGGCGAAACATGGATGGATCGGCATCATTCCCCCACATTTCCCTCCTCCCCTGCTCGGAGCAAAATGCCGGTTCTCTCTCCTCCTCCCGCCCCCGCCGTCAGCCCGGTTACGCCATCGCTCTCGTCGTACCTATGATAGGAAACCATTGACGAAGGGAATCAAACACGGTCGACGTCGGATTACCCCGGCCTCAGCTCGGCTCGGCGGTTAGGCAGGCCAGACGCAAATAACCATCCATAGAAATGGGTCTATCTTTTTCCATGACTGGACTATGAGGAGCTGCTAAGAATGAGCCATCATTCGCTTGAACCTCGGTATGATATATAGCGCTTTCAAGCCCCCTCCACTCACCACCCATCTCCGTCTCAATCACTCTCATATAAACACGCGCGGTTTGACAGCGCGCGAGAATCTTGCAGAGTTGCCGCCCGCGGCATTGCATTCAACTTCGAATACCGAAGTTGGGACGGAAAGTACTGTGAATGTCTAGCGCCGCTAGAGCGGACCCAGATACCGTCTTTTCCGTTTTAGGAAGGAGGGGCGGTTCCGAGAGAAAGAGAGAGAGACAGAGCTCTTCCCCCCGGGATTCCTTACTCGAGGTACTCAACACGGGGGAAAGGGTGGAGGACCGAAAGGGATAAAAATCCACGAAAGGTCCTTCATTTCTATAACCACGGCCTGAGCATACAAAAACATCACTAGAATGGTCCAAGAAAAAAAGAAATAAGAGTGTCTCGAAGGGGAAGAAGAATACAATTACGAAATGTGGTTTTATTAAGGCGGTTTGTTAGTCTAGTGACTAGAAACATTACAATTTCCAGAAAAGGCCGAGAATGAGATGGCAGGAAGACATAGAGACGACATGGCTTACTGACGGAATCATCATCCCGAGCTGTTTCTACAAGATAGAAGGTCCCGATAAGCACGTTTTGTTTGTTTTCCTTTCCTAGGAAAATCGACCGTTACGTTTGTCACCTAGAAGAAGGCGATGGCGACAAGGACAAGACTTGCAAGACTCAAGGACACTTTGACGTTGTTGCCGCCAGCGGTGGGGACGGTGGAAGGCTTGCTTGGGATGGGCGGGGACGACTCGACAGGAGGCTTGACGGGCGGCTTAACAGACGGCTGAGCGGGAGGTTGAGCGGGAGGCTGAGCAGGAGGTTGAGCGAGGGGTTGAGCGGGAGGTTGAGCTGATTTGACGTGAGGGCGGGCAGCAGTCGCCGTAGAGTTCTGGTATCGAGTCACCGTAGGGCATGGGGATTTTACGGGAACAGCGCGCTGCGTAGAGACGGCCACAGGCTTTGAGGAGGGGGGCACAACGACGACGATAGCGGAGGTCTTGTGAACGACGGCGCTGGTGATGTTTGCGCGGCGGGTTGACGTAATGATCTTGTGGACGGTTGACTTCTTGGCCGTGTTGCAGGGAGTCGTGGTGGCCTTCTTAGTAGAAGACTTGCAGGGAGTGACGATCTTCTTAAGGGTGGTGCAGGGAGTTGTAACCGGCTTCTTGGTAGAGGAGCTCTTGCATGGAATTGTGACGGGCTTCTTGGTAGAGGAGCTCTTGCATGGAGTCGTGACGGGCTTCTTGGTAGAGGAGCTCTTGCATGGAGTCGTAACAGGCTTCTTGGTAGAGGAGCTCTTGCATGGAATTGTGACGGGCTTCTTGGTAGAGGAGCTCTTGCATGGAGTCGTGACGGGCTTCTTGGTAGAGGAGCTCTTGCATGGAGTCGTAACAGGCTTCTTGGTAGAGGAGCTCTTGCATGGAGTCGTGACGGGCTTCTTGGTAGAGGAGCTCTTGCATGGAGTCGTAACAGGCTTCTTGGTAGAGGAGCTCTTGCATGGAGTCGTGACAGGCTTCTTGGCGGAAGAAGACTTGCAAGGTGTGGCATTGTCCTTCTTGGAGGTAGTGGTGGGCTTTTTCGTCGAGGTAGTGTCCTTCTTGGAGGTAGTGGTGGGCTTTTTCGTCGAGGTAGTGTCCTTCTTGGAGGTAGTGGTGGGCTTTTTCGTCGAGGCAGTGTCCTTCTTGGAGGTAGTGGTGGGCTTCTTCGTCGAGGCACTGGCCTTCGTTGTAGCAGAGGCTTTGGTCGAGGCACTGGCTTTTGTCGAGGCGCTGGCCTTGGTCGAGGCAGATGCCTTGGTCGAGGCAGAGGCCTTCGTCGAGGCAGAGGCCTTCGTCGTAGCAGTGACAGGCGAGGGAGAGAGCAGCGGGGTGAAGACCCGGGTTACGCGAGTCTGGACGACGCTTGTCGGAGCCGGGTCTCCTGGCGCAGGGAAGTCGTGCTTCGTCGGCGGCGCCCAGATGAGCGGCCGAGCAGTCGCGGCCGGTGCCTGGGCCGCGGTCTTGTCAACGGCGACCAGGTCGTTGGCCTGGGTGAGTCCGGCGAGGACCGCCATGGTGGTGACGGCGAACTTCATTGTGTAGGAAGTGGCGAGTGGAAGCGATTGGAAATGGGAGAGTGTTGCTTAAACGATTGACGAAGGGAGCGAAAGGTTCCCGCCTTCCTTACACAATGACTGAGAGCGAGTGACTGATGGATGAGATGAGAGATGAGAGGATATGCCTGGACTGTCTTTCCGCTCCATTGTACTTATAACCATCCTGCTGGGGATGTTCTGGTTGTTCTGTGTCCTTGATGGCCAGGCTGGATGCCCGCCTCCCGGATGGCTTGTTGCGCATCGTATTCCTCATAGCCGGTAGGGTAAGGTTGAAAGCCAGGCAAAAGTTGGAAATAATCCGCGCCTAGAACAAGTAGCCCGAACACCACAAGGTAGCGAAACCAAAAAAGCTTATGCAAAAAACTCCTGATTCTTCAGCCATTTCGACTCATGGCTCCTCCAATGTCGATGGATGCAGGTCAAGGCTTTCAAGCCAGCAGGAACCGCTTCAAAAAGGTCGCGTTGGGCCGTATGGAATGGAGACAGCCAGGTCACGATACTTTTTGTCTTGTTTTGCTGGCTGTCGTCCTTGGACGATACCATGTCCTCGGCCGAATCCGGGCTCGGCATGGCGCATGCAATGCTAAAGCTTTTCACGCGAAAATCAATGTCGACGCTCACCGGGAAGGGGCAGACAGGTCTTTTGGGTTTGTGCTTGAAAAATTGATGAAAACGCTTGGGTACATATCGTGGCAGGACATCTATCCGACCTCTTCCACCGTTCGCTGCCCGCCGCTCGCTTTTCGGATTCGATGACGTGACCTTGCAACGCCAGTACACCGTTGGTCAAGGATATTTGACGCTGGAAGTTCTTGGGGCTCCGGCGAGCCGCGTCTCATTATCTTGAACCAAGACGGGAGACGGATGGTGATTCGGGCACCTTCTCGGATCTCTCGACGCAGTCGAAGTGGCTCATGCCCGTTGCTTCAAAGCTCCCTTCGCATATGCGTAACCTGCAACGCTCAACCTTGTGTCTTCCATGTCGGACCATGCTCGCTATGTATGCCTTCTTTCGACTCCATTCTTTTTTAATGTCGACAAATCCACAAACTAGACCTTAACGCCTTATTGCCATGCAGCTCAATAGTCGGAATCAGAGAAAAGGCCGAATCGCATTCGATGACTCTGCATCTTATGTCAGCTCTCGAGCACATGGGGCGTGTCGGCAAGGGGTTAACGTACAAAAGGCAGCTTAGGGATGACGACTGCCAGCACGGCCAGGAAGTTGATGATGAAGTAGGCCAGGTCGTAGTGGGTGTAATGTGTGCTGAGTAGGAACAGAACGATTGGGACGCTGAGCAAGAATTTCTTGGCCGGGGTGTACTGCGCACCATCGTCGATCTGCTCCCACATGTTTAGATTATCAAACGCGCCGCCGTTGAACTCGAAAGGCACGCCGCGGACGTAGTGGAACATGATGTAGGAGCCAAACATGTACGAGATATTCGTCAGAGTCCAGGATGTCTCCTGCGACACGCCGGGCATGACATCGTAGAATATCTTTAGGCACAAGATAAGGACGAAATGAATTGTCCAGGCGCCTGATGATGGCAGTTGTCAGCTCTGGGTGTATTCTCCTCGCCCGCTGGATGTAACGGGCTGGCACGCGACTCGAAAAGGGGAAGCCTCGCGCGGAGCTCACCTTTGGCATTGACCCAGTTCGCATTGAGGTTGGGCACGACGGCCTGGTCACTTATCTGCTCGAGAGTCTCCTGCGGCTCGTAATGAACTTGGAGGATGCTGCTAGATCTCCTTCTGCGGGCACCGGGTTCCGCCATAGCTCTGTACGATCCGCTGCCACTTCGCGGAGGATTGGTGGCCGCGTCGTACGAGACGGTGCGAGAGAGGAGGATTGGAGAAGACAGTTTGGCGGTGTTGAAGGGAACGTTGGGGGTGTGCGAGTTTTGTGGGTGGAACGGAGGGGGGAAGATTTTGCGGGCTCACGGGATCGTCGTCGGCGTCCTCGTGATGCTGGGGTTCGGCGGAGGTGATGATTTGTAGTGTGCTGGCGGCCCCTGGATGATGTCACGGGGGAAGCGAGCAATTCGCGTTGGTCGTTCGAGTAGCTGATGCTGACACAGAAATGCAGTTGAATTGATGGGAGCGAGAGTTGAGAAATGGAGTGTCGTCGAGACGGTCGAAGAGGAGCGAGAGCGAGGATCTTTTTTTCTTCCGGCTGTGAATATTGGGGATGCCGTCGTTGTAATAGTCTACTTGGCAATGAGATGAAGGAGAAGACGGGACATGTTCCATTAGATATTCATTGCAGAGACGCTGGAGGTGGACCGGAGCACAGAGCAGAACAGCAGGAGACAGCGGACGGGGGGTCGCAGGTGGGAGGGGAAGGGACAGAAAGACTGGGGCCCACGTCCCCCGACCAAGGCCACGCACACGGCCCAGGGTTACTCATAAATGCAGGTGCAGGTGCCAGGAGTGTCCAGTATTCGTTCACTCGCTGCAGGCACGGTGAACACTCCGGTGACTCCACTCACCCACCAGCCATGGAAGACACGACACGACAAGCCTAGGTAGGACCCGAGCCGACAGCTGCGGGACGGCACCTGTTTCCTTCATCTCTGTAGCGTTAACAGCCGTTGCCAGTGCCAGCCGACACGAAGGGACCAAGGGAGGAACACTTTGATGCCGACGTGGAGCCCCCGGTCAGGGTCGTTCAGGTTCAGGGGACCACGCCCATTCACGCAGAGAATGGGGGAAGGATCTCTGTACAGTACAAGCACGGACAGGGCCCGAGAGCACCTCACACCTCGGATCTCAGGGATCTCAGACCTCGAAGGACACACCAGCGGAGCCAGCCAAAGACTGGACGGACCAAAGTAGGGAGAAGGGCTCGGGACGAAAGACCTTGAACACAAAACAAAATCACACAATGTATGGAGTACGTTCGTACACAAAACCGAGACAGAGAAGAGAAGGGAGCGGGAAGCAGGGCCAGAGCGGGTGACGAGCAGGCATATCACAAGGGGAGGGTACCTGCGGATGGCATGGAAAGCCAGCCTCCTCCCAGGAGGCTCTCTTGTACCTTGTTCTGGCCTGGCCTGCCTACCTTATCTTCCTTTCCACCCAGGAAGCCTTCCACACATGCGACGCCCAGCCGGTTCGCAATCCCGATGGCATGTCTTCGATTTTGACAAGCCCCTCCACCGTCAAAGAAGAAACGAAGACATTATCATCGTTGCGTGCAGCTGTCATACAGTTCAACGCCGGCCGACCAACTTCTGCCCACGCCAGCACGGGCGAGGACCGCGTCCCGCGCGCGGGAAGGGCACTGATGGCCGATGGTAAGAGAGAGCACACAGCCAGCCGAGGAGAACAGACTCGGTATGCCACCCACCGTCCCGTCGTCATGATATCCGTACTGTAAGCCACCCTACGTCTCTTTCCTGGCCAATCGTATGCGTGCTGCAGAACGAGGACAGAGCAGCTTGTGGCGTAGGTTCGCGGTCGCATTTGCTAGCGGACTGGGGAGAGGAGGGGACTCCCCTGATCAGCTTCTGCTGGGAAGGTGCCCCTATTTTCGACACCCAGTGACGAGAATGTTACGGTCGTCTGGGGAGCGAGGAAAAGCGCAGACGGATTGGATTGACCGGCCAGAGCTGGACGCACAGTCACACGTATCCGGCTACAACCGTCGAATCGGCCCAATCACGCACTGCAGTTCCAATGCGCAGCATGAACATACTATCAGCCAACGGAGCTGAGGCTAAACTGTCTTGAGCCCCTTGAGCCAAGATAGGAACGAATAACTCCGAGCAGGACAACAACACGAGAACCGGACGCACCCATCTTCTCTGTCGACTCATGTCATGTCATGGATCACGTCACATCTGGGCTCCTGACGGCTATGCCCGCACCGCCTCACCTCGACATCTACAAGAAACATGAGAAGGACAAAATTTGGGAGGAATGGCACACCAGATTACATGGCGTCTTCCTACCCCAACGTTACTCGCTGCTGTCCGAGACATCATGCTCCGTGACTCCGCGTCTCGAGACATTCGGTCCTTGCTGGTTCTTTCCACCTGTCCGCTCCTCAAGGGCCAACTTGACGAAAGTAGGTTCCACGTATCTGAGCCAAATCCGTCGCCCTTGTTGAAGTCCCCACTAGGAGGGCTGTGTCTTTGTGTGATTATTTATTGATTGGAGTGGTTCGTTGCGTTGCGTGGGATGGACGGAAGAGAGATGGGGACGGAGGGGACTTTGCAGTTCCAGCACTTCCGGGCTTTCTTGCATCAGAGACGAATTGCCATGATTTCTATCCACATTCGTCCCGAGCCCCGTAGCGGTCGGCAGATATCCAGCATTCGGGGCTTGGCGGCTCTAACCACCAGCAACTATCCATTATGCTGTACGAGAAATGTCCAACTGCAGGTGCGTCACCAGGCGTAAATCGTGGCATGTCACATCCCCGACCAACGCGAGATTCAACATGCAATGATGTGGCCGCACTTCACAAGCAGCAGTCTTGTGAGGCCATGATGCGCTGAAGCTGTCGCACACCTCTCTATCCGTCTCCTCAAATCGCTCTTCAATCACCACAGCCCTCGCTTGCCGCCCGGGGCTTTGTCCAGGTACTTCGTAAGAGCTGTAAACAGATCTAGCTTCATCTCCGGGCTGCTGGGGTCTTGTTTCTACTTTGCGGCCTGCGTGCTGTGGTGTGTAATGAGATCTGTCTCGATGGGCTCCACGATGTCCATTCTAGAAGCACTTTCACTTTCGCTTCCTCTCGCAAATCGCTATCGCGCCGACACCGCCTCAGGTGGACTCCAGCCTGCAATTAGTGAAGGTTCCAGGGCAACTGGGTGAGGATCGGCCCCCGGCTAGCCGAGATGTGCCTATTGGCACTGTGATGAAGTGGAGGTCTGCCGCACCTCTGAAAAATCCAACCCAGCTGGGGTGGGTAAGCCGGCACCAGCAGCCGTAGCCAGGTGACGATGGCTGGGCCCGACGCACTGACGGTTGTAGTGACGAAACACAACGGCTAAACCTCGGCCGCCAGCTGACTGATTTGTGACTTCTCTCTCAAGCGGATACCTTGCATACAATTTTTTGAGGGAGCAAACGAAGCCGTCGGATGAAGCCTAACGACATTGGGCCTGCGATATTGACGGTCTCAGAATCCCTTTCACCAGGCTTTTCTGGTATCCGTTGGGGGTCTGACTTTGCAGACATTTCTGCATCACGTCGGGCCATTTAGGCTGTTTGACGCGTTCAAGCATCATCGGCATCACCTGGCTCAAGGTCTGTCTTTCGACAACTTCACTCTCAGTAGAACCTGGATTAAAGAAATCAGATATCCAGCCTGAACTGAACTTTAAGCAAGAGCTTTTTTTCTTTCTCTGCCCTTCAA